>NC_052403.1:2797475-3466452 GCF_009389715.1 Phoenix dactylifera
ACGTAATTCCCTCTCTCTCCTCAGCAGCATCAATCTGCGATAGTGTAATGTTTCAATTTAGTATATCATTATATTCTCTAGCTTCACTAGGACTTTTTCATTTTTACAAGTTCCAACTGGTGAAATTTTAACCTCTTCTTCTTCCAGGCGGTCATCCACTTCCTGCAAGTCATCCTGGATTTCCTTCTCAAATTCTTTGTACGCATCACTGCATCAAGTTAACTGAAGCTCTTTAATCCAAACACAGAATTGTCTCTAGCAGGACATAAATTGGAAGAAAATTTTGCTGATGGCATTGCCACCTGGTGAACCAACTGATGCGGCAAGGCTTGTAAAATTGAAAAATATCAAAAAAAAAAAAAAACAGAAAGAGGAGGGAAAAGAAGGAACTTTGGAAGATATGACACGACGTATTTATACAAATAAGCATCACCAACACATACTGTGACCAGGGTACATGGCAGTAAAATGGCAAAGACAGCAGTTCTGTCTATTATAGATAACCATTTCAAAATCAGGTAGAATAAAGTCTAGAAAACTCAGCAAATACAGTATGCCGAAAAACAAGCAACGGATAGTTTCTAGAGAGAGAAACTCTGGGGAAAGGAAACCCTGGAGAGAGGAATCTTCTCGGAGGTGGTCTAACGGTCATCTTCCACCGGCGAAGTGCCCGGTGAGGTCGCCGCTGGTCAAGGATACGAGGCTCACCTGCAACGCGTCGTGCCGCCTGGTTCCTGGAGGGGCACAACGGCAGGGATCCCGTGGGCTTTCTGACGAATCGGGAGCTCTCGCCTTCATCTAACATTCTGTCTTGCAGGTGCTCCATCTCCACAGGGCTCCACTACATGGACCGGAAGGGGAAGCAGCCGGCGGGGGAGAAGGAGGAAGGAACGGCGAGAGGAAACGGTAAGTCTAAATCTTCTTCTGGAAAACAGAGCGGCGGTCGGGGGGAGCACTCCGGTGCCTGGTCGAGGCCGGGGCCGTGGGTGACTCACTGGCCCTCGGCCGCGGAGGTGGAGCGGCTGAGCCGCCGCTTCCCGGAAGTCGTCACACTTCCGGAGGAACCCATCGCGGCGGCTCGGCAAGAGTGGGACGGGCGGGCGGTCATGGTGCGTAGCCTTGGCCGCCGTGTTCCGGCCGAATGGGTAGCCAAGGACGTGGCTACCAGGGCTAACCTTAAGGAGGTGGTGGCCGTCCCTCTAACGGACGGCTACCTGGCTCTGCGTTTCCGGTCGACGGCGGACCGAGACGGGGCCTTAAATGAGGGACCCTGGGTGGTGGCGGGGCAGCTCCTCGCCATGGCTCCTTGGGTCCCTGATTTTGAGCCAGGGGAGGAGGCCGTTACTTCGGTAACGATGTGGCTTCGACTCCCCCGCCTGCCGCCGGAGTATTGGTCGCCGTCAACCATCTTGGAGATCGCGTCTAGGGCAGGCCGGCCGATCGCTGTGGACGGGGTCACCGAGCAGCGACGGGCGATGGGTTTCGCCCGGGTGAAGGTGGTGGTCGATGCCACCGCGCCCCTTAGACCTGGGATTTTGATCCAGGGGAAGACGAAGGTGCGGTGGCAGCCCTTCGTCTTCGAGAACGTCCCCATTCTCTGCCCCCTGTGTGGGCGGATGGGTCACCTGGAGGCAGCGTGTCGTTTTCCGGTGTTTACTCAATCGGCGGAGGGCGGGCCGCCAGGGGAGGGGGACCCTGGGGGTGGCTCTGTTCCGTCGGCTCCTGCAGCGGGGATGGAGACCCAAGGGCCGATTTTTGGCCCTTGGATGGTGGCGACACGGCAGAGACCTCTGCCGCGAGAGTCGCGACAACCACGGCCGAGGGAGCCCGAACCTGGACCCGAGTCCGCCCCGTCTCGGCCGCCACTCCCACCCCCGGCAGCTCGACCGGTGAGGGCCGCGCCTGGCCCTGGACCTGAGCCACCCTTAGCCAGGCCGACATCGCCGGTTGCCCTCCTGACCCTACCGGTGTCCCCGGCCCAATCGGTGAGGGCCGCGTCTGGTTCAGGACCTGAGCCATCCTTAGCCAGGCCGACATCGCCGGTTGCCCTCTTCACCCAACCGGTGTCCCCGTCGGACACCGACGGCTGGCAAAAGCCGTCGAAAGTGGCCCGGCGACGGTCACCGGCTGGTGGGGGGGGGGGTGGGGTTTACCCGGCAGCCACTGTCCCGCTATGGGTTGACACCGTCGATGACCTTGACGAGGTAGACCCGGAGCCGAGTTCTGGTCGCGCACTGGAGAGGAGGAGCCCGGATCACAGGTGGTCTGACCTGGGTCCCAGTGAACCGTGCAGCCGGCCTCGCGGTAACAAGCGGGCTAGGGCCCCGGTGGGCCTCGGGCATCCACAGGGCCCAGGAGCGCGGGCCCAGTCGGCCTTGCCTAGGTCGACCCAGCGGGCCAGGGCCTTCAGGGCCCGGCGTGCTTCGCGTGGGCCAGCGGGCGGGGCCCAAGACGTGCCGCGCGACGGGAGCGGGGGCTGCGCCGTTGGCGCGCCGCGTGCTGTCGGCGCGCCGCGTGCCGTCTGCGAGCCGCGAGTTCTGCGTGCTCGGGGCGCGCGGGCAGGCCGGGCCTACCGGGGCGCGCGGAGTGCACGGGCCCATCCGGGTTCGTTCACCACGCGGGCCCAGCGTGGACCGCGGGGGGGGGGGCTACTCATGGACAGCGGGCCCTGCTACAGGGACAGGGTCCGCGGGTCCAGCCTGGGGGGCTACTCAAGCCCAGCTTGGGGGGGGCCCACAAGCTCAGTTAGCTGCATGCATGGGCACCCAGGATGAGCGGGACCTGCAGTTCCAGGGAGATTCGACAGAGGACCCCGGGATGCTAGTAGGCCCGTTTCAGTATAGGTCCCCGGGTGGGGGATTGGCCTCAGTGCAGGGGACCCCTCTGACTGTTGGTCAGACCCCCCTCGTGCGGGCCCCCTGGGATACACTGGAGGGCCTTGGGAGAGGCCCAGATGGGGTCTATCGGTTTGGCTCTCCGACCCCAGCCTTGGGTGAGCGGCTGGAGGCTGCTCCTGAGGGATGCGAGTCCAGGGCTCATCTTGGACTGCATTTGGAGGAGAGTCCGACCGAGCCACTGACGCCACGAGAGGGTGTGGTTGGGGTGCCGCCCGGAGGGGCACCCTGTGAGGGGCCCTCTTACAGTGGTGACGGGGGCCATGGTTCCATGGGTATAGCTATGGCAGAGGGGGACCACCCAGCTGTCGTGCGACTCATTAGGGCGGCGGTCATGCGCGATGCATCTGGCGATGCATCTGGTGTGGTAGAGTAGCAGGGCGACCTAGGTCGCCAGCTTGACATAGCTCCCACGACCCAGGGGGAGGATGAGCCTGAGGTCGACCCTGCGGACTGTGATCCATGAAGGTTCTAGCCTGGAATTGTAGGGGGGCGGCCAAGCCGGCCTTCATGTATTCCTTTAAGTGGCTAGTGCAGGTCCATTGTCCAGAGATCTGTTTTCTTTGCGAGACGCGATTATCGGCGATGGACTGGTTCGACTGAGGCGGCGCCTGGGAAGGGACTGGGAGACCTATGCAGTTGAGTCCCAGGGGCTGTCTGGTGGCCTTTTGGTCCTGTGGAGGCGAGGGGTGGCGACGATTGATGTCTTCCACTACTGCCCTCAACAGGTAGTCATGGTTGTATCGGAACCTGATACTGACTCGTGGGTGTTGTGCGGTGTGTACGCGAGCACGGACTACAGGGTTAGGAGAGCTCTTTGGCAAGAGATCGCCAACCTGACTGCCCAGAGTATCCCGACGGTGTTAGTTGGTGACTTCAATTGTATCCAGAGTGCGGGTGATAAGAGGGGAGGTGCGGAGTTCACGGATAGAGTGGATAGGAGGGAGTTTCGCGACTTCGTAATGCGGAACGGTCTGGTGGACCTAGGTTTTTCGGGACCGCGGTTTACCTGGTGTAACAATCAATCCGGTAGTGCTAGGGTTTGGGAGCGATTAGATAGGGCCTTTGCGACCCCAGATTGGATCCTCCGGTTCCCTACCTGCTGTGTTAGTCACTTACCCCGGATTGCATCTGACCACTGCCCTCTGCTGATTTCCACTTCATCGGGACCTGGTCATCATAGTCCCTTCCGCTTCGAGAAGATTTGGCTATCGTACCCTCAGTCTTGGGACATCGTTCGCGATGCATGGCGTGTCCCGGTACGGGGAAATGCGATGCAACGGGTCTCCCGCAAACTTGAGATTACCAAACGGCGGCTTCGTCGTTGGAATCGCGAGGAAGTGGGCGATATCTTTCGGAGAGTGGAGGGGGTCGAGACTGCGATTGCTGATCTACAGAGGAGAGAGGATCTCGGAGGTGAACTTTCGGCGGAAGACATGACCGATCTCCGGGGACTTCTAGCGACCCACCATTCACTGCTACGGCAGCATGAGATTTTTTGGCGACAGAAATCTCGGGTCCAGTGGGTACGTGAGGGTGATCGCAACACTAGGTTCTTTCATCGGACGACGGTTATCCGGAGACAGCGGAGTATGATTCACTCATTGCGAGATGGGTCCGGTCAGCGTGTGGAGGGTGAGCCTGCCGTCAGACAGGCTTTACTTGATTTTTTCCGCACCAGATGGACGGAGGATGGAGGCCCTGATGTTGATGGCCTCCTTCCGAGGCCTGATGTGGGTATTGCTGATGATGAGAATATGACACTGGTTCGACCGGTGTCGGCGCGGGAGGTGGAGGAGGCAGTCTGGGCCCTGGCAGCGGATAAGGCTCCGGGACCCGATGGGTTCCCCCCTTTCTTTTTTCGGAGATATTGGGGTATCATTCGGGCTTCAGTGGTTGAGGCTGTGCAGTGCTTCTTCACTCAGGCAGCTATGCCTGAGGATTGGAAGGCCACCTTCATCACGCTCATTCCGAAGCGCCAGGAGGCGGTAGAGCCGGGACACTTTAGGCCCATCAGTTTGTGCACAACCTTGTATAAGGTTGTGGCGAGAATAATGGTGGGCAGGATCAAGCCTCTATTGCCGGGCATTATCAGTCAAGAGCAGGGGGCCTTTGTGGCGGGGAGAAACATTTCCCACAATGTTATGTTGGCTCAGGAGATGATGTGGGATCTTCAGCGAGCATCGAAGCGGCGCAGCTTGATGGTAGTCAAGCTAGATATGGAGAGGGCATATGATAGGATCAGGTGGAGCTTTCTGCGGAAGGCTTTAGAGACCTACGGTTTCCATAGGAGATGGATTGGTTGGGTCCTAGGGTGCGTCCAGAGGCCAAAATTCTCCATTTTGGTCAACGGCACACCGTCGAGTTTTTTCGAGTCCACTATGGGACTGCGGCAGGGATGTCCCCTATCCCCTTACTTATTCATTATTTGTTCTGATATCTTGTCTCGTTCATTGCAGGGTGCGTGCACTAGTCGGGAGCTGGAGGCCTATATCCCAGCACCGGGGGTGGGACCTATCTCTCATTTATTGTTTGCTGACGACTGTCTTCTTTTGACCAGGGCGCATGCTTCTGATGCACGGGTACTCGCTAGAGTGCTGGCAGGTTACTGCGCGGCGTCCGGACAGAGAGTTAACTTCATGAAATCAGCCATTCGGTTCAGCCCTAGCACGGAGATTAGAGTCAGACTGGAGATCAGGAGGATTCTGCAGATACCAGAGCAGGAGGGGACATTGGTCTACCTGGGAGTCCCTATCACAGGCCGGAGACTGCGGGTGACAGAGTGCTCCGGGCTGGTACAGCGGGTCGAGGCCAGGCTGGAGGGATGGAGGGCATCATCTCTATCCATGATGGGGAGATTGACACTGGTCAGATCGGTGTTAGGATCTATGCCGGTATATCTCATGGCCAACACTGTGGTCCCAAAGACGACTCTGCTGAAGATTGAACGTCTTCTTCGGAGCTTCTTGTGGGGGTCTCATAGTGGGGGCCATGGGGTACATCTGGTGGCTTGGGAGCACGTCTGCCTCCCCATCAGTGAGGGTGGTCTGGGAGTGCATTCCCTCTTGGAGCGGCGTGAGGCCCTTGTTGCTCGACACGCAGCTCGCTTCTTGCTGGAGCCGCAGGGGCTTTGGAGCAGGGTGATGGCAGCCAGATTTGGCCGAGGGGGCTCTGAGGTGGCACGGAGTGGCCGCCGAACTTCCTTTATGTGGCGCGAGATTGCGAGGTATTTGCCGACTGTGTCGGCTAACACCAGGTGGCTGATAGGCGATGGGCGGAGCGTCGATGTGACCGATGATCCATGGGTGGACACTTTGCCTCTGAGATGTTGGCCGACGATGGTGGATACTGAGGCAGCAGAGGGGCTTCGGGTGTGTGACCTCCTAGCACCAGGGAGGACAGAGTGGGATGATACCAGACTACATCAGCTGTTTGGGACACATCTTGCTGCGAGGGTACGGTCCCTTCCAGTACCAGCTTGCGAGGGGCCAGACGTTAGGGTCTGGGGCACCTCATGCAGGGCCAGTGTCAGGCTGGGTGATCTATCCCGGGTCATCCAGCAGGAGCATGAGCGAGGACCAGACTGCGCCTGGATTTGGAGGTCCGGCCTCCAGCCGAGGGCAGCACTCTTTTTATGGAAGGTGATGTGGGATCGCCTTCCGACGAGAGCAGTGTTGAGCCGGCGTGCTTTGGGGATTCCCGCGGAGTGCGGGGTTTGCAGTGTTGATGAGACTGTGGATCATGTTCTATTTCAGTGCACTTGGGCGAGATCGACATGGCTGTGGACAGGTATCCCGGAGGAGGTGTGGCAGGAGAGGAGCCTCTTCCTGCATTTGATACGACAGGGGTTGGCCAGTCCCGGGTCATGCCAGGAGGCCATCCGAGCGACTTGCACAGCCCATCAGATCTGGCTGGCAAGGAACGCTCGCATTTTCAGTGGGCGCAGGATGTCGCCGAGGTTTGTTGCGGAGTCTGCTCGAGCACTAGCGATGGAGTCCAGACTTCCTACCCCCTCAGACACACCCTTGACAGCTTGGGACACCTGGGGTTCCTCTACTGCTCAGGCAGCTCCTTGGACGGTGTTTTTCACCTGGGAGCCCCCACCCCCGAGCTTCCTCAAGGTAAACTTTGATGGGTCGGTGCTGGACAGAGGTACGCGAGGCGGGGCAGGCTTCGTCATACGGGACCCTCACTCTAGGGTTGTGGCAGCAGGTGGCTGCCAGTTGTTCGTCACATCAGTTCCAGGGGCAGAGCTGCGAGCTGCCTGGGCAGGTCTTCGCCATGCTCGGCAGGTGCTGCAGGCCAGCTCGATCATCCTGGAGGGTGACTCGGCTACAGTTATTGGCTGGATCCGGCGGGGACTGAGGGGTGAGAGCATCGACCATCCTCTGATCCGGGACATTAGGATGATGGTGAGGGATGGCGTGGCCTTTGAGGCCAAGCATGTATTCAGGGAGGCCAACGGGGCGGCTGATTGGGTGGCTGCATTCGCGGCCCACCACTCTGGATACGCTCTGTGGGTGGGAGAGAGAGAGTTGCCATTGGCACTTCGTGAGATTGTGTATTTTGACTTTATTGGGTGTATTCAGACACGCGTTGTCTGAAACCCGGCTTTAGCACAAAAAAAAAAAAAAAAAAAAAATACAGTATGCCAGCAACAAGTTTCAGCTTATGCCTTAAGGGTTCTTTGATGCTACCAAGAAACATTCATAAAGACCAAAAAGAACACTAGAAAGAAGAAAACAACAGTGCAATTGTCATGCCATGTATCAAACATCCCTCTCCGATCATCAGTGAAGCCATCCTCCAACTAACTGGCAGACTACATTGTTTGAAATATATATCTTCCATTTGACAGGAGGGTTTCTGATATCTAAAACTACAAAACATTCCATCTATTAATGTCCCAGAAGTCCCTTTTCACCACTAACAGCCAAGGTTTAGAGATGAATTTAGATCGAGAAAAGCCAGCCAACCTTTAGCTTCTGTGACATTTTTCATTGCCTGTGTCCCACGTGTTCCTAAATCACATATGGAGTTTTAGCAGTGATTCATCAAGGAGTTCTTACTTTGCACTACAGCCAGAGGTATCAAACAAAAGATAATTTATTTTCCATTTAGCATTACTAAGGTTGATGTGCTATCGCAACAAACAGAGAAACTATAGGGTAAGTGGTTACCCGTGTCAAGTGGAATAATGCAAAGAAGCTTTGCTCATTTTCAAGAACTACCTTATTGTGGTCAACATATTTTGGCTTGTGCATTTAAAGCTTTTTAGTTTCCCTAGTACAAAGTATCAATTACTATTAATCATTAATAGAGAAAACTATGGAACAAAAAGAATCAATCCACACTATTCTTTGGAAGATCCACACCGCTAGTCATTGGTGGGTCAGATCTCGCATACATACTTCAACAAACTCTTCTATTAGACGGCACAGATCTTGCATCCTGGCATGCCAACAAAGGGTTTCCAATGTTCACCACCTTGAAACAGCCATAAATTGATGTAATAATCTTTGCTTGCTCTCACATTTGCTATCGTCCATCCTATTGTCTAAAGATGTAATACTTCAAATTTTGCCAATGCAATTACTCTGAGATAAATCATCCCCTTTCCCCTTTTTCTTTATCTTTTCTCCATTCCAAGGTTTGGTTAACCTAACAAGCAGCTATCTACATCTATCTTCGGTTCCCTCTTAATGATTGATGATTGGTAGGTTTCAGCACCTTCCTGATAAATCTAAAAAAAGGAAATCTCATCTTAATAATTGTAATGGTACAACTATATGGACATAAGTTCTGCCTTCAATAAATTTCTTATTCTGTTTTACATGCGCCAAACAACCGTTCAACTAACTTGTTGGATGATGATCAGCCCACCTCAGTTACATACATTGTTGGAGGTATCTGATAGATTAGGAAGGGTGCAAAAATCTCCAATAATTCCTCAGAATGCAATGCTGAATGTATTCAGTATTCTTGCATGACGTATTTATAGCTATTTTAACTTCTTGAGATTCTGTTTTTAAGCACGGTGGATTTCTTGTTTGCCACGGCCATCCAGCATGAGATTTAGAGTTTAACCATCCTAAGCAAAACCAAGAGCATGCACACATTCATGGTGCCTGTGACATGAGGAAAATAGGTCCAAGCATAACAAGAAAGAGAGGATTCCAGAAGTTATAAATTCTGATGAACATAAATTCTATTAAACAATTTTAGTCGCAGCAAATTAGGTCCGTAACTCCTCAAAACTTCATCAATATATCATTTTATCAATTCAAAACTAGTTAAAATTGTGTCGTACTGATTTTCAATCCCTCTCAGAAAGAACCTAAATTTATATAGAAATGCGAAGGTTCGCTCACAGTGGTCATGATACAACTAAACACCTTCTACTCTGGAAAGAAGCTATGGATAGCATTTGAATTTGGCAAAAGAAAGACATGGAAATTGTTAACACAAGTCCTAGAGAAAAATCTGACATATGAGCAGGGATTTAAGTTATAGCCAGCATGGTACAGGAGGATAACATGCCACTGCTTTTCTGGTATGCGGCATTGGCAGAGTACTGGTTGCTTGCCCATTATTGACATGCTGTTGCATAGTGCATGCCAAGCATGGCACAACAAGGTATGTACCATGCCCATGCTAGGTCAGCATGCCACCAGCATGTGATGCTTCAATCCTCATATAAAAGCGTAATTTTAAATATGGCAACTCTTAAAAATAGGGTCCCAAGAATGTAATACAAGTTTACTAATATATAAATATATTGGACAAATATCTATGTTCAACGTAATTAACCTAGCAAACTCAGCCTTAAGCAAGAGAATATGTTCAGAGCTCCCATTTCTCGATTTAACAAAGATAAAAACAAGTTAAGCATAAAAGGTTGAACTCGGGATTATACACACTCCAAAAATATTTGTTACTATTTATTAGCAAAAAAGGGACCTTCATTAAAAGTTGCAAACTTTTTATAGATAAAGACCCAAGGAAGATTCTTTTTGTTTTTCAAGAGCAGATAACTTTTCACTAATCTTAGAACTACAATTTCCAGACAGTTCAAAGACTTAAGAGTACAATATATGTTGATTATTCTTAAAATTCTAATGCAATGAATCCACTAATTCAAATGAACAGGAGTGCCTGTAGCCTCCAGGTTACAGAAGCTATCAGGAATTTCCAAAGTAGAACCATGTACCTGATGAGCTTGCCAGGAGAATGTACTTGAAGAAATGATTCATGAAACATATGTATTTCCAATCTAGTTCATGATTGGTTGCATAAATTGTTCCATAAAAGAGATTTGGATACAGGAGGACTGTTTATAGGAATACAGTGAGAGATTGTGTGAATTCATTTTTAATGGTTTCCTAACAATACAGTAGGTTTAGCTTCTCAAATGCTTCAAGACATGTTGGACAAGGTTCGCACAACTGTCAAAAGACAGTTTCCTAATTATTAAAACAACTAGCATTGCTCCAAACTCAAACCAACAAAGAAAAATCAGTTTCATAGTCCATCAAGCAATAGAAAGCATAAAATCATGAGAAGTTATGATTATAGATTTGGTGATAAAGGAGCTTACTTGATATCAATCTTTACAGGTTCAATGCCACGTGCACGGAGATCAGCATCCTTGTTATCAAAGAAGCCTTCAGGTAATGCTCCTTTAACCTGCTTGGCTTCCAGATTGTCCTGCTGTTTTGATGGTTGACTGAGCTGCTTGGACTGCATATTATCACTTTCTTCCTTTCTATCAAAGAAGTCATCAGGAGGAGCTCGCTTTAGCTGCTTGGCTTCTAAACTATCTGTATTTCTTGGAGCTTCGCTTTGTTGTCTGGAAGACTGATTTTCACTTTTTTCCTCTTTATCAAAAAAGTTTTCAGGAAGAGCTCCCTTAAGTTTCTTGACACTAGTGTCATCCAACCTTTTTGATGGCTGACCTAACTTGGCAGATTCTTTAGTTTCACTTCTTTCCTTGGTCTCTGAATCAACCTGCTCATCAGTCTTCTTCACAGATTCTGGCACCCTCAACGACTGGCTCACAGGAGGAGAAACTTCTTTCTTCCCTTGTCGATGATCAGAGATATCAGATCCAACTGATGAGCTAGCAGAATGGATCTTTGCTCCAGTAAATGTATCTGGACGACAGTATGTTAATCAGTTGGCTGGTAAAATATTGGTTGGAAGAGTTTAAATAGTGTAAATAGACTGGATAAGCATGTCAAAGTGGTTATTTGGGTCAGAAGTATTGCAAGTTGCAGCAATAATGAAACACAAGAAAATGGCAACATTAACTAAGTATGAAAAATATCATTAAACTGAACTAAATATTAGTCTATGCACTGTCTGTTGCTATTGCATGAAATAGCTAAGCATTATCGAAATATAAACATCGTCAAAATATAACCATTGTTGACATACAACCATGAAAACACAAAAAATTGCATTACTTTAGAGTTTAGAATATCTTTTCTTTCCCAACAATTAAAGCATCTCCATTCTCCAATCTCTCTCTCTCTCTCTCTCTCTCTCTCTCTCTCTCTCTCTCTCTTCCCCTTTTAATCCCTTCTAGCCCAGCAATATATTTCCTTCATTTAGGGGATCCTCAAGCTAGTGACTAATAATATCCCAATTTCCTGGATTATGACAGCTGACAAGTAACAAAAGAAGAGCAAAGAGAACTACTTGAGATGAATGAGTTGCACAAATTAAGGGGAAAGTAATGAAGATTCAACTGATAGGGTATGGACATGTATTACTCACACTGGAGGGGGGCTCCAGTAAGAAGAGGTACATTAATTTGTTCTAAAAGATGCAAGAAAAAGTGGGGAAGACATAAGGCAACATGGGTGGGGGTTATGTTAAAAAAATATTGACAAGCTTGAAATAATATAAGAGTGGCCCTAAATAGGACTGCTTGTGAACAAGCATTCAACAAACCATCCCTAGATAGTCAGGATGAGGCTAGATGGTTATGATTATGGTTGGTTAAGGAACTACTTAAGAAGAATGGGAAGTCACATGGGCATAAATTGCTAAAGGGATAAAAAAGATAAGATTTCAATAACATTACCAATATACAAGCATATCACATCTCTTTTAGGGGAAGAAAAACTTTCAGGATCCCGGATAAAGAAATGAGATTTATGTCTCAATCCTTAATCATGTAAATAGGTAGGCCACCGCCCTTGCTAAATCATGAATTGGGTATATGTGGTCTAGAATCCAGATAGGGACAAGATTTCAATCAACAACAAAGATTTAGAGGACTATGCCACAAAAATGGAAAGCCCCATGAAGCAAAAAATATTACACAAGTGAAGATAAGAAGTCAAAGAGGCTGTCAGCACACCAGCTAGGTTTCTTATCAGATTAAAAACCTAGCTTACACTGCTACTATTCCAAGGGAACTTTCTAAATCATTGACGTATTTCTTAGCAATTTTTATGATGTCACTTTAAAAGAAATGCAGTTTCAATCTCATTTACTGAATAGCATGAGAAACCTGGTTCCTGGTGCCCCTCCAACCATTTTGACAAAATGTGAGCATAAAGAACATCAGGGGAAGAACTTGAGCATTAGTGGATGACCAAATTCACTCTAGCTTATAGTTTCTTATCATTTGAAACCCAACAATAATGCACTTTTCGAGAACACAGCCTAAGTAGTTATCTTACCAGTCTTTTGCCTTTTTTCTTCTTGCTTATCAAAAAAATTTGCAGGCAGTGTGGAAGATGACCTTGGCTTCTGCATCTCTGCTGGAGGTTCAGTATTTACATTATTGCCACGAGTCAGTCCAGCAGCACTAGCTTTTACGTTCTCAATAGCCTGTTCAAAGAACACATTGGCAATATACATCACCAGAATATATAACATATATAACAGATCTGCTTCTCAGTTAAATGTCAACACATGCATTCAGCAAATAAAATGTGAGTTCATAAATAATGAAAAGTTAATTAGAAGCACAGAAAATGATGAAGATTGGAGATGATAAAAGAAACCATAGTAACCATAAATCTATGGCATTATTCATATTATTGCAAAAAAAAAATAAAGCACAGATACACAACCAGTGAATTGTTAGAAAATAACTTTAGGAAGAATTGTAAAAGGCAGCAATATGCAACACTGACATGATGTTACATCCAGTTATAGTATGGTTCATCCATTCAGTCTACTTATCCACCCCATTATAAGTCAACAAGATACCATTCAGAATGTCCTTTTATCTTTCCAACTGATCCTCACTCCAATTGTTAAATTTGGTACTTCTGCACTTTCATTTCAAAAATTAAAAGGAATTTTATTTTCCAAATCAGTATGCTGCAATAACTCGACTATAAGGTTAAACCATCCAAAACTTCAATGCACTTGTATACACATATATCTTAAAACACCTATATGAAACAAATAACTATAGCAAAGGAAACCATTCCTAAAAAATTAAAAGATATATCCAAGGTATCACCATAGACAGTCACATTGACAACTGAGGAAACCAATCCTTGTATTCTTATAATACTTTATTGTTGAAGCATAGTTTATATCAGTACATTAATAACAAAGTTGTTGTCCAATAGAACAAAAGTCCAAATCAACTAAATAAATCAAGTCTTCTCCGTATAAAAAAAAAGAAATTTGATGAATTATATGTATACCAAGCAGAGGACCAGCAAATGCAAAAATTTAAGGAACATAAAGCAGCAAAAATCTTACCTCATGATGCTTTCGGGAAGCTTGGTGTGCAGGCCAAAGTGATTCAGATTTCAGAATAACATTACAGACTCTGCAAACTGGTTGATCATATTCATTGTACCTACACAAAGAAAAGTCTTAACTTAAGCTGACTGTAATAATATACACATTTAACATTCCAAAACAAGTTATAATTCCACAGCAAGAACAGCATGTTTGCCAAATGTCAAGCCTAATTGCTACGTCAACCAAGGCATATGTGGTAGTTCAATAAGCTATCTGTCTCTTTCATGAGAAAAAAATACAAGTCGGAAAAGTTCTCACCGCAAACCTAAACAAATTGAATGAAGCAGAATGATTTCAGTAAATATGTGCCCAATCTTGATTCATTTTCAGCTAGTTTGGCCATTTTAGGTCGAGTAAATATGTGCCCGATTCTAGCAAGTAAGCTTCCCCTCCTCTTCCTAGATCCTTCAAAGAAGATTTCAATACCATCCCCTGTCGAAACTTCCACAGATCGCCATATTACGTCTATATTATCTCAATCAGTTTTCATCACTTGGCCTCAATCGGTGCAGCCCCTATGGCTGCAAACCTATTCTTTTCCTAGATCTAATGTACATCCATCTCAACATTCTCGAATATGTATGATTCAGTTTATTTCCCGTAACAACATTTATTGTCTAACATTTTGGCCATACAAGCATTTTCAGCATCCTTGTCATTTCATAAATTTTTCTTTTTGTCGCTAAGGTATGTGTATATCACATGACACCATAGGGGCACCTATGCAATTCATTCATCTACTTCTAATATTATACATATGTCTTCATCTATCTTCCATTCTTTTGTATAACGAATCCTAGATAACAAAGTAAATCACCCCATGGTGTCTCTTAACCATTAACCAATCGAAGTCCTCATCTTCATTTCTGTTTTCTTTTGTTGAAATTGCATTCCATATTCTCCGACTTTGTTCTTTGAATTTTTAAAACTATAACCCTCTAAGGCTCTTTTATAAATGTAATTTAGCATTTTATCTTGTCTTCTTCTCATTAATCTACACTATATCATCTATAAATAGCATATACCAAGATATAACACTCGGAATATACGTATTAAGTTTATTTGTGATTAGTGTAAAAAGATATGAGCTTAATGATGATCCTCGATGTAAGTCAGCTATAATGTGGGATATATTGTTCCACGACTACAGCTAGTATTTGCTGCTAGACATGTCATCAATAATTTCGATGTATCATAATATGCACACCTTTCATTCTTAAACCCACAAAGTACCTTTCCTGGTACTCTATCATGAGCTTTCTCCAAATCCAACAAAGACCACATCCAGACTCTTCCTTTTTTCCCTCTATTTTTTCCCATAGATTTCCTAAAAAGATAAGCGTTACCATTCACCTGCTTGGCATATAACCAAATTGGTTTAACTAAGATCATTCTCATTTTTCTTAATCTTTGTGGTGTCACCCTAACTCTATCGAGTGGCTTTTGAGTTTAATCGCACAACAATCAAAGCATTTTGTGCATCTCCTTCATTCATATAGATAAATACCAATAGTATTCCACTTATCTAGCATTTTCTTGGTTCTGGAAACTTGATTAAATAAGTTAATCCAACCAACAAATATAGTCGCCTTAAATTCAAGGAAGTCCATCCAAAAGCATGATGATTTTCAGAACATTTGGTGTTGTTGGAAGAACTAGGAAACTAGCGTTAGGGGACTAGCCTAGACATTTTTGCAGCCTACTTATGCACATTTTTCCAGTGTTAATAATTGCAAAATTTCCCAATAAGAGATAAAATATCATGATCATGCCCATTGCATCCAATATATCTCGTCTTCATATAAGCAGTGAAACGATATTGCCTCCAGGATTCTTGTGATACATCAGAACAAGTGTTGCTTCTTTTTTCATACATCATAGGAAAATTACTCACAATAGAGATTTGGTTTGGGTATACACCTTTTTCTAAGGAGATTTGTTTAACATGACAGATAAAAGGGATGCAAAAGACATTAGGGTATAGTTTTGGAGTGGTTTTGGATTTATATAACTGTATTTGACAAAGCTTCAATCAAAGTTCGTCGTCTTAGTACCAGACCCTATATCGGTACCACACTACCATAGTGTCAGTACGGTATGGTACAAAATTTTTTTAACATACCGAGTGTTGATATGCCATCCATACTGGATACCGGTACGATACGGCACGCCCCATACTGCTCGATTCAGGCCGGTACGGCATACCTTGTCTTCAATCATAATATGTGAGTTGTAATGCTAAATGAAAGAATTGATTTTTTTTTTAGTATTATTGACCTTTACTGAATCTCTCAACATAAAAGCATCCAATTCCACCTCTCTTTAGGTGAAAAAAGAAGCAAAATCCATGTAATGCTTTAGGGGAAAAAAATTATACTTGGGTTTGCTTGTAATTTTTGCCTCGAGAGCAATGGTGGTTGAACCATACAAAATTTGTGGAGGATACTAGCCTTCAAGATATGAAAGCCATTCAAGTATCCACACTTGAAGGACTTAAAAGTAACAAGTAAATTAGATGGAAATGGTGATGACAGAGTAATGTTATGTCCACAAACTATTTATCCACTTTGTTACTCACATTTGTGTGGTAGCATGCGATTGAAGTTATTTTCGAATTCAGAAAGTCATATTAAACATTATTGTTGTGCTCTCTCTAATCATCTACAGCCACAACAATGAACAAAATGGTGTGGGCATAGATTGCTCAAGATGACATTTGTAGAAAATTAAATTTAAGAGTGGTTGATATTGTTAAGATGAAAGACATGAACTTCATCTCACATTGTATTTCTTTGATAAAGTCATAATGAGGCACCAATATTGGTTATCAAAATTTATGATCGAACAAGACCAAATGCACCTTTATGCCATTGTTGATATCATTACTTTAAGTGTTGTTAGCTAATGATGAATGAGAGAAATCTAGGCATTGATTGAGCTCTCGATACACAATCAGCTTGTACGTAAGTAAAAACTTGATATACACATTCAACATATAAACTCATAAAAAGAATGAAAATTATAAGTATAACATAGAACGAACACGATTTCAGTGTTATTGCTTAAAACAACAACAACAGCAGCAGCAACAATAAAAGGAGCATTTTCAAAACGCACTTTTCCATTTGGTAGTTGTTCAGTAAACACATGCAATAGAAGCAACTTTTGTTGGTAAGAGAGTGTGGAAAATTGTATTATTCAAAATCTAAGTTTAAAGTGGGTTTACTAGGTGTTTGATATGAAATTGCAATTGGTTTTAAGGTTTATCTTTGGCCTTATCCATGCTAATTTTCAAATTTACGATTCAAGCCCTAACTTTTGACCACAAATAGTCAGATTTGAGTTAATAGAGAAAAATATGATGTGAAACTATATACAAACAGTCATGATTGTATGTAATCAGCTCCCAACCTAGGCTGAGGAAACTTTGTGAAAGAGAAGCTGATGCCATAAAAACTTGGAAAGCCAATTGGCGTGAAGGAAATCCTACTTATTTGTTGAATAGTTGAAGTTCATGCATCCCCATGAGCAACCCCTCTGAGACCCCATAATTAAAGAAATGTAGATTGCAGACAAAGCAGGAATGAAGCAGTTTTTAATATAGGGAATTCCATCCCCCTCCTAGGAAAAATTATAGGCTTGGCAACAAGCGGGCAACAAGCGAGCAACAATCCAAGGATCCTGCCTTTATATTTATATATTAAAAAAAGGACAAAGTTAAGTTTTCAGTGCATATTCAAGAGCGTTATATTGTTTTTTCTACAGTTTCAATGATATTCATATAACAAAGAGACCAAGAATGAAGATTTCACCGCGACAGTACTGGATGATCTTAAATACCTCACAAGGGGGGAATCAATGCGCTTATCCCGTTTCTGTGCAGACTCTCTCAATTTCGTTCGAAACAAAGCCTTCCTCTTATCCATTGCCGATTAATCCTAAACAAACACCAACTTCACTCCTGCTCCAGATGTCCTGCGATGCCACAATAAAATTATATATTAAAATAAATAAAGTGAAAACAACAAATGATCAACGTGATTTCCATCAAGAATTGTTGAAGCCCAGACGGAATTGGGGGCAATGGATTTCTATAACCTGAAGGAAGCTGAAGGATTTATGAAATAGGAAAAAGAGAAATCGTATTTCATGGAAATAGCTTGATTCTTCCAAAATTCCTCGAGACTGAGATGTAAATATACAAAAATAAGATAGAAAGTTAAAGAAACTGACCTAAATTCCGTCCGCAGAATCCAAAATTACAGCCAGTCTTCTGAACTCTTTAGGGCTTCTTGGTTCCCTTTTTGCTTCTCTCTCTTTTGTTTGGTTTAGGTCATGAGCGCCTTCGAGCCAAGCGCTTGGAAGGGAGATGGGAAGGAGAAAAGGCGTCACGAAGGTTTGGTCGGATTTGGCCGTATCAATAGAAATCCATAGTTTGAATATTTTAAATTTTAGCCATATCCCATATTTATACCCAAACATTTCTGGATATGTTTTTGGAGTTATTTTTGATGCCCTGAAAAATTATGACATCCTACACTGAAAAACGTTTCAGATTTGAATTTAGAATTCAAACTCGACTAAATATGTTATTGGGCCCATTCCCTGGACTCAAATCTAAATTTTTAAATTGGGTTTGAATCCAATTTTTGAATTGATACGGCCTTCTACTATTATCCACCTACATAACGATTAATTTTGATTGGTTAATTCGACCTTCACCGATGATCCGCTACTATAATGGCTCCAATAATATATGTATTTCGTGTGTATCTCATGGGTGGACAAAATGCATGACAAGGAACCAAGAAATAAATTAGGAGTGGGGAACAATATAGCCACAAAACGAGATGACCCAACACAACAAAGCTGGACCCAAATCCTACTAAGCTAAAATATGAAAGACTTAGCTTAAAATTAAATTGTGCTTAATGGCTACTTTGAAAAAACATGGGTGAACCATGTGTTTGAATCCATTGCCTAGAGTGCAAGACGAACTAGATTAGGAGATTATACCATGCTAAGATATATTTGATCGAGCACATTCCATATGATCTAAGTTCCCGTCACAACGAATGTGGATTTTTCAAAATTGGACCAACTAGAATGAAATTGGAAGGACCGAATTGGACTAAATTTGAGGCTCAATCCAACCCAGATCCACTAAGATATTTTGTTGAGGTTTTAGTCCAAACCACGATAAATTCAGAGCTAGATGGGAGTTAGCCCTCGAAGAGCAGATAAGTTTAGTTGAAGATAGTAATTGGGTAGGATCTTTAGAAAACTTGCAGCATTTGCTGCTCTGCCCTCCTTAATTTTTTTTTTTTTAAAAAAAAAAAAAGTGGAGGAAGAGCGTTGAAATCAAATGCGATTTATCGTGCAAGTCTTGGATAAATTGATGGATCACATCCAATAGATGCCCACAAATGAAGAGACTGGAAATTGATGATGGTTTTGTATAATTTTATTAAAGTTTTAAAACCTTTCACACTTGTTATTATATCCATGTCTTTTGCTTAGTCGAGGAGATAGTACACGTTTATGCCATATTGGAATAGTAGAAAAAGTACATGGTAAAGTTCTCAAAAAAAACATTTGAACTAGGACAAAGTAGATGACTTGCAACATAAGGAACAAGGGTCCCATTTAGAATTGAGAAACAAGAGACTTATGAAATAAATAGTTTTTGGTTCTTGAATTCTATGGCGCAAATGAATGGGAAATGAATCAAAAAGGATTACAGCCAGTTGGGCAATACATGGTTTATCGAACACATAAGCTTCCAATGTAGATTAAACCCAGCAAACTAAATCAGAGCAGCTTAGTTTAGAGTAAATAATCATCAGCTTATTCACATTTGAAATATATAATATTATATTCTTGCATAATTCACTAGAGGCTTTTATTTGGAATTCTCTTCAAATGTTTATCTCGTAGTTTTTAGTATTTCTTTTTCTAAAAGGAAAGCTATTGAAGTTTTTTCCTCATGCCCTCATTAGTTTTCTTAATGCTTTAACCCAAATCATATTGGCAAACACCTCATTCAAACCGGTTTATTGAGTTGTCTTGCATTAGTCAATTATCAACCCAGAATCGTGTCTTTCTTTTTTCCATTTACTTTTTCAAAATATGGTTTTAGGATTAATCTTCCATAGTGTCTAATGTTACTCCTTCATCCTTATTGGGCTCTGAATACTTGTTCAAAAATAGCTCTTGGCCCCAAAGCAGATTAAATTGTTAGATGAACATGATGTACATCTGGTTTAATCTGCATGCAATGTGCCTTACTAATCTATCTTTCTTCAAGTTGATCTACATGGTGGTGTCATCACTAAAATAGCTGCTCATGGCGACATTGTTTCTGCTACCATGGAGATGAGATCAATGATATTTATTCATGAGAGTTATTTTTCAGCAATTATTTATTACTTAATCTCTGAAAGTTATACAAAAATTATATATATATATATATGTATGTATGTATGTATGTATAAAAGCTAGACTAGTTATGTTTTAGGAGTAACATAGATATAGATATATAACAAATTCAGTCCCGTTAAAATCATAAAATAATTGTTATTTCATAACATGGCCTAGGTTATACTCCAACTCTACAAGGTTTTTAGAACCATTAAATTCAACCATTTTGCTAGATGGCTAATAGTGAGGTGATCAAGATTCGCGATAACTGGATGATGATGAGGGACAGAGGGGTTGTCCAGGCGTAGCATGTATTTAGAGAAGCCAACGGGGCTGCGAATTGAATGGCCACCTACGTGGCTAATCATGTCAGTAGCATCCTGTGGGCGGAGGATGGGAAGCTACCTCGGAAGCTCCGTGATATTTTGTTTTCCAATTTTATTGGATGCATCTGTACACATGTTGTATGAATCATCCAGTCTAGCAAAAAAAATAAAAAATTTGGATAAAATTAGAAAGATCCCACATTTCTTGAGATTCTAAAGGCATAAGAGAGATCGAGGTCTTAAAATCCGATATCAACTATCTTATTAGAACAAAATCTGAAATATAAATTTATATAAAATTGTAAAAACCAGTTTGAAAATCTCATGATGTAATCATCAACAAAATTGATTTCGTTAAATGAACATTAAATAACAAAACTAAGATGTTCCACCAGATCAGACGGTCCATGAATCAAGGGTACACTGAACCCCACAGTAGGAGGCAACCTGGGTCGCTGTCAGCGCTGCGAGCCCACAAGTGTACACTGGAGACCGACAAGGGGGTTTGTCCCTCCGGACTCCGGAGGCCTCCATCAAAATCCCCATCCTAACCATCGCGCCTGTTATTACTACTTCCTCCAACCCTTATCTCCTCCCAACCCTAACCCTAGCCCTTTGGTAGGGTTTGGGGCTGTCCTCCTCGTCCCCAGTCCTCCACGGTTGCCGGTGGAAGCTGGCCTTTTTGGAGGTAAAACGCCTTCCTTTTGTACTGATCTCTTGAGAATTTTGCAGTGGATCGGTGCTTTCTTAGTGTAGTCCCAGTGAATTTCTCGATTTGTTGAGCAAATTGTGTATTTTGTTGATGCCTTTTTCCTGATTTCTTGGATGCCTCGATGCTCTTTTTTCGCATTTCTGATGGATTTGTCTTAGTTTTTTTGGATGAGTTGGTGAGACAGGATATGTCGATTTAGGGCGTTCTTTCTCAATTGTGGATTCGTGATTCCTTAGATGCTGAAATCTGGAAGCATCTTGGTGAATTAGTTGTATAATCTATTTATATTTTTCGAAATATATGGATTCTCCATTCGCTGCTTTCTTTCCTTCGTCCGTTTTTCTTTTTGTTTAGGTTTTTTTTGTAGCAGCAGTATTGGATAGGAGGAACGCTATTAGACATAAAATGTTTCAGATTTCATTCCTGGATGCAAAAGATGGTTTCTTGTCATTATGGGCATCGACATTTTGAGTCTTGATGATATCGTGGTTCACCTGCGGGGAAAACTCTAAACTGATGTCAGCGGTGCCTGTTACTTCACTCACCTTAATCTCTGCTATGTGCTGATAGTTACTAGGTTTGCAAAAACGTTGTAGGGCTCGGTAGTCGTCGTAATTCGAATGCCTGGGCTTGTTGTATTGCACCTGTAAGAGAGTGAGAGATTATATTTGCATTTTTAGGGGAGTTGGTGGATGAATTATACTTTCAACTTTTTTTTTGTTTTTTTCTTTTGAGATGAAACTTAATTAGATTTGGAGTGAAGGAAGGGAGATTACCGTTCCAGATTCTCATTCTCATGTGAAGATCATAAGCGACTATAATCCAAATACACGTTCTGCAGAGTCTTCCACCTTCTAATCTTTTGGCTCAAAATTGCCTGTTCTCTTCTCTTAAAATCCTTGTAATTGGTTTCATAATAAGGTTGAGTATGTTATGGAAATGGATTGAAGTTTTGGGTGGTTTTATTTTTTATCATGCCGGTGTAATATT
The DNA here is from genome assembly GCF_009389715.1 of Phoenix dactylifera. NCBI lineage: Eukaryota > Viridiplantae > Streptophyta > Magnoliopsida > Arecales > Arecaceae > Phoenix > Phoenix dactylifera. The sequence continues at coordinate 2,819,597 of NC_052403.1, forward strand.
GTCTATGTGCAAAAACATTATATGGGGAACGTCTTATTTAAAACCGAGTCGATGCGAATCCACATTTTTGACATAATCTAGTTGATATCTAAGAAGTGCCATCACAGTCTGCCTGATGCTTGCGATCAGCTTAAAAAATAAATACTGCATAATTGATGTTGGGCATTTTCCTTTTCATGCTGCAGATGTTAATTGATGGTTGATGCTGATTTCTCCCTTCTGGTACTTGTCTGTGGGACTGTAAAGAGTTACCTTGTTGCTGCTGAATTTTTGTGTGGAAGGAGCAGGAGTCCAGACTTGAATTTGTGATTTGATTGGAGAACTTTGTTTTGGGGGCTTTGCAGGCTGAGATAGCTGACGAAGAGAGTCTGGAAGATGTCAAGTGGAAACACACATTGGTGTTATGCTTGCAGGCAAGCGGTCCGGCCTCGTGGACGGGATGTGATCTGCCCCTACTGTGATGGAGGCTTTATACAGGAACTGAATGAGATAGATGGTGGTGCCCTCAGCCCTTTTGATTTCTCTGGACTGGAAACAGGTGAAGACCATGATCGTCGATTTAATATTATTGAGGTCTTGTCAGCCTTGATGAGGCAACGGATGACATTAAGGAACCGTGACAATGATGTTCGTGGTAGGCCTGGTATGATCGCAGACAATGGGATGGGATTTGGCCCAGGTCCCTGGCTGATCTTCCGTGGCCAGCTTCCTGTTCGTATGTCAGAGCATGGAGGTATGGAGGTCCTCTTTAATGGTGCCCCAGCACTTGGGTTGAGGCGTGCCAACGTGGGGGATTACTTTTTTGGTTCAGGTCTTGATGACCTGATTGAACAGCTTACTCGAAATGATCGGCATGGTCCACCACCTGCTTCACAGTCAGCAATTGATGCGATGCCCACCGTGAAGATAAACCAGAGGCATCTTCGTGGTGATTCACACTGTCCAGTTTGTAAAGACAAGTTTGAGTTGGGATCTGACGCACGTGAAATGCCATGTAAGCATTTATATCACTCAGATTGCATCACTCCATGGTTGGTCCAGCACAATTCCTGCCCAGTTTGTCGCCATGAGTTGCCATCACAGGGCTCTGGAAGTAACACCCGCAGCCGTTCGAGCAATCAAAATCCAAATTCTGGTGCCAGAGACAGTGAGAATAACAATTATTCCACAAGTAGGGAAAATGGTGGAGAAAGTCAAGGGAGGCGAAATCCACTATCCTTTCTGTGGCCTTTTCGCTCCTCAAACCCTAGTTCGAATTCTCACCAGAATGAATCAGGGGGAAGCAGTTCTGCTGCTGTTCATGAAGATATTAACCAGATGAGTTACTCCGGATGGCCCTTTGATTATTGAAATCTATCTTCAGCTAGTTCTTTGATGATCCTCCTATCGATGAACATAGTTCACTTCTGCAGTTTCATGTTCCATTTAAGCAAGATTCCACTATATTCAATGATGAAATTGACGTTTTCATATGAAACCTTTGTTGTAAGGTCATGAAACATCTAAAGGTCCTTGCTGTCTTCAGTGTGAATGGTGGCTATGCTTTCTTCTGCAGCATTTGCTTTGCTTCTTATTGCGTAAATTCCATGAAAATTTGTCGCATAAATATACTTTTGTTTACCTTATTTTGCTTTTGGATTTCTAGTGTGTTCATCATGAGAGGCTCAGCTATCATGTTTATACATGTAAAAAGGTAAAAAAAGAGCTAATAATATCCCTATGTATCCCTTGAGACATCTTGTTTTTTAGTTAAGTGCTACAGTTTGTGCTTGTAATGATTGTTCCTAAACGAGTTGCTGAAGAAGGTATTCTTGTTTGTACTATTCATCATCTCTACTTTTCTTTGCTTTTGAAACAACACAAGCAGGGGCGCTGCTCTACGACACGAGCAGGTGTTTGTTCATGCCTCTGCTAATAACACTTATTTGTGCTATCTAGGCACTTGTGACCCATTACAAGTCTGGTTATACTGACAGACCAACATTTAACCATCAACATAGTGACATGCCAAGATAGGAGGAACATATTCATATGGACTCCAATTTATGGGTCACCGAGTGCCTTTCCACTAGTTATTGAATTATGTTCTTTTCAATAATCATAAAGTAGGGACTCTACTTTCTGTATATAATATTTGGAGTGGTCCGGTTCTTCTGCATTTTCCAGCTAAACATGGGTTTTTTTTTTTCTGAATTGCGTCTTCTTTTTTCAATGATTTTGCAATATGTTCCTTTCACTAAGTGATAGACTCTGCCAGATGATCTTGTTGGACTTTGCTATCCCTTGTGGAAGTCTGAAAATGAGTACAAAATTCACTTCTTAGCATTTTAACCTGGTTGTATTATGAGGCTAGCTCAAGTGTTTATTTCCTGTTCTCATTTTTCCTCTTATTCCTAGACCTCTGTGATGGGAGAGCCCACTTGATGCAACAAATAATAAGTTCGGATGCTTGGTATCTTCCTAAGTGCTTGTTCCCTTCTCTAGTAAGAATCTGCAGAACCAGCAATGAGCATAACATACAGGGTATCGATATCAATAATTGCCACTGACAAGTCTTAACCTTTTTTTTGTTTGTGGTTGTATTTATTAATTCTCTAGTTGTTTCTTTGCACCAAGGCTTTTGTCTTTGCCCCTGGAGTCAACCCTTGCCGAAGAGCAGGTAGATTTTTTTTATTTGGTTGTGGGATCTTTACTGCACTTGGCTTTGATTATTATAGACAGCTGCAAACAGAGTCACTTAGGATGCAATTTAAAAGCCGCCGTTAATATACTATGTTTACCTCAAGTTCTGGGAATTGACTTCTTTGAGATCCTGGAGTCTCAAATCCCCTCTATCTTTTAGATATGCTGTGCTATTGCTTGGTGCAATGATAAAAGGCTTAGTTTAACTAGGTGCGAGTTTTGAGTCCTGAGGACAATCATTTAATGTTTAAAAAAGAAAAAAATAATCAAAAAACAGGATTGTCCCGTCCTGGGATTCCGGATTACCAAGACCATAATTGGATGCCGTAGTGGTTCTAGGATGATTGGTAAACTTTAGGTTAATCATGCTTACTATCGTAAGCATAGAGGAATGAACACATCTTGGATGGATGATAGGTCTTCCTTGTTACTTACAATTGAAGTTATTTCTTGTTCATAGTTGGTCTGACCTAATTGAGAATAGCTATGTCTGTGTCATGCTGGCCAAATATATATATATACATATATATGATCAATTGTGAGCTCCTGATTTCTTATCCTAGTTGGAGAAAAAGAATTGGAGAATGGTGTTTTAATGGTATAGTTTGCACCGAGTTCGCTCTGGACCTGGATTTGCCCTTGGTGCATGAACAAGAATCATGTGGGGAGATCAATTCCTTGAGCTACTAGGCATCTGATTTGTTTGTTCTCCCAAGCCTTCGCAGCTATCTTTATTCATCTGTGAGATGAAATGAAGCTGCAAAGCTTGAGAGAAGTTTGATCGAGACCAATGTGATCCGAGTCTGCAATTTTTAACTCGGAATCGCGGCTGATGGTTTTGAGTCTTTTCTAGCTCTTCCAAGTCATGTTCCAAGTAGAAGCAAGTTTTAATGAATCAAAACCTGAACTAATGGAATTGTCAGGGGCCAAAATAGTTTTCATAATTAACCTGATTGGAGTTTTACAGTTAGATTCGGATGACCCCCGGATTTGGGATACAAGGGTCGTTTTTAACTGGATTGAGTGTGAAGTAGAATCCAAAGGTGTTACTGATGCCATGATTCTTTTGTAAAATCGTTTCATATAACTTTGTTAATAAAAGAGCAACGAGGTCGTTGTAGTATAGTGGTGAGTATTCCCGCCTGTCACGCGGGTGACCCGGGTTCGATCCCCGGCAACGGCGCTTTTTTTATATATACCTTCCCTTTTTGTTTGTGAGCAACAAATAAGCGATGGGATCAAATCCAACAGATTTTTTTTTCGGAAACAAAAATCTAATGACTCCGATTTCCGCCCGACAGATATCATTGGCGCTCTAAATTCTAATATAGAGCATTAGATACGCATTATCTCCCTAAATGTCTTGCTCATGTTAACTACCATACACACTATCTCTCCTCTTCCCAAATGCCAATCAAATCAAACTCCTTTCAAAAAACTACCAACAAATTATGTATATATACATATATATAAAAATATGTATGCATATTGCGAGAGCTAACATGCACTTGAATTTATATAACATGAATAAATTTTCAATGAAGATCAACAATGAATCTTTCATTCTAAAAAAATCCATTATTGATTTCTGTTGAGAAGCATTTGAGATCGAACATACTCGGATGCATTCTAGTTTAACTCTCTTTATATATAGTTTTTAATCAATGAGCACATTTACCACAAAAATGCATTCAACTTGACAGCTCCATGATAAACATCACTAATTTGTCAGCTCCATGATAGCAGAAACAATGTCCCCATGAGCAGCTTTAAGTGCCTTGACAGCTTTGGACCTTGAGACGCCAGCCTGTGTCATCACCAGTTCAATGTCATTCGGCTCGACCCCAGTCTCATCAACATCTTCATCATCCTGAGCCATGGCTAATGTCTCAGGTGTGGAGATCATGCGGCTGACATCAGGAGCCTTGAACTGCTCTGCAGCCTGCGACTGCAGCTGAGAACTCAGGTCCTCGATCTTTGCCTCCCCAAAGATAACATAAGTGTCTGAAGTGGGGCTCTTGAAAACATCTGGCTTCGAGATGACAAACAAAACCTGAACGGCAACACCGCAATAAAATCTTTATTACACTCTTTTCAGAAAAAAAAAAGGAGTCATACATAGAGATTGCAGAACCAAAATAAAGTTCAAGCGATAAGCACAGTATATGAAACCCACATTCTTGTTTCTTTTCACAGCGACACGACTGACACCAGGAATGGACTTCATTCCATGCTTCAGCATGGCTTTCCGGCTCTTCTTCTCACTTCTGCTTTGCTTGGACGTACTGTTAGAATCACCTTGTTGCCCTGTGTGATTTTCGAGAGAGAATGAATTACAGACAGAACCAATTGCTAGAGACATTCATTCCCGGCTGTTGTTAGAGTATATGGGTAGTGATGAGATTTTAAGTTATCATCTGAACAATCCTTTTCAGGTGATGGTCCACTTTCGGAAAAATTTAACTGAAGAGAAGCATATATAACAACTACATCAACCTATTAAATGTTCATAAAGCAATCCTGTCCAAATAGATAGCTGAATAATGGCCTCCGATTTGCAAATCACTAGTTCACAGTGCTTATATATTCTACCATTCATCACTAACTAAAAAGTAGTACAATATAATCTGTTGAAGAGTCAGAGCCAAATAGCATTGTACAATGACAATGAATGAGACAAAGGATTAAAACTTGCCAGAGTTTAATTTTGTACTATTTTAAAGTGACAATTTTTACACAATAAACAGTGGGGAAGCAAAATTGCAAAGTCACTAGAAAAACAGATTTGACCTGGAATAAGAATGAACAGAGGGAACCTCTCTTCATATTTATCCTCTCTTGGCAAATAATTGGTCCATATCTAGTTATCTTTTAGTCTATAATTGCTTCTCTCATTGGATACAGTGTTTTTTGGAAAATGCGAAAGAGCAAGAGTCATACTTCTGTTGCACCTCAATTACCATGCACAAGGTGGCACCTTAAACAACTGTTTTAAGTACTCCAAGCAAAGCAAATGAAAAGAATACTAGAGAGAATACTCGCTTGTTAAGGTGGCACCTCTATAAGACCCAAGCAAAGCAATAAAGAGAATACTAGAGAGAAAAAAAAGGCTTCTATTAACAAATGCCAGACAAGTGGTCGGGAGGATGCTTCAGCAAAGTGCTGATGGCGAACAAGAGGTAATGAAGATCAAATCAAATGGAAGATGATTTAAGTACTTTGTTTCCCTACCTCTTCCATCCTCATCCTCCTCTACACCTACTCTTCTCCTTCTTTTCCATATCACTGCTACAGCTCATCTTCCTCCCTTTACTACAGTTTATATTTCTCCCCTTCATCCTGCTGCTCTTTCTCCTTGTGCAACACCTTCTACCACTCCTTGAGTATTGTAATTACTACTTAATTGCTGTTATTTCTACTTATAATCTGTGTTACTTAGACCTTCCATTTAGCCTAAAATACCAGCACCCGACACCTAAACATGGATATTAGTATGACACTTGGACATAGCTCCAAAAGAAGAAATGCTTAGGTATTAAAATGACCCAAATCTTAGACATGCACCCAACACATGAACTTAAATCCATGTAACATAACTTATAATTTAATGCTCCTCAATTCTCTATTCTTGCTACTTCACAATAGCTTATTCTCCTTATTTCTTAATATTGTTTAGTTCTTTCTAGTTTTTCTCCTTATTTTAACTACTACAATTTTTCCTTATCTTTTAAATGAACTCGCCTTGCAAGGGCCTACCGCACGGGTGCTACATGGTCCTCTCTGCCCGCTAGCATATGAAAATTACCCTTTAGAACCTTGCATTAAATACTACCTACCAATGGTTTAAAAAATGGAGGCATAAGGTGGGCAGCAAAGAGGGTACCTACCAATGGTTACACACTTCCTATTGCTGGCAACGACATTTATTCCAGAAGGAGATTGTTACTTAATCACATTAATAGCATAACTTCTTGTGGATTGTTTCAGTAAGCAACATGTAATCAGGAACACAAATCATAAAAATAATTATAAAATATAAATTCCTGACCAACCTTCAGCTTCAACCTCATCATTATCAGCATCGTCATCATCCTCATCTTCAATTACAGGCTCATCAGACTGCAACAAATAGTTAATATTAGCGAAATGAAACAACCAAAAATGGCAGGCATAGCCATGTAGCACAAATTCAATAAAGATTGAGACTTAATGACAGTAAAAAATAAGTAAAGATTTGTATTAAGCAAGGAAAAGGACAACATGGATGGAAAAATCGGTTTGTTCCTGGTCTATGCTCCTCAGAGCCTCCTGCTTTTGAAGTGCTTCCATCTCTCAAAAAGTTGAAAAAACGAGTGCTTGCAGCCAGCCATGGAGAGTTTAATGCTGTTTTCATGTCAGGAAGGTAAAATGATTACCCTGCTAGTTTCCACGTTCATATTTCAATTATATGAAATCAATCTATTTTGATGTAGTAAAATATGCACATGCTTCTCATTGCGAAGTATGCACATGTATATGTGCTTATTCCTATACACTTCTTTTTAATTTTTACTAGCAGAATTTACAACTTTTTTTGTCATATTATATGTTTATTATGCCAACTAAGTGACATCCTTAACGAGAGATGGGGTGGCCAAAGCATCTGCATAATGATTATGACATCTAAGGATCTACTTGATAAGAATCTAGCTCTTCCGGTATATAAGATCAGTTTCTCTTCTCCAGCATTAAAAGCCTCCATTTCATAATAACTCATGACAGTTGGAAACACGCTTATATCTTGACATCAACATGTAATATTCAGTTTCAATTCCTAGGAGAGAGCTTATTTCTCTTTCACCATCTATGCTTTCGAAATTCTGATTTCATCTTAAAGGATTAAGAAATCAGAGTGTGGCGGTTGTGATCAGAGAAAGTAGATGCAATTTCATAGTCTTCAAAATATCAGTAAACTTCACAAGCTCTGAAGTATGTGCACTATGGGCTCAGCACTCAAAACCTCCTCCTTGGTTGTCAGTTGGTGTCCATTTTGGAAAAGTTTGATGTCAATATAGGCATTAAATGATCATATCCATAAATGTTTTAAGATCCAAGACTGTTACCCAACCTCAATCCCTATATCTCTGTATTATGTTTTCTTTTTCATCACTGCTGCATCATTGATGTTGTACTGATATTTTATGCAGTGGAAGCACCATTGTTGGTGTTGGTTCTCCAGAGCCTCCATCTTTCGTCTATGGTGATGATGATTATAAGGATGTATTTGTATCAGGTACACAACCAATCTTCCGTGCCTACCTTTTAACTTATCATCGTTATAGTTGCTTTTTAGTTCGAATATGTTTTCATCGAGGTTTGAACCAATGCTACCACCCCTTCAGAACTCACTCTGCAGGAATTACTGATTTTCCAGCACCATAGCCAAACAAACTTCTTCTGCAATGCACTATTTTCTTGGTCCTAATCTTTTCCATTTCTAAACTGATCTAAATACATGTCTGAAACTTTTGACATCTCTCTACAATTTGCTGCAGAGGCTTGCATCCTCACTCGTCGAAGAGAACCAGCGGTATACTGCACCCAGTTCATTATCAGCTTCTTTTAGCAGAGATGTATCTTCTGAAGTAGCATCATCTGTTGAGTATTTCTTCTCCCTACCCACTTTGTCAATGAAATTTTCTGTCAATTTTGCAACTGTATCTGCTCGAGATAGTTGCCAAGAAACTTGAGAAAGGATTATGATAGGATCTCTTGTTGACCTCATTTCTAACTCTGATAACTTGAAAATTTGGCACTTGCTAAATGTATCTGGTAATGGATTGTCACCAAGGTGCAGCAGTCTCGGCTTCTAAAGTAGGCCCCTGCAACAACAATGCAGCTCTGGTACTGATCTCTCCCTCGCCGCTGGTTCTTCATCTCATGCAGATTTGAGATTTGCTTTAGATATTCAATATCGGCTTCAATAAGTGCGGGGGGGGGGGGGGGGGGGGGGGGGACATCGATCAGATGTATTCATGTTGTTTTGACATGGGAATCATATATAAATTGAACATCATAATTCAAGTTTCATGCTCTGTTAAAGATCTTAAAGTTTGAAAAAGCATCATCTGAGCTATTTCAGTTCCATGATGTGATCATACTTCAATGGTCTGAGATGTTGGTTTATCTCAGATGACATGGGAAGTTGCAATATCTTATACTTGAGAATGGTCTGACCATCTTGGGATTGATTTAGTATTCACTAATTTAAAATCCACAATAAGTTAGTAAAAACACTTAAATTTCAATAAGAATTTACAGAATTGGTGCTGGTATATCAGCACCCAAACAGCTACACTGGCACAGAATTTCAGAGTGCAGGCATCACACTGAACTCCACCATGGCCTCAAATTACACATGCCGATGTCAACTCATCTCATCCAGTCTCCGGAGTGTTAATCAAACATCTCAACGCCACCTTTGCCGCCTGCCCCAGAGAAAGCATTAAGTCAGCATCTTTAAGATATGAAATTGTGTTTTAACTAGTTTTATCCTTAATTGTGTTTTTGATCATTGCATGTCATGTTTTGCTGTATTTCCTTCTAGTATTTATCATGACAAGCAAAATTATAATGGATTAGCAGGCGGGTACATAATATATTGTATCAAATTATCATAATGCAGTATATTATATATAATAATATTATAATTATATTATAATTATATTATGATATAGTATTACAATAATTATATAGTATAATTATGATATGATATCATTAGTGAGGTCATCCGATCATGCCAGTATGTTGCATTTGTACTTGCAAGTGAGTTAAACTAGCTTGCATTTGAAAGCTGTTAAGGCAGCAACCATGCTTAGAAATGCAGGCAACTAAAGAACCTCTTAACTCTTAAGCAATTCGTATTCCAGTTGCAATGCTCCTTGTAAGCCTTGAATCTCTGCGGTCTAGACAAACTGGATCGTGCAAAAGATGGTAAATTGCCGAAGTTTCCCAAATTTTACAAGACGGACATTTCTTTGGAGAAAAAATTCTTTTGGTGAATTTGACTTCTCTGTTTTCTAAGAGACTGAAATCAAGGCATATCATAATCCAGTTTATCAGTTCATTTTCCCATGAATTTCAATATCTCGACGATTTTTCTCATAACTAGCCTCTAATAGGCTTTTAGATGCCAATCCTAAGGCCACCTAACAGTCCTCTCTGGCCGTATATCAATTAGAGCCTAAGTTGATAACTTTTCCAAGTATGTAGCATTACTCTATTTGACCTGGAAGAAAGCCTTTTCATGTGTGATGCATGCTGTAGGAAGTAGTTAATAGATGCCGGTATTAAGAACGACCAATAAAAGTTCAATACCGATCACCTCATTATTCTTGAAATATTAGAAAACGGAGCAAGTATACAAAAGAAAGAACTGAAAGCTTCAAATAAAGGATTGAAAATAGGTGGGAGCAAGTATGCAAGCAAGTTTCACTTATTGTGCCAAATATACTTTGCATTGTGATACATTAACAATACAAGATCAGCCTCAATCAACAGAGAGAAAAAGAAAACCCATCTATGGGAAACATAAAACCAGATGTCTCAATCCTCTATCTGAGTTATGTTTACATTGATCAACTGCATTCCTTGCCTCACATGTTAGACCACAACCATTCACCTATTGACAAAATTTTTCTCAATTCATAATATTTATCCCCTCAATTGTTTCAATAGAGCCTGAGGTCTGCCACACAACTCATGAACACCTTTCCCCTGTCCATTGTCGTCACAAGGATGTCAAGAGCTCGATACCCGAATTACTCAAAACTAATCTCCAAATTTGATAGAGACAATCATGCCAACGCAAAATATCTCTCTCAGGGTCAACTAATTTCATAATGCTGGAGCTTTGGTGTATGGCATAACCTTCTGATGCGAAATCCATCAAGTGGTAAGTCCTAGGTAGCATCATCAAGCATCATGCACAACTTTGAAAACATCATACATGCATTCTACAGCATACGCATCACTTTCACCTTCACAATAAGCAAATTTGGCTTCCTCAAGCTCTATATTATTAGGGTGTAAGAGACAATGGTTTCTACAGTAGAGAAGATCACATCTACAGTATAAAACAGGGCAAATCAAAGGCAGTTTTTAAATCAATCGAGCATATGAAAATACGGACACCGTTAGAGTATGCAGCACATTCATGGTGGGAGAAAGCTAGAAGAATTGTTAAAAGAAATTCAAAATAATTCTTTACAAAAATATGTTTAATAAAAATAGACTCAGAGGAAACAGAATATATATTCAAAATATATTCAACCTTAGGAGCTTAATCAACCCAACTACCTAGACGTCTGACATTTTCCAAATCTTCGGGCAACCGGTCACCCAAATGCCTAGGTTGACACCTAGACACAGGTACCTAAGGCCCACCTCTGTCTCAACAGCCAACTTGTTCATTGATTTATTGAAAGCATTTAATTTTTTTCTCACTCTCTTCTAGTAATAAAAATATCTACTTCAAGAGAGAAGTATCCACCTATAATAGTTTTCCTTTGATGCTTGGACATGTTATTTTTCCAGGAAGTTTTAAATACTCCAAACCACTTAATACAAAACATGAGAACAATTAAAGTAATTAAATCAAAGATTCCATTATTGATGGCTTAAGCAGGAGACAATCTTATTGTTTATCAATATGATATTCTTCTTCGATGTGCGTTCTTTAAACAATATGTAAGTCCATAAATGAAAATTGTATTTTTATTATTTTTAGGAACTTTTTCCCCAGATGCATGCATGGCCACCTATGCTTTCGGTCTAGGCCTTTAAGGGCATCAACACCTAAGCATGCCTAGGCAATTTGACAACCTTGACTACAGCTCATCTTTATGTAATGTAACATAGTCATAATGCATATGACAAATGCATTACAGACCTTCAGATAAGCTATTCATATGAACTCTGATAATTTATATCTACTTACCAGGAAAGGCTTTGATGTTTAATAAAATTCTTATGAGCTATATATAATGCGGACATGGCATGAGCACTGTATTTCTAATACCCAAATGAGATATGAATAGGACAAGTAATTATGCATGACAGAGATTTGAAAGACAACAAACAATGATTCTTTGTATAAAATCATTAAAATTCACTAGACTATGGATGCAATAACCACAACCAAGTATTGTGAAATATGATGTGATTGCTAGAAAACCTAACTTGTGCTATACTAACTTGTGCCATATGTTTCAAGAGATGGAGTACTGGATCTTTTATGTTAGAGAAACAACCTAAAAGAAGAAAAGAATAAAAAAAGCCAAAAAGAAAAAGAGAAGCAGCCAGTAGACTAAACAGATCGAGTGTCAATGATCTACCAGCTGCAACAGGCAAAACATAAGATCAAAAACACTTTTTAAATTCCTCATACATCTGGTTTTGTTAACTGAGAACATTAACTTTTGAAATTCTGAGAGAATAAAAAGATTCCTTCACATCTGCAACCAGTGGAGGCATGATGCATGTAAAACTATGCAGCATTCGTAACATAATCATTCAAATCTAATCATTTTGAAACACAAAAACAGGGCATAGCACAAAATGCAGCTGTAACAAAATACTACATTAGAAAATGTGAAATACATGGTGCACAAGCATTCACATAATACTGCAGTTACATCTGCCACTTAAAGTCCAATATGACCAACATTAAGCACATAAAAGAATAGGATTAGAAAGAAACACTTAAATTCCAATACGAACAACATTAAGCGCATAAAAGAATAGGACTAGAAACAAACATGACTAAATAAGAATCTCATCAAAATATTTATAGCAGTACCAGTAATTTAAACACCACAGCAAATTTCCTCGAAGAGGAAGATGAAAGCTCCTACATTGGTCCGACAAATAAATTAGCAAAAAAATAAAAAGAGAAAAGGCAGATGATAACAATGCAACCAACGAACAGATCTCAATGATAATCCATGAACTCCCCGCCAACAGCAAGAACAGCGTCCAAACCCTAAATTCCAGCTCCGCATTGAATCCATGAGATCGAGATGATAGATCTAGACATACACATATCAGAATCCAACGCCAACAGATCAGATAGATTTAAGGCCCCAACACGATTCATCCCGCATAGAAATAAGACAAATAAGAGAAAGGTGAGCGCAAAAAAAAAAGGTTCTTTTCTAAATTTTCTTAAGAAATAAATCTCCTTTCTCTCTGTAACGTAGATAGAGCGATAATCAGGCAACGGAAGAAATGAGATCAGATCAGATCGATCGAGACTGAGACCACCCGAGGACGAGAGAACAGAGAGATCAGGCCTGGGGGTCATTCTTCCGGTCGCCGTTCCTCTCCTCAAGGAGCTGGGCGTTCTCTTCGTCAGCCTGCGCGTTCTTCTTCTGAGCCTCCTTCGCCTTGAGCGCCTGGAGCTTGACGTGGTTGTAGTAGGCGACGCCGAGGAAGGCAATGGCGTAGCCAATAAGGTTGACGGTGGTGACTGTATCCCGAATGACCGACCAGGAGAAGGCGATGAGGAGCCAGTCCTTGACGACGCCGGCGACATTCATGGTGAGGGCGGAGGTCTTGCCGACGAGGAGGAAGACAGCGAGGTTGAGCGCGAAGGCACAGAAGGAGTTGGTGCCGAAGATGAGGAGGTCAGGGCGGAAGGAGGAGGTGGCGCGGAGGACGGGGAACTCGACGAGGCACCAGGGGAGGAGGAGGAAGGCGAGGCAGCAGGGGGAGACGTAGTAGAGGGAGGTGATGGGGTTCAAGGAGATGCCTTTGGAGGTAAGGAGGATCTGGATGAGGACGAGGCGGGTGGCCTCGAATGCGACGGCGGCGAGCTGGAGCATGACGCCCCAGGCGTTGAAGCGGGCCTCGCCGTAGGCGGCGATGGCGACGCCGAAGGAGATGGAGAGCATGTTGAGCAGGGTTTCGGTCTTAAATGCGTCCTTCTTGACGAGGACTCCGATGGAATAGACGGCGACGGGCATGAGGGCTTTGAGCATCTGGATGAAGGAGACGGAGAGGTAGATGTAGGCGGAGTTGGCGAACCAGAGGGAGAACGCGTAGAGGGCGCCGATGGGGACGACGGAGGCGACGTAGAGGTCGCGGGTCATGGGAGGGGAGGTGGGGGGCTCGACGACGCGGAGGCCGCGGACGAGGAGGAAGCCGAGGGCGGAGCAGAAGGACATGTGGACCATGGTCAGGGAGATGGGGAAGGGCCAGTTGTACATCTTGGGGTCGAGGATGTACTTGTTGAAGACGATCACCGTGAAGCTGAGGAAGATCCAGATCCCGACGTAGGCGTAGGAGAGGAGGACCTTCCTCACCAGTCCCTCGCTCATCGCTCCCCCACCGCCGTCGCGTCCCATCTCTCCTCCTCCTCCTCCTCCTCCTCCGGCCGCCGCCGAACAAGCTCTCTCGATCGCTGGATCGATCGGCTCCTTCGGTCGCTGTGGATTGAAGAAAGGCGGGCGAGATCCTAACCCTAACCCTAACCCTGATTGGATCGGGAGAGGAGGAGAGTGAAATGAAAAGAGGAATAGATCGCTAGATCTAGCAGTATGGGGACGCCGAGTCCACCGACGGGAGGTTTGGTGAAGTGGGAGACTTGGGGATTCGCTCCAAGGCAGCACGTATAGCACATTCGGTACTTCTCCGCAGCGAGCTCGCTTCCGCGTGGCGCCTTTGCGGGGATGGGGTCTTAAACAAAAGTAGGTACCGCACTTAAGCGGGCTATTTAATTGGTGGTTCGGTGCGATGTCCATCGTATATCACATTCATGCACCGACACCTGACATGCGTTCTGCGCTTCTCGAAACGCGATGTACGGTCACTGATGCGTTTGCAAAAAGTAACGCTCCGGCGGCCATCAGACATAATCCAGGATTGCCGAGTCCGTAATTCTCGCGCCTAATGGCGAAGGCATCCTCCGGCTTTCCGGGCACCCCATTTTGCCCCCGATCTCACGTGGGACCCATGTCGCATGGACACGTATCATATCCGGTGGGGCCAACATTCAAAGGGACACGTGGCGCATTCAACGCGATGATTACTGCTTCTTCCTGTATCCCGCCAAAGAGAAGGCATAGGCGCAGATATTTTTGTGATAATGATATGGTAAGATTTTAATTGTTTTTAATGTAACACGTCTATTTAATGATCTCATGTGAACAGCTAAGGGTAGGTGGCGATGAGGTTTTACTTTTACGGCGGGGAAAACTCAACCTTGCTTTAAAGACTCATTTGGTTTGGTTGAAAATAACCGAAATAAATTTCATACCTCGTTACCATATTTGGTATAAAAATAAATAAAAGAGATATTAAAATAAATAATAAATTATATATCTTAAAAAGAAGTAAAATAAATACCACCAACAAGTGTGAGTGGAGTTATTGTGAAACTGTCATTTTTTTCCAAAAAATAGCCCACACCTATAATATAATTAATATTGCATTAATTATATTATATAATTAAGAATTAATAAATTGATTAGTAGTATTTATTTATATTTTAGTGTATTTATTTATAAAAAAATAATTATAAATGAAGAATTAATAAATATTTATTAATTATCAATAAATATAACGTAGGATTTATTAGTAATTATTATATATTTATGTATATACCAAAATATACTAAAATTTATATATAATAAGAAATGTATTTTCTAATGTATATAATTAATATAAAAATATTTATTACCTTATGTAAATGTATTTCAATATTCGAAATAGCTAATATTGACGGTGTTTATGTTGGTGGGCCATAAATAGTCGGCAAATGAATTGAAAAAAAAAATATTATTATTTGAATTTGTTTGAATTTTGACAATATTTTTATATAAAATTACTTTCGATTAAATATAGTAGTCTTTTTTTCAATGGAATAATTTTTTCACCAACCAAATATGATAAAATTTATTTTTTTCATAATTATTTTTTGAAATAAATGGTTCCAAAAAGTTGTCAAATTACTTCATAATTTGATGTACCCTAACAAAACGAACCTTAAGCTGGAAACTAACATCTTTCTTTACTTAGAACATATATAATAAATTTGGAGGTATGTTCAGAAAAATGCTACAATACTCCTTGCTAAATATATGTTATCCACCATTTATTTCCAAATGAAAGGGTAAAGATAGATAGATTTCAAATTTGAATTTTTTGTAATTAAATCAAACTTTGTCCTATTTTAAGATTTCTTCCGCAAAGAACTGAAAACCCCATGGCCCAGCTCTGACCATCAGCCATCTACACCTCAAAAATGTCTCAAGTTTTTACCATTACCTTTGACTTTTACACCTGGGAAACTTTAAAATGTAAGAGGAGGAGCCCACGCCTCCATTTTGATTTTAGTAGACTTTATTAGAAGTCATGTGAAACAATAAGTCTTGGAGTTGGGTAAGATGATACAACAATCAAAGCAGATAGAGCTAACCAAATCCACCTCCTCCCTGATGTTAAAACACAAATGACATGTTCTTCATAAGTTTTTTTTATAAAAAAAAATATTATACAAGTTTTAATAATTTGCCAAACTGTAAACTCAACCAAGATGTTTCTCACTAGTCATCAAGCAAATGAGATGCATATATTAGCTCAATAGGAAGGAGTGTACTATGTTCAACTACTTGATATAATCTTATCAAATAGTGAAATGTTAAGATTATTTTGCAATAATATATCTACATATATTTTCTGTTGCGGGGTTTTTTGGGCCCGCGCAACAGCATAGTCCCAACTGAGCCGAGCAGAGAAAGAGATTGTGTTCCTCACGAGGTATTGTCCACTTTGGGCATTTCGGCCCGCGCGTCCAGCACTGACGAGGGGATGCCCTCACGGTTTTGCCCTTCAAAAGGTGCCTTGGGAGGAAAGGGCTTCGCCCCTCAATTAAGGCACAGAACCTTTTCGCTACTAGCCGATGTGGGACTAAATTCAGCAGCCCTCCCTACAACATTGCCCCCCCCCCCAGCGGGAAGGCGGCAAGGGGCGCCCCTTCCTGGCGCGCCATCTATTGCGGGGTTTTTTGGGCCCGCACAATAGCATAGTTCCAACCGAGCCGAGCAGAGAAAGAGACTGCGTCCCTCATGAGGTATTGTCCGCTTTGGGCGCTCCGGCCCACACGTCCAGCGCTACAGGGGGAGACATTTCCGACCCGCGCGTCCAGCGCTGACGGGGGATGCCCTCACGGTGTTGCCCTTCAAAAGACGCCTTGGGAGGAAAGAGCTTCGCCCCTCAATTAAGGCACAGAATCTTTGTGGGACTAAATTCCATTGCCTCTATTGCGGGGTTTTTTGGGCCCGCGCAATAGCATAGTTCCAACCGAGCCGAGCAGAGAAAGAGACTGCGTCCCTCATGAGGTATTGTCCGCTTTGGGCGCTCCGGCCCTCACGTCCAGCGCTACAGGGGGAGACATTTCCGACCCGCGCGTCCAGCGCTGACGGAGGGATGCCCTCACGGTGTTGCCCTTCAAAAGACGCCTTGGGAGGAAAGAGCTTCGCCCCTCAATTAAGGCACAGAATCTTTGTGGGACTAAATTCCATTGCCCCCCCCCCCCAACACACACACACACACACACACACACACACACACACACACACACACACACACACAACATTTTCCATTGCAGTTAGTTATGTTAGCAAATTTTGATCTACTTTTAATAGATGCATTTCATCGGTTTCTCCTTTTCAAAACACAATTTAGGGAGAAATCCAAAGGAGCATATTTACATTGGAAAAGAGTGCCCGAGATGATTGGTACAAGAACCTTTTGTTTTGTTCTTACACTCTTCTCACATTTATCTATGTTAGATCATGATAATTCCAAATGCATCCAAAGTATAACTGGCTTAGGGCTGTATTAGAAGTCCATCTGCTTGGAAAACTTGTTTTCTCTTGGAAATATTAGTTTTTCCATTTGTTTGTTTATCTGAAAATTGTCTTTGGAAAGTTTATTTCTATTTTTCTCGGATATAGTTCTACTTCTTATCATTTTTCCTTCCATTGTTGTAGATTGTACATATTGAATTACCCTAGAATAATTTTACTAAAAAAAAATCAATGAGGAGGAAAGCATGCTGAGAACACAATTTAGTATATTGAGATAAGTGGAAAGAGATGCACCACCTGGTCTTGTGCTTGGAAATAGCAATGGACAAAGCTCCAGAAAAGGCCATAATCACCCAATTTGTAAAATTCTATGGTTCTTTTATTGGATTTGGAAAAAAGTCATAATTATAATGTGCATTTCATCTCTAATGCTCTTGTGCAAACTTTTCTCTTCGAGTGGCCAAACCTGTGAGACTCTCATAAAGATCTCCACCTCACTAAGAGAAAGAGCATAATTTTGGCCTTCTCCAAGAGTATGGTAGAAACTCAAGATTTAGTCATGCATGGTTAAAGTTTATGCTGCTATAAAATAAAATTAATATATAATTATATATTCTAAAGCAAATTTTATAACAAGAGAGACATACCAATGATGAATGCTTGATTTCCATTAAGGTATTAAAATATATGCCTTAGTTATATATAGAGAAAAATTCAGTAGTACACCTTTATATTGTCACAACCTAAAAGAAAAAAAATATCATGGCTCGAACCTCAAACCAAATTCAGAGGGTTTTTTTTACATGCCTACCTAAAGATGTTTTTTTTTTACTAAAGATTAACTCTCATGGAACTCGCTAAACCAACTTGTCGGCAAGCAAATTGCTATTTAGAAATCTTTAAATAAAAGAACATGTGCCTTACTTTCATGGTACCATGTTAGAAAATAATATTGGGCTTTAAAGCCATTGGATATTACTCTCTCCCCGTAGAAGCCGACAAGAAACTAGATTAAGATTAAAAACCAAGGTTCTAGAACATCATTATGAAAATAAATAAATATTTAAGACAATCATCAATGCTACATCATATCCTAAATCAAAATTTAATTTACATTTACTCAGTTGGCTCAACAGAAAAATAAAGGATTATTTCAGTACAATCTTCTAAAGCATACAAGAGGAAGGCAAATTAATATCAATATAATATATAGGGCTTCATCTAGAAAGCCAAATTTCTAGTAGGCTATAAAAAATTAACAATTCCACTATTTTATCGACTAAAGTTGATGCCACGCTCTTTGCCTTTGCCGGTGGTGCCCTATGCAGGGGACCAGCTCTCATGAGAGCAAGATATTTTAATATTAACTATGTAAGTTATGACAAAGACCATTATCTGTCACGGAAGCTGAGTCATGAATCCCAATAAATAACGAAAAAGAATGCAGATAGGATAATTGGACTTGGGATCTCTATCAGATTTTGTTTTTTTTATTTAAATAAATTACAAAAATATTTTAAAATTAAGAATAAACTATATTTACATCTAATTATTTGAAAAATCTACGTTTACATTTATTTTTATCCAACATTTTATCCATAATTTAATAAAATATTACTCAAATCATTAATTTTAAATTGGATCTAATATGGCAATGGAAAAAAAAATTAATACATTAAATGATATAGCAGCCATGCAAGAACATAAATAAATTGGTGTAGACATCAGTGCCAGGTCAGCTATCACTCGAGTCTACGGTCATTACAGGATCTAGCCAGTTCAGTCAGCCTGATTTTATTTTATATTGATTTTATGTTATAGGTTTATTTACATATTGTCGTTTTAGGGTTTTCTAGAATTGTTTTTTTTGTAAGAATTTTTTTATTATTTTGTGATCCTATATAGATGGGTTCGTACATCGTTTAGGATTATGCTATGATGAATAAAAATTAATTCTCTTTCTTCAAGCTCTGGCGTGCGAAACCCTGAGCGGCGCTAGGTATAAAGCCTAGTCTTCTTCCTCCTCCTCCCTTCTCTCTCCTTCTTCTCTCTTTACCATCCAAGAATATTTTCGATTTTTCATATAACATAAATAGTTTTACTAACATCATTAATTTAATTGGATGTAACTTTAGGTTTTACGGACTATCAAATATAAATATAATAAACACAAATCTTTAAAAAAATATATAATTTACTTTTTTATTTATTATTATAAAAAAAATAGTAGCGATATGGTCACTTAAAATAGCACGGGTATGCGTCCACGCTATTTTTTCCACACTCCATCCCTTATTCTCCACAGCTATGCATCCATTAATGGTTTTGTTGGCTTGTTTTAGTTCCAAGATCGTTAGGCTTATGAAGACTTTTGAGAATGTGGAGGGAGGAAAGGGTTGGAGTTTAGTGGTGGGGCGCTGAAATTGTAGGTGTAGTCAAGTAAGTCGCCTGGGTCCATCTTGCATTGAAGGGTCCTTGTCGAACTTGAACTAAAAGGCAAGTGGTGCGTTTGGTAGACTTGGAATATGCAAATACCCCTGGAATTTATCGTGGCATCTGTTCAAGTACCATATGCATTGTGCAAGCAAACTTTGAATTAAGATGTTGTTGGATAACCAATTTATCCCAAAAGTCTAAGTTGATGAGAAAAGGATTAACAATATATATCAAACTTAATACCGCTTCTCATGTGTGGTTCGAAGTATATTGAGATTAAGATAATCTCTTTGATCCTTGTGTACGAAGGGTGTTGTTGTAGTCCTATTACGGGATGGATATAATAGTTGTATATATCTTTTTTTTTTTGACATGTAATTGTCTCCCTTGCTTTCCCACTCCACCATTTTTTTTTTGCACTAGGGATAGGTTTGTATCTTTCGCACGAAAGAAGGATTCATCCTATTTCACATAAATCTACTGTTGGATCGTGTGTAATGGTTGCTAACAAAAGAAAAGATTCGAAGTGCTTTAAGAGATGTACGGAGCGCAATCTAATAGGTGATGTCACAAACGAAGATCGATCATTCTTTCGTGTGAAAGATACAATCTGAACCCTTTGCGTTGTCTACACATGTGAACCTTCCTAGCTTGAGTCAACCTTCATTAGACCAACTTTTAAAGAACTTACAGAGTTAAAACTGAAGGATGAAAAAATCAAAGTGGTTTGGAATCAAAACTATTTGTGAAAAGAGGTATCTATCCACACTGCAAAATTAGTTTCTTTTGCCATGGGGCAATTCAGAGAGAGAGAAATTAGTGATCTTTCATTTATCTATAACAAGAAAAAAGAAGATGCTATGCTGGTTGTTGGTGGTACATCATTACACGACTCTCTCTCTCCAGTAGAAATTACAAATTCTACAGAGCAGTTTGGCATGGAATATTTTCTACATGCATGGGGAGAAAACCAGTTTATGAGTTCACACAAAAATTACCACCCTTGACATATGCATAGTTTTCATTGCTCATCACGCTAGGAAATGATACTTAATAAAGCATGGATTGCTATTTTTTTTTTTTTGCTTTGTGTGAGCATTTGTGAAAGGAAAAAGAATGAAAAGGAAAACAATGTATGCAGGACTGCCATCAATGTTTTCGATGATGATCAGAAGGGATGTGGCTAAGAGCCAACTAACTGACCATACATGTTACTTATCTTGTAACAAGCTAGAGCTAGGGTATTACTTCCTCTCTCATAGGTAATAGGTGGAAGATAGTTTCAGTCTATGCAATGATGAAGGGAGCCACAAGCATGTAAAAGTTGGAGTTGGTGCTCTGAATTCTAGCTCAAGTGCTCATACACTCTATATCCATTCTAGCCAATTCCAAGTTCATGGTGTTATGGTATGTTATGGTGTAAGAAGAAACAATATGTATTATTTGACGGAAACAAGTCTCCACCAAAAGCGTTTGTAGTCCAACGGTTAGGATAATTGCCTTCCAAGCAATAGACCCGGGTTCGACTCCCGGCGAACGCATTTTTAATTATTTTAATTTTACATTATACTATATTATTTATTATGTTATATCATTTTAACACTCTTGAATTCTTTTGTGAAAAAAATAAAAGCGAGGCAGTCAGAGAAGTTTTTTTCCCTCTTAAATTTTGATGCTATATGCATCTACTACATTATATTATATTAACCTAATCATTTTTTAAAAGATGAAACAATTGGATAACCATTTTATTTTAATTTTGCATTGTATTTTGTCATCTCAATACCCTTTAATGAAGAGGAAATGACTGCATAGCTTTTTTTTCAAAAAAATTGGAAGCATATGCACTAGGTTATAATGCTGAAGATTAAATTTGAATTCATATTTTTAATGAAGAGGAAAGGATTACATTGGTTTTTTTAAAAAATAAAAAAATGAAAATGAAAGTATATGTACTACGTTATAACACTAAAGATGCTCTAATACAATAAGTCAACTTTCTCTTTTCGTCACCTTTCTTCATCATCCATCTCTCTCTCATTTTAATCATCCACATGCAAAAACTTGGTCCTAAGATCCATTTGGAAGACTACTAGATCCGTTTCCAAGAATACTAAAACATTTTGGACCAGATTCATTAAAGGAAAAAGACTCCTACATGCAAGTACATGCAAGTCGACGTTGAATACCGTCCGGAAAAAGAAAAAGAGAAAACGTTTCTTCTAAACACAAAGTACGCATCTTAAGACATAATATACCGCATCTATATTCGTTGCACGTAACTCAAAGCATATCACGTACCATCCAAGAAAACCAATGCCTCTGGGGTCTTAACCCACGTTGACCTGGCTACTCTTTCTTCCTCTTTCGTCGGCCGCGATGTTTCTTCACGGCATGGGCTGAAGCCCATGTTCTTCTAGACTTCAAGACTAATCCTCGCTTATCCATCCATCACCCCAAAACCCCTTGGGTAGCCCACGGTATTCGATCTCGCTCATACTCCTCCCTGAAAGTTCCCCTGAAAACTACAAACCAGCATGCGATCCGGTTCAAAGCGAGCCGATGAGTAGAACTTCTTCTTCTTTTTTTTTTTTTTTTTTTTTGGTAATACCGGCATTTTATATCACTCTTACATTGGTACAACCTGCTAAGTATAATAATAATAATATTAATATTAATAATAATAATACAAGAAAGAAGGAATATTAGTGGTACTAGTTCAGGTAAACTCTTCGGAGTGCTGAGCAACAAAGGAAGCAACTCAATCTGTAGCTCCGTTCGCCTTTTGATACACATGTGTTGCCTAAAAGGAATTTATCCCTGTGACCAATCTGCGAGTCTCACGAATTAGCAGATGGTCGTCTCCATATTGATCCACTCTCCGTATCCAATCAATCACCGTAGAAGAGTCTTTCTCAAAATATGCCGTATCTGCACCAAGTAACATCCTCACATAAAAGATACCCTTCCAGACTGCTCGAAGCTCCGCCTCAATGGTGGTCAAACCGAGGTGCGTCGACCTCCCCCATAATCAGCTTATCATGATGGTCTCTGATCATAAAATCCACTTCTTCATATACTTCATCTGCCGATATGCCGCCATCGAAGTTAACTTCGAAGATGGTGGACACCAAACCGGTTTTCAATCGACCGGGGAATAGATGGGGGAGGCATATGGCTGTCGGAAACTTGGTTCTTAGGGGAGGGCGAGCCGTTCGATTTTATGGCATGCAGTGGGGTCCACTTTTTATCGTTATCGAAGACCGTCGATGGGGGCAGAGATTGGACGCGTTATAAAAGTTGGGGCCATGAGAGCACGGGGCTGTCGACGAAACATTCGGTCTTCATCATCTCTTTGCTGCTGGTTATCCTGCGGGTGAATAAGTTGCGATCGCCATGGCCACCTTGGGAGGAGTTCATGATGCGAAGGAGATCGAGAACAGCGTTGAGATCGAAGAGCTCGCTCGCTTCGCTGTCGAAGAGCACAACAAGAAGGCGGTGAGGACTGGAATAGTCTCGATCTCTTTATTCTGCATATCCTCCCTTTCTTTGTTCCAGTGGATATATATATGCTTTCTTGATTAGTTCGTTTATTAATTAATTCATGTATCGATGGATTCCCATTGTTTGCCAGTTTTTCCATGTTAGATCTATAATTTAATGCATGAGGTCGAATTTCCTTTTATCTAACTTGTCTTGTTTCTGCCGAGATACAATTCAGAAGGAGGAGGGAGACTTGGGATAAGCCTTATGCTGGTCAAAAAACTTTTGCAAAACAAAACAAGGGATAGTTATTTTGGTGGAACCTGCTTATGCCGGGAATAATGATTTAAGAGAAGGCAGCTGGAATAAGTTATTTTTGCCATAAGGCCCTCATTTCTTCTATCCGAATCTACGAATAAAAATTTGAGCATCCGACTAATTTCTGCATCTATATCCATATCCGTAAAAAAAATAAATATAGATATGGTTAGACAATTATTCGATCCATATCCGAATATCTATTTGTAACTCTATTTAATTTTATATTAGAACTCATTAATTTTTATAAAAAATATATAACTAAATTAATATGTTTTTATTTGATTTATCATCCACTTAGTAATATTTTTGATTCTATTGTCATAAAATTTAATTATCCAACCTATATCCATATTTATATCCATATTTTCAATATCCGATTTATATCAATATCCTTTTAAAATAAATATAAATTTGTAGTCTTATTTATATTTATTACATAAAACAAATATGGGTACGAATATATTAGTATCCGATCTGATTTTAGCCCTATTTCTGCCTCCTCTTCCTTCATGAAAAAAAAAACCATGAATAACTTGTGGAAGAACTATTGGGTTATTCCAAAACCAAACGCGCCCTATAACAATCCTAGTCCTAGTCGTCTTCTTTGCGCTTGCTCCGCCTTGTAGACTGCAGCTACCCAGATAAATGCTAATTGTTTTAATTTAATTCCCTTGGTGTTTTTGGTGCAGAATACTCTTCTTGAGTTTGTTCGAGTAGTGAAGGTGAAAGAGCAAGTTGTAGCTGGAATTATTTACTATATAACTATTGAGGCAATTGAAGGAGGGAAGAAGAAGCTATATGAGGCTAAAGTCTGGGTCAAACCCTGGATGAAGTTTAAGGAGCTTCAGGAGTTTAGTCCGTTGGATGACTGCTCTTCGGAGAGTCAAACTCCAAAAGGTAATGCTGATTTCATTTGCAATTCTATAAGCAAATTTGAATGATGAAATCCATTAAGATTCCAAATCAGAAACTCTCAGATACTGACAACAACTTATGAACCAAACTGTCATTGTGTGCATCTAGGATGAACCAAACTGTCATGTATGTTACTGTTACTGTTAGAACCGTATGTGCCAACTTAATTCACAACTTGTTTGTTTTACTGTGGAGCTAAAAATGATATGATGAGATTGGTCATGTGCCAGATGGGCATGAAACTGGATGGATGATGGTGCCAACGAATGATCCTATCATACAAGATGCAGCAATTCATGCTGTACAATCCATCCAACAAATGTCTAACTCACTGATCCCATATAAACTGCTTGAGGTCCTTTCTGCGAGGGCCAAGGTTGGCACTTGTAGCCTTTATGTCCTAATATTCTTCCATCATTGGTTTCCTTTTCCTATGTATTCCAAAGTTATAATGACTGCAAAAAGATTTTTCAAGTGCATTTTTTCTGAGTAAAATAAATGGGTGTCTAGTTCAAGTGCTTCAGACTTATCCAATATCCTTTCTGGTTTTCTCCTCTTTTCAGAAGGCTGAAAATTCTGCCAAGTTTGAACTGCTGCTTAAAGTAAGAAGAGGACAGGAGGAGGAGAAGTTCATGGTGGAAGTAGATGAGACTATGCAAGGAACATTTCATTTGAATCAGATGAGGCAGCAGGATTCAGATTCTGGTATTTACTAATTATTTACATGTATGAAGGATTGCCCAATAAAATGTCCTGGATTGGTCTCCAAGGCCTATCTAAATCCCCTATTGTGTAAGTGGTGGATGCTATTATTCTGTTTGTAATTCATATGTTATTGCCATTATTCTTATTCTTCTTCTTATTATTATTATTTGTAAGCATTGTAAAGGAAAGTGGCATACTTTTTTACCTTTTCAAAGATTTGTTGGTTTGGAATCAATCACCTTGGAGGTTCCCGTAAGGTTGGCCTCTGATCTAAAGCTGTGTATTTGCAAGCTAAGCATTACAGGATTTGCCATTCATGTGGTTTACCAAGAGAATGGAAAGCTGACTGCTATTTTGCCATTGCTCTTGTAAGTGGATGAATGGTCATGGCATACCAATTCAATAAGATGACTCCTGCCGATTGGCATGGTGAACTTTTTGACTTCCTTGCAGCTAAAAATAATTGATGCAGACCTTTTTCTTTCTTTTTCTCTACTTTTATCTGAGAATAATTGTGGAGTGCCAATTTTGTGGGTCAAACACATATAACCTCTCAGGAGAGCTGAGTCATCACCATTTTCATTAATTAGATGACGTGTTCATGAAGACACAGGATTCCAAGGAGACCCTCAGGAAAGAAAACAAAGAAACTAACAAAACAATAAAGAGATTAAGGAGCCCAAGGGCCATTTACTTTTCATTGGAGAATGATCAAAAGTTTATCATAGCATGCATTGATTCATGTTGCATTGTATTGTATTGACTCTCAATAAAAGAAGCAAATTTTTTACCTGTTCCGCCATCAAAATCGAAGATGCAATGTATCACTCCACAAGCGATGCCAGCACAGTGGTCACTTTACTCGCAATTGCTTCATTAATCTCTTTCTGCAACGGCATTGATGGTAGCTATGTGATTGTCACACCAGGTATGCCAAAAACCTTATTTACAAACAAGCTCTATCAGACGTGCCACAAACTTCTTGTCACCTCGTCCTATTGGTTGGGAGAAGAATGGCAAGTCTTATGGATAGGCTTTGCATGGGCGTGCCACCAGCATTAAACTAGCTAGAAAGAGGATAGAATAAGAAGAATAATGATAGTATCTTGGATATAGATATCTTGACCTTCAAAAATTTTCGCTACCATCATATTGTTTATTGAGAAGAAAAAAAGTAGAGTGTAGACGGGGCTACAAAGTATTCTACTACTATTTTTATGGATAAACTAGAATTCTACTTAGAAACAAAGCATAAAATTCGAAAAGTAAAAGCAAATATAACTTAAAAATAAAAATAAAGATAACTTTCTTCAGACAGATGAATCAGCCAAAACGTCCCATTTTTTTTAGCATTACAACCTGATATTTATAAATGACTCCTGTCACTTGCTAGGATAATTGACACCAATTCACCTTGACAGCTATCCTTGACAGTTTGCGCTATGTAAGCCAATACCATCATACATGAAAGTCATCTTTCTTCCCCTACTCCTATATTCTACTCTTATATTCTGAACAGTTGTTCCATTTTTTCTATTTTTGATGCTAGTATGTGTAGTAGTAAAATAAGTGTAATTATCCTACTCTTCAATTTTGGGTAGTGACAAGATAAATGTAACTACTTGTTTATTTGTACCAAATGGCTCACCATGCATGACAATCACCACCTTTCTCTTTAGCTTTCACCTCCCTCGGTCTATGCTATATTCACTTGCCCTGCATCCTTGGATGAGATGTGAACAAGAGGAAAAATGAGAATCGAGCAAGTTGGCTATCAAATTACACGTCTATCACGATAGCTAGCCTTGAACCAACAGAAATGAAATTAAGAAACCTGCATATCATAAAATTTCTTGCTTTGATAGAAATGAAATGAAAGTTGTTTCTTGCTTTGTAGGGGCTGCTGTCAAATGGCTTCCCTTAATTACCCATGAAGTGGAAAGCTTTTGGACAAATGTGAGTAAATCCGTAGCCTTCATTTTAGAAGATGGAAGCTGTAGCAAGGCCCAGTTATGAGTGGAGTACACCAGTAAAGGATTTCGCAGTCCGACAACGTATATCTGAGAATTTAAACATTACCTCTGTTCCACCTGCCGGGCTCCGGCAGCAGCAGACTGGCAGAGCAAAGTCCACCCCTTTTTAGCATATATTGAAAAGGTATATTCTCCACCACAAAAATAAATAAATAAATAAATAAAGAGTTCATCAGACCATAAAATGTAAAGAAACCTAACCACAACCTAGTTGCACCTTCGATCATCAAGATGGAAAGAGGCCCAACCTAAATTAACTCCAAATAAAATCGGTCGCACAAGATCTGCACTCCAACCCCAAATGACTTGTTTTACCTGCTTTAATAGCAGTCTGCTCTTGTTGATAAGGTTTTCCCATCGCCGGAATCAAGCACGACGATCGGAACATCCAAATCAAATGAACTGTTCCTGTGACAATTAGTTACTAAAACTAACACAGTTTCTAACACTTCCACCCCAATGTGTATTTGTAGTTTATAACATCATTCAGCCCATTCCCTGAGCTCTTGAGTTTGTCTCAAGAGGTGGGAGGGCAGCTGCCATCATCTATATTAGAGTCAGATCAGATCTACCTATAAATCTGTTGGGACGGTGAGATGTATACGCCGATCAACTGTCTTCATTATCATAATCCTCTTCCTCTTCATCTAATCTTTGGTCTGATAGTGCAAACTGAATAGGATCGATGGCCATTGTGTCCACATCAGCCAGCGACCAGCCCGGGTACTCACCATGCTTCATTCCCTGATCTGTCTCAGAGGATGCAGATGCGGCTGCGGCTGTTGCTTTGGTGGTACCCGTGGCTGTGACTGCAGCTGTAGGTGTGTCTCCATTCTCATCCAAATCCAAATTCAAGTCAAAGTTCCGGATGGCAGAACCTGTGTTACTACAGCTAACTGTGGTTTCCTTTGATTCTCTTGCGCTTACGCCATCATCCATCATTTCCGATTTCACATGAGGTGGTCTGTCACTGTGTTGAGGAGGCGAGCCAGGGTCATCTTCATATTTGTCATAATGAGCACCATCCTTATCAGCACCACGAGCACCTCGGGCACCACGTCCTCTCCCACGTCCCCGCCCCCGTCCTCTGCCGCCACCATTGTGACCCACTGGCCCCTCATGCTGCCATGAGGAAAGCTTTTATTAGCTGAGATAGCACTCAAAAAGAAATGAGATGCAGACAAGATCAGCATGCAGGATGAGCAGGCAAATGAAATCTTAGTATCTTGGGCCCTGTTTGGTATCGTTGTTGCCTTTGAATTTTCGTTTCTGTACAAATTAGTAAAATACCACAAGAAGATTGATGTTCAATATAGCATATTTGCACAGAACTTCTGTGAATCCTTGCTTTTATTTTCAAATTTTGAAAGCAATAAAATTTTGCTGCCAAAATATCTAAAGATTTTACAAACAATCTACAAAAAATTAAATGGTTCAAAAATATTGTCCATTCTAGTTCATTTTTCTGCTTGGTTTTTTCAAAAACAAAAGCAACATCAATGGGCCCTTTGTAAGTGCAAAATCATAAATGAAGTTTACCAAATGGTAATGATGGTTTAGTAAGTATATATGATATTACAAAATCAAAGCATTAATCCATATGAGAAGCTTGCACAAAGTTGACAAATAATATTGGGAAGATACGCGAGAAGCATAGATAACTATTCTAGAGTGCAAATTCAACATTACAGAATAAGTGACACTTACAGCTCTACTTCGCTTCAACTCCTCATTATCATTGTCATCATCTGCAGCTTTCCTGGATGGCAATGCAATACAGTTGCAATATCAACATGGTAGTAATGATAGAATATTATAGTTGACCAACTGCAAGTAATACCTAATATCATGAAATTAACGCTACGAACCTTCTCTTGGCAGATCTGTCATCGCCACCAGCATCAGAAGTTCCCATGTCTGGAACCTTGCTCACTATATCCTTCAGGAAGTCAAACACGTTAAAACTATGCACGCACTGCTTCCTAAAACAAGTAAACAATGTATAGATAAGATTTAAGGCTAAAAAGCATTCAGTGCCACAAAAAAAAAGAAAGTAAATATCCAGGCATAGTATAACCAGTATGTCATCAAGCAGGAAAAGATCTTGTAATCAAATTGCTAAAAGAAAAGAAAAGCAAAAAAAGACATGCAGGAAATATTTTCAGATAATGATATTTAATAGTGGGTCAGTGGCCCTTCTGAAAATTCTGAAGTAGAAAGTGTACATAACGTAGGGGACTCAAGGGAAAAAGGGCTGTGTTTCTTCTGTTTCTGTTAATAAATTAAGCATAAATTAAATTCAATTAGTTGGTGAAGAGTACATCTATTATATCAAGAATTATTATAAGGCAAAACTAGGACATGAGCAGCCTAAAATGAATTCAGCCACTCTGGGCCCCAGAGCAGGCTGAGAAACAAAGGATTAATCTGGTCCAGCCTAACACAAGAAAAAGCCTAGGGTTGGCCTGGAAAACGTACGCCTGACTAATGTGCTTGGCCAGTCTGAAGATAATGTGGTTCCTTGATCAAGTGCAAATCAACGTCAATGGCCAAGAATCTGTAGGTTAATTGGTCAGAGGGTCTAAAATTCAATTCCACAAAATGCATGAGCACCTTGCACATAGAACTGACATCAAATATAAATTGACCAAGTGGTCTGACCGGTGAACCGCTCCTAGGCCAAACCTGCTGCCTAATTAGGCCTTAGGCTTAAACCCCACTTTAAATTGATTAAACCAGCTGGTTTCACTGAATCAACTAACCTGGAGCAATACAAGTTGATGGGACAATAAACTGGCACCCAAATAACAGTATGCCCTTTACCGTTTCTCTTTTTTATTTAAAGTTCATAAAGGTCATTTTAGTCATTTAATTAAATATTAAAGAAACAAGAAACTCTCAGCGCTCATTTCCTCAAACTCCCTCAGGTCCGTTCATGCAGCCCCCCGCCCCCCTCTCTCCCTAAAAAAGGAAGAAAAAGAAAAATATTATCAATTTCTCCTTTTTTCCTTCTTATCCAAACAAAACTATGCATGTAAGAGTGATTTATTCAAGAGGATGAAGCAATAGATGATTGTGATCCATCAATCATGTATCTTTAGAATAGATTTGGTAACAAAGAGAGTTTGTGCGAATCCCTTGTCATCAATTAGAAGGTGAATATAAATGGATAAATTCATAAAAGGTATTTCCAATAGAAGGGAGCGAGATAAACAGCCTCATGCCCAAACCCATGGCCAAACATTACATGATGTTGAGCATTTGCATTATCATACATGGAAGAGATTTTTCATATTTTTCAAAAGAATCTTTACTTTTCTTTAAGTATCATATTATTCTTTTTTTTATGTCAAAAGGTCTGCCAATTGACCCAATAATGCAATGACCTCTCCTTTGGTACGGTCAAGTTTAATTACAGATTGATAACATGGCATGTTGTTGAACATACAAAAGCATTTTTAATGACACAGAAACAAGAATCAGATTCAAAGCTGCATCAGGATGCCTACCTCCAGAAGGTCCTACATGAAAAACTTTTATTTAATAAAAAGGTACATGAAACACTCCTTGTTTGATTTTATTAGAAATGGTGTAGCCTTGTGCACTAGGCTAATCTTTTTTGCTTCTCTTGTTTAATTTTATATATATACATATACTAACATCAGAAAACTCCATCTTGTCCTATCACTTTGATTACATAGAACTCACTAGCAATCTCTGATAATAGGTCTCCTACTAAATCATCTATTACAACTTGACGAAATTTAATTAAGATATGCAATGGGACATTTTTCAGATGCCATTTTCATGTTATGCTTCATGGAGATTTAATGAATTGCACGAACATAGAAAAAATAGTAAAAGAAGCAGGCCATGATCCTCTTTATTGCTCATTGCTGCCATGGCCATCACTACAGTTAGTCAATGCAGCTGACCATTACAAAGAATTTCCTCCAACAGAAACAATGGACACAAATTATAAGGAGCCCAGAATGTGTATTACATAGTAGATGCACGATATATAAATCCAAAAACACAGAATTGAATTCTGTTGAGAAAGAGAGATAGGTTAGGATTGGAGTCATCACAATGTCCAAATAGGGATGTTGACAGGCCAATCTTGGCCAAGCCATGGTAGCTCAGGCCCACTGGATGCTTAAGGCCCAAGACTGTAGAAAATTATAAGAACTAGACCTAAGCACAGCCTAGCCCTAAAAGTAGGCACCTGAAGCTAGCCCAGCATTATGGCCTGGGTCCATCTTATTAGACACTAAATACCTAATACAGCATAATGGTTTTAAGAGTAACAAGGGCACATTGTTTTTATATGTGTACCTTCTTAATTAGATCATATCTAGGCATGAAGCAGGATACAAACCATTAAGAGAAACATTGAAGCAACAAATATCAGTGATATAAAACAAAAGAAATTAATATATAATGAAGCAGGGAAGAATCATCACACAACTATGAGCTAATGTGAAAGAACTTTGAAGTGCAAGAAAGGTTTGAATGATTAATGCATCAAAAAGGATGCTCATTGTTTACATAAATCAAGATTTAAAGTTAATTTTATTGAGGCTCTACTTTTAGCTTTTCTATGTTGTCTCTCTTACTCTCAAAACTTTAGAGAGAGAGAGAGAGAGAGGTGTATTAAAAAAATACGAAGGGGTGTATTATAAGGAATAACTAGATACTGCATACCAGTACATGCCAAATACGGCTAGTGTAAGAGTTGCATCTTATTATCAGGATCCCACTTCTAAAAGTAAGAAATAAGCTTTGGATATTCACAGAGTACATCCAGGATACTTACAGATACATCTGTGGGTGAGCAAAAGGGGTTCTTCTTACATAACTCTTTAATGATGGACATAATGGAAGCTTAGTTTCAGAATTTGTAATGTTGATTTTATTGAGTAGAATATACATGATAGCCCATAATGTTTTATGCATTCTTTCTTAGACATTTGTAAAAGATACATTTATTTATACAAGAATCCCAACGGTATTATATCCTCATTGCTGTCAAGATTTGCCATGCTGATGTATCCAGATCCAGTATCAAGGTCCATGCTTCACATATAACAGCTCATGTAACACATGGGACTCAAAGCGTATGTAACAGCAAAAACATGAGGACCATAAAGTACAGCATGTTGTCCAAAATAGAGTTCAGTATTGATTTCATATTCTACAATAATGTCAAGCTAATGAATTACACCATTACTTCTTTGTCAAGACAAAAAGAAAAAATAGACATATACTTACTCTAACTTATGTTATTTAACAATGTTTTAAACTTTTTTACCTTTTAACTTTCTAGATTTTTTAATTCATGGCTGAAAATAATTATGTACTTCTGTAGCATCTCACAGAATATGTAATGCCAAATTCAAAAGAATTCCAAAATCCATTATTGCGAAGTCCATAAATTATACATTGGAGATAGAGCAATGATTCTAAAGAGTTCAATTTACTAAACAACTTTAAATGGTACTTACAAATGCAAAGCACTCATTGTCTTCATTCCTCTCTGAAGAGTTATGTCATATGTTCTGTCACAAAGATCTTGCAGAAACAATTCCAATGCTTTAGCTGCAAAATTATAAGTCATGGAAAGTGAACATAAATAAACACCTAAATAGGTAAACTCAGAACAAACATATCATATAAAGAGATAACATTAGAACATAAACACACATGGATGGATGCCTGCATGTCAATTTGGATGGTCAAGGACAAGTCTGTAAGTATATCTATATGTATCATAAGGCCATGTTTATGCATAGTATGCACATTGCACAATTACGACTTTCGGTGCTATTATTCAGATGTTCATATCAGCATGTGAAAAAAGGGTTTTCTACATATCACACCTAAGATTTTGCCAAAATTATATAAAACTCCTCCCCTTATCCATATTTACAAAACAACCCAGACAGTGTTTGTTAGATTTGCAAAAAGACCTTTCTGTTAGCCTTCCATTGCCCCAAAGACAGTCCTTAGTTAAATTAACTAGGGGTCCATGAGCACCAAAACCCTTTCCCTTCTACCTATTCACATTTTTCTTGTGTTAACAAATCACAGAGCCTGTCAACTAAGATGACTAGGTGGTGGTCGCTTTGGTCAATGATGTAAAGTTGACATGAACACCGAATAGCCATGTCTCAACCTCCGCAATGAAGTTATCGTAACAAAGGAACAACTCCACAAGCAACAGCTTTCCCACCAACACCACCAGCTCCTTCTGCACCGCTTGTTCCACAATGATAGGCTTCCATCTCCAGGCCGTTGGACCACACCATGTACTTGAGGAGCTACGAATGTTGTCCCAGCGAACTGGTCCAAGATGAGCTCCCTAACCATGGTCAAAACTCTTCTTGTCCCATGTCACCAAGGGTCGGTACCACGAACATCATCTCCCCCTTCTTCACTTCGTACACTACCGACTATGTCAGCTCCATCTTCTTTGTCGCTACCGGCATTACTTTCCAACCCTCGATGGTCGTGCCAGCCGAAACTCCTCGGTTAACCGGGCATGGATCTTGGAGTCAACCATCCCCGACCACTGTAGGATCATCAAGAGCATCACATTCATGCCACTATAATTGTTGAACAAGGTGGTGAAGAGGAGGTTGTGGCATCTCTCATTCTTGGATAGCTCGAGCATCACGATGGCATCGAGCACCAACTTGACCATGGTGATGAAGTAATAGTTGGACTTGGCAAGGCAAAGGGGATAGGGAAGACTTTCGCAAGGATCTTAGAGAGGCCGAGGGATAAGAGGAGGGCGAGTTGGAGGAAGTGCCACTTGGTTGCCTTGGCGAGGCCTCTTGTGCCAAGGCCAGAGGCTGGGGGCTTGATGCCGAAGTTGGCCTTGCTTTGACCTTGAGGTTGTTGAAGTCAGCCTTCCCACGGTGATCATGTGGGACTCCATGACCTGTAAATAGAGCTGATCATGGGCAGGACCTCGAGCCTAAACTATATTCATTTTTCGTTGGGCTTTGGGTCGGATTTACTTATAATTTGACATTTTTTGTGCCCAAGCCCGGCCCATGATCGGCTCAACTTGCAAGAGAGTGGCAAAGTTGGTGCCAAGGGTGGGGATGACATGGGACTTGCAAGAAGTGAGGAGGTTGAAGAGGAGTTGCCAGATGTTAGCATGGGTGGGCTTTAAGTGGTTGAGATAGCACCAGATGCGGAAGCTGCTGGTAAAGGCGATGGGTCACCACGAAGATGCTTTTCTCAACCTTGGATACCCCATGCCTTTTTTGGTCAGACCAACCCAACCTGGATTCCAACAAGTCTTTCTGAATTTTTAGATCTAGAAACTCTAGGTGTCAAGGACGGCCACAACCTTGGGGTCAGAGACCATGAAGGACCAAGGGCACATTAAGGCAAATGATGGTGGAGCTGTACCTAAAGTGGGACTAGAAGCAAGCGTTCTAGCCATGGAAGTAATAGTATTCAAGGCGCTCCCTTATAGGTGTGATGAGGGGATGCCATAGATCTCAACAATGGACTTGATGGGGATCTTCGATGGGGTGCCCTCCTCCATCTACACCTCCATCAGATGGTAGTCTCCACTACCAGCAAGATCTTAAACATCATGGAAGGAAGAAGATTTCTTCTATAGTAGTACTTCAGGTACTAGGTTGGCCAAGTCAAGATCTCTCTCCGCTTTGTTACTTCAATGAACGCCTAGAGAAAGCAGAGATTGAGGGGTATGTATAGAGAGAGGAAGGGGGGGGGATGGGAGGTCAGGAGGGGGCATGCAGGTAGCACATGGGTGGCATGGTGATGGTCCCACTAGCAAAAGGAGGGCTTGGGCTTGGAGGCAATGACAATGGCAATGGAGGCAAGGCAAGGGGTGGCAACATTGATGGGGTGAGCAGGCTTGACATAGCTGAGAGGATGGGAATGAGGGTGGGCATTGGAAGGTTGATAGGGGTTCGAGGGATGAGGGTGGGATTGAGGTGAAAAGCGGGAGTGTCAATTGAGGATGGGGTTTGAGAGAGGTGTGGTGGTCCCACCTGCAAGCAGAGAAAAGTTGTTTGAGGGGTATTTTGGTCATAAAGTATACAAAAGTCCCTTAAGGTCTAGAAGTAATATTTTCATCAAGATCTATAGCCAAAACTTTAAACTAAGGTCTTGTTGCAATATAAATAGGACTTCTGTGGTCAATTTGTAAATAGTGATATGGGAGTGTTTCATATGTAACATCGATAAAATATTGGGTGGCATATGGGAAACATCCAAAATAATAATATCAATAATACTCATCAAACTTTTACCTAGAAAAAACTAGATCTAAAGGAATGGAATGTAATCTAACATTAGTAATATCTAATTAGGATAGTTAAATGATTGAAAGAACTCACATACTAAAACAGGTACCGCCAATGCAATCTTCCCAACATCTTCATCTGCTTGCATAATCTTTTTATTCGAGACTGCCAACAAATACACTATGTCAGACCACATGGCTCATGATAGAATGATTGATGATTGATTCATACATGAAAGCATTATCAATAAATGACATTATATAATGACAAAGTAATAGCATCTTGAAGCTTAACCCAAAAATGTTGCAGCTGACGACCAACCAAGAACATTAGTGTGTTGAATTAAAGTCATTATAAAGGACAAGAACCTGATTTACTCACCTTATGAGCTGAGAAAAAGCTAAAATATAATTGGATTCAATTGTAAATCGGCACACACTATTATATGCCAATGCTATCAAGATGCTCTATCATCATCAACATTAGTGATTTATCATAAATGTATGCATATAAGGAGAGGATGGTGATGAACAAGGATATATATTGGCAGCATGAATGCTTTTAAAAAGGTAAGTCGATCATAAATTGGGATAAGGATGGTGTATCTTAATGCATAGGCTCATGTAATATATGACGGGGCCTAATCATAACCATTGAGGCACATCCCAACTATTTGGAATCAGCCTTATGAGTCCACATCAACGAATGATTTCCATCCATGTTAAGTAAGGCATTCTCCTAATTTTCACAATCATTCAACAAAAATTAGAGTACATCTCCATGTAGAATCTCCTTGAATCTTTATTATACATGCTCATGAAATCTCAATCAGTATGCCATCCTCCTTGGGCACAGAAAAATAAATTTGACAACCAGAGGCAAGAGAAGGGTAGGTGAAAATTAGAAAGCAGAAAATGAGCAGACACATAAATAAGTCCAGTGCGGGGCGAATTGAGATACACGACAGATTTTAATTCATGCTTGAAGAATGATTGCTTGAGTGTGAAACGGAACAACCTTGTCATTCTATTCAAATGCAGACCTCATTGCTCATTATGTATCTCATTTTGACACATGATGGAACCCAGAGGAATATATTTCCAGTATGCAGTAAATTTAACTTGCATGCTAGAAAAGATTTAATCATGTACAAAAAAGATTTAATTCTATATTATCAAATTGGATATGACTGCGGTGCGGGTTTATTCAAGAAATCTAATTGATAAGGGACTGGAAGTTGTTATAGTAGGACGGGGTGTTCAGGGCAGGAGGAAGAAGGGGGGAGGGGGAATAGAGATCAGAGTTTCACAATGGATACAGGAGCCAAGAAATAGAGAGAGAAATAGGCATGATAGCTTCGAAAAGAAGCTGGAAGCGACAAATAGGTGGGATTTGATAGTAAGTGAGCAAGGATAGTAGAGTTAACAGGTGGTATCTGAGATCATCTGGGCATGAAAGATAGCATGTTTTGATATGTCTGCCTATGATTATAAACTCTGATTTGCAAAGTTTGTAAATAGAAATTGATAAAATTCCAAAGCAGGCAAACCTAACAGATTCAAGCGCATGCTTTTAAAGTTAGTACTAGCTATCTCATTTGAGATGATATGATTAAGCTTCATGATCAATAAACAGCAAGGTCAGGCACAAAGTTTTCGTTGCATACAGCCACGAATAAAGTGCCAATAATTTAGTCATCATAGTTTCCATTAATCTGCATGTAGGAAGAATTGAGGCATGCATCTTATACTGTTATGCACTTCAGCTCTAAGTATCGACATTGAGAGTGTTTAATTACGAGATAAAAAACATTACAGGGTAACTTGGGTCATCATGGGTGTAGACACACAACATGCAAAAGATTGAAAATATAAACATATATGTATACATGCATGCACACATAAATACACATGTATCATAATGCAAAAAGTTAATATCAGCCTCATGCACAACCAAATTTCATGTCAAATAAAGTATTGTCCAGAAAAACAACATCTGTGTGAAGTGATAAAATTCCTTTTTTTTTTCTTATTGCATGTGTTTTGGCGGGGTAACAATCACCCACATAATTACACTAATTTGTTTGCACGTGAATTAATGTCTACACATCATGCATCAAAAGTTGTATCTTAAAATCCCTTAGACATTTGTGTGAAACATTAAACCATAATAAGTTGAAGAAGAAGTAGCTGTAACATCGACATTGTGAAAGCAACAAATACATGGTCAGTTATTGGCTTCAGCTGTACTCGCAAAAAGAATGCAAAACCAAGAATTCGACAAACTTTATCTCATATGCACTCAGGGCCACTTCAGTTTGATTCTAGATGGAAAAACAATGGTTGAAACTTGAAACACTTAAAAACCTCAAATTGCTAAGAATTCTATAAGGTTGACATAATCAGGGCTAACTTCAAACACAAAGCTCAAGTGAAAATTGGGCTTTGAGTGGCAGAATTTTATGGAGGTTAATAATCAATACAGCTTGTTTAGGGGAAAAAAAACAATATGAATCTCTAAGGGCTTGGTAGAGTTTTTCAGGCTGGTTTTAATGGCAAAGCATAATTCTTCAACATCTAATGGTCTAGATCTACATTTCTGTCTTCCTTCCTCATTCGAAGATATTCAAAAGGTCCATGAACAGAGAGAGGATGCCATCTTAGAAATTATAACAGGTAGATGGTTTGGTGGAGAATTTGCAGATCATTCTTGAGTGGTTGATTCTTGCACATTGTTATTTCCTCTCTTCTTGTTCCCATTTATCTTCTTTTGCGTCCTCCTTTTCCTATGTCAGAAGCAGTAAATATATATCATTGATAGTAATGTTTAGACATGGAATGCAAAGTGAAAGGAAGCACTGGTAGCTTCTCAAGCAGAAGCCTTTAGAGTCCAGGCTCATGTACTTAACACGAAGCTTTCCACATCATACATGGAGAAGATAAAGTTGTAATAACAAACTCAAAAAGTCCCAAGCCTTTATGTAAAACAGTAAAGAGAAGGGATTGAAGACCTTAGGAAATGGAGGAAGCATATTGAGAAAGCTGTTCTCATGCTTGATCTATAAATACTGGTGGCTACGGTTCCACTACTGGATCATTACTAATCCTGTACCATCAGAACAACAAAACTTAATCATTTAACTCAATAAGTTCATACAAACTCCATTCACTTAATTGTTTCAACCAAAGAAGCTTTCTAATCCAGTGGTTTCAAGGTGCCTCTCCTTAAGTATCAAAGCCATCATGGTTAACTACTTTTGTTCCACCGTCCAACCCCTCACGCGTTCTTGGTTTCCAACAAGTTGACATCAATATAAAAATCAAAACCCACTGAAAACATGGCACCTTAAGAATGATTCTTTATAACAGAAATAATATAAATAGTTAAAAACCCTAGCTTCGGAAGCAGCAATTCAGAGAAATTTTACATTAGAAGAGCATTGCTTGCTTAACATCATAAGCAAATTTTGCATACTTCACAACAAAACCGAACCCCTACTAACAGATTCTCGCACCCTAAGGCAAGCGTAGAATAAAAATACAAATTAACAATAAATAAAAATACAAATTAACAATAATTCAATCATCAAAAACGCTCTCCTGGGGCGACCTCGGTTCAAAACCATGACCTCGAAACCAGTTTTCTCCACAATAACGAATCAAAAAAGTAAACCCTAATCCCCTCCTCGCAGAACCACAACACCAAACAAGACAACAACCGGATAGCAGAACCTCATAAAAAAGCCCTAAATCACAATATTCAGAAACCAAATCGACCAAAAGGAGCAATCTTTATCAAAAGAAACATCAAGAGCTTACCGCGGGAAAACGAGTTTCGAGCTTCTTCCTCATAGCCCCAAATCACGCTCAAAAACGAGCCAAATTTCCTCCTTGAATCCTCCAAAAGCCCACTGGAGTGGAGGCGATGATACCGAGAAAAAAAAACGAACTTTTGGAACCTATCGAGGTTTTCTTTACCACGGGCGGAGATGAAGAAATTTGACAAAGAGACAAAAGGGGGGTTATTATCGCGAATCCACAATGTGTTTGAGGAAAAGAGAGAAAAAAAGAGAGAGTTTGGGGTTTGGCTTCTTTGCCTTCTTCGTCGGTCGGTCGACCAATGACGTCGTCTCGTCTCAATTCTTAAACCGCTGGAGCCAGGCGAAGAAAAAGGAGCGAAAGAGCCCCTGCCCCGACGGTTGTTCCTTTTTTTTTTCTTTTCCTTTTTCTTTTTTATTTTTTTTTATAGCTAAACCGGATATATCATATAAATATATTTTAAAAAATAATATATTTCGAAACGCATCAAACAATTTTCTCTACTGATTTTTCCGCAGCCACCTATTATATGTATTTGTCTATGATTTTGGGGCTCTTTACTATCTAAGAAGTCTTATCAAATTCGATTCGCATTAGGTTTGAAAGTTTTCTAACTAGCTTGGGCTGGTCGTCCATGAACCAAATTGTCAAGTTGGATCAAGTTGAAGGGATGAGTCATCCAACCCTATATATCCCATCAAAATAAATTCTTTAGGTCCCTATTATTCACAATGATAGATATTTGTTTTGTTTTTTTTTTTTTTGACCAAGCCAAAGTTTTGAATAACACAATAATCCTATAATAATAGCATTTTCTAAAACCATATCTTCTTGGACCAAATATATTTAGAATGAAATATTAATTATTATAGTAACTATTATTTGTTATCATGATAGAATGTAATAAGAAATATGGGCAGCGCCAATTGCTCAAATTATTTTTCATCAAATAAAAGATTATTATTTGTAACCAATTTAGAGATTTGAATTTAATGATATATATTATGTTTGGATATTGTGAACAGTCTGAATGCTAGATAGATAGTTGTTGTTCTCTTTATACAGTGATTAAACAACCATTATTTCCATTATACAATTATTGTTTGAATTTCCATTGTTAATCTATACCAATATTAAACCAAAAATCTATGATGCTATTGGTAAAGTTCCATGTTGCATCATCAGCTATCTCAAAACTAATGACACCGCTCGTATCTTAAATTAATAGATCCTACTTCAATTGTAAAATGATTTAAGAGAAGTGAGCTTGTCAAAGTTGGATGTGTGTTTATTGTATTACATAAATAATAATCTTGGTCGGAAGTAACATAATAATCTATAATACCTATCACATGCATTACATATGCCACACTTTCCAAGATAAACCATAATACTAGTCTATTACAATCAATGGACATCAAACTAATTATTCCTTAAAATATAGATTAATGATCATAGCGACTACTAAAGAGTCAACAAAATATGAAATGAAAATTTAACATATCTCTCACTTGTCCTTTAACTATATTTCACTTCACGCGCAGTGTTTTTATAATATAACCACAAAACCATCATCCAATTACTATATCAAGACATTTGAAATCAATAATTAATAATGAATCACTAATTGGTCTATCAATTATCCATTAATTCCCTTTTGTATATGGAGAGGGCATCGTTGTTTGCCAACTTTATATAGAATAAGTCATAGAAGGAACAGCAAATAAATTCTTAAATAGATATTAAATTAGCCATTCTAGTTTAATTTTAGATTCTTTACATAATGGCCTACCTAAATCGCATATAAACTTGGTGAGATAACTGCAAAGTTATATGATCGAAAATTTAAAATGGACATCATGGTTCTTTTAGCCAATTAGCTAGGTTGGTAAAGTATGTCGATGTTAGGTACTAGTGACTTGGGTTCAAATCCTACTTGCACTATCTTAAATTTTTTTATCTAATTATCTTGATAAATTGAATGGGGTAATAAATCCCTTCTCAAATAGAAAGCGTAATTGAAAAAGAAAGTGAAACAACCAAATATAAGTTGCCGCAATAACACATCATGCATATTTAAGCTTGAGTATTCCTTTTTTTATTTATTTTTATCTCAAAATAGAGAGAGGAAAATCCAATCAAATTCTAATGAGAAATAAAATAAGTAGAGGAGGAGAAAGAAGAAGAGACCCCTTAATAGAGGTATGCAGAGGTTACAAGGTCACTTGAGTATTTCTTTTTTATTTATTTTTATCTCAAAAGAAAGAGGGGAAAATCCAACCAAATTCTAATGAGAAATAAAAGAAGGAAAGGAGGAGAAAGAAGAAGAGACCCCTTAATAGAGGTATGCGGAGGTTACAAGGTCGCTTGAGTATTCCTATATTTTATTCATTTTATCTCAAAAGAAAGAGAGGAAAATCCTATCAAATTCTAATGAGAAATAAAAGAAGTAGAGGAGGAGAAAGAAGAAGAGACTCTTTAATAGAGGTAGAATAAAAAAAAAACATGCTTCGCCCTAGAATTGCACAATGTCAACCAATCCTTGGATAATATCAAACAACTAGTAAACACTTATTCCACCAGAAATCTTCTTAAGAAATATGCATGCCTTGCATTCTTTCCAAATGTTCCAACAAGTTACCTAACTGATGGTAGGTAGATCATTAGTCATTTTGAGTAAGGTAAAAACCCGAACTAAGTGTACCATAGGAGTTGTGCTGCATATCCAATCAAATTCAACCTAGTAAACATTTATCTTTCTCAGGCTAAGCATGTATTTCGTGAAGCCAATGAGGCTGCGGGTTGGGTGGCCGCCTATGTGGCCAGCCATACGGATAGCACCTTATAGGCTGGGGATAGAGAGCTGCTCTGGACACTTCGAGATATTCTATTTTCTGATTTTACTGGATGCATTCGTACTCGCTAGGTATGAGTTACCCGTCCTA
Organism: Phoenix dactylifera; assembly: GCF_009389715.1. Lineage (NCBI taxonomy): Eukaryota > Viridiplantae > Streptophyta > Magnoliopsida > Arecales > Arecaceae > Phoenix > Phoenix dactylifera. The sequence continues at coordinate 2,862,075 of NC_052403.1, forward strand.
CCAAAAAAAAAACATTCACCTTTCCAAAAACAAGTTCACTTCTCCAGAACTTTTTTTTGGGAAGTGCAGCACTTCACCTCAGTGTTCGATTATCTAAAAACTCTTAGCCTCGAGTCAATGTTTAGTTACACTGACTGAGAGATGGTAAGCATCAATCTGAGATGAATCAAGCTGCAATTCAATCTTGGTTGTTCAAGAACTCTTTTCCATTAATCAATGTTTAACTGCATTGACTGAGATGACAAGGAGATTGTTTAACCCATATCGAGACCAACAGAAGGCCTCACAGAACCTTTAGTATCAAGGTTTCCTCTTCATTTAAAATATAAAAATCAAAGTTTCCTGATAATCTTTAAGCAATAGCAGAAGCCAAAAGGGATGAAAATTGCCCATAATAGAATGATCCCTTCCAATAATAGAAACTTGACAGGCTATGAAAGGATTGCAAAGATCGAAGGATTTGTTGCAGCATTTTATGAAACAGCTTGTGACTCTATCTGTGTTCAAAGTTAAAGCTTAATTAGACATTAGTGAGAAAACTGGAACAAGCATTTTCAGCTAACTACCCCTTAGAATTAAAACTAGCTTACAGCGTTTCGGTTTACAAGATCAAAGAAACTACCTCTTTAGTATGCAAATCTGAAATGGAACAAATAAACCATAGAATTCAAAACCTGAACCATGTTGACATAATCAATATTCCAAGTCCCACAAAATTTATCAGGAACTACCATGAGGAATTTTTTCTTTTTCTTTTTGTTTTTTAGAGATAAACTGGCATGAGGATATTGCAAACCTAGCCATTGCAATTGACTGATATAATGCTACCTCTGGAGTTAGTTTCTGGAGTCAGTTGGAATTCCATTCCCACTCTAGACCCAGAAAATCTACTTGCTCAACAAATATCTGCTCAGATTAAAAACTTGAAGCATGCTCCTCCAGTATATCTCCAAAGTACGAACCGAACAAATGTAAGCGATACTTAATTGTTTGATATCTGCTTAATTACTTCAAAAAAATAGCAATATATATCTTACAATCTATGTTAACAATATGTCAGAAACATTTATATGTTTCATTGCTTCCCCATCATAATGACCAGACAAATTAATTTACACTATTCAAGAGTAACCATCACTTCAGAGTGCATTCTCTAACATTTAAACTGAATACCGATCAATTAACATGCAGACAGGATATATAGAAACTTTCAGATACAGAAGACAAAATCTCACCTCCCTACTACTTCCTCTTGGCAGTCGCTCCTCTCCATTGTAAAATCAAATTTCAGAATATACTTGCACTGTGGGAAACAAGACGAGCATCATAATAAAATGCCATACACTAACTGGTAAAGAATAGCAAGTGCACGATTACAGGTCGACAGGGACACGCTTGTACAAATGGGTTGGCAGCCTCGGCGTGGCGACGGCCTGCAATGGAGTATGCATGAAGGTGACCATCCCGGGGTTCTCCGACATGTCGACGTCCTCCGGCTTGACCCCGTCGGGCAGTGTCCACTTGAAGTGGTGCAAGAGGTGCCCCAGCATGGAAGCAACCAAGTTGATGCCTAGCTGAGCCCCTGGGCACACCCGCCGGCCAGCACCAAATGGCAGCACCCTGAAGTCATTACCCTTGATGTCGACATTCTCCTCGGCGAACCTCTCCGGCCGGTATTCCAGTGGGTTCTTCCAGATCTGTGGATCGCGAGCAATGGCCCAGACATTGACATGCACGTTGGATCCCTTGGGGATGTCGTACCCGCCGATCTTGACGTTGGCTGTGGCCTTGTGGGGGAGCATGAGAGGAGTTGGGGGGTGCAGCCGGAGGGACTCCTTCACCACGCATTGCAGGTAGGGGAGGTTCTGGAAGTCAGCTTCACTCATGGTGCGTTCGTCTCCGATTACCCGGTCCAGTTCCTCCTGAACTTTCTCCTGCACTCTTGGGTTCCTAACCAGCTCAGCCATGGCCCATTCCACTGTTATAACAGTTGTGTCCATTCCGGCTGTTATCATATCCTGCAGCATCCAAGCTATCAGAGATTAGAGAATCAAAGCTTCCTGTTCGTAAACTCTAAATAAGGATCAGCACGGAGAAAAGGATTGAGCAAAAGCCTTCATGTGGATTTTTACACTTCAATTAGAGCACTGCTATATTTCCTGGCTCCAAAATTTCCAACTTGAACTATTCTAGGCCCTGATTGGTAGAGACTTTCTGTTAATGTGATTTTAATCATTAAGCCTGCAGTAAAATCTATGGTTAGATTGTATTTTGGACAGGGAGCCCTGGAATTTGGTTGAGTTGGGATGCTGTTAAAGAAGTTCAGGTGGGTCTTGGTTTTAGGATTGAGCAAACCTGAAGTACATCAGATCGAAAATTACAACTTAAATCCAACCCAACTCCACGAAACTACAGGTTGGACAAGGCTGGGTTTTGGCTTACTCGGTCTGCATAGGATTCCTGAAACCACTATAAGGGAAACAAATTCTGAGAAATCCATGCCTCATCTATTTAGATGTGGGACTATGGGATGACTTAAATGGCTTGTTGGTTTTACTCATACTAGATGTCAAGGTGATATAAACTTGGGACCTTCTGTATCCTTCCGAGTAAGAAACAAACGGCCTACGAGCTTCATATTACCACCAGGAGGAGGAAAGAAGGAAAGAAAAAAAAACAAAAGATTACATGTGAAGAGAAAAAGAGTAGGAGAGAGTAACACACCCAAAGAAGTCCAATAATGGTGTCCTCGCTGAGGTCATATTGATCCTTCAAGGTGAGCAGAGCATCGACAAAGTGCTGCTTTGCGCCGCTCTTGCTGCGAGCTCTTGTGTGTTCTTCCATGATGATTTTGGTAAGACGATCCCTTCGAGCATTGTGCTTGGAGTAGGCGTCTTCATCAATGGGGAACATCCATCTTAGCCACCATACAAATTCTGCAAGGGAGAGTGATGCACCAAATTTTAAGCCATTCGCCACAATCGCCTTGAACTCTTTCCCTTGCTCATCCGTCAGACCTTCTGAGCTCACAAATCGCTTCCCAAATGCAAGCCTCGTTATGTTGTTGAATGCCACGGGTGCAAGATGATCCCTCACTACCAAGCTCTTCCTAACCTTAACTGAAGAACCCAAAGTTTTAAACGCTAAAGCAGTTGAATAATACATCAAAGCAATCAAACAAACAAACAGCATCTACTGTAATCTATACTCACTAATTCTTTTTAATAAATTTGGAGGGAGTGTCTCCCTTCCTCCACTCCCCCTCAAAAACAAAAAAAAACAAATTAAACAAGTGCTCTCCCACGAAATCAAAGTTCTTTCTATGCACTTAATCACAACGGATAATAAGGCACTGCTCCACTAGTCTTGTATGTGAAGAAAAAATTTGGAAACTGCACAATAAGTAGAGGTCATTGGATTTTAACAGCACCCCACATCTGCCAGTGGAATACCTATTGCATTCACAATATCTTGCAGCCTAAATCAATTCCGAGGAAGAAATGGTCACATAGCCTCTCCCCAGCCTCAGTGACAGAAGATTTCAATTGTACACAATGAATGTCCTTGTGTGAGATAATTTACAATGACCACTAACTTATATGCTTTCCCATTGAGCAAAAAACTTAATATACTTCTTTATCATCAATAACACGGTCTTGAGCTATATAAACTTATAATGTCAGTTAGCTTGTATGTATGTATGTGTGTGTGTGTGTATATATATATATATATATACGTGCATGCATGTATGCATGTGTATATGAGTGTATTCTGATCAATTTCTCTTCAAAAGCATCAACAGCAATTTTTTCTTAAATCGGTTGAAATTATTTATAGTGCATATCTAAAGTATATATAGAATGGAAGCTTTGAATTTGTGGATGCCCCCACTTGAATTCCACCAATCACCCTTGTTCATAAATACCTTTGACTTTCTCTATGATTTCCATATCTCTATTCTTTTCAGAAACTCTTTCTTCTAATATAAAAGGGAGGCCGACAAAAGTGAAGGACAACCAACAGCTGCTGTCTCTTCTTCCATGTATTTTTGCCACCCAACTAATAAAATAATAAAACACATAAAATCATATTTGTGCGGTCTCTTTTCTTAGATTCCACTCTACGTTCCTCGGATCCAGCGGGCCTTAACAAGTCAAAAGCCAATGCCCTTCCGCACCATACATCCTAAAAAAATCTTTAAAAAATCTGGGACCCACACTGACGTGTCATCCCACCCACCACCCACCAAACTCCGCAGCCATGGGACCCGAATTGAAGAAATAGAATAGATATTGAAGAATAAGGAAGAACATAATGTTATAATGAATAATTTTACCTGTCCTGGTGCAGTCCCGGAAGATGGACTCGACCATGGCGGTGACTTCGTCCTCCCGGACCGGCCGGAGAGCCTCGAGCCGGCGGGGAGAGAAGAGCTCGAGGTTGCAGACCTTGCGGACCTTCACATAGTGGGGACCGTAATCGGCCCAGATGAGGTCCTTCCCATCCCGGCTGAACCGGGCCGCCGACCGGCTCCTGGGGCGGTCCGCCAGCTGCGGGTCGTGCTCCTTGAGCACCTCCCGGGCCAGCTCCGAGCTCGACACCACCACGTTCAGGGTCGTGCCGAACCAGACCGACATGATCGGTCCGTAGGTCTGGGCCCACTCGGCGAAACACCTGAACCGGACCGGTTTGATGTCGTACAGGTTGCCGACCACCGGCCATGGCCGTGGACCGGGTGGGAGCCGGAATCTGAACCGCTGGTAAAGCAGGAGGGAGACGAGGACGGCCAGGGTCGCCAACGCTATTGGGAGAAGAGATGGATCCATTTGAGAGAAAGAGAGAGAGAGAGAGAGATGGTGGAGGATAGGAAGAGAACCTTGATTGAAGGAAGTGGGGGGTGACACGGATGGATATATATAAGAGAGTGATGGGGGAGAGATGGTAGGTGGATGGGTGCAACTTTTTTATTTTGATATAAGCCGATGAAAGGATTGATATTTTTTTCAAAATGGTGGTGTGGGGAGTCAAACACAAGCTTGGTAAGGGCTTGTGGAAGACGGTACAAATTTTACCTAAATCGTAGTATGAGAAGATGGCGTCCACTTCTGGACTACTTTGCGGAGTTGTTGAGGTGTAAAATACTATCGTAGGTCCATGAGGCAGGGGTTTCCAGTTTGGACTTTGGGGGAATCGCATTTGATCTTGAACCACTTGATCAGTAGACTCCAACGGCACCCACCTACTTAAGTATGGAGCAAGTCCACTTGCGGCAAATGGTTTTGTGGATACGGTGGGCCTCCTCATCACCAACATCATTTCTGTGGGGAGACCCGACATAGAGTGGTTTCAAGTATAAATTATTTTGGGAGAGCATATGACTCTTCTATTGAATAAAGAAAGCAAACCCTATACATGCGATGCTTGCGCTTGTTCCAGAGGAAAGCATCGCGTGGCTTTTTCAAGGTGAACTTCGATGGTAGTGTTACTGAGGAAGGTGGCAGCAGCGACGTCGAATTTATCATCAAAGATCAGAAGGTCAGATTAGTGGCGGCTGGAGATCGACGGATCTTCGATCAGACTGTAGTCGGTGTCAAAGCCAGAGCCGTATGGAAGGGAGTCTTCTACACAAGGCATATGTTGGGCGCAGACCACATCGTCCTCGAGGGAGACTCAATCATGATGATCGAGTAGATATAGGAGCCGAATCGTGGGGTTAGTGGAATGCGGTTGATTCACGATATTCGCAGACTTTTGGATGAATGCATCTCTCTCGAACCACTCATATCTACCAAGAGGCGAACAATGCGGCAGACTAGGCGGCATTCTTTGCGGCTCAGTATTCTAAAGGTTTTATTTGAGACAACCATGTCTCGGTTCCATCTTCTTTGTATTCTTTTATTATTTTTGATTTTGTGGGCTGCACTCACATCCGTTGAGTATGAGCTACTGTTGTAAAAAAAAAAGAAAAAAAAAGAAAAAAAAAGAGGAGGAGGGCATCGCATGGACATTTGTAAAGGGTGAAGACATCCCCAAATTTAACTCACGATCCAAATGCTTTTTTTAATCCCCAAAAAAAATCCATGTTTGCTTAGACGTACTTGTTTGGAGATCCTACATAAAAATATCTCGAAGTAAAAAAATACTTAATATAAAATTATTAAATATGTCATTTAAAAATTAAGAAAAAAGTGATAAGAAAATGATATTATCTTATAAATATATTTTCTTAATTCACCATTAAGAAAACAGAATAATTACTTTTAACAATTGAAATTAAATTTTAAGTTTGAATTATTTGTGTTATTTATGTAAATAATATCTAAGTTAAATAACAATGACTATTCTCATTATATGATAATTATTGTAATAAAAGAACATTCAAATACTAGTTGTTATTTATATTTCCATTTATGATATATACATATTTATGAAAAAGAGAGGAACGATCTCAGTCATCATTTTTTTTCCACCTCAACTTGTTGTTGACTTTTTCTCTGCTTGTCGATGGAGTGGGGCCCGGATCGGGTGGGTGGAATGGGGTAGGTAAGGTCCAAGGTCCGGTGGCATAACAATCAGCGAACAGCAATTTAATTTGGGTATGTGTCCACATTTGAAGAGGTCAGGTGTTCGCCATAAGGTTTGGGTGGATTCCTACCGGAAGAGAAGCGTGCGAAGCTTTAGCAAAAAAAATAAAAAAAAGAGAAGCGTGCGAAAGCATTCGCGACGGAAGCATGACGCGGGTGCTCTCGACCGAAAACTGGTCCGACGTCATTACCTTTGATCACCAGATACTCCGAAGGCCCCTTTCCTTCCCCAACTCTTTCATGTTTAAAATAAACATAAACGAGCTACCGGTGGATGACTGCTTGTAATAGAAGTATTTTATGATGTTTGATAGTCTTATCATTACATGACACAGCTATCCCTTTCCATCTTGTTAGGGAAGGCCAAGGGTTCATTTGGTTCGCAAAAAATAAATAAAAATCAAAAAATCAAAAATAATATTTTATGAGAATAAAATTTTTATATTTCATAAAAAAAAGAAAAACTTATGAAGACATAAAAAGCTATCTTCTCATCGATTGAAAATTAGAATTTTTTTAAAATAATACTCATAAGTCATTAAAACCTATGAATATAGTCTCTCTTTTTTTATAATATGTATTTTATATATTTTTTTTAAAAAATAGATGTTCAACCAAATATAAGTCATTCTAGGATATGCCCTTTTTTTTACGATCAACCAAATATGCTAAAATTATTTTTTCAGACATCATATTTTCAAAAATTATTTTTTTAAAAAAATATTTTAATAAAAAAATTCTGCAAACATTTTTTTTTTCCATCTGACACAACCAAGTGGAGTTAGCCTAAAACAAAAAATGCTGCGACGTGCTTGTAGAGATTTAATTTAATACTAATTTATTCTCTGGAGGAAGCCACGACCATTTAATTACTGACTCTAGAGATAAGACACTAATGAGGCTTTTACAGTCATCCTTATACAACTATTCTACTCCTAATAGGATGGCAAGATATATCAACGTCTTCTTAACCTACATTGTTTGACGGTGCGAGAAGAAGGCCTTGTCCCTAGAACTTGGTATAACTTGCACACCAAAGAAAATGTCTGATCAGCACAAATGCATTTGAAGAACGAGAGAAAAGAATCCACTGCTGTTTCTCTTCCATCAAATTCCAGCCAAGGTGGCAATCCCTCATATTCTTTTGATCACATAACAAGTGCGTGAGTAACAACCAGTGGTTCTTGCGCCCATGATATCTCATCCCGTTTTCTCTCTTAATAAAATATTAAGAACCTTATATGACCCCTTAGAGGCACCACTTATAGTTTAAGATGTAACCCGAAAGCTTTTCATCCGGATCTTCACCTCAACCTGCACCTCAAGATTCAGATGGTGCATCTTTCTCTTGCACCATGGACCCATGCATCCTATTACCTTTGCTTCCTCAGAGATTCTAGTACCTTGAGATGCATGCCTTGGAACTCTATGCATCCCGAGTGCTTTAGCATTCATGAACACTCTTCACCCATGACTCCTCTGCCCCAAGCCGATGGATCTTCACCCTTTATGGGCACCGATCCACTCGTACCAACAATAAGCAATCCTTAGTGTTGGGGGGAATAAAGTTTCTCCCAAATGACATAAATACCCCTAAGAAGCCGTACAACCTCCGACCCCGGACAACCGAAGTCAGCGTCCGACCTCGGAACGCTCGGCCACAAGATGACCGACCCCGAAACCTCCGACCTAAGAGAAACCCCGATGTCCGAGGACCGTACTCTAACACCCTTCCGGCATTTATTGCGTATGGCCGCTGTAATCTCCGGCTTACTCCATAATAAATGCGGATCTCCGGCTTACTCCACCAATAATGCGGATCTCCGGCTTACCCCATAATAAATGCGGATCTCCGGCTTACTCCATAATAAATGCGCATGGCTCCTGACATCTACGGATCCCCGGCTCTCCACGGCAAATCGACCCAGCAGGGTCTAGTCGACTATGATAAGTCTCTGATCTCGGCCATACCGCCGACATCAGTGCAATGACTCGCCTGACCGAGCGCCGACCTGAACAACATGCCAAGCCGTACTACGGCCTCGCCCTGTTACATCACAGGTAAACCGACCCCCGCATATAAAAGGGAGCCTTGGCCTCCCAAGAGGGGATCGGAACATTCATACACCCAAAAATCACTGTTTATCTCCTTCTCCCTGACTTGAGCGTCGGAGGGCCGGCGCCGGAGAACCCGGCCACCGGTTCGTGTGCAGGCACCCGGACGGAGGACGCCGCCAGCCAACGGATCGCCGCCCCGCTGCGAGGACCTGCTGTTCCTTCTCTCCGACAGCCCCGGACGGAGGACGCCGCCCGCCGACAGACCGCCGCCCAGCCGTGAGAACGAACAGTCGTTTCCTCTCCTCGACCGAAGATTGCCCCCGGGTCCAATTTCCAGCAACAGTTGGCGCTAGAGGAAGGGCCCGAGTAGCAGTCATGAAGTTGAGAAGTAAGGGAACCTCTAACGTCTCCCGGCGTCCCCCGCAAAGTCCTGGACACTCCGTCCAGAATTCTCCAACTCCGGCTGACCCAGCTCCTCAGGTCCAGCCGGAACAGTTCAATGCCCTGGCACAGCAAGTCCAGGCCCTGGCCGCCGCCGTTCAGGGCCTGCGGCGCGTGGAGGCTTTACCGGCACTTCCCCCGCAGGCCCAAGCCCCGCCGGAGTGTCTCCCCAACGGCCCGGTTCTCCCCAGCCAAAATTTGCATGGCTCCTCCAGAGCCAACGATGGAGAACGAGCTTCTCCCCGGAGAGAGTTACCGGGAGAAGGTTTTGACCGGAGACCCCAACTTTCTGAGGCGGAGTCAGCCCCGGATCACCGTGAGCTGGCGCAAACCACAGCGACAATCCCACGGGTGGGGGAGCTCGACCGAAAAGTCGAGCATCTGGAGCGCCAGATTGCGGCACTCCACAGCAAGAAGGCAAGATAGGAAGGGAACTTTGAGTTCACTACCAAGTCCCCCTTCTCCCGCCAGATCGAGGACGAGCCAGTTCCCGCGAGGTTCAAAATGCCTCAGGTGGAGCCCTACAGCGGAATCACCGACCCCCTCGACCACTTGGAGAGTTATCGGGCCCTCATGGCCCTACAAGGGTCCTCGGAGGCCATACTCTGCAAGGCCTTCCCAGCAACCCTCCGAGGGACCGCTCGGCTTTGGTTCTCTGGTCTGAAGCCGAACACGGTGTCCTCTTTTGAGCAGCTCGGCAGGCAGTTCGCCACCAACTTTGCTGCCAGCCGGCGCCAGCGACGAACATCAGACTCCCTCCTGGACATCAAGCAGAAGGAGGGGGAGTCCCTCAAAGAGTACCTGGATCGCTTTACCGCCGCCACATGGGAGGTTCGCGAGCTAGACCAATCGATAGCCATGTCGGCTCTGAAGACTGGGGTCCGCTCCTATCGATTCCTCTTCTCCATCGAGAAGAGCTTCCCGGCCGACTTCACCGAAATGCTTGCCCGAGCCCGGAAGTACGCCAAGGCCGAGGAGGCAGTCGCCTCCAGACGGGGGGCAATCGAGCCCACCTCGAAGAAGCGGAAGAAGCGCCGCGAGGAGCGCGGTCGACAAAGAAGCCGGTCTCCCCGCCGAGAGAAGAATCTCCCCAGACTGAGGAGCCCGCCCCGTCAACAGGGGCGACCTCAGCAGAGGACACCTCCTCACCCGAGGTCTCCACCACGGCCCCGGACGTACCAGGCGAGGTATGAGAACTATACACCCGTCAATGCTCCTCGGGCCGAGATCCTGATGGAAATTGAGGGTCGGGACTTCTTCCGACCCCCGCCTCCTATGCGAGACACGGGATTTCCCCGAAATCCCAGGAAGTACTGCCGCTTCCACCGAGATCGCGGGCACGACACGGAGGACTGCTTCCAACTCCGGGACGAGATAGAAGCGCTCATCAGACGGGGAGTACTCAACCGGTTCGTGAGGAACCGACATGAGGAAAGGAGGCCGGCGGAGAATGACGCACCAACCGAAAATCCTGGCGGCAACAGGCCTATCGCCGGCACCATCAACATGATTGGGCGGACCTCGACAGGAACAGCCGCCCAGGGAGCACCCCCGAAGCGCCCACGCACTGATAAAGTCATCTCGTTCTCGGACGAGGACTTAGAAGGGGTTGAGACCCCTCACGATGACGCTGTGGTCATCTCAATGATTGTAAATAGGTTTGATGTAAAGCGTGTCCTAGTTGACAATGGAAGCTCAGCCAACATTTTGTACTACCATGCCTACCAAAAAATGGGGTTGACAGAAGGACACCTCCGGAGAATCAATGCCCCGCTGGTCGGGTTTACCGGAGATGCGGTCCCGGTTGAAGGTGAGGCTAGCTTCCTTGTCACAGTTGGCCTCGCCCCCCGGGAGAGCACTGTGAGGACGGACTTCCTGGTGGTCCGTCTGCCCTCGGTCTACAACGCCATCCTTGGGCGCCCAGGGTTAAACGCCCTTCGAGCCGTGGTTTCAACTCGCCATTTGCTCATGCGGTTCCCCACCGGCCAAGGAGTGGGCGGGGTCCGCGGAGACCAACTGGTCGCCAAGCAATGTTACATGGCGGCCCACACAGTAAAGCAACCAGCCGAGGCACCAAACCGCCCGATGGGCCCTTCACTGCCCATAGAAACCCTCGATGCGAGGGACACCCTCTGGAAGAAGCAAGTAGAGCCCGGTGAGCTCCTTATTCAAATCCCACTACAAGAAAATTTTCCCGAGCTAACCGTGCAGGTTGGCTCCGGCCTCGGCGCCCATGAGAGGAATCGCCTCGTCAGCTTCCTGCGGGACAACGCTGACGTCTTCGCCTGGTCGCCCGCGGACGTGCCAGGAGTTGACCCCGAGGTCATGGTCCACCGACTCCAGGTGAGGCCAACCAGCAGGCCTGTAAAGCAGAAGAAAAGAGGCTCCGCCCCTGAGCGACAGCGAGCTGCGACCGAGGAGGTAGACAAACTCCTCAGAGCCGGCTTCATCCGGGAGGTCTCCTACCCGGATTGGCTCGCCAATGTAGTCCTCGTAAAGAAGGCCAACAGAAAATGTCGTATGTGCGTGGACTACACCGACCTGAACAAGACCTGCCCAAAAGACAGCTTCCCTCTCCCGAGCATCGACCAGCTCGTCGACTCCACTTCAGGACACCAACTGTTAACTTTTATGGACGCCTTTTCAGGATATAACCAAATTCGAATGGCGCCAGAAGACGAGGAGAAGACGGCCTTCATCACCGACAAGGGCACCTACTGCTACAAGGTGATGCCCTTTGGCCTGAAAAACGCTGGGGACACCTATCAGAGACTGGTCAGCTAAATCTTTAAAGACCAGATCGGCCGGAACATGGAAGTCTATGTGGACGACATGCTGGTAAAGAGCCAAGCGGCGGAACACCACATAGCCGATCTCGGCGAGACATTCGCCAAGCTCAGAAAATACCAAATGAAACTCAATCCGGCGAAGTGCGCGTTTGGAGTCACCTCGGGCAAGTTCCTGGGTTTCATAGTGACCCAACGCGGAATTGAAGCCAATCCGGAGAAAATCCGGGCACTGCAAGAGATATCGCCTCCAAAGACAGTTAAGGAGGTGCAGCGGCTCGCGGGGCGGGTAGCCGCCCTGGGAAGGTTTGTTTCTCGATCAGCCGAGCGTTGCCTCCCCTTCTTCAAGAGCCTCAAACGGCCGAAAGACTTCCGGTGGACAGAAGAATGCCAGCAAGCCTTCGAAGAGCTTCGGAGCCTCCTGGCCTCTCCCCCGCTGCTCACCAAGCCCCAGAAGGGCGAAATTCTTTACTTATATCTGGCCGTCTCCCCAGCTGCAGTAAGCTCGGTCCTCGTCCGGGAAGAAGACAAGCTCCAAAAGCCGGTCTATTACACCAGCCGGGTTCTCAGGGATGCTGAGACCCGATATTCTAAACTTGAGAAGACCATCTTCGCTCTCATCAACTCGGCTCGGAGACTCAGGCCTTACTTCCAAGCCCACACGATAGCTATATTAACCGACCAGCCTATGAAGCAGATATTGCAAAGGTCGGATCGTGCGGGGAGGATCGCCAAATGGGCGGTCGAGCTCGGGGAATTCGACCTAGAATATCGGCCCAGGCCGGCTATCAAAGCTCAGATACTCGCCGACTTCATCGTGGAGTGCACCCTTCCGGACGACCCCGAGCCGCCATCCGAGTCCGTGGAGGAGACCCCGAAACAGCCATGGGTCCTGCACTCAGATGGGTCTTCGACCCCGGGGGGCAGCGGGGCCGGACTTATCCTCACCAGTCCAGATGGAGTGGTGGCCGAGCAAGCTCTGCGCCTCGAGTTCCCGGCCTCGAACAATGAGGCCGAGTATGAGGCTCTCATCGCCGGGCTTAAGCTGGCGAAAGAACTAAAAGTGGGAGACCTGACGGCCTTTCGCGACTCCCAGCTGGTGGTGAACCAGGTCCAAGGAGATTTTGAAGCTAAAGAGCCATCCATGCAAAAGTATCTCCAAAAGGTGCGGAAACTCACATCTGCCCTGAATTCTTTCAATATTCAGTATATTCCCAGAGCGGAAAACCTCAGGGCAGACCAGCTATCCAAACTGGCCACCTCCCGCATGAGCGAGCTTCCCAAGGGAACAGCGCTCGAGTATCTTCGGGTCCCCAGCACGGAGGAACCCGAGCCCACTATGTGTATCGACTCCGAGCCAAGCTGGATCGACGGGCTCGTCTGCTATCTTCAGGACGGAACTCTACCTCATGACGAGACGGAGACTCGCCGAATCAAGCGCCAGGCTCCCCGGTATGTCTTGTACGAGAATAAACTCTATCGACAATCATTTACTTCTCCCCTTCTCAGATGCCTCCGCCCCTCCGAGGCGGATTACGCCCTCCGAGAGGTCCATGAAGGGATCTGCGGAAATCACCTGGGGGTCGAGCCTTGGCCCACAAGATCCTGCGGCAGGGATACTACTGGCCCACACTCCAGAAGGACGCAACGGATTTCGTCCGCAAGTGCGATCGGTGCCAACGAAACGCCAATATCCAGCGCCGACCTTCAGCCCTGCTGACCTCCATCATCGCCCCCTGGCCGTTTGCCCAATGGGGGATCGACATCCTGGGGCCCTTTCCCCTGGCCACCGGACAGAGAAAGTTCCTGGTCGTCTCCATCGACTACTTCACCAAATGGGTCGAGGCCGAACCTGTCGCCCGGATCACCGAGCAAAAGATGCGGGACTTCGTGTGGAAGTCTATAATCTGCCGATTCGGACTACCCCGTATCCTTATATCTGACAATGATCGACAATTTGACAATGTTCATTTCAGGGAGTTTTGCTCTGAGCTCGGCATTGATCATCGCTTCACCTCGGTTGCCCATCCCCAGACAAACGGGGAAACTGAGGTAACTAACCGAACTATTTTGCAGGGACTCAAAGCTAGGCTTGATCGGTCCAAAGGACAGTGGGTCGAGGACTTGTACAATGTCCTTTGGGCGTACCGGACCACGTTCTGATTGCCCACGGGAGAGACCCCCTTCAACCTAGCATACGGCACTGAGGCCGTCATCCCATTGGAGATCGGCTTGCCTTCTCTGAGGGTGGAGCATTACGACCCCGATACCAATTCCTCCCAGCTCAGGAGCAATTTGGACCTCGTCGAAGAGACAAGAGAGGTCGCCCGGGTGCGCATGGCAAGATATCAACAGCGAACGGCCCAATACTACAACTCCAGAGTTAAGCCCAAGCTCTTCAAAGTAGGGGACCTCGTCCTCAGGAAAGCCGAGGCTTCTCAACCAACCGAGCAAGGAAAGCTCGCCCCAAACTGGGAAGGACCGTATCAAATCGCCCGGGTACAACGGCCAGGGGCGTACAAATTGAAGTCCCTGGAAGGGACTCTGATCCCACGAAGCTGGAACTCCGAGAATTTACGAATGTACTACCAGTGAAACCCCAAGGAGTTCAAGATAATCAGGATAATGGACTCAGCTCCTTTTTCTGCAAATATTTCTCTCATTTTGATGACTGTAATCCTTTTCTAATATTGGATCGTCTGTGATCCTCAGATCCCCCGGCCAAAATCGGGATGCCTCGAGGCTCGACCGTAGAGTCCCAAACTCCCTCGACCTCGGGAAGAATCGCAGGACGGTGAAACGTCGACTGGAGCGAGATTCCTCGACTAAGGTCGAGATGCCCCGAGTGTCGACAGTGCGTGCCCAGACCCCTCGATACTTCGGAAAGACGGGGTAGTACCTTCGCAGTCCCCCGTGGCGCTCGACACCAACAACGGGGTAGTACCTTCGCGGCCCCCCGTAGCGCCTCCTCGACTAAGGTCGGGATGCCCCGAGGGTCGACCGTAGAGAACCAGACTCCCTCGACCTCGGGAAGGCGCCGTGAGGGGTGGAAAGGGTGGCTCCACCCGGGGCGCCACAAAGTGGACCCCCGGGAGCGGTCGACGATCCCCGATCCCCGAAGCGAGCGATCCCTCGACTAAGGTCGGGATGCCCCGAGGGTCGACCGTAGAGAACCAGACTCCCTCGACCTCGGGAAGGCGCCGTGAGGGGTGGAAAGGGTGGCTCCACCCGGGGCGCCACAAAGTGGACCCCCAGGAGCGGTCGACGATCCCCGATCCCCGAAGCGAGCGATCCCTCGACTAAGGTCGGGATGCCCCGAGGGTCGACCGTAGAGAACCAGACTCCCTCGACCTCGGGAAGGCGCCGTGAGGGGTGGAAAGGGTGGCTCCACCCGGGGCGCCACAAAGTGGACCCCCGGGAGCGGTCGACGATCCCCGATCCCCGAAGCGAGCGATCCCTCGACTAAGGTCGGGATGCCCCGAGGGTCGACCGTAGAGAACCAGACTCCCTCGACCTCGGAAAGGCGCCGTGAGGGGTGGAAAGGGTGGCTCCACCCGGGGCGCCACAAAGTGGACCCCCGGGAGCGGTCGACGATCCCCGATCCCCGAAGCGAGCGATCCCTCGACTAAGGTCGGGATGCCCCGAGGGTCGACCGTAGAGAATCAGACTCCCTCGACCTCGGGAAGCGTCGCCGGTCGGTAGAGCGTGCCCAGACCAGCCGACCTGACGAACGATCCCTCGACTAAGGTCGGGATGCCCCGAGGGTCGACCGTAGAGAACCAAACTCCCTCGACCTCGGGAAGGCGCCGTGAGGGGTGGAAAGGGTGGCTCCACCCGGGGCGCCACAAAGTGGACCCCCGGGAGCGGTCGACGATCCCCGACCCCCGAAGCGAGCGATCCCTCGACTAAGGTCGGGATGCCCCGAGAGTCGACCGTAGAGAACCAGACTCCCTCGACCTCGGGAGGTATCACAGGTCAGCAAGGCGTCCACAAACCCGCCGACCTGATGTGAGATCCCTCGACCAAGGCTGAGGCGCTCCGAGGTCCGACCATAGGGTCTTAAGCCCCCTCGATCTCACAAAGGGCTACAAATTAACAAAGCCTCCCCAGATCCTCTCAACTCCGGCAAGAGTCGCCGGGTCCATGGGAAGCCCGGGCCCCTTTTACCAGTCAAAAATGACTCCGGAGGTCGACGAGGAAGGGAAGCGACCTACTCCACCATGCGAAGCATGACCCCGGGAATGCAAGCGGTACACCCAACTAGACGCCCCCCTTGTCAAATTTTATCTACATATTGCCAAGCGGGATCTCGTCCAATGTTGGAGTCTTATTTTGCCCCAAAGCCGGGCTTCTTCGCTGGGTCGGCTTAAGACCGACCTCCCAACCTCATTATGCTTGCTCTGTTCGTCAAGTCTCCGTAATCCGTACTAAGGCTTTATGAAGTAGGGCCCAACTCAGCTCTTCTAAGTAAACTCCGACGTCCAGCTGGGAAAGTGGTCCCGACCACGAATGTACCAGCCAAGCACAGGTACCAAGGCGATCTTTGGGAATCCCAGCCTTGTTCGCCGAAATCTCGGCAGGGTCCGAGGACGATAACTATGAAAACCTTCGGCAATAACTTGTTTATTAGCCCGCGCTCCCTATGAGAGGTTCGGAGTTGAGTTCGGAAACCCGACTAAACTCCCCGAATAGCGGCACGAATAGACCTATTCCGGTCCCACTTGAAGGGCTAAGGCCCGACCTCGGTGCCTTAAGATTTTTCTAAAGGCCAAACGTGGCAACTCCCACGACTCTAAGATCCGAGTTATAGGACTTAGAGAAATTTTTTAGAAACCTAAGCTCGGAGCTCCCTTTGGTCGAGACGACTGGAATCCGAGAAGGCTAAGATATAGCCAGGGAAAAGGGCAGCTTCGTTAAGCAGCCCAAAGATTAAAATACGAAGTTAGAGGTCGTCGAGGCGGTTAGCCAAGGTTCTAGCCTCATCCACGACAACAGAGGGAAAGATGAACACAGAATGACAAACATTTCTTCATTAACAAAAGGCCGGAAGGCCAATTACAAAATTAGAAGTCGGCCACTCAAGGGCCGACCCCGGA
This sequence comes from Phoenix dactylifera, assembly GCF_009389715.1. NCBI lineage: Eukaryota > Viridiplantae > Streptophyta > Magnoliopsida > Arecales > Arecaceae > Phoenix > Phoenix dactylifera. The sequence continues at coordinate 2,879,040 of NC_052403.1, forward strand.
TACAATGAAAAAGAAAAGAAAAATATGCTTAAGTCCTAAGCGGCGGGGGCCACATCCGGGGGGTCATCCGGCACATTGATGACCTCATGATCTTCCTCCGGAACAGGCTCGGGGCCGGGAGCAGGAGCTTCGGGTGCCGCCTCCGGGACAGCATCGAACTCGGCTGCCGGAGCCGCCTCCATGACACCGTCCGCCTCGGCTACCCCCGTCGAAGGCTCGGCGGGGTCCTGCTCGTATATTCCCGCCTCGGACGTCAGGATGGCAGGAAGGGCTTGCACGTCGGACCCCCAGCCCCGGTCCTCCCTCGGACGGACCGTCGAGAAGTCGTACTGAGGGCAGTACCGGCGCACCTGGTCCCGGAAGTTCTCGAAGCCTCGAAGGAAACCGTCGACCGTCTCCTCCTCCAACATGTCGCGGAACTCTTGCGACTCTTTGAAGAGTTCCACAGCATGCTCGGCTCGTTCGAGGGCCCTCCTCTCCCGGGCCTCAAGTTGCCCGAGTCGGAGGCGCAAGACCCCCTCCTCATACTCGAGAGCCGCGACCCTGGCCTGGACCTCCCCTAAGCGCGCCTCCGCGCCGCGCATGGTTGCCCTGGTCAGGGCATGAGCCGCCTTCTCCTCCTCGAGCGCCCCCACCATGGCAAGGCGCTCAGCCTCGGTGGCTGTCCACCGAGCCTCGGCCGCGGCCAACGCCGCCTCCAGCTCGGCGACTCTTTTCTTGGCCGGCTCCAGTTGCTGGCCGAGCTGTTGAACTTCTTCCCGATACCCATGGGCGATGAACGCCATGGTGTCGAGCTCGAGAATATGCTGAAAAGGAAGAAGCGAGGGTATTGTGAGTTGAAAAGCACATATGTACGCTAAAAACTCCAAAAAATTAAGAAGAAAGCTTACCCGGGCAGTGTTGCAGTAAGCACTGCCGACGACCTCCTCCAGCGAAATACCCCGGAACACGGCCCGGTCCGCTGGAAGCACCGCACGCCGCAACATGGAGCGTGCGACCTCGGCATCTTGAAAGGCCGAGCGCCCCTCGGGAGTAGGAGAGTCCGGCTCGGCCGACTCTTCTCGGAAAGCCCGAGAAGAGCTCGACACGATCGAACCCAAGGTCCCGGAGCCGCTCGCCTCGGTGCCTCGGGTAAGCCCGGGTCCTGGCTGCTGCGGCCGGACCACGGACGGCTCCCCCCGCTGGGAAAGGGGGGTAGGGCAAGGAGGGGCCGACGGGCCCGCATCACCAACAACCCGCTCCCGCCTCGGGGCCACTCGTCCCGGCCGACGAAGAAGCGCCGTCCGTCCTCGCCCTCTTCCGAGGCTGGGGCACTGCGCCCCCGACCTCGGCCTCTCGCCTCCTCAGGCGAGAGAAAAGTGATGTGTTGCTGGTCGGCATGCGTGGAATATCTGAAATCAAAAATTTTGTTAAGAGTCAGACCAGTGACCGTAAAGACGGAGAACAAGAAATAAATAAATAGAATAATGCAACCGCCCTTACCCTCGGGGCGCGCCGAGCTCAGACCCACGCTCGCCAGGGCGTCCTCCCGCAGGAGCTCGGTCAGGTCGTTGCCCCTCCCGAGGGCTCGCAAAGAGTCCAGGGTCCTCAGCTCCCTCCCCGTGGGCTCGGAGAGTTTGTTGAGGGCCTTCAGCCGAGGGTGTCCCCACCTTGGCTCGAACCCCCAAGGCGCCGCAGACGCCAGAAAGAAAAACTTCCTCTTCCACTCGTGAATCGAGGAAGGGGCGCCCCGGAAGAGTGACATACCGCCCCGAAAGGCGAAATATAACCACCCTACGTCCGCCGGATTTTTCTTTAACAGAAAACACCGGCGAAAAAGGCCTACCGAAATCGGGATTTCGTGCCCGAGGCACAGGGATAAAAACCCAATTATGGTCCTCCATGAGTTCGGAGCCAACTGCGCCGGGACGAGTTGGTACTCGGCCAGCAAGTTGCTCACGAACTCATGGGCGGGAAAACGCAGGCCCGCCCAAAGTGTCTCGCGGTAAACCGCGATCCGACCTGGGGGCGGCTGCGTCACCCTGTCTTCCGGCCCTGCGGTTTCAAGGCGAAACCCGGGCTGGAAGAAGAAACGGGAGCGGATTAACTCCAGCTCCTCTTCCGACAGACTCGACCCAACCTCTTCGGGACCGGAACCCATTCTCACGGAAGAGTGGAGCTAAAGTTAAGAGTAGAAAATGGAGGTTGACGAGGAGGAGAAAAGAGGAAACCCTAGTGAAAACGGGAAGAAAACCTACTGGACATTGCCGGAAATCGCTCCGGGCACCACCAGCAAGACTCAGCTGAGGGAGAAAGCAGGGGGGAAAGACGACGAAAATAAGAGGCAGCCAAACAAGACCTTTAGGGCAGACTCGTGGGGTTTATATAGACCCCCCTGACGGCCCAGATCGACGGGGTCGGTTCCCATCCCCCCGGGTTGCGCCACGTGTCGACCTCGGAAGCCGAGGCACCGTATTCACTCCGGTCTAATAAATCGGATACGAAATCGAAGCGTTGTCCCATCGGATCTCGGGGCCTCATCATGGGCCCACAGAATCAAATTGTCCTGAGGAACGAGCGGACGTAACCCCCGCTCCCCTCGTTTAATAAGATCTGGGACACGTGGAGCCCCGATGAGGCCTCCACTTCTTCGGAATTATGATCCAGTAACATGAAATCGAAAGCGTCCGACCTCGGGTCGCGCCGCGTGCCCGTTTCAAACCCCGTAACGGCACACTCATTAATGGGCCAGAAACATCGATTACGGAATCGAGACACCGCCTCGACGAGCTCGAGGTCCCCCATTATTAATCCGCCGTAAAATGATCCTGGCGATTCAAGAAGCATGATGATGCGAGCTCCATCATTAGCTCACCGAATAAAGCAGCCTCGAGACGCCAAAGGGCGCATATCTCACCATAAAAGCTCCGGAAAGCACAAGGGGGCGGGCGAGACCTTCCCCCCAACCTTAGTGACAGACTTTACTTCCCACGTCCGAGCTCCACAAGCCGCTCGAACTCGGAAGTCGGGGGGTAGTGTTGGGGGGAATAAAGTTTTCCCCAAATGACATAAATACCCCTAAGAAGCCGTACAACCTCCGACCCCGGACAACCGAAGTCAGCGTCCGACCTCGGAACGCTCGGCCACAAGATGACCGACCCCGAAACCTCCGACCTAAGAGAAACCCCGATGTTCGAGGACCGTACTCTAACACCCTTCCGGCATTTATTGCGCATGGCCGCTGTAATCTCCGGCTTACTCCATAATAAATGCGGATCTCCGGCTTACTCCACCAATAATGCGGATCTCCGGCTTACCCCATAATAAATGCGGATCTCCGGCTTACTCCACAATAAATGCGCATGGCTCCTGACATCTACGGATCCCCGGCTCTCCACGGCAAATCGACCCAGCAGGGTCTAGTCGACTATGATAAGTCTCTGATCTCGGCCATACCGCCGACATCAGTGCAATGACTCGCCTGACTGAGTGCCGACCTGAACAACATGCCAAGCCGTACTACGGCCTCGCCCTGTTACATCACAGGTAAACCGACCCCCGCATATAAAAGGGAGCCTTGGCCTCCCAAGAGGGGATCGGAACATTCATACACCCAAAAATCACTGTTTATCTCCTTCTCCCCACTATTTGCCCCCTCCCTGACTTGAGCGTCGGAGGGCCGGCGCCGGAGAACCCGGCCACCGGTTCGTGTGCAGGCACCCGGACGGAGGACGCCGCCAGCCAACGGATCGCCGCCCCGCTGCGAGGACCTGCTGTTCCTTCTCTCCGACAGCCCCGGACGGAGGACGCCGCCCGCCGACAGACCGCCGCCCAGCCGTGAGAACGAACAGTCGTTTCCTCTCCTCGACCGAAGATTGCCCCCGGGTCCAATTTCCAGCAACACTTAGTCACCCAACACTGAGCACATAACTTTCATAGCGTGCTCCCCCACTCTGAGTTATCGACGCCATAACGAACTCCGATGCCCTGCTCCTCCGATTCTAAACTATGATCTCTCTTTTTCCAAAAAAAGCTCCAAACTGGTTTCTGCCCCCCCCCCCCCCCCCCACCCAAAAAAAAAAAAAAAAAAAACTACTATTTTAGCTTTCTGGTGAAGTTAAAAACAGCTTTACAATTTTTTTATCAAACACTTCTATTTTATCTAAAAATGCTTTTAGAGCTTTCTACCCCTCTAAAAGCTCTACGGAATAGGGCTTAAGACCTCGTATCTACTAGTGACATGTTACGGCACGCTTGCACCGGAAACCAATAACCAACATGATATTGCATGTATCAGAAGCAAGCAATGCACGACAACCAGCATAAAATTACCATTAATGTTATAATAAGATTTTAATATTCTATTATAATATTATATAACTAATAATATTATTTAATGTCACTTCATATAAATTTTAAAAGAATGCAAATAGAAGCAACATAATAAATAATATTAAAAATGTTGTATTAAGTAATAAATTTACTTAATAATGGAATAATTATAGAATATTAAAATTTTAGGAATGTAATTGAATAATATATAACATATAAGATACAATATATAATGGTGATAATTATAAAAGTTAAATACTGCATATTCTTAATATAATACACTTTATAAAATATTAATATCAACAACATAATAATAACATAATATCGTGTGTATATATATATATAATATTATATTATTTATCATATATTAAATTATTGTAATATATTTTTAATGAATAAGTAATTTAATAATATATTTTTACTGTTTGCGGGTATATACCTAAGGTTAGGGAAAATAATATCCAAACCCTTTCTTTAGAAATGGTTTTATCCCTTTCTTATTGGAAGTCTATATTTATAGGAATCAGAATTCCTAAATCCAATTGAGTTATGAAATACAGGAATAAGTTGTATGGAAATGTGATATCTATTCCCATCTCAAAGAAAGAATAAGGATGGCTCAAATGTGACATACCACCGAGGTGGTACCCTAGTGGGAATAGGGCATGTCTTCCATCAGAGTTATCTAGGTTTGAAATGCGTGAGCGTTAATTAAATTCGGGGACCGGATGCTTCACGCCTGGACGCTGCTGGTGAGAGCGCTACGGGTCTGCTGGCAATCAAAGTGGTGCTGGGATGACGTACTCACATGTGGGTAACCACGGATGGGGAGGGCGCGCGGAAATTTGCGATCCGAATCGAACATGCTCCAGTGGAGGACAAGGGGAGGAGGCCCAGTGTGAGGTTGCTATGCGGATGAGGTTCTCCTCACCCCTTTTCTCCCTCTCTTTCACAAAAAAAAAAAAAAAGGAAGAAAAAAAAAGTGACATTTTTCATCATGCAGCACTAATCTAATTTCAGGACGCTGAACCAGAACCTACTTATACCCGTTCCCGGCGTCCCCTCCAAGTCCGACCTTTCAGGAGCCCTAAGGCTTCGACAAGAAAGCCATGGCGTCTTCGCCCCCTGGAAACCCTAGAGACGTTCTCCCTGACTCGGAAACCCTAATACATTCCTATCCCAATCGAATCTGGCGAGCTTTCCTCAGCTACCTCCCCTCCCCTGATTCGAGCCTCCTCGCCAAGCTCTCCAATCTCTTCCCTCTTCGGTCCCGCGGCCGATCCCGGAGGCGGAAGCCAGGCCTCCCGCTTCCGCTGCACTCCGACGCCATCCAATCCTCTCTGTAAGTCGTTTCGCCTCTTCCTCGTCTTTTGTTGCTCTATATAAGCCGTCTCCAAGAACAAAATTAACGCAAGAACCGAACAAGATCTTGATCTTGGGAATTATATAGATATTTGGATTATATTTTACCTGTTGCTTTTTTCTACTAAGTGGAATATACGTTTTTTCCTTTTTCCCTTCGCAGAATGACTCAAAATTTGGACATATTAGCTATAGAATGTGCCAAATAAATGGAATTTTATTTGACTCGATCAGTACATGCCGTAATGCCTGCTGTGAATGGTTCAGTGAGACATTGGACCAATCTCAGTTGAATGGTTATAATCTGTAATGATTTTCTTGATTAGTGTTCCGTATTAGCGTTGGGAAGTTTAATATTAGATAATTTAGGCCTAATAGCTGAATTGTAGCTGGTTTAGGTAAAAGACCTTGATCTTTCTTTCTTGTTTCTTCTTTTCCTGTATCTGACTTTAACCTTTCTTGTTTAGGAAAGTTTTACACCATAATATGGATGTATCATTCTTCAGTGCAACCAGTTCTACCCTAACCTTCTCCTCCACTTTCATGCTTTCACTACCATTGCCTCATGAAAATTTGTGAAACTATCAATCACTATTCCGTGCCACATAATGTGGCACTGAATAAGGGTGAATACAATCATCAGGTTGACTAAAAACTAATCACAAATTGCTTTAAATTTATTAAGTGTAAATTTCATTGAATGGAGGAAACTTTAGCAGGAGTTGTTTGACTTTTGAGACCACAGAACATGATAATGGAAACTAGTACTAAAACTTTTGTCCATTCTGTAGTTTTATAAGAACACGGAGCAGTCAATGATTTCATCCTCACATTGGTTTGGTCGAACTTAGATCGAAGATGTTCAATTGGGAGTTGCTGTTCTAAAAGTTAGGGTTTAATACTGAGATCTTTTTAAATTCTCATTTTCACTATTTATTTTGGCTTGAAATTTGTGCTTCTTCTATGATGCAGGATTTATATTCTATCAGTATTTCCATATTTATTCAAATGATCAAAAGAGGAGGAAAACAGATTTACCCACCATCCATGGTAGAATGAATCAAAATATGTTCCTGGATTGGATTTCCAACTTTTGCTATCTTTTTGTTAGGCAAAATGGTGTTTTGCAATAATTTAAGCATTGAACATATTGATTTCTGATCAATACATCCTTAAACTATATAAAAAAGCAACTTAATTTCCCAATTCTTCAATTTAAAAAATAACCCTAACTAGATTTCGCTCTTTTCAAAAAGAAAACATGTTGGACTTCTATAGTAGAAGGGACTCCGTAAACTTCTAAAAAAGTTATTGTAGTATATCTGGCTCTAAGAACTTTCAAGGGAGGAAGAGATAGTTCTGAACAAAGAGGTGAACGTGAGATATAATGCATTAGGAAGAAAGCTAATTTTCAGTTAATTATTTTAGGTCTTTTAGAATTCAGATTTTAGTTAAAATTCTAAACCTAAAATCTTTTACAGTCATGTGCATTTCCATGTGCATTATAACCAGTCATTTAAGATGTGTAGCTCATTATCAACAAGGTATATTTTCAATTTAAATGCCCTATCATGCATTTTAGCACACTACCATAATTAGTACCATCCATTTTTACACTCACTTGATATATAAGTTAGAGATCTTTAAAAAATATGATTTTTATTTTTATTTTTATGCATTTTTAGAGGTGCAGATCAAAACCAGCATTGTGGATCTTCGATTTGGATGGTTCATAGTTGTATTGGAATTATTAGAGCTTCTACCAAATATCCTTCTTTTATTGTGTAGTCCAATTCTTCTTTTATTTCCTTTTGTTAATGCCGTATCTCCCTTCATTTTCATTTGTGGTTTATCATTCTCCTTCAGCTGATCATCTTGATCGCTTTCAACATAGAGAAAACAGCAGGCACTTTTGTATAAATAAGAGGACGATCCTTTTGAAGAAGTGGCAATATATACGGAAGGGGATGTGGGACACAGCTTTTATTATGTAGGGGTGATTGGGTTGGCCGAGCATTACCGAAGTCACATCTGTTTAGTAGTTGGGTTAGCAAATCAAGTAATTATCAGATTTGTTGGATACTTGGATCAACAAATACATAGAAGATCAGGTTTAATCAGATTGGACTCAGAGTGGAGCCAAGTTAGATACAATCCATTGGTAGGTGTACTCAGAACTTGTCATGGTTTCTTTGCCTTATCGGAAAGCCAATGTGCATTATAACTATTGGTAAATAAGAGGAAAAGATTTTGAATTGAAAACTCCAGCCACATACTAGAGATGCGATATGGAGATTATATTTGAATGTTACATGCTAATTCTGCTTTAAGCCTCTGTTAAATTATTATAGATAAAAGAACTGAAGACCTTCTTTCTGGCCAATGTCAAGAATGTGTCTTATTATCTGTTTCATCTGCTAAAATTCAGCTGCCCTTATATTGTATCCTTGTCTTTTTTTTTTTTTTTGATTTGATGATATTCAGCTGATCCTTACATTGTATTGTTTGTTATTTATATGCTAGATTTTTCCTCTTTTTTTGTGCCCTGACCTCCTGCAAGAGTTTTTCTGGCATATGTCATCTAAGCAAAGTGGAATGGAGAGAGAGAGAGAGAGAGAGAGAGAGAGAGAGAGAGAGAGAGAGAGAGAGAGAGAGAGGAGAGTTTATTTTCCAAGTTTTCTCTAGAAGAACCATGATTGTGATATCAGAAAGCTATTATGATCATGGGAAGAGATAAAATGTCATATTCTATGTCAGAAAAAAGTTTATATGAGGTAACGTTAGTGTGAGGACCCATGCACGCATGTATTTACTTACATCGGCTATGCACTATGTGGATCTTGGATACTTATATAGAGCCAAGGAACCTAAATAATATTTCCAGCTAGCCTTTTTGGGTGAGGTTTTGGATTGCTACAAATGGTAGTAGAATGAACCAAGCCAATGGCCTATGTGGATTGGGGAACATTGCAGAACGGGTCCTTTTGGGGCCGACCATAGGTGATTGTGTTTGCTTGTGATTAGATTTGATTGGATTTGGACCCGCTGTCCGGCGAGGATTCCAAGGCTTAAACGGGGAGAGCATGTGAGAACCCGTGCAGGCATGTGTTTAGTCCCACATAGGCTATGAACTAGGTAGATCTTTGTTACTTATACAGGGCGAAAGAACTCAAATAATACCTTCTTGGCTAGCCTTTTTGGGGGAGGTCCTAAGTTGTTATAGTTAGATTATAAGATACCATGGCGAAGCAAACCATCAAGAAACAACCTATAAGACATATTATATGGCTGACATTCTAATAGCATTTATCTCTCTAACCTTAGGATTTGGTTGCCTTTGGTGGAAAAGATAGGTAGATGCTGTGAGGGATGTTGCTAATGCAGGATTCCTTGATTTGTGCTTCAAGAGAGGGAGCTTACCCACTTACTCTATTGTTGTTAAGAAAGGGAGAATGGCTTGATCTTTCCTCATATCATGTGGTAAATGATGTTCAAAGCTGAAGATCTTGGGCAGGATTTCACAACATCATGATATTTTAAGATAAGCTTATAGGGTGTATCTCAATGTAGGTTTTTTTGATTGTAATGAGTTATTTGTAATTTGTAGGATGTATCTAACTACTACTGCCTTCTTTTTGGGATTTTCATTATTATTGTGTTAAATTCTAGGACCTTTTGTATCCCTTGTGGGTTGTAAGGCATACGCCTTCTATGTGACCAACCTTACTTGTGATCATTATAACCGCATGTGTAGACCTGACTACGGTTCTGGAACCGCCGGTTCCGGTTCCACAAAAATCTAGAACCTTAACCGTAACCGAAAATAGTCGGTTCGGTTCCGGTTCTAGAACCGCCGGTTCCGGTTCCAGTTTTAGACGGTTTCGATTCCGATTTTTCAACATAAATTATAAAATTTTGAAAAAAATAGATTGTGTAATTAATTTAGAAAAAAATTATAAATACAAATAGATTGTGTAATTAATACAAAATGATAATTTGTACCTCATTTTATTATTAACTATCAAAGTAAATTTTAATAATACAACTAGATAACATTATTAAAAAATAATAAGTTACATTAAATAAAATTGGAACTAATTTATTTTATTATAAATGAAAAAAAAGAAAAAATAAGGCTCCGGTTCCGGTTCTGTTCCATCAAACCTAGAACCTTAACCGAACCATATTTCTCAAGGTTCCGGTTTGATTAAGAACCGTGAGACACGGTTCCGGTTCCGATCCGGTTCCCCGGTTAGAACCGAACCGTGGTCAAGTCTACGCATGTGGTATTCTTCTACCATTCCACCAAAAAAGAAAAGCAAGAAAAAAGGAAAAAAAGGATATCTAACAAGATGCAGTATAAAAGTTTTTCAACTATCTAGTGGCTTATATTGCAGAACTACTATGATTACCAAACGCAATGTCAAAACTGAACATATACTACTGATATAATACACAAATGTGAAATATTTTTCCGTTTTCCCAGCTAATTTGCTGCTGAAAATTCACATAGTGCATTTAACTAAATAATGCACACTTTTTTGGTACAGCTGCATCATAGTGAAGAAGGACTACACAATGCTAACTAATTGCAAACTCCATATTTGCAGGACTGCAGCAAAAGCATCCAGAGCAATTGTTATACTAGAAGATATTATGGAACACACCCTGTGTTGTCTGCATAATATTCAGAAGAGTCTGGTATTTTGGCAGTCCCGGGCTGAGGTGATATTTATTCTCTATACTTTCTCAGTCAATATAACTAATGTATTTAATATTGCAAACCAACTCGTTCACTTTCCTGTAACTTCTGTTGGAATAATTTTAATTTCTTCTGTTTCTTAGGGAACAAGAACTCAAAAAATATACTTCATGATCTTTGAAAGAGGACCACGAGCATTTATTGATGGAACATATGAACTGATAAATAGACTTGTCACTGATGGGTCCCCAATACAGCATCTATGTTGTTCTGCATCAGATATGATATCTGAGAAGATAGCTGTCTTAACAAGCCTACAACATTACCTGGCCACCTTTCTTGCACAGGTTAGCATGATCCCAACATATTTGTTAATTTATTACCTTTGTGATGGTAGAGATACCTTTAATTCTTTCAATTTTGCTATGCTTACAGTTACGTCAATGCCAACACTTGGCTTTTCTGAATTTGTTCTTATAGGTGGTTTCTTTCAAACTCATTTGAAATATTCATTTGAAACTCATTTGAAATATTCCTTGTTTTATTTTTGTTTTCTTTGTGCCATTTGTCTAGTGCATGAATTATGAAGCCAGAGCCTTTTTCTCTTCTTGATAAATGCCATTGTTAGATATCATAAACTTGCTACCATTGGTTGTTCTTGTAGGTACATTTGGAGGTAAACAAATACAGAGAAGTGTTGACAGAGGACTCCGACAAGTCATTGCCTTCATTACTGGTTACCATCAATAGCCTCTTTTTAAAACTGGAAGCTTCAGTATGCCATCCACGTGAAATCTACAAGGTTGTATGTTCTAACTTTGTCATAATCCTTTTTTTTGTTACTAATCCCAAACACTTCAATTATATAAAATCTGAGAAAAAAGGGCATCCTGCTACTAGCTCTTGGCTCTAATTCTTAATTACCTCATCTTGGGTGCCAGAGTGGTAATTCATTCTCCACAGAAAGGGGCAGCTCATGTGCACTTCTCTTTGAAAAAATACCTGAAATAGACCCTGAAAGATCACAGTGGACTGATACCGAAATAAGGGACGCTACCAACTTGATTTATGAAAATCTTCAAAAAATGGATTCATATTTATCTTTCATTGTAAGTGGACATCTCTTTTACATTTTTACATAGTTGCCTTCTTTAGTAAGATATATGTAGGTTGATAACTAGATTAATGTTGAAACTGTAAGAACTGCAACTCTTTCTTTTTCTGCTCTTCCTTTTCTACGAAGTTAGAGGACCAGCTATACTAAGTTGGCTGCTTAATATTTATGCACACAACATAGTGTTTTATAATATATCATGTGCTAGGATGTAAAAAAAGGACATTTGGTATATAAACCGATTTTTCCTAAAGAATTTTTTGGATGCTAGGTTATGAATTGACAAATTGGATTAATTAGATAACATATTGAATTGACAAAGTAAACACTGTACATGACTGGCGATGTGTTTGGAGTTTTGGTGTTTTGATTTTTCCCTATCAGAGTGTTTCTTTATTTAAATTGTTAAATCAATAAAATGGGCGTCTTAGTGCACAAAGTACCCTGTGGGGTATGGGGAAGGTCACATGTGCGCAACCTTGTACCTACATGCAGGGAGGTTGTTTCCATGTTTTGAACCCATGTCACCCAGGTCACAATGGAGCAACTTTATTGTTGAGCCAAGGCCCGCCATGGCACCATCAATAAGGTGGCCTAGTGCACGAGGTTCCTGCTACTATGCTGTCTAGGGAGGATCAGTTGTACGTAGCTTTACCCCTACTTGCGGAAAGGCTATTTACATGTTTCAAACTTGCGATACACATGTAAAAATGGAGCAACCTTACTATTGTTAAATCAACAACCACCAAAAAAGATGTTAAATCAACAACTTTTGGTTAATGCACTCTGATTTCTTTCCCTAAAAAGTTATAGTGAGAGAGTGTGGGTTAGAGTATCTAGAGGTTGTATTTAGTAAAGAAGGGAGTGTCTTTAGTAAGAAGGGAGTATCTCGCCCTTGTTTCTTGGGTGCCCCCACCCCTTGGCCATCTCAAGATAAACTTTGACGGCAGTATGTTGATGGATAGGATGTCCGGAGGTGTGGGATTTGTGATCGAGACCATCTTGGCAGGCTGGTTGCAGCCGGGGGATGCCGTACGACCGGACTTACTGCAGTTGGGACAGAGCTATGGGCAGCTTGGGAGGGTATCTCCTACGCGAGGCGGGCTCTTGGTGCCGAGCGGGTGTACCTCGAGGGGGACTCATCGATGGTGATCGATTGGATTCTGGGTGCGGATAGGTATGGAGATGGTCACCCTCTTATTCGTGAGACTCGCAGGCTGGTTATGGAGTCAGTTCCAGATGGCACATGTGTTCCGGAAGGCGAACAGGGCAGCAGACTGGGTCGCCTCCTTTATTACGCGACATTCCGGAGAGATATTTTGGACGTCCATAGTAGATTTACCGCTATCATTGTACTTTTTACTTTCTTCTGACTTGGCAGGATGTACTCACGTTAGAGCTATATAAATTGCGTTTTCACCAAAAAAAATAAAATAAAATAGAGGCTAGCCTAATAGCTCTATGTGCTTCCACTTTAGAATATTTCATTCATCTTGTGTTTCTCTTCTTATAATGTTGTCTAAGTTCATGAGAATTGCATTTGTGTCAAAGATTGGTGGTTTGTTATGCATATAATATAGAAACATATAGAATTATTGGACTGCTTCAAAGTGACCATTTCAATGAGGTGGAGACAGACTTGGAAGTATCCATTATAAATATAAATAAAATGGACCAGTATCAATCTTTTCTCTCTGGACAACATGAGGCTCAGAATTGCAATAATGAAGGCAATATAAATGTTTGTGCTTCATCTGTAACATCCAATCATATTATTTCTGTGATGAGACTTCTGCTTCATCAATATTTAATGTATCCTTATAGAATTAAATAGACAAGTATCAATCCTTTTTCTCTAGACTTAACATGAGGCTTAGAACTGCAAAAAATGTAGGTAATATAAATGTTTGTGAATCATCTGTAGCATCCAATCATATTGTTTGTGCAAGGAGCCTTCTGCTACATCAATATTTAATGTATCCTGACTTTTCTATGCCAAATTTTGGCTCCACAAGAGATTACTATCTTCTGCTTTGCTATTGTGGTTTCTCATATTGTTTTTTAAATAATAGAGAGTTGAACATGAATAAGATGTAAATTATTAAATGATTTCCAATGACATCATTCATACTTCACTATGATTGCTTGGGTATTTTATACTATTTTGGATTTTTGTTAAGCTGTCTCCAAGCTCTGATAAAATTTTTCTTAGCTGAGAAATTTCTACTGTTCATTTTAGCTTTCCAGCTGTCAAAAACCAAGGAGAATGACCTTATACTGGTTGCATTATACCTGTGGAGCAATTGGCCTCTCAGTATGCTCAATTTGGCTTTTGCATCACAGTAGTTTGATGAGAAGCTCTGACATTGACAACTGGATCCGTGAAGCAAAAGAATCAACAGCTGGATTTTGGAAAGATCATGTGGAACAACCAGTAAGATTTCCATGCTTAGGTGCTTATTAATAGAAGTATTTTATTTCTTTTGAACAACTGTTAGTATTTGATGCTGACGGGATCTTGTGTGGTATTAAGAATCTTTCGTAACTTCTATTCTTGAAAATAAATTCTGCTAATAGATATCCTGAACAGAATGAATTATGCATCACTGGTATATTAGTACTTTCAGACATAACATCCTGGTGTGCACTAGATGATTTTGTTCATGCCTAAAATTTGTTTCCTCTTGAGATTGATCTTTATTTTCTTGATAAATGGTAAAGTAAGTATTTTAATTAGGTATAGAACTTATTAAAAAAATTGGATGTCGATTATTGTGACTGAAGCAGGAAATCATATACTTTCCAAGATTATTTACAAGTATTTATCTGATGTTCTGAACCATGAAGATTGTGAGTCTGTTGGCATGTCTGTGGTATTGACATGTGTATAAATTTGGTACGAGCCTGTATATGTATGTGCAGATGCATGTATGGTTATGGCTGTTTAAGGTATGCATATATAATGTTTGTGCAATTATGTGTATATAGGATTGTCAGATCCAGTATTCATCCCTACAATTTTTCTTGAGTGAAAATCGATAATGAAGTTTCCTGAGACTTCACTGACAACTGCAATTTCTCTTAATGCCATAAAGAGTTCAGATGAGCATGGGCTTTGTACATGCTATGATATCAAAATAATGAAAAGAAGTCACTTTACCATTTAAACCATGGATTGGTCCTCTTGGAAATCTTTTTTTTTTTTTTTCAATCTACTTTTGTTGTCTAAAGTATCTTGAAGTCATCTAGACCTTCCTCGTATAGTTGGACCTCATGTAACTGTGGGTTTCAAAGAGCACAAATTCATTGTCTCTTCCCTAGGGAGTTCTATCATTTGCCATCACGTTGATCTAGTACATAACTCATTATTTTTTCCACTTTCTGTGGAAGAAGCCTTACCCTGAATGGTGTGCTTTCATATAGTGCCATTCTCTTCCCTCACCATTTTGACTGTATTCCATTTCATATTAGAACTTTGTTTCTCCATTGAATTTCCTTGATATTGCACATGTGAAATGGGTTTTTTGCATAATTGATGGTGAAATTTTGATCATATTCTAACCTGAATCCACAGCTTATTTCCATCAGAGATGAGCTTTTCGAGACATTCAGGAGGAGACATAAAGGTGTGATGGAAGTTGACGAGGTGAAGTTGACTGAAGATTCCCTGCACAGGTAAGCCTCAGTATTACCATGTTTTAACTCAGTCCATGGGTCTAATGAGAACCATGATGTTTGAAGTTTGCTCCACTTACCTGCCAAGATGCAAAGGATGAAACACATGTATGTGTTGTGAGAAAGCACATTTTGGAGATTATGGGACTTTATGTAGATAAGAACATAAAAATAATATGCCGGCTCACTTCATGAAAGATTGGAAAATTATGACAAGAAAAAATAAAGTGATAACAGTTTATTTTTCTTTTTGGTGGCTTTTCAGATCTGCACTTAATGTGTTTTTTTAGTGATAAAAACTAAATTTACAGAATGATGAGAAAATGTAAAGAAAAAAGATCCTATTCATATCATGTTCTTCATATCATCATCTAAAAGTCTCAAATTTATAGTTGATTTTAGTAGAGTACATACATGTCAGTGTGTAGCATGTAAGTTGTTAAATTTTTATCATATTGTGCTCTTAATGTTAGAGGCATGCTTATCATTGAATTTTCACACCCTTGTACCCTGTATACATTTTTAAGCTTTCACATTAATGAATTGAACAATAATAGAGAGAAAGTGTCAAGTAAGTTGTTAGAGTCTTTTTGTTGAGGGTCTTTACGAAAAAATGATCTGCTGTTAGATTCATATCATCAAAAAGAGTTACTCTTCTTCCTTCTCGTAAAATTGATAAAAATGAATTTAATGTGAAAGAAAATGCATTAAATTTAAGCTATTTTTTACACAGAAATTTTCAAGGTTTCAAAAGAAAGAGATAAAGAATAATAAGAAAAGGATAGAAATGATTTGAGAGGAACAATAACCCAACATAACGTAAATATAGCTTCTTCTTTGTCAAATAAAAATGGATAATATTAATAGGAACTAAGTAACAGGAGAATCATTTATTGTGAAGAATTTTAATTGAGCTAAACCAAATGAGTAGGAATGTGAAACAAAAATAGTAAACATATTATTTATAGCATCTATGACAGGATAAACAATTAAAATTTGTTGCATATATGATGATACTAATGAAATTATGAGGACCTCATTTTTAACATGAACTTTCTGATATACAGTAAAATTAATCTACTTTTATTTATTTGAGGTATTCAACTTATTGAGGAAAGAAAAGATATGCGTGGAAATTTAAGTAAGACTCAATGAATTTGTATGTAAAAACAATGTAAGTTATTATATTCACAGTCAATAAGGGTGAATATAAACTGTAAATGGATATAAGAAAATATACATATCACGAACAAGGAAGAAAAGATATTAAGACACTGAAAACGGGTATTTCTTGTTAACAATAATTTAGTTAAAGAACTGAAAACAAAAGAAGATTTTTTATCTGTTGCATGCTTTTGATGCACCAGTAAAATATGAACACTAGATGATCTGAAGATACAAATTTAGTGTGAGAGGTGAATCGACCAAAAGAATCCACTAATTGATGCGCACATGTATACATGCTTGTATGCATGGTGCACCTATACATATGTGCGTGAGAGGGGGAAGGCATATGCTTGTTCTTAGACCTACGTGTAGTGCTGCTTTAATGAAACTCAGGATTACCTAACGAAAACTAATGGAAATTTATGGGGGTAGAATCCTTTTAAAATTCGCAACTATCATTTTTGAAGTAGACTAGAATCAGTAACTTTTGTCAGTTTATGCCAAATTTAAAAATACACTAGATCTTCCATTTGGTTTTTGGTATCATCTAAAAAGGCTGTTGATGCTGATACTCACTATTTTTTATCTCTTTTTCTCCCGAGATGTATATAATTGCATTTGATTATCTTTGACTAAACAACATTTACCAATAAAAATGAAATTTATACATGTTCTTCTGACATTATATCAATGATCATAGAGGCGGTTAGAAACATATAGTTGACAACATTTTCACCTACAGTTTGGTAAAGAGTCTTGGAGGTGCATCAGACAGACTAGCTGAGGTTCCTTATAATTTTATTTCTGTGTTTTACACTTTGTTTTGAAAGAAAAGTATCCAATGGAATTTTCGAAAAGAAGTGTGCATCCATAATAGCAAGCCCTGCATCCTCTTAGCTGATCATTATCAAAAATCATGGAAGAAAGCAACGATTCACTTCACTGTTAATATTACCGCAACCTTCAGTTATAGAGTTGAAATCTTGGATCCTCGATTACCAATGCATTTTGGAAATGAAGCTAATAGTTATAGGCAACTACACCATTTTCCTAGTTTGTTGCTTTATGGTTTACTTGCTACCTTTGGAATATGGATGAATTTAGGGTCATTGTAGCTGGATATCTTTTGACTCGATTTGATGTTAGAGCTGGAAATGCTATATTTTCTACTTGCAGTAAATGCACATCTAATTTCTTTTCAAATTTGTGTTTTATTCTCACTTCAATTATTTATCCCTGGTAGGATGTTGTTGGCATTCTGTGAGCAAACAAAAGGTCAAAAGCTACCAGAGAATATACCGGATCAGGAAATGCTGGAAATAGTCATGGCAAGGTGACAAATTTCTTTTAAGATTTTAACAAATAGCTGCCAAGTGCAATTTATCAAGGAACTGACTCTCTCGCCAAAACAATTATCTATCTTAAACTTTCTTTTATGGATTTGCTTTTCTGTTTCTCCGATGTTTCACTTTATTGTCCCTTTAAACATCTCTCTTGTGATCAAGAATATGATATTAGTTTGTTTAATATGCTATGCTCCTGCACTTAACATATGATTATTTTGTTGCCTATTGCTACCATAACATATAACTATTTTAAAATATTTTTCATTCTCAATTGTTCATATCAACATAGTATTTTATTTGTTTATTTGTATATCAGTCTGAGTCTCTCCTTCATGCCAAATTCAACAAGATCTGAGTTTGACTTCTATTCCTATATTATTCTTGATACATTCGATCTGCTGAGCATAGACCAGGATGACTCCATTCTTGTCCATTTTTTTTTCTTCCTGCCTATAACACTGTTTGATAAGCATACCACAAAGTTTTTTACATCTGAAGTGTAAATTAAGGCATAAGCCTTCAAGGCAGCAACTATCATGGTCTGGATGCTGAGCCCAGTAAAAATCAACCAAAAGTTCAGAAGAATGTAGATGTAAAAATCGTGTAAACACTTTCAAGTAAATCACACTTCAAACATGATTTGATTTTTTGTCTCCATGGAGAATGCCCTTATTCACTTAAATACTGAATTTTTACTAAACCAAGCATATTTCCAGGTAACTATCTTATTAACTCTATTTGGAAACCCTTATGGCCTAGAGGTTAAACCACTGTAAGAAACTCAATGACCCGGACAAACCCGTTTAGTCATTGGGGTCACTGCTTAACAGTTCAAGCGTGGGTCAACTGCAGGTCACTCCATTAACCCACGGCATTAGAAACAAAAAAATGAACAAATACTCATAAACAGAGAAAATATTAAAAATTTAAAAAAGGAAAATAGTGAAAAACATGAAAAATTTGCAATAATAATTCGATCATTGAGTTTTTAGCAAAAAGATTGTAAGAAAATTTTTATATAATTAAGAAAATATATGAAACTATTAATATTTTTAATTATTTTAATAGGAAACTCTTAAATATGTATAAAATAATAAATGAATATTTTCATTTGTTGTCAAAGAGAAAGTATTTTATTTTTATGGTTATTGGAATATCACAACTTATTAAAATTATTTCATCACTATTTTGATTCTCATTTCTATCGCTGCTTTTCCTGATTATTTTTTGGCCTATGACCTGGTCGGGTGGAGACGGAGTTGACCTGCTCCTAGGTCAAGTGGTTTAATTGTTTGACTGAACAGGTTGAATGGGGTTTTTGGAATCCTGGGTCCCTGAGTGACCCGGGGGCTCATAGGTGATGGGACAGGAAGGTGGACCCAATTTATGACAGTATTTCTTGTTGCATAAATCACTCAGCTATATTGTTTGGTCAAAGAAGTATTGGCAAGCATCATTACATCTTAGGTACATTATCAATATCGGTATAATAAATTAACTTTTAGGTAGCCTGCATCCTTTGATTTCCCAAAGGATGTTTCTTAGCTTGGAGGCATGAACTATATTTAGCCTTGCAGGATGTCTTTATCGCTTACAATGATGTGGAATATACTGCATAAATTATGAATGATGTATTCAGGATGCATCATCAATGGTGTTGTGACTGTGAGATTTATCTTGGTGCATGAACAATTGTCCCCCCCCCCTCTCTCTCATCAAGTGTTAGTTGTTATGCCTTGAATGATTTATCGATATTGGTGAAATAAGTACTCAGTTAATAGCATGCCTTGCCAACTGCCCAAAGGATGTCCCTGAACCTTGAGGCAAGAACATGGATCATAATTAGAATTAGACTAGTAGTAGATGATTTTTCATCGCTCCATATAAGGCACATAATATAGTAGTTGTTTGAGAGACCACAAGTTCAGATTCTTTGCATCACCTCATCAGCAAACAATCAAACGAAACATGCTTCTTTCTATCGAGGGCAACTGGACGTTCTCAATAAGTGACAGTTTAACCGCTAAATGGAAGTTATCGTTCAGTTTGACTTCTACTAATTTTATCACTTAAGGCCAAATTGTCAAGTACTTTCTTGTTCGAGTTGTTGATAATGTACCATAATTATTTGCATTCAGATTCATTTTGTAAATGCCTTTAGGACAGATATGAGAAGGAGGTGATGCATCCACTCCAAAATCTTCTTAGTGGAGAGCTTGCTCGTGCTATGCTTATTCAGGTTTTTCCTTTTTTTTGTTTTTAGTTTTGCTAAAATTTAATTATCTTTTACAATTGGTTATCATGCTATTGCTTATGGACTGTGTGGATTTGCAGATTCAAAAACTGAAACTGGATCTTGAGACGTGAGTTGAGTTATTCCAGTTGTTTGAGAATCATGTGATTATGAATGGTTGAAATTTACTTCTGATTCTGCACAGGACTGAATGCTATTGCTGTTTAACAGGGCAATGCTTGAATTAGATCAGATTCTCAAGGCAAATGAAATCAATTTTGCAGTTCTTGCAGCTCTACCAGCATTTTTCATTTCTATTCTTCTGATCATGTTAGTGCGGGCATGGGTTCGGCAAGTGAGCATATGATGTTATTACATCTTTAAAATCTCAAATTGCTTACCGTCTCAATTAAATTCTGTTCCGGAACATTATTGTCTCTGAAATTTCTTTGGCACCTTTTGGGTGTCAATAACATTCTCGATATAATTTAGTTCACCGTTTTAGTCTTGGTCGACATAACATTTGATAGGCACTCTGTGAACATTGTTGTCCGCATCCATTCTGTACTTTTCATTTTCACAATTGTCATCATCACTTCGGCTTGCTGATTTCATTATGGGATCTTGCGATGTCTAAAACTTGTTAGTGGACACTTTTTGAATCATCCTCATGGAAGGTTTTTCCTTTTCTTTCTGGTAGGTAAATTTCTTATTGTCTTGTGCATCTTCATTCAGATTTCAGAATATAATGTGTCTGCACATATTTAGCTGAGAATATTGTTATTGAATTCTGTATAGAATTTGTTTCCACATTTCCCTTTTGAGCTAACCTTGCAGAAAATTTTTTCCGTTATAGGCTCAACAAAATACACCATTGTTAATCTTTGTTGTGCAACATGCGGTCTAATTACTAAAAGTTGGAATAAACCAGGACAAAAGTGCAGAAGGCAGAGGAAGGATTGCTCGCCGTCAAAGAAGGCTTTTAGTGGTTGAAGTTGAGAAAAGACTCATGCAGTTTCAAACTTTCGTGGATCAAGGAATGGTAAAGTTTGAATGACTTACTCATTAATTAGCATATTTAATTTGTTAACGATCATATATAAGCAGCCCTTTTTGAATTTTTTTTTTTTTTTTTTTTTTTGTGGGTTGGGGGGGGGATCTAACTGAGCTAATTTGACCAAAAAATATCATTGCGATACATCCAATAAAATACAAGTTTTCAGCATTCCTCACTATATCTCTGCCACTTTAGCAATATAAATATGATAAAGGACTAGAAGTACAGGAATTTTGTAAAACATATTACTAAGCCCAAGAAAGGTTTGCTCATAGTATTCAAAAATGACTTCGATGCAACATGGCTAGCAATATTTGTTTTTGCTAAATTATGGAAGTGTGAATTACAATTTAGATACTTACGGAGTTCAATTATTGAGGTTGACAGAGTTGGAATTTGGAATTCTTATGGTCACTTTTTAAGATCGGCAAATATGTAGAAGAATGCACACCTTAATAATACTATTTTCTAAATATTCAATGCTACAATTTAAGATATTAACATAGATGTAATCTTATGAATTTTCTTTTTAATGTAGCCCTGCATCTGAATTTTATTTCTCTTGTTGAATTAAACATTTGGATGTGTCCAAATTGGACTCTCGTTCCCAAATCAATGCAACACTGCTTGCAAGTAGAACTTCCATGTGACTTAGATTTCCTTGCAAAATATATAAATTTTGGTTTAGTCTATAAGTCTAACTAAATTTATCATGACCCTAGTAACAATATTCTTGATGTTATTGAAAATTTCTCGACTTATCTCAGTTTTTTCCTTGGCTGAATGGTTCTTTCATTTTTTTCTCCACAATCAAATATGAAGTAAATTAGCTGTTCCTGAATTATAATGTTTTACAATTTGTTCCTGACTAATTTGAAGAAATTTTAGTATCTTACAAAAAATGATACTATATATTTTTGGTGGTGTTGTTTTTCCCTTATGTTTGTTTTTCTTGCCTTTTCCTTGAAGTCCTGATCTTTATCGCTAGCTGACTTGTTTAAAAACCAGATCAACACTTTTGACTATGATTGTGATTGATGAAATAGCAAGTCTTAGAAACTTGTCCTAGTCATATCCCCCCTTAAATGATGTTTCTAACTTGTCAAGTTAAAGCAATTTATTTCAATTTGCTTTGATTTGCCAACTAAAACAGGTTTTTCAATGCTAATTATTTTGGTAATTTCTCATGCTAGTTTTGGTAAACAGTCTTTCATTACTAAATCGAGGTAATAACTTTTCTAGTTATGTGCAGCTATTACTTTCACATCTAGATTTGTTGTTAGACTACCTTGTTATTTGAAAGCTCTTAAACTATAGCCATAAACATCCAGCTCATCCCACCTATTTGGGTTTGGTTTTATAGATGCTCATTCGCCAAGCATTCCTATGTAGGATGACCTCTACTTTTATTTCAAACAATTGCATATCTTTTCTCGCAATCTCCATCCTTGTTATCTTAGGTTTTCCCCTTCTTTTCTTGCATCCTTTAGCATAACTTAAGGTACCTATCCTTATTGAAACCCTCTGACATTTTCTTCGTACATGCCCATATCATCTAAATTGATTTTTTGTTGTGCAACTCCCAGATCTCCTTTAATATAATTAGTTCTTAATCATTCCTTTCTAATGTTACCATAAATCCATCTTAACATTCTTAGTTTTGCTACCTTCAACTTTTCTCCGAACCCTCTTTATTGCTAACTTTCTAAGCCATAAAACTGCAGATCGTATTGTTATTCTATAAAATTTTCCTTTAAGTTGTCCGGGTATGTGTTGATCACGTTATATGCTAGAGGCATCTCTCCATGTCATCCAACTAGCTCTAATTCTGTTCTATATATTTTCATCTATCTATCCATTACTAGATCGATCACTTTGTGGTATCTCTTGTCCATAATCTTAATTGGGACTTTATTTTTATTTCTATTCATTGAAATTGCATTTCTTATTACTTATCTTCGTTCCATTGATTTTTAAGCCCTTATCATCCAAAGCTTTCTTCCATAAATCTATTTTTGTATTTAATCTAGTTTTTTCTTCATCAACCAACAGTATATTGTTTGCAAATAACATATATAGTTATATACTATGGTACTTCTCAAGTATTCGCAATAAGTTTATTTTATTATTGATGTGAAAAAGTATGAGCTTATTGATCCTTTGTGCAAACCTATTGTGACTAGAAATACACTTATACTATAACTCCTAACATTTGTTAGTTCCCAAACATACATGCCCACAATGATTTGAATGCACTATTTATGTAATCCTTCTTAAAGCCCACCAAATTATCTTTCTTGGTACCCTATCATGAGCTTTCTCCAAGTCAATAAAGGTGGCCATACATACTTTTTTTATTTTCCTCGGTATTCTTCTACCCATGATTCACCGTATCGGCCCAAATCGGGTGGTACTAGGCGTACCGTACCAACCGGTCCAGTACCAGTACCCGATACAGGAGGCATACCAAGTCGGTACGCTGAAAAGATTCCGTACTGTATCGACACAGTGCTAGTGGGTTACTGGTACGGGGTCTTGTACCGAGATAGTGAACCTTATTTTTATCAATTGCTTAGGTAAGAAGATCACTTCCACTGTTGACCTTTTAGGCATTAATCCAAGTTGGTTCGATGAAATTGTCATTATTTTTTTTAATATTTATTTAACGTCCATTCCTCATAACTTTAGAGTGACTAAGAAGTTAATTCCCTGAAAATTAGAAATCAAATTTGGAATCAATTCATAGTTTGACGTACCTTTTACAATTCTTTGTGAACCTAACGTCAACCCTTCACCTTTCTCACTTGGGCTTCTAACTTCTTAATGTTTTTCTATATTAGAGGATTTAGCTAGTAATTCCATTCATTAAATCAGATTAAGAAAAGATATCTTATTCAATATGCTAGTCTCCATCTAGATTGTAGATATTCTTGTCATTATCCATGTAAAAGAAGAAATATTGTTCTTTGATTTTTGCATTCTCTTTAAAAAGGATTGGACTATGAGTCTTTGAATTCAAATGCTGTCTTAAGCGATAATTGAGATCGAGCATTGAACTTAAACATTGTTATTATTCATTAAAAAGCTCATAATTTCTAACAATTGAACTAGCTTTGAAATTAGAATTTGAGTTTTATTATATGTTTTTTAATTATTCTGCACTTAAAAAATATATTTTTATATTTGATTTATACCACCTATTCTAAACATACATGATCTATCTGGGTCAGCATGTTGACTTGTTGAAATCAAATTATTAGGAATGGATGTCAATTTTGAACCGCAAGTTTTCAAACCTCAAGTACAATAAAGATGTGGTATAAGCTTGGTCCAGAAACTTGTGGCAAGCATGTAATAAGAGGTTGTAGAATTTTAAATGGTATCATAGCATATCCAATGGAATTATCTGCTTGACAAGTTTTCAAAGGCATTATGTCATTTGGGAGAATAGGATTGCGTTTTTGTGATGTCTAAGAAGACAAATGACAGGTTATAGAAATGCTTGTGATTTGCAGGAGACAAAAGGTAAGCATGTTCGTATTTACTTACTGAGAGTATATTTAGTATCTTTTCTGATAAATCTATATACAATAAGTTATAACTTCCCGTCTGTTGGACATTGATCAAAGCAAAAAGATTCCCTTCTTCAGAACAACTAGGGAGGCTTTCATTTGCAGCTCCATCAACAAAATGTTGCCTATCATGCAGTACTGCTGTTAAGCATCACGCCATCATCGGTTTGTTCAATCTTTTCAATTATTTCTTGAGCCTAGGCAATCTTTGCCAAAAAGCCCCTTCTCTAGCATTGGTATTAGTCTTGTAGATGAGTAAACATGCTGTACACATGAGAACTAATTGAATTGAGAACTTAGGCTAGCTATTTCTATAGAGGTTTTAAGATATCAGAAACCGGGTTGCTTCACCTCACCATGATCAACACTTCAGAAGATTATATTTTCTTTCAGCGGACGGACATCTATTTTGCAATTTGCTTACACATTGAACCCATTGAGCTTTCTTTCATGTGATTGACAACCAAACAGTCTCACATTAAAAAAGTTCGTTTATAGCTTATGGAAGGTATTGTATGGCTTACAATTTTGAGACAATGCCTTTGAATGGAATATGTGCATCAGAGTGAGCTGAACTTAAGTGCTGATTGAAACATGCTTCATGAAGGTTGTCCCTTTCTTTGTCATGTAGGAGGATGATGCTCAATGCATGTTTGGATTGGTATTGTATAGCCTTGATCGTCTGTACAAGACTGTGGAAGGGCATGCAAAGGAAACAGGCGAGTGGCTAAGGTTAGTGGCTTCGTTCCTAAGTTTCTTTTTTGAAGATTTGCAAAATCTAGAACAAAGTTTACTGAAGTAGAGTCCATTTGATTTTTCTGGTGCAGCCTGAGACAGGATATTGTTGACATTGGGAAGCCCGGTTTGAAAACTGCATACAAGCTTGCTATAACATCGCGAATGGAGAGGATGTATGAATGCTTGCTTCCTTCCTCAAAACGCAAGTAAATCGTTCCTTTGTTTTGTTGGTCATCTTCCAGGATGTTTTATATTTTGAAGATCATTTCTTTCCCCATCTTTTCGTTTCCTTTTTTTTTTCCTTTTCTTTGTTTTTCTTTTATTTTTTAACTCATTAAAAAGCTTCAATTAGGAGAAACTATCATTAAGCACATGAGTTGCATGCAGTTCTATGCATGAATTTTGTATTTCTCATTGATAGGAATTTGCTTGAGGAAAAAAAAAGGTAATCTTAATTAATGGGATTTCATCAAATACTTATTTCAATTGAATTGGCCATGCTTGCATGACAAGGTCTTATTTACATCAAATATTTCTTAGCTTGAGTTCGCTACCTGCATCCTTTTGTGAATGTATCCCTGTCGTCCAGCAAAAATTCCTGCCCCAGTCCAATCTCGTGCTCTATAAAAAACATTTTGTGGCAGTAAAAAACTTGCTGCTAAGCAGAAAATATTATACACGCCAAGTATTTGTCAGATGAAAGTATCATAGCCCGCCAATTGTTTATTTGAACTTGAACTTAACATAAAGGAGGAATGCTAATTGAGGTTAGAGAGAGTTAACATTGATGAACTAAACAGTGTTTGAGGCATTGAGAAACTGTACCCGTACTAAGGGATGACTAGCCTGTGATCATGTGGGTTTTATTTTATTGTCATGATCTAAGTAATGAAATTTTGTTGGCCATGGTTTTGCATAGAAATGCATGTATGACAAAACCATGACCATCCTCCTGGTGGCAGAAAGGAAAGGTGCATCTCCTGCTAAATGTTCTCCTGAAGGCTCAATGAAGTTCAACATCAAAGTGTCATGCTCTTACAGCTATAAACCTCAATAAATAGCAAAAAAATGACTATTTAATGACACAACAGGGCAGTTGAATGCCTGCCACAAACCATGACTCGGAATGTAGACAGTTGAAACCCCAAAAAAGGATAATCCACTTATAAGAACATTCATCAACTCTGACTGGATTTCAAGGACCAGATAGATAAAACCGGCATTAAGAAAATCTTCATACTGCTTAGGCTGCAGGAGTCCAACAACCTGTGCCCCAAGCCTAGCATCATCACCTTTATTTATAAATACAAGCAACATTACCAATGCATTCTTTGTAAGCTAATTCCCTTGTCTCCGTAACAAATAGATGGGCTATACATAAACATCAAATTTTCCCTCCTCTACCAAATGTCTAGTTTTTCAATCTTCTAAGCTTCCTCTTTTAAGCAATAAGAACACAAGCAGCTGAAGCAGTTGTTCCAATTCAGTAGCACCCCTCTATCCATAGTCATACTGTTGCGGTGAACATCTATAAATTTTCAGTCACATTTTCATTAATTATATTTCTAATTCTAAAGGCTTGTTGATTTTGGAAGCATGAAAAGATTGCAAACTCAAAAGCGCAGCCAGAACAAACAAGGCACACTATTAGAAATGCCTAATCATTATCTAAACAGCTTAGCATGACCATGAGTATGAAACAATCAACTTCAAAGAAAGATTGTCGGACAATTACACCCCAAGTGATTGATTTTAGATTAACCTCGCAGCTGCAACAGTTGACAGGCCAATAAGAAATAGTGCAAAATATAAGCCAAGTAGCTTTGATCACTGTCTTTTCCAATTAAGCTAGGCACTATTTAAATAGAGCTTTTGATAAAGGAGTATCTAGTGCCTTGGCAATGAAGAAAATTCAAAATTATATATATTATATACACACACACACACATGCACATATATATTGTGGGCAAAGAATACTTGCAACAACAATTTTGAGGAGATAATTGTATACGGTCCTTGCTATAAACCATTTCACCATACATATCTAATGTTAGCTGGACGGGTGCTGCTATATATCACCATCTATTTTTCACCTATGGTGCCAAAATCGGAAAAACAGGTTCTCACACCCAATAATCTTTCAACCAGGACGACGGGCAAGGCTTTCTTAGAGGCTTTAGAAACTTAAACTTCAACAGAGAGCTAAATTACCATGCTTTGAGATTAGAAGAAAATTATTGTAGAAAAAAGGGAGCAAAAAGAAGGTTACCGCGGTGTGTCTTACGAGGTTGCTTGCCTAAATAGAGTGTAATTAGTAGATTATGGATTAGTAGCTTAACTCATGGGGGATGTAGCTCAAATGGTAGAGCGCTCGCTTTGCATGCGAGAGGTACAGGGTTCGATCCCCTGCATCTCCATTTTAGTTAAAATAACAAATTATGTTGTTTTTCTCTAACTTGGATTTACTTTTTTATGCTTCCAAATGACTTTTTCGCTGTTAACTTGCTTATAGGATAAGGGAAGAGCTATCCTTCTTTGTTTCTCTAAGGTTGTTTGATTGATAAGTTTTATTAAAAATTTAAAATGAATGAATTTTATGAAAATGATTGTTTAGTTGTGTACCATAAAATTTATTTTGCCAAATCTGCTAATTTATAAAATTTAAAAATATGGCTTATGAAAACATGTTGCTTCATGTTTTTTCTCTAAAGCACGGTTTAGAAAAATCATCTTTTGTGGTTACCTGTTTTATAAGAACTCACAAATAATCAAACAACCCCCATAGTTCATGACACCAATAATTTAACATGCAAGGTAAAACAATAAGATATGATAATAGCATAATATATAAGCTTCTTATCCACCATGACTAAGATTAATATATTGTAATTTATGGAGGATCCAAAAAAATGTTGCATGACATGATTTAGAACTGTAGCCTATAGATATTGACATAGGCCTTCATGATCTACCATACATTTACTTTTTATCTAATGTCGATTTACATTTTTATGCTTCTCCATTTGCACTTTTTTTTTTTAATAACTCTCTTGCAGCACAAGGGACAAAATAAAAATTCGAAATACATCTCTTTACAATTCTAATTCACTTTATCTTTTTTGCATCATACAACGAGCAATTTTAAAAAAAATCTACATTTTATCAATTGCTCTACACAGTGGAACTGGTAATATTCAAGATTATGTAGGATTTTCTTGATTTTATGAAGAAGAGGCTTTCCTTAACTATGGACTTTTGAATCTTGAGAGTATTTAAAATAGAAAGAAGATTTCAAGGCAGCTACAAGAGTAGCCTCAAGATGCGTAGGACTTGTGTATTATAAACCCAAAGAGGCTTAAGATACAATGAAGAAAGCTAGCATTTCTTTATATGTTCGAGCAAACACATCTCGATACTAAAAAGTGATGCTCTGTAGACTTCCTTTGTTTGAAAAAGGATTGTTAAGCTCAAGCCTAACAAGTATTCCAAGCTTTTTATTCTACCTCTCCTCTTCAATCCTCGATCAAACTTGCCTTCCCTAGCTTCAAAATTCTTGCTTTTGTACAGCTCAAAGAGGCCGTTTAATTGGTAAATTTTATCTAAATAACTTTATAAAAAATTTAAAATGAATGAGTTTTATAAAAAAAGCTTGTTTAGTTGTATTTCAAAAAATCTATTTTGCCAAATTAGGTAATATAAAATATAAAAAATATGGTCTACGAAAACATGTTACTCCATGCCTTTTTTTTATAATCCATGTTTTAGAGGAATCATGCTTCATAGCTATCTATTTTAGATACAAAAAAATGTCTAAACCCCAGTCCCTAGAATCATGTTACTCCATGCGTGTAAATCGCAGTCCCTGGAATTATCATGAAGGACTGAACAAAATTACTGGAGTGTACTGTATTTTGATAAACAATTTATAAATGTCAGTATATGCACTTTATATTTTCATTTCAATACCAATTCGATCAGGCAAAACCATATACAAAAAAAAGAAATGATATTACAAACACAAAAAATTTTGTTGTTATAGTTTCACTGCTATGAGATTGTTTTTTTTTAATTTATAAATTGAGAATGAAATGGAGAAAGGGGGCCAAGAGGGACCCAGCAACTAGCTCTCCTCCCCAACTTCTATTAAACAAATCGACCAAGAGGTATTCATAAGAAGGGCCTTAAGGCCTTTGATTTAAGCACAGCAGCATTGGCCCTAGAGAGAAATCAAGTTCAGGACGGAAACGAGCATAGAGGAAGAAGCTCAATAAAACCTAGTACTTCTCTCTCCAAAGTTGCCAGAATGGACTCTATTCATCCTCCAAGTAGCCCAAAAGGAATGTAAGCTGCTAGGTCCGCCTATGATATAAACAGAAGAAAACAATGAGCACCACTCACACCAGAAGGGGCAATGTAATAGAAGGTGATTAATATTTTTCGCATGAGAACCGCAAAGTAGGTAATTTTCCGGCATTCACATCATAACCTTTCTTCGAGAGAATGTCTTCGGTGAGCGACCTGCTTCTGATACCACCCACATAAAATCAGTAAGTTATATCTTATACCATGTGCACCAACATAGCCGTGCATCATGCCAGCGAGCACATCTTTTTTCTGTAGGCCAATCATTGAGACGAGCGCATGATGAATAAAGTTTATCAAAAAAAAAATAAAATGATTAGCTTGGTGTACGATCATATTGTGCACACAATGCAGGGTATAACTACTCCATAAATAAAATCTTTCATGATCAAAAGGGCCGGTAACGCTGTCAAAAAGCCCTTAGAGATTGTCCTGGATTAAGAGACAATAAAAGCAATGTGGGTAGATTTTTCTTATTAGTTTTCAATCATAAAAAAACAAACATATAAAACGTTACTGAATTTTTCCGGTTATAAATCTTAATCCAAATCAAATCTCTAAAAAAAAAAGAAAAATCCAAAACCGAAACTGAACTCAATTAATACTATCAGGGTCGGATCCGGATCTTTTTTGGGTCTGATCCATGTCCAACCCGTTCAGACCCCTTGCCGATCCCCTGCGCCGCACGTTACCGGGTCCGTACTACCAGTACACATTATTAATGAAGCCGTTCGGGTCGGATTTGAATCCGAACCCGATCCGACCACTAGCAGCAAAGGACCTCACAATAATTTGACATCCCCGAGAAAAGAACCGGGCCTCCCACTTCCACATTTCGCAAACAAGTAATAGAAGGCCGGCTAGGGTTTTATCCCTCTATTCCAAGCGAAAGGAAGAAACGAAAGATCTTCTCCCTCGCGTTCTCCTTTCATTTTTCTGGTTCGGTTCTTACCCCTTTTTCCTTCTTCGATTTCTTCTGTGGCAATCGTTTCGTGTTTTGGTTTCAGATCGTTTATCTCGAGCTATCAGTTCTGGTTCTTGGTTCGTTGACGAATGCATCAAGAGATGTATTTATTTATTTATTTTTGCCCAAGTTTGTTTTTGGTTTTTGTTGTTCTTAAGTTCGATTCGCTTTCAAACCCTAGCAATGATTCCATTAGATGATGCCCTCGGGCTGTTCTTGTTATCAATGCGACGAATCTGGAATGATTTTTCTCGATGATCTATTTGGACAAATAAGACAGATGAAATAAAGTAGAAATGATATTCTTGGCGAGGAACACAGAAGATAAGCGGCTTCTGATAATGATTCTTAGACATAATATGGTTTTTGATCTCAATGTGACCAAAGCACGGTGTTTCTTTTTCCATAAAGCGGCACAAAAGAATCACATACACGCAAATATATGTATATTTGCGCGCCATATTCTAAGTTAGTTTTATGGCCGCATAGGATTGTGCAAGAAAGTCTTATCTTATTTACAAATGTATTTATTTTCTGAAAATTCGCTCATATCTTTTGGAACTTAGTTAGTAAATTAAACGAATATCAGATAAATTTCAATCTCAGTGCATAGTCGCGACTGAATGACGAAGAGTCGATAAATGTACCTGTGACATCATATTGCATATGTTGCAGGTGGAAGACTTTGACTTCTTACAAAATTTATGGCATTCTGAAGTCAAACTTCCATGTTCCTTTTCCTAATGATTGTAAATAAAGAAATAGACTTATTGTTTTTAAAAATAATCAGCTGGGTTCCATGCAAAGCATATGGGAAATTTATGTACAGACTGGCCAATCGTACTCAGTGGTTATTTTGTCAATATCTTAAAGGCGTACTTCATTTCATTATTGTCTTTAGGTTTTCTAAATCTGGTTCTGTACAAAGTAACTGATTTCCAAATGTACTTCATTTTATCGATCGTTCTTTTTGGTCAAAGAGATGCTGAGTCCTGGCAAATTCAATCTTGGGAACTTGGTTGAACAAAACTCGATTATTGACATTTGCTTTTTCTTTCTTTTTTAAATATATTAGGTGTGGATTATTTTTTATTTTTTGTTCAAGTGATGAGAGTGGGTTACTTCACACCTCCAATTTTATTTTGTGGGTGAAAAAGGAGTGGTGTTGACAGCATGCTCTTAACAAAGGTAATGGGTGGATCATTTATTGGGATAATAATATTAATCTATATTGGTGAAGCAAAGTTTTCTATACCAACACGTACTGGTAAGGTATTGGTATGGTATCATGCTTGATACAGTACCCTAGGACACATGGTACAGTTGCTGTCTTGGTTCTAACAACGTATCATGTATTAATATGGGGTTTATCGTAAGGACCCGTACCATACTAGTAGGCTATTGGAATGGTTTTTGGTATCAATACGATAAACCTTGCAATGAAGCAATGAGTCTTATGGGTTTGGTGTGGGCCCTAAACTTGCAAGTGAACCTCTATTGTGCCAGGAGACTAATCTAGTTATACTTGCCGCCCTGCTACCCTCACTCCCCCCAAAGAGGGAACAAAAAGAAGAAAAGAACCTGCAAAAAGTCCACGCTAGCCCATGAAAATCAATTCAGATCCTAGTCTGACCAGTAATCAGACATGATAATGTGAAAGCATTGGATTTAATTTAGATTCTTAACTTGAAGCTGAGTTAGAGCAATATCGAACTTATATCTGACCAACTGTACTTTGTTTGACTATCAATTGGAGGAAAACAAAGTTTCATCGAAGCAAAATCTTTAAATCTGAGATATTGACAATCTCGATTGATGGCTGTCCCCAAGATTAATCAAGATCTTAATCTTATCTTGATTGAGATGGAAGGCTGGAAAATTTTGCAAAAACTGAGATACTCTGAGCCCGATATATGAGAATATTGGCCAATAAAGTAAAACTGAAATCAAAACTGAAATCAATTACCTTTTGGAGGCATTGATTTCCATATTTCATAATCAAGAAACAAAGCTATGATTGAACCTAAAGGACTAAGAATGCTAGCCGATATATTAACATTCTGTCGATTGATATCTTGAGATTAATTGGTGTTCCGAGATTATAAGGGCCAAGATTACATATACATTGAAGCACTGAGTGTTTGATACCAATGCAAACTGATAGTTGAGATAAAAAACCAGGTTAGAAAAAACCTCCCTTACCTCTCAAAGGCCTGGATATTAAGAGAAAATTCAAAGAGAAAGGAAGGAAAAAAAATTGTGTCCTATTTTTTTCCTCCTATTTGTGTTGCATTTGAGAAAACATAAGGACAAGACCAGCGATTTAGACTGTCTTTATTTCTTATTTCAACAAAAAGGAGAAAATTCTCAAGCTTCTCTTCTTCGATTTTTATTTTGTTTTCCTTTTATTTTATTGGAAATCAAATGAGCTTTTGCGAATTCTTTACATAATTCCTAAAAACAGTTAGTGTATGTAATATTCTATAAGTTGAAATCAGTAGAAGAAATGGATGCTGATTTCAATGGTTAATTACTGCAGTGTTGATATTAATAAAAGCATTTCAATGGATGTATCTTTTCTGTTCTCTGGTTTGCATTCTCAAGTACATAGTCCTTTGTATGTATGTTCTCTATCTTTTTTGTTCTTTATTTGTTGGATCGGTCACTTAAAAGTTTATAGGGGTAGAAGGTAGATCTATTTTGAACTTTTCTAGATCTCATCAGCTTAATTCTGCTGATCCAACATTCTGATGTCTTCATGTGTTCAATATGTAATTCTCTAAGTGCATTTTTTGTTTGGTCATGACCTGTGCTATCATTTTCCAGTAGCACGCAATGGCTGGTAGAGGTCGTGTACCTCGCAATGTTAATGATGGGCGGCGAGGTTATCCTGACATGCCAGAAGGGCCCTTTGTTCGTGGCCCTGTCCCACGTCCACCCCATCCTGCCCTGTATGAGGAACTTGAATTGCAGCAAATTGAAATCCGGAGGCTTTTGGCAGACCGTCATGCTTTCGTTGAAGATCGTGCTGCTCTGCAGCAGGAACTAATGGCTGCCAAAGAAGAAATTCATCGCATGAATATGGTCATTGCAGATATCCGTGCTGATAAGGAGGTTCATTGCAGAGAGTTGATCGAGAAAGGCTTGAAGCTAGAGTCTGATCTTAGAGCAACTGAACCTTTAAGAAAGGAGGCAATACAGCTTCGAGCAGAAATTCAAAAACTGAAGGTCATGAGACAAGACCTTGTTGGACAGGTCCAGACTCTTCAACAAGAACTGACAAGGGCACAAGCTGATAACAAACAGATCACCATTCTGAGGAGCGAGATTGATGGTCTGCGACAGGAACTTATGCGGGCTAGGTTGTGCCCTATCTTTTTACACTCCATGTCATATTATCTTTCTATAGTTTCTCCTGTTACCTGCCATACACATTGAGTGGTATGGAAGCACATGCATGCTTGAACCTTAAAATTGTTTCTTTGCAGGACTGCTTTTGAGTATGAGAAGAAGGGAAATATTGAGTTAATGGAACAAAGGCAAGCAATGGAGAATAATTTGGTATCCATGGCACGTGAAATTGAAAAGCTGAGGGCTGACTTAGCAACCATTGATGGGAGACCATGGGCTGCAGGTAATTTGCTTCCCTCAAATGCTTATGCTTAAATGGAAGCAAAAGGTTATTATGTTGTCACCTAATCTGATTGGTTTAGCATCATCTCTTCTTTCATTTTGTTTGCTCTACCCATAATTAAGGATAAGCTGGTTGGTTATGTTTATTTTCTTATCATTTTTTTGTGACAATGTTATGATTGATTTTCAGAATGTTACTGAGTTGTTGTATCTATTATAACATTTTAACCGACTGTTGTTTAAATACTGTTGCTTTTATTATTTGAAGCCATGCTGTGTTGCCAAGAGTTTGCTGTAAACGAGTACATCGTGATATTTTTATAATTAGTTGTTACATGGATTTTCTGCCACATTAGTCAGTCTTTAGGGCAAACTTATTCAAACTGCTGGAAATTACTGATATGAAAACTGAAGAATGATGTCTTCTTTTGATCTACTGTTTCTGACTCATGTGGCATATAGTTGCATTTGTGTGATCCTGCTTTCTTTCTGTGTTAGTTTTCTTTTGGTAATTTTTGTGGTCATGTTATTGCCTGGGCTAACACATGGTTAGTTAGTTGAAGTTCCCCTCTATTTATTTTTTTTAAATTCTGTTCTCTTTACTGACTATTTAAGGTGGAGCCTATGGGAAGATACTTGGTAGTCCTGAAGGACCCTTCCCTCCATCATTTGGGGATAACTACAACCTTCATTCGGTATGATTTCATCAAAGATGTCCAGTACTGGAAGTTCCTTTCTAGCTTATGGCATTAATTTAAAAGATTTCAGTAAACATGTTTATACTGATTCTGTTTTGTTATTTTATTATGTTCTGAATGTTGATAATCAGGGTGTTGACAAGGACCCTGTGTATGGCGGGCGTTCTGGTCCGTGGGGAGCATTTGACAAGTCTCGCCCTGGACGCCATTGAGAATGACAGTTGAATTGTCCTCTAAAATGCACATGGATGCGCTTTAGTTTACTCATGATGGTTATATATTTAAGGTTTAGAATTTCTTATCATCTTGAGTTAGTGCATAGTCCACCAGTGTTCACCTGACAAGATGCTTATGGTCATTACGAACTAAACATATTTTTCAGTTGTGATCTAATCTTTATATTTTGTATTTCATAGTGCTTGTGAAATCAAATAGCTATATATTGGCATATTCTGGTTTTACTTTTGATCCAAAATTTACATGTTTTGTTGTTAG
The DNA here is from genome assembly GCF_009389715.1 of Phoenix dactylifera. Classification (NCBI taxonomy): domain Eukaryota; kingdom Viridiplantae; phylum Streptophyta; class Magnoliopsida; order Arecales; family Arecaceae; genus Phoenix; species Phoenix dactylifera. The sequence goes on from NC_052403.1 coordinate 2,914,469, forward strand.
TGTGGTTTGTGAGAATAGTTGTTTCTACCTTATTCATGCTCTTGGATTAAGCACATGAAAAAGGTATATAGTCTATCTTTAATACTTAAGTAGTTCATGTTAATAAAGGGGCGGCTCAACGCATAAGGCTCTCGCCACTGTGGGGTATGGGGAAGGCCAAATATACGCAACTTTACCCCTGCGTGCGGAGAGGCTATTTCCATGTTTCAAAACCGTGACACTCAGGTCATAATGGAGCAACATTACCATTGTGCCAAGGCTCACCCTCTAAGTAGTTCTTTTGATACTAAGCTTATATTATTTGCTAGTCTATTCAGATGATATTAGCTTATTCAGTGGTAACTGTGGCATCAAGGTTTGTGATCCAAGATGGTTAATATCATTAATTCTTCAGGAAATAATGTGACAGATTATTGGTAAGTGACATCCAGTGGCTATGCATGATGTTTGACATGATTTTGTCAAGTTGTTAGAGTTTAGTTGATTTTCCTTGGCCAAAATGATCTAAGAGGACCAATTTGTTTGCTGGGCATCTTCGCCTGATAATTGTTACCATATTGTTTCCTTGGACATTTTCCTCTTGAGGTGACAGAGAAAAATATCTATGGCGACAGATGGATGAGAAACAGGACATACGCTTTAGGTTTTGATGGAAAATAGTGAGGTATAACCTACTGAAAATTAGTCATCATTTACCTCTGATGCATCCACCTTGTAATTTGATCAGAATATTATATCTCCAAACTTATCAAGCTGGTGGATCATGTTGTCGAGAAACAAGACATGGTCTTCATCTCTCTAGTATATTTGTGGACTATCTTTATAAATTTGTGGACTAATGAAGTTAGTCATTGAAGCAAAGAGGTGGATCTGAATGGCTTAGTAGTGTAAAGACTAGCCTGTCTTTATAGGTTTCTCTCAATGGATCTGCACAGCGTCATTTACCATATCACCTCTTGACATGTGCAATATTAACGTGCCCTATTGTAGAACCTACTATTTGTTGGTGGAGTCCTTTTTCTGTCCATAGGTGTCGTAAAGTCAGTTTATGACTCCTTTTAGTTGCAGTTGGAGTGCAGAGTCAGTATGATTGATGGGCCAAGAAGACCTATTTCGGATCAGGTATAAGTGGTTTGATGTTGTGCTCTTTCAGAATTTTCAGTTTTCCATACTATGAGTGGGGTAAAACTGATTTCACTCTGCCATGCTAAATTACAAGGAGATCTATGCCGTTGAAAAATGTGGGTGTGGATGTGTAGATTATGAGCCAAAAAAAGTGTACCATATGTATGGTTTCTGGGTTGCAGCCAAGTAATTGCAAATGTGCTAGTTTGTGTGTTACAAAGGGCCTTTTGCTGAAGTGCCATGAATATGCTTGCTCATGATATTTCATTAACAGAAAATTTGATGTTCATGTTGCTTTGCAGGCACCAATATAGCATGGAAAAGCCTGTTTGACCAAACTTATTTACTTATTTCAAATGATAATTCAGCAATAAATTGCAAGGTTTTACTTAAAGGTGCTCAATAGGGATGGTGCTTCTGAAATGAATATGGATAGCAGCATCAATATTTTTCTGGACTTTGTTATCTAGAATCGTCAACCAAGCTTGTGATTGAATATTGAACCTTAGAGAGGTGTATCTGAGTGTCCAGCAAGTTGCCTTGATCAATCTTTTATCCATCTAGAACAGGATTTTAGGTTTTTTAGGTTCATAATCTGTTTCAAGTTTCTAATGCTTATTTATTAATTTGTAGTTTGCCTTATAAAAATTATTGATAAAAAATATGTGCACACATTATGATATACATTGTGTCTTATCATGATTGGAGATCATCCTGGATTATTTCAAATGATGCGGATCATCTGCAGACAGCTGGCTACTTATCGCAAGGCGAGTAACTTTTTTCTTCTATGTCAGGTATAAGATTATTCATAAATGTTCCCTTTCGGAGACTGTTACATACGCTTATAAATGGTAGTTTCTGTATTAGTTGATCGGTGATCACCCCCTATTCTTATCCTTTAGATATTTAGAGATTGCTTTAACTACTTTCAGCATAGACCCTTGAATAGTTTACACAAGAGCTGCTTCTATCACAGCTTTCTGGATTCTGAAGTGGATTGCAGCACTCCTGTACATATTTCTGCTGCTTCTGATACAAACCCAGTTGTATTGTACTGAATTTCATGCATCACCTGTTTGTTTTTGCTTATTACTTGGTCAATCAACGCAATGGGCATGAACGATGTATTATTTACCACAATTTGAGCTGGAAAAATTTTGGGGCTTAAGATCCTTTCTTTTGAGTTCTTACATGAGTTTGGCCTAGGTGATGACTAAAATATCTACCTCAGAAACAAGAGGAGTCTAACAAATTCTGAAGTATACTCTAGCTTTTTAAGTGCATATTGGACTTTTGTTTAGTCAAGATTTATTTACTTAATCATCCCTGAACTGTGAGAGACCTAGGACAGCAAATTGAATAATTATGACACCAACATGCTCTGCATTTTCTTGAAAGGATCAGGTTTGGAAGTTGAGCAACATGATTTGGACTGGCTACCAAAGACATGATACAACAGTGGCTGTCTGAAATTATCTTCCTGTAAAAAAAAAAAAGAAAAATAAAACATTCTTGCGTGCTAGTTATGATCTAGATATAGGTTTTTAGGGATCTGTGTGCTCCTTACGTGGAAGAGGGCTAAATGGGTGGTATAGGTAGCTATAAGGCATTGGGTCAAGAGAGGGTTAAAAGCAAGAAGTTGATCATCTTGTTCTCCAGTTGTTCAATTGTTTTGTGGCAACTTTATACTGACCAATTGAATATTCAGCTATGCTGAGAGCCTTATACGCCCCCCATGCCTGAGTAATGCTTTAGTGACAGGATTATAATTAGTTAATGGTAATATAGTGTTAGCTTCTCAGCTAGTGTCTCATGGTTTTAATGGCTACATTATACTATATTACTCATGTGAGTTTTTTGTGTGTTTGAACAATTTATGTTCATTTCTTGTCAATTAAATTTTGTATTCTGTTGACAACTTGTTTTTTTTTATGAGCTAGAAGAGGATTTGCAGTAAGTTCTTCTTCATCTGGATGGTTTTGGACCAACTGATGGATGTTTTGACATTTGGTAAGAACATTTCTATCTTGCTAGCTAATTAAGCTTGCTGCAACCCACTATTATATTTAAGGGCCCTTGATGGGTACCAGAACCTTGGAGTAAGGGACATATCAAAGATTGGATCTTGTCAATATTGAAACCTTTACCATTGTGCGTTGGTTGAAGCTACCGATTAGAATAATTCTGCTCAGGCAGCGGATTGAGGAGATTTTAGCGAATGTTGAATTCCAAATGCATTGATGCTGGAAACAGTCAGGTGTTAACCACAAGAAAGAGGCCTTTAGTGGTGTTGCATAGAAATCTCAAGAAAGAGTAAAACCGTCAGGAGGGGAATAAACTAGCTTGGAGATAGAAATCCAAGGTTGTAGTTGAAGAGGAGGGATAGCAACCCCATTTTCTTCCATAAAACTGCTGGTGGAAGATGACTAATAAACAACTTGAAAGGACTTTGATGTTGATGGTAAAACTAAAGCTCTAGATGAGATACCTTGCAGTAGTTTGATTGCTTCTGTGCACATTGATGGAACGGGCAATTGGAGGCCGAGCCTTAAGCACTAGAAAAAGGCTGGAAGTTTATGATTTGTTATGCATTTTTTGAAGATAAGAGTTGTATGATTTGTGTGATTTTCTTCTTTTGGTAACTTAGGATTGTAGAGTACCACATTTTTTTTTGGTAGTTTCTTGCACTAAGGTTTGCCGTACCGGTCGATATCGTATCGTATCGGTGTGTGGTATTGTATCGTACCATACCAGTATATGGTACCATACCGGTACGTGGTACCTTACGTTACCGACATCTGGGATGTTGAACCTTACCGTACTGTACCACATACCAGCACTGTAATATGATGGTACCGATACAGGTTTGGTACCGGTATGGCGAATCTTGCTTGCACGTTTTCAAAAGTATTACAAAACATACTATTGTCTTAACAAGGTGATGGAAAATGAACGCTCTAATATTGGTAGTGGAGGCTATTTTACTATTCTTTTGTCATCTATGAATAGGGCGGAAACCAAATCGGATATGGATTGGATATTGGTATATTTATATTCATATTTATTTTGTTTGACAGATACACATATGGATATGATATTAGTTGGATGCAAAAATTCATTTACGTATTTGTTTAAATGAATATGAATACAAATTGGAGGAAGTATAGATACAAATACAGGTATAAGTTGGATAATTAAACTTTATGACCACAAATCAAAAATATTACTAAGTGGATGGTAAGTTAAGTTAATAGCATGTTAATATAGTCATATATTTTTCTTAGAAGTTTATGAGTGCTGTATAAAATTAAATAGGATTACAAATAAAATCAGATATTTGGATATGGATCGGATAGTTGTCCATATCGATTTTTCTTTGGCAATTTTGAATACAGATACAGATATTAGTCTGATGCTCAAATTTTTATCTATATCCGAATAGATTCAGATACGAAAATGGATTTGGATGGATATTATTCTATTTAGTTCTCCCCTATCTGCGAGAGTAATATATGGGAGTCATGATGATGGATTTTAGGATTTGATGAAGGATGAGTTTTTGTATATCAAACAGTCTGCTTTTGTGATGAGGTGGCTTTAAGATACAGTCAAGAAGAGTGTTAACATCATGCAGGAAATTGGGGAAAAACAGAAGGCAGTCAAATATTTGAGGGAAATTTAAGAAGAAATTGGAAAGTCCAGGCCATTATAACTTAACGGTATGCCTAAAGTAGAGCATAGTCCAGATCATGCAGGATGTTGGAGTTAGAATCACAGTTGCAGCATAGAGGAAAGAGTATGAAAACTGATACACAAACTGAAGCCATTGAGTATATGTTTCATTTCATGTCTTATCATTATTTTAGTATCTAGTGTTTTGAGCCATTTCTGTGTTATTATTCCCTTCTGTGTCTGCTTCACGTGCACTTTGTTTTAGTCTTGTGGAACTGTATGCAATAGGCTTCTCTGAAGTGTTTCCTGGGAAATGTTTCTGATTGGATACATTGCTCCCATTGAGTGTCTAGAATGTTGCATAATGTGATGGTTAATGCATTCTTTCCTTGTTCTTGGCACTCTGCTTAGTCTTGGGCCCTTTACCACCCTTCTATGGGATCACTTCTGTATTTTGATTTCCATACACCAAATTTTCATAGAAGGATGGACGCTGGCTGGAATAGTGAAGGAGCATTAACGACCTTGTACTTGTTGCCAGTAATATGATTGTCTGATATTTATCAGAGCCACTGTGACTTATTTTATTTGCTTCACTTATTGGTTCCAGGCATCTGGCATATTGGCTACTGGTTGTCTATTTTCTGCTTTCTAGCATGTGAGCTTATGTTTGCCTCATCAACCATCTGTACGGCGTAATGGTGCATCCTGAACATCACACACCTCTTCAATTCATGAAGAACCTCTCTCATTTTGATGGTTTTCTTTTCACTAAATACATTTATGGTGGCTTTTGGCTATATTCCTATTTTCACTTCTTTTTCCAAGGAAAAATGCTTTAAATAATGCATCTTGCATCTTTGCGTAAATGAATCACCAAGCAGATTGAAAGTGCTGAGGCTAACTAAATTCCTTTCTTCAAACCTTCTTTTTCCACTATTTAACATGCGAAGTCTTTTAAATAGATGTGTCTACTTAAATGACTCTTTAGTAAAAAAGTGTGTAACATGTATGCAATAGTTCAGTTCTTGAGACTGCTCTCTTTTTTGTAAAGAAAAAAAGAGAAAAATCTTTATTGACTCAAAAGAACAATTTATTCCAACAAATTGATCTAGTGGGAACATCAGCAAACTACATAAACATTATATATTTTTTTATAAATCAGAAATATGTCAACTTTTATTGATTATATTACTTACAATATTGATAATGCTAGTGATCCACGTGCAGATTATATGTGCCTCATGGTTTGTTATCAGAGACAACTATTATTCTATAATTCAATCCTTCTTGGGCCTGTTGTTTATTATATTCTACTCATGAGCATGGTGTAGTGCAAGTTCTGCGCTGTTTTTATGATGTTTAGCTTCTTTGACTGACCTTCCAGCTTGTGTGTTATAAGGCCCACTCACATTTATTGACTTGTCAAAAACATCTGAGAACTCCAGATCATCTACTGGAAAATGTGATTGATAAAGTCTGTAACTGAATTTAAGTTTCGCCCAGGCGAGGGCAGGAGCCATCACTGGTTACCCTTTTCACTCTAAGCTTCCAGAGTGCAGACCAACATAAAAAATTGAAAATACTAAAAATCAATTATCCATTAACGAATTATGTAGAACAGAATCTGGTACTCATTAACTAAATGTCAACTAGTTTCAGTTTTCTAGAGGTTAGTTTCCACCTTAAATTCTCCATAATAATGGTTGTGTGAAACAAGGGCATTCAGCCTTATGTTCCCTTATGAAGTTTACTAATTGTATGTTCTTCTCTTCCACATGGATGGTACTGATTATGCAATTTAATTTAATAAACTCTTAGTGACTACTAAAATGTTCTTTTGGTAAATCGTATGTTATCAGTTATTTGCTTAAGATTTTGAAATTATTTGCCATGAAGAAGATAAGCTATTCCTATTATTGCTTATAAGTGAAGCTGTCATGTTTTGTTTTGGGTTTCAATAACTTTGCCAATGAACCTTGTTGAAACTAGTATTAGATATGAGTCACAGTTAAGCCCTCGGTTGTCTTCAAAGGCCAAAATGTAGGCTTTGAAATGGCTTAATAGCTCTTTGCTTGTAGAGTTGTGTTGTGATACATACATATATGTTTTTCAACATTTCTTGATAGGTTGCCAAGCCTATCGAAGCTGTTGATTATATTTGTTTCTGTGTAATTGAGTATTAATATTTTCATGTTATTGTGTTATGGAACCTGTTGACAAAAATTTATTGGTTTCTATCATCATCTCCCTGATCAATTTTTATTCTCTTGCAGGGTAAAGGCTACCCATACATTGGAAGGACCGAGCATGCCTTCTCTCCTTGAGGGGACAGGAATTAGATCTCATTGAAAAAAATCAGGAGAGAATTAGGAAGCAAAACAAGTGCAGTAGTATCTCAGAGAAGAAGATTTTCACTGATCCTTAAATGGCTGTCTTATTGCATTCTATGATTGCCATGGGGTATCTCATGTGGGTGAGAAAATTAGTGTGGTAAGATAGGCAGAGATGCAACAAAGTTTTGCAGTTGGAAAACACTGTGGATACATCCAAATATGGTATGAACCGACTCGGTCAAGGGTGATTTGTAGTGCTCCAAGTTCTTGGAAGTTGTGAGACCTATGCCTTGGTGGTCAAGATGGCGAAAACTTCATATTGGACTACGGGTTCTCTGAAACTTCATATTGGACTCCTTGTTTCCCTTTTTTGTTCAGCCAAATTTAATGCTTCAAGATGGGACATTAATGGAATATTGGCTCGTCCATTTGTCTGACCACTGTGGCATAGGAAGACCGGCATCAATATTAATGGAAGCAGCTAATGGGGAAGGGTGGATAGAAGTGAGTTCAGACTAACTGCTGCATCAACCGGTTGGCTAGTTCAATGGAGCAGAAGAGTTAACAGGAACCCAAGAGGTAGAATGCATTCCTTGCAAGATGTAGCATCTCAGATAGTGAGCCTGTCTCTGGTTCGCATGCCAAAGGAGTGGCTGGTGATGCTATCGGTTTCTGATGGTGTGCAGTGCAGCGGAGTTAATTTTTTGCACACAACCGGCAGCCTCTTTCTTCGTAGCAAGTGCGTGCGTGGTATGCCTCTCCTGCACGGATATGGTGTCAGTCTGTCTCTGTGTTAAGAATGAGAACAAAACCATATTTCTCATGCTTATCTGTCAAAAGATCAGAACAAAGACTTTTCAGAAGTGTAGAATTACTGAGAACTAATTTGTGCCTGGAGGATCAACTCATACATGAGTCCTCTTCGTTTCGTATTATATTGCGTTTGACTGTGTCAATTTAGAGTGAAGAATGGCTCATCCATTGATAGTCTTGGGCTCCTACTGCAGCTTCTGTATTTATGCAGGTTTATGCTTCTGAAGTGGTGTTGTGTTTGCATGGCTTGCTATTTGGCGCCAGGATATAAACTTTCAGCGCGATCATGTGATAGGAATAAAGATCGCAAGTGAAGGAATGTTTTAAGAGCGCATATAAACTTGGGCGTATGGCAATTTGGTGGGGAGGGCGGCCTTCCCCTTCTCTCCTGTCGGGCCAGTTTTTATGTTGGTTTCCATGGGATATCCTGGCTATGTTGCTGTCCATGGGCCAAAAGCGAGGGCAGCATCAGAGTCGTCATTCCAATAAAAAGGTTCTCGAGAGGCCCAGTCTGGTGTTCCATTATGCGAGGAGACTCAGTTCTGGGAACCCCTGACGTAGTTGTTGCTGCATTCGGCTCCACGCTTACCTCCAGGTTTCAAAGGGGCTCGTCATATGGGATACAATATCTTTGCTGGTTGCATTAGCTAACAAAGCACGAGAGATTTTATTACCCCAGCTGACTTGGCATGATGGTATATTTAGCAGGCTAACCATGGGTTAACAACTCAATGACAGGCACAAGACAACTGTCTAGGGGTTTTGATGAAAGGTGCGATGTAAGTGCGTAGGAGAATCTAATGGATGTCATTTGTTAGAAATAAGAGAATGTGGTGATTTAATTAGATGGAATGCATCAGATAGGGACGGAAATCTGCTTGATGTGGGCACGCATTCGCCATTTGCTATCCTTGATCCATTTGGGGACTGAAATTATCTACTCTGATCAGCAAATGAGCTTATCAATGAGACGGTGATACGTGCAATAAATAATGCAGGAACGTTTGAGCAGAAAGTCAGGAAAGGGAAAGCAACTTTTACAAAAAAAGCTTTGTAGGTGAGGCCAAGAATTACGTTGGGTTGCTTGAGCCAGGCTGTGCTTGTGGAGATTGGTTTAAAACGCTGCTTGTTTGGGAGAGCTTTTAGCTCTCGGCGAACATGTGCAGCATACAGTGATGTAAAGGGAGCAGCTGGCAGGTCTATTTATGCAATGTGCACTCGACTTAGGCCGATCATGAATTAATTACTTAATCCCTTGCTACTTGAACTGAATAGCGCATTTTTCCAGCTTTACCGGTCACTATGATCAGTGGCGATGTGGCCTTTCAAGTTAAGCACGTGTTCAGAAAGGCTAACGAAGTTCTGGACTGGATGGTTTTGTATGTGGCCAGACACTGTGGAGGCATTCTATGGGTTGGGGAAGGAGAGTTGCCTAAAATGCTCTGTGACTTGTTGTTTTTTTTGATCCTATTGAATGTATTCGTACTAGAACTATATGAATCATCTATTTTAGAAAAAAAATAAAATAAAATAAAAATATCACACAAATGTTGTTCCCACACTTGTTATAGCTATTCACTCATTTTTAACCAGCAAATAGAGCCCATCTCTATGTGTACCATTTGTTTTTCATTAGTTTTTTCACTGCCTTGATTCAAACAAGGCACTGAAGTGATCGAACTCATTATTGTAGATGTAGATCTCTAATTTAATGTGCGAACAAAATTTTTGAGCTAACTATAAGCCGACTATCTGTAAGGTTAACACCGTGACCAAGATTTTTTTTTTTTTTTAAAAAAGAAAGAAACTAAAGTATAAAGAAAGAATAACAGAGCATCAGACTAAAACCATCTCCCAGCCAACCCAAGCGGCAGATCACCTGGCGTGCACCGCCAGCGGGATGAGCTCCGAGAGCGGCGTGGCCACCGGCGTCGCTGCGGGGGACGGCACCGGCGAGCTCCGGCAGAGCGGGCACGTGGCGCTCACGCGGAGCCACTCGTCGACGCAGTCGGCGTGGAAGCAGTGCCCGCACTCCGGCACCCGCCGCAGCGCCTCCTCGCCCTCGTACTCCGCCAGGCATATCGGGCACGGCCCCGGCGCCGCCGCCATGCCCGCTTTATAGACGAACTTGGGATAGTAGGCCTCGATGGCGGGCCTGTCCAGGCCCACCACCACGAAGGCGGCGGCGTCGGGAGGGGTTCCTCCGGCGACGGTGGAGGAGGGGGCGGCGGCGGCGGTGGAGCGGGGGCTGCTGTTATTTCCCTTGGCGCGGACGCAGACGTAGGAGGCGAGCATGATGGTGGAGACTAAAACGAGGAGGCCGACGGCGATGGCGATGCCGTAGCCAAGGCCAACGCCGGCGGCCGTGGAGGAGGGGAGAGGGGAAGAGTGGGAATCTGCCGACATGGAGGCGTAAAGGTTGGTGGGAGGTGGTGGGGAGGGGGAGAGGGCTTTAAGTTGGTGGTGGAGGAGGTGCAGGGCTCGGGAAAATATTTAAGGCTGTGTCTCGCGTATTAAATGGGAGGGAGGTTTTTGTTCCCACGGTGCCCCTGGATGAGATTAGCTCGGTCATTAGAATAATGAAGTGATAGAGTTTAATTTAAGGTTGGTATAGAGTATTATCAGGTTTTGACATTGGAGATCTTGTTCTCGTGAAGGCAAGACATTTATTGTTCTTCTCTCCACTTCTAGATGCTTGATTACCGAATAATATACTATTTTTTTATATATGTTAACATATATGAAAGCATTTGATATATGCGTACGTACATCATCATTTTTTTTTCCTCCGAAATGGATGATTTATATTATTTTAGTACGAATACATCTAATACGATCAAAAAAAACAATAAGTTCCGAAACACTCTAGGTAACTCCCCTTTTCAACCCATAGAATACCTCCGGAGTGACTGGCTATATATGAAGCCACCCCTTCTCTAAAAACATGCTTGGCCTGAAAGACCATACCACCACTCATCATAGTTCGAATGTTCCGAAGTAAGAGGTGGCCCTGTCCACGGCCCTTGTACACCATCGGTTCAAAATAAAATTTCTTGGGAAGATTTTTTTTTTATTATTATTACTGGAGATGGACTTAGATTCTCCTTTCCTCGAAGCAACGGTAGTAGCTCTTCCCTTTCGTGGGCATTGGATTGAACCTTTGCTATTGGAGCAGAATTGAAGACGCATACTCTGATGGTTGGAAGGTTTGTTTACCATCAAGAAGGATTTTGAATCCTAGAATCCTAGGAGGATGCCGCCAACCCAGGTATTCCATGAGAATGTTGGATAGAAAACGACCGATGCCTGGTGGTAGAGTTGTATATTGAGTATATTGAACGGATTCTAAATATATCTATTTTTCTGTTTTTATAATACAGGTTGGAAATTGCTTTTAGCAATGAGTTCCTTTAGTAGATAGTTTCTTATCTTGGTAACTCATTTTTTTGATGATTATTAATACTCTTTTTTTTTTTTATAGAAATAACTTTCTTTCGGCCGTTGTTTTCATAAATAAACATCTTATATCTTAATAACTCCTTTTACCAAAGTTAATTTCAGCTGCAAATCGTTAGTATTTTGGATGCAAGCCAAATATGAACCTTTCAAGTGTCACGATACAACTAATCTAGCCGATCTAATATTCTTGACCATTTATTATAATTAGTCATGACCATTAAATTTTTGAGTGTAAATAATCTGAAAAAATTTTAAAAGAGAGAGTGCTTCATCGGTCGAGGGCAAATTTCCATAAATCATCCAATAGGCTATGATATTTGGTGATTGCTATGAATAGTTAGAATCTTTTCCCTATTAGAGGAGCCAATTCGATGGATTTCCATTTAATTTTTCTTTTGTTTTTTTTTTTTTTAAGGGATGGGGGTGAGGATTTTAACCATCTAGTGTTTCAGATGAACAATTCATAACCCAAAACTGAAGGAGTTATGTCTACTTGGCTAGAACTCAGAAAGATCCAGATTGAAATTAAGCTAAGAAAAAGAGAAGATGTTGCATAATTTTACTTACAACTCTCATATGCTGATTTATATGTCACCTCCCTTGTTTTTACCACATTAGAGAGGGGTTTTTGATCATTCCGACCCTTCTTGGCAGATAGAGCCAGATAGCAGCTCTGCTGATATAGCAGTGCTCATCAAATGCCATGTCAGATAGCAAGGAGATGAAAATAGAGTAGTGAGAAGGTAAAGCTTTGTTGCTCAATTTAGTCTAAAGAGGGTTATATTTAAGGAGTTTAAAACTTTGAAGGCCACTTATAGCAGATCATTTGATCCTATAAAGATGGTTTACCATGGCAGTAGCATACTGGGACATCCATTTGGTGCTTTAATGAGTTCAATCCATATGCATAGGGCTGTCCGCTAGATAGGTTATTGTAACAACCCAGGACCTCATCCAAAATGGCTAGCCGAAAGGTATTATTTGGGTTCCTTGATCCTGTATAAGTACCCAAGATCTACCTAGCGAATAACCGATGTGGGACTAAACACATGCCCGCACGGGTCCTCACAGTTATATCACTAAGATTATATGTTGGTGGCTAACTGCAAGATTGAGTCGAACTAATGGCTCTGTTTTGATTGCTAAGACTTGCCACTCAATGTTGTATCAACTGAAGCCAATTGTCCTAAACTTCCCCTTTTTTTTTTGATGACAGTAATGGGGAAGTCCAGTTGCAAGCTAACAGATCTAGCATCTGCGTGGGTCTTCAAACAGATCTCTAAGGGAAAGATGAGGGTGACTTTGAGAGCTGGCATCATCTTGATTGAGGGTGACTTTGAGAGCTGGCGCCATCTTGATTAAAGGTGACTTTGCCGAGGTGATTGGCTAGATTCAGAGACGAGCTAGAGAGGTGTATATACATCAGGACATATGGAGTTAGGAGAGAAGATGTATCTCCTTTAGGACGAGACATATCTACTGGAAGACGAATGGAGCAGCGGATTGGATGGTCTCCTTTCTGGCTGATCACTTTGGTAGGATGCTCTAAGTCGATGTGATGCTTGCTTTGAGAGCTTTTAGGAATTTATTGCTTTATGACTCTCTTGAATATATTCATGCTAGAGTGGTTTGAAACCGCCATCGTGCACATGGGGCAGCAGGGGAGTTTGAACTTAAACAACATTGTCACTCAATTCAGAAGCTAGATTTGCCAATCCATCAGTAACTCTTCCATTTGGCAACTAAGATTATAGCTGGGTCTAGGAACACAAAACATTACTAGCTACAATTCAAGAAGAAAATGCATGAGGGAAGAGGGCATCGTGAATAACTTAACTGGAGTCTAGTGGCCCATTGTGTGACATCAATTTGGATCTCCTGAATAGATCTAACTGTGAGGCACATTAGCTTGTTGAACTGAATCATTATTGATACACAATCACATTGGCACCATTGTTTGGAAATGAATCCTAAAACAAATGACATTAAGAATTCCTTCAAAAATGAATAGTTATATTAGCAGCATGCTCCAAATATAATTTCTCAAATTCACCATGCATTGTGTTTTTTTTTTCTTGCAATTAAAATAGACATTCTATCATGCAGTAGATTCTGGAACCATTTCTCTCTTACCCCTTTGTATAATGATGCATAATAATGTAAATTTCCAAGTGCGTTCGACCTACATGCGATCACTGCCCAAGGACATTTCAAAATCTTGGCATGATTGTGTTACAAAAATGTTGAATTTACCTGACTTTGTCACTAATATACTTAATGGCTTGATGATAACAAACACAAGAGCAATGCAATGATTAAGAATGGAAGTGCAAATATCTGTGAGGTCATACCCTTCTCCATTATCTTTTCATATAATGCATTATTTACCCCTGTTATGCTGAACTTTAGGTAGAGTTAAAAAGACTCCAACAAGGCATGCATACAGCTCTGGATTCTAATATTGTTTCAAACTTCGAGACATCTAAAACTATGTTTAGAATTGAGAAACCACATGCACGACAGTTGCTTGCTGTTGACTCTAAATTGATTTTTAAACTTGAACACAAACACCAATCTGCTACAAAGAAGGGAACATGCCGCTGCTCACGCCCTATCCTCCGCTCGAAAAATTCTCTATGAACCAAATCACATCTCGACCATCTTCTTGGACACCGAGTCATCCACAAACCACCCTAATGGCTGGAGAGACAGAGAGAAAGAGAGAGCAAAGCCAAACATAACTCATGTAAATACTCTCATTACCAGGTTGAAGTTTTCACATTGGTTTTGCCAAGTTGTAGACCACAGCATGCCAGTTTTTCAGCAGTTTATCCAACATAGATATAAAAGGTTTTCCTTCAGTGGTCACACCTCTATGCTTAGCAGCTAGAAATTTTATATTCGACTCCTAAATAATGCATCCTGAAAATTTAGGTCTCGATAATTATAGTGCAAGTGGATCCCCCTCCTCTCCCCTGAAAGAGATACTGTCCTTCAGTGAGTTAATTTGCTGTTTCCTAATTTGGGTATTCTAACCTTCAGTTCCTGCATATTGATCCCCCTCCCTTCCTGAAAAAGACAATTTTCTGCAGTGACTTAAATTGCCATTTCCTAATTTGGGTTTTCTAGCCTTCACTTCCTGTATATTGCTTCCTTCATACATTTCATGCAGTAGCAACAATCAAATGAAAACTCCACTGGCTAGAGATAATGGTCTAGACTTCAGAAACAAAAAAGGAATATAATACCTCATGGAAGGACTAGGATTTTTTTTTTTTCAGGGTTTTTTTTTTTTTTGGGGGGGGGGGGGGGGCGGGGGGCGCAGGCAAGGAAAAAAATGAGCTCTTTTTGAGAGTCGGTGGTTGACAATAGAATTAGGAGCCTACAAAGAAGGGAGGGATTCTGGATGAGAGCACTGAGGAAGATGAATTAGAAGAAAAGAGGAAATAGAAGAGGACAAGAGGTTTTCTAAAATCGTTTATTTCTGCACTGCAAACCTAATCTATTTCTTTATGTACCTACTAATGAAAATGAGATGAAAAAGTTAGGATCCTGCAAAGGAGGGAGGAATCCAGGATGACAGTATCGATGAGGGAGAGAGAATTAGAACAAAGAGGAAATAGAAGAACACAAGAGGGTTTCTAAAAACCACTTATTTCTGCAATGCAATCTAATCAAAATAACAATGGTTTAGGTTGAACCCAGTCCATCTGAAACAAAAGGACATGGTTAGATTGTATTATCCATGGAAAATTAATTCTAGTAATATTTAGCCAATGTTCACAGTTCAACAATTTACATCAGTATGATCCCAGTTGCATGAGCAATACCAAATGCAGAGGACTTTTATGATCACCTGCTGACCGACCCACCATGAGTCGAATGACAGACTAACAGACATGGTATACAAAGTAAAAAAGCAATATTAACACAAGTAAACTATAATTCACACTCTTAAAGAATTGAAAAAGAAATAGTGGCAGTAATTGAAATGGATAAAAATTTAGACAAAAAGATACACATGCAAACATGAACCAGTGCAGAAGATAGCATCGTCTGTTTACCCCCATAGTCAGGGAGCTGTGCACTGTAATGTTCCAATAATAGCTAATAGTGCCTACCCACATTCATACCTATCAAGAAAGAAGGGGGAAAAGAAACTACTATCATCTTCTGGATCAATGTAAAACTAATCGAGGTGATCACATAGGTGACCTCAGTAGCCCTACAATTGCCACAGGAAAAAAATATCAATCAATATCATTTCTACCTTTACAGGTTTGTGCTTGTATTGGTCAGTTTTTCGATGTCTGTCATAATAAGATGGCCATTGATATAACTATAAAGAAAGAAATTTTAATTGGAAGTATAATAAATCAATAATAAGATTAACAGGCCAATGGAGGGATACTTGGTTCATAATTAGATATTATAAAACTGCATTATGCAGGAATATCAGGTGCATATAAACGTACCAGGAAAAGCATCATAATTTGTGATATTGCATTGGGTGATTAGAAGTATGATTTTTCTACAAGCATATGATGGGGCTGCTTTCAAAATTCAGAACATCCCTAAAATCACAGATTTCAAATTCTTTTTACTTTTCTGCTTTCCTCTTCCATTTTCTCTAAATGCTTATAGCCTTTTGGTAGCAAAATTATTATAGCTTTAGCATGTAAACAACCAAATAACTTTCACAAGTAAAATCTAAATAATAACTTTCAAAATTTTGGATCCAAAAAAAAAAAAATGAAAGAATCATCAAATTTCAGTCAAATAGCCTTCTAAAAAACAGATTTAAAGTGATAGAGTACTGAACGATTTTAAAAAAAATTAATTATATGTTAAAACAGCCGCATACTTACAATTCCTATAAGAATGAAAGAGGGAAAATCAATTACAAGATAAAAGAATAACATTCTCACACTGTAAATTTATAGAAACACATCATTAATCTGTAGTACCAAGATATCTGCTGCTGGACTTTTAAACTATATATTATTGGTAAAATGCCTGATTTTAAATTGTTTACAACATTTTATTAAGAGCCTTACACCAACAAGAGTCCTCAAACAATCATAATTCAATAGCTAGTAGTAGACCACAGTTGCAATAACTGCTGCTATGCACAGATTTCTGTAAATGATCCCACGCATCAAAGAGATAGAAAATGGCACTTTAGGCATACTGACTTGAAAACGGATTTAGAAAGTGGCACACTGCCTTATAGGTTAACACTGGCTGGTCCCATATGTAGAAAAGCTATAATAGTATAATATTGCTTAAGATGTTCACAATGCAGCGCGAGTTCTAAAGAGAATGTATTGGACAAATTCATTTGCGCAAGACAAATTCATTAAACAATGCACTAGACTTTCACAAGTGTAAAGAGGTGAATGAACCACAAATTCTTGATATGGAGGTGCAACTGAATATTCAATAATTTTATCAGAACTTGTTTAAAGTTTCTTTAACTTGAGTCAGTCACTTTAATACCAATGAACTACTTGTAATGACCATATCACGTGCCTTATCGAAGATTGGAAAATTCATTTCTCATCGTATACTCCTCTTTCCTCTAGACACTTTCATCAATGACCTGAGCAAGATAATAAGCTGGCTGGTTTTTTCAAAGGTTTTTGTAAGCCCATCTACATAACTCATATCGATATGATAAAATTTGTTAAACATGGTAGTTACTACTCTCACTGCAAATTCTGGTTGAACCTAATGCCTCACCCTTAGCATTTGAAACCCTTGCTTTGAAGAAGCATATCTGCAAATTTTTCCCTGACTATGGATATCCTGAAAGGCTTATGCCATTTAAAAATCCTGGTTTGAAGACATACAGAAATTTTAGCCTCGTTTTTCATTAATCACGATAATCAACCTTACTATGACAATATTATCTGCATCAATTCTAAGAACAAATCAACGAAACGGTGGATTGATGTCAGGTTGACTGCTTATAGAACAGATAGTACAATCTATGAACTTTTTGTAACTAAAGTAGTAAATGATGACACTTGGACTCAACTGATAAGTACAAAAGCTTCAAATGCCTTAATAAGAGTAGCGTAAAATATGTATTTTCTTTTCTTTTTTTTCTTTTTAAGCATCAGCAAGCCCCCAAATCAATTGCATTACAAAACTTACCTCACAATTGTTTCATTCAAAAATACTAATTAAAAAAAGTATCTAACAAACAAGAAAGCTTAAATAAGTCTATGCAATACATAGTTGTCATCTTATCCTTATTTACTTAACAAGACACCAGTTTTAACCCTTAACCATTACCAATCACCAAAGCATCAAATCGTGAACCACTGCAATGCTATAATGAGTGGATATTTGTGAAATATGGTTCTCACTAAGGCATCAAACTGGTTTATGAATTATTTCTTGATGCCCGTAAAATCTATAAAACCTTTACTCTTTTACAACAATACTTGTCAAAACAGCTAGAATGGGACAGACTTTCCTTAGCATCATCGCAATCCTGAGATTTCCAAACAAACTCTGTTATGGAGCACTTTTAATATGATAAATACATTGTATTTTCGTCAACAGTTAATAGAAAATGGAAATTCGATGCTCGATTACAGGACAATATAATACACCCAAAAGTTCATCTAAAAAACTGGTGGAGCCGAAAAATCAGGAGCTTTATTAATCCAAAAGATCAAGATTTTGAGTACGATTACTACCATGAAATATGCAAAAACAAAAAGAGCATTGTATATTTGGTCGAACCAATTTAGTGTAGCTAGAACAAATTAAAAAAATAACACGTATCTGAAATTTGAGTGAAGTTAAATCCAAAATTGTATCTTTCCCTCTCTTCCTACTTCACAAATCCACAAAACGCAGCACAAAAGTCCAACATTGCAATGGATTTGGTCATAATCACCAAATATTATATTAAAGCAGAGACCCTACAAAACATCACCACTCATCAAATAAAACAGGAGGAACATAAACAAAGAGGGAGAGGAATGCGAAAGCTGGTGGGTTTGGTTTATCAGAGAAAGAAGAAGGGAAGAAAAGAGATGCCGAAGGGGAGGAAACGAAAGAAGTTTGGAGCAGCGAGGAAGAACACGTTTCCGGGGGGTTCGAGAGACCGAGAGAGCTCCGGTCAATGCCGCTCCGGCCGGCGAGAAGGGGGAGGGAAGCGATGGGAGGAGCTACGATTGATATCGTCATTTCTGCTACCGACTACCGAGAGCGGAGCTCTACGTAGTATGTACCTTTTGCCGAGACCTCAGGATAAGGCCGTGAGGGTTCATTTCGCATTAGGCGGTCCGGATCATTAGAGCCATTTCAAAAAGAAATAATCATGCGAAAAAAAATTCTAAATTCCTTAAAAAAATTTATTTTTAAAAATTTTAATTTAGTATAATTAGATCATCTAATTTTTAAATTTGCTCAATTAGAGCTCTGGCTATGAATTCCATCACGCTGCCATAAAGAATTTGTCGCATGATCAGAAAAGGATGATCCCTCATATGATATAATATCACAATTATGTCGTGGCAGCCAAAGAGAATTTATAGCTCGGATCTGAATTGAATGGATTTAAAAATTTGATAATCTAATTGTACTAAATTTAAGTCCAGAAGAAAATTGAAAATATGTAAATAGTTCAAAATTTTTTGAATGATTATTCCTTTCAAAACACTATACGAGTTATATAATATGATCTGCATAAATTTAATCAGTTATTGAATTGTGGATATAAATAAATATGCTAGGCAAGGAGAAGAAAACTTTCCATTCTCCTGGATCAATCTCATCGCCTCTTCCCAATGAAAGCACTAAAAAACTAGTATGGAACTTTAGCTGGCATGAACCAAGCAATTTGATGGCTTTATTGTGCTCTTATACTATGTTTGATAGGTCAAATAGGCATAAGACCTAATATTTTGATTGTTGGTTTAATGGATTGAGGGCAATATTTGTTTGCATAAGACTTTGAATTTCAATCTTTGAACCAAGCTTAAATTTATTTGAGCTTTTGGTTAATCATGGTCTAAGTCTAGCAAAATTCAAGGGTATCAAGCTCTTCAAAGTAAACCTTTTTCAGCTTGCTCAAAATTAGACTTGGTCAAACTCAATCATCAATCCAAACTTGATTAGAGTGGATTCCAAAATAGGCTTGGCCAAGCTTAGCTCGAATACTTTAACAGTTTGTGTGCATGATGTCCATTTATTTACCTTATAATGGTGCATGACATTTCACATGCTTAAGTCTCCATCGATGATCCTTCCAATATGCAAATATTTGAGAGGTAATGAATAATAGACGAGTGGCAATTTAGAAAATCTATTCTTGTATTTGCATTACTATTGTGTCTTATCTCACTATATACAAATTATCATCCCAAGATCAAAACCACTTGAAGCCGTGTGTAAATTTCTCCAAAGAAATATTCCATTAGTTTGCTCTATATATTTAAATGAAACATGATACAACATGCTCACGAGAGACTAGTGTGAGCTGCTGGTATACCAAAAAAAAAAAAAAACCATGATACATCACACCAATCCCATCATCAAAATGGAGAAGAATCGAGTATAGATCTAGGCCCGAAAAAAAGAGAGGCAAAACAATAAGTTTCTCTAAAATAAACCTCCTTACCTTCTCCGGAAGTAGATATCACCTCATGTTGATCCTATTTGAGAGTTGGACCATATGTATTATACCATTAAATTATAATTCCAAAGTTGTTCTATGTTTGTGAGGCTCCAGATTATTCGCCTTTGCGCAATTATAACTAATGAATCCTAGATATATTCTAGTTAATTCAATTCTTATTATACGGATTAAAAATAAGAAAAGTGTACCTCCCAAAATTGAAAATACATTTATTTATTTTTATAAGATATTAAAAAAAGAAATCAATCAAATTGAAGAACACTAGCTTAAGCAGTAGAACTTAGGAGTTTTTGCAAAGATTTAGAATATGGCATGCTAGGCTTGGTACAGTGGACTCGCAGGTTGAAAGGGGATTTGATAGTGATGATTAATATTGCACTAAAGAGAAGATGTGATCTTTCAACATTAATGATAAATGCTGCCGATATCCTCAAAAACTCCTTCAATTGATATGAGTGTATGTGTTGAGAAGACAACCCTTTGGTGGATTGGCTATCCAAATATGCACTTCGCATCGAGTCAACAGCTTCATAACGCTATAGCCATCCTGTTAATCTATTACTCCCGGTGCTACTGATTCTAACTCTAGAAGGCTTGCTAGCAGCTAAAATAGTATAATTGGATCGATTTGTATCTCCATAGTTTACTTATCATGTACATGGATGGAATCATTATATCTCAAAACCCATTTACATGGGATGAAAGGTGACTCATGACTATGATCAAGTGGTTGAAAGGGAAGGGAAGGGAAGGGAAGGGAAGGGAAGTAGTAATCGTCCCTATCTCTCCAACATCTTACCTATTCAGAGTGAGGAGATTATGATCCGAGCATCCATTATGTATCATGAAGGAAATCAACTAGCTGATGACTTGGCATCTATAGTATACCAATAGAGATGATAGTGAACCAGATGTCTAGATTTTTTCAATATTTGAATATATTTAAATATAGACATAAATTTAAGTATTTGACTATATCTTAATATCCTGTTTAAGAGAGATAAGTGATAATTTTAACATATTTTTATATTTATATTTATGTTTATACTGTAAATTTAAAATAAATATAAATATAAATTTTAATATTTCACCAAATGTGAGAGAAAGAGAGAGAGAGAGAGAGAGAGAGAGAGAGAGAGAGAGAGAGAGGCTCACTACTCTTTTGGACTGCGAAGTCCCCTTCTTCCGGAGGCACCTTTAAGGCAGGTGCGGATGCCCACGGGATCCGTTTTATCAGACGGTGGCCTTTTAGAAGTTTGCTCCCTGCTTCCTGTTATAATAAAAAGGCTTACCTTTTTATATTCAAAAGAAAATAATCACAACAATCCAATGATGGCACATGCAATCTTCTAAAGCTTTCTTTTTACTAGAAGAAAAACCGACATCAGTGTCGCCCACTTACACTTGCCATTTTTCAATTTCGAGTTTGAGAATGTGTTTTAATATGAATTTTATTGTTGCGAATTTCATTAAACTTCTAAACTACTCCAAAAGAGGCAATTTCTGAAAATAAATCAAATCAACAACCCCGGTCGCAAGATCCACAATCAGAATCGTCACCTCGATCTACGGTCATAATCTACGGTCGTGATATCCCCATCTCGATCCGAGGCGGAGAAAGGCATACCCGTACCACTCTCCCCGGACACGAGGCATAGCCCGACACCTCACTACGAGAACCGCAAGCACATTCACCAACCAGAATCCTCCACGTATCACGTCTCGACGCGCTCGAATCCCTCGATGGCACCTTCCGGAATCGAGCGACCGGTCCGTCCTCGCATTCTACCGGCCGGTTACCGATGCCTTGGAGTGTGCGCCGTCTAGCCCTCGACGCAAGCGAACGCGGCGCGGCGGAGGCCCCGCGGGATGCCCAGACCGCGGGTCCACTCGCCGCCGACGATGTTGTAGACCAGCACCGCCCCCTCCACCGCGCCGCTGGCGGAGGAGACGTGGGCCAGCGCCACCACCTTGTCCTCCCCCACGGTGGCGCAGCTGAACCGGACAGTCCCGCCCAACCGGGCCCGGCCCGTCACCGGCGGTGGCTCGAGACGCGTCCACTCTCCGCCCCTCCGTCCCCGCCCCGCCTCCCACCGCCAGAACGACACCTCCACCGCGTGGCTCGCCAGCACATACACGTGCGCTCCCACTCCGCACGCCCCCACCACGCACCCGCCGCCCGGCACCGTCGCCGCCTCCCGCCCCCTCACCAACGCCCCCACCCCCACGTGGTACGCGTCCATCGACCCCGCGCACACGTGCGGATCCAGGCTCCCGGCCGCCTCCCGGCCGCCGACCCTAAGCCCCCCGAGGACGTAGAACACGCCATCGGCGGCGGCGCCAACGCACCCGTACCGCCGCCTAGGGGCCTCCGCCACCACCCGCCACAAGTCGGCGGCCGGATCGTACTCCTCCACTGCGGAAGTCCGGGCGGAGCCACCGGCGACGTAGATCTTGCCGCAGATCGCGGCGGTGGCGAACTTCTTGCGGGGGAAGAGGGTCGGTGCGCGGGAGGTGATCGCGCCCGTCCACGTGTCGTACCGGAGGGTCGCGCCGTGACCAATGACGTAGATCGAGCGGCCGACAGCGGCAAGTCGAGCGTAGGAGAAGGATCCGTCGAGAATCTGAGGGGGGAGGGGGAGGGGGAGGCGGAGGGCTCCCAGGCTGCAGCGGCGGGCTCGTCGACGGGGAGGGAGGCGGATACTAGGAGGCCGAGGTTGGAGAAGGAGACTGCATGGAGGGTGCGGCGGAGGCGGCCGTGGGAGCGGCGGAGTTCGAGGAAGGCGGGGGAATCAAGGAGGAGGGAAAAGCGGCGGCAGACGAGGGGAAGAGAAGGGAGAGAGGAGAGCGGAACCCTAGACAAACACTCCAGAAGGAGATCGTCGGGAGGGAAGAGATGGGGGACGCGGCGGCGGCGGCGACGGAAGAGGACGGCCGGAAGTGCTGGTTTTCCGGCGGTGATCTGGCGATCTCGCGGCGGGGGTCGGGGAGGCAGGACTTCACGAGCCAAGAGAAGGTTCGAGAGTTGCAGGTCTCGGCCATGGCGCCGATTAGAGAGAGAAAATCCTGGCTGTCTTTTGAAATTTGTCAGTGAGAGATGGTACTGTTTATTAGTTGCTTTGCACCTGGAATTGATTGTGATTAGTTATTCTCCAAGGATTTATTCAATGCTCTAATGATGCCGAGGTTGAAAGGTTTTGTTTGGATTGGTCGTAGGGATGACAAATTATGGCCCCATCCATTAACGATAGGTTCGAATTTAATATAAGCAGATCTGTATCATAAATAAATTAAATTATTTTTTTATTAAATGGGTTTGATTTAGATTTAGATCTTTCGTTAAACTCATTTTGATTCTTTTAATAGTTAAATCAGATAATGACCGGACATATTTGACTTATTTAAGATCTTTAATTCATTTAAAATCTGCTTAATTTATTTATTTCATTTAACCACACTTGCTTAACTAATTTAATGCATTTAATATATTTAACTCATTAAAACTCATTTAACCAATTTAATCAGTTTAGCCCCGTTTGATTTATTTAAACAAGTTACGCGGAGCCGATCGGATCGGATCACCTATTTTATAAATAGGTTGGATTCAAAAATATTGACTTATGTAATAAATAGATAGTTTTGGATTGAATTTTTGACCAGACTTGCATAGCTGTCATGATGTCCCCTATTAATTATTATTACATGCTACGAAGTCTTTATTTCTCGATAAGAAAGCTGATTATGGAACAGGCTCGAGCATAGAAAAAATGTCAAATTTTACTAGGCTCGATCTGAAGCCTGATTAAAAATAAATTAAGTTTAAGCCTGAGATTGGCCCATGATTAGCTCTACTTAACAGGTGACATCATGACAGCTAATAGGAAATGGGTCGTATCTTTCGTGTGAAAGAAAAATTCACCTGCCACCAAGGTGGTAGCTCAGTTGGAACGGAGCGTTTACTTCCAACCAAGTGGTTCCAGGTTCGAAACGCGCGGGCGTCGATTAAATTTGGGGACCGAATGCTCCACGCCTGGACACGGGGTCTGGAAGTACTACTGGTCGGCTGATAGCCTGGGTGGTGCCAGGTGTGACGTACTCACACGGAGGGTCGGGTCGGATAACCGAGCCGGCTCACGGGTGGGGAGGGTATAAGTAAAATAGGTCGGCGTGCCCAACACACGATCTGGTTTGCCCGCATCGAATATTCTCCTGGCGGGGTGGGGGGCCCAGTGGGGGCTGCTACGCGGGGTTGGGCTTGTCCCTTCCTCCCCCCTGCTCCCTTTTTTTTTTCTTTTTTTTTTAGCAAAAAAAAAAGAAGAAAAATTCACCTCTTTTTGCATGAATCCGTTGTTGGATAATCCATTGCACAAATATCAAGGCACTCCAAACTATCCTTTATCCTTCTGTACAGATCTCAAAATAATTAATGGGATTCAATGATAGATTTGAGCGAAGAAAGGTAAATCCTTCTTTCGCACAAAAGATACTGTATAGGAGGCATACCCGAATTTTGGTATCCCGAACCGACCCCATACCTACACCGGGTGTATCGATACTATATCTCTTTATGGTACCAATATGGAATCCGACCACTCAGGCGATGAATTTTGGATATAGATGAATGGTTGGATGACTGGGATACTTAAAACCAGTTTTTAATTAAATCTAAATTAATACCCTGTTCCTTTGGCTCTACCTTTTTCTTGACATTCCAACAGCGGGCAGGCGAAGGAGGTGGCGAGTGTGCTGACCTAAAGGTGAAGGAGAGAGGGGGAGCTTGTGATGAGGGACATGGGGAGGTGGAGGAAGGCAAGCGACCAAGGGCGGAGTCAAAGGGGAGGAGGTGCAGGTAGGGAAGGGGATGAGGTGGTGCATGGAGAAGGAAGGCAATCAAGACAAGAGCGTGAGATTTTTCTTTAATCGTTTGATAATCAGATCATTTAATAATAGATAATTAAAATATCTTTTTCAATGAAGGCCAAGATTTATTCTCTTTTTTAAATAAAATGTTATATAAAAGCCCCATATTGAGACCCAAATCTCATATGATAAAGTTCTGGATGGACTCATTTTACAGTTTGCAGCACCGAGCATCTGGCAATGCACATGAGGAGCTGATGGGTATCTCTTTTCTAAAGATTCAAATTTATATTTTGTTGGATGATGAATACAGATCTTATCTCATTTGCAAAATTCAATTGTAATATAGATGTTACGTTTGCAATAAAATTATTGCTATAGTTTTTTTTTTGTAGTTTTCAATCCTAGTTATTTATAATATTGTAACTTGATGAGTTAGTCGAAGGTCGATCAATGGTTGAATTGCTAATCTGTAGTTGGTCTGGATGGTTGATATAGAGCTCTCCTAGCTTGTATCTTAGGATATCTCGATTTCCCATTTAACTCCACCGATTTTTTGGTTACATGAGATAGTTGATGTCACTTAGGTGTTCATATTTGGTGGTAGAATGATCGAAAGTATGGATGATAGGAATTATTCTTTGGTGATCAATTGATGGATGAGTTTGGTTGTAGATTTATTCTCCATATTATAATTTGTCGACAATGTTATGTTGTTTCTTAAAGGATGTAGATTTTTATCGACCATATCAAGAATGGAGGCATTATTTTCATGTTTATATAGTTATGTACAACCCAGCGGAGAGTGGTAAATAAATTATTCCTAGCTTGTTAAAGATCAGAAAGCAAAATATAAGAAAAATTGACTAAAAACTAGCGAAGATAGAAATATTAGAAGACCATTGAATTGCACAATGCAGCATGTGAGATTGATGTATAAAGATAGATACCACCTAAGGGTTAAATGATGGGCTAGCAATCAAAAGTTTGACAACTATACTTTACTAAATTTATTTCCATGAAGACCCTCTTTGAATATGGTGATGGTTCATTTACAAATTGAGGAACTACAAGGTTCTAAGGAAAAATACATAAAATACCAAATATGGAACCTGGTGGGTTAATAGCACTCATCAGCAAAATATTTGGCTTCATTGTTTTAATCATTACAGTCACTTGTTAAGTATCCTCATGATTGTGGGAAAGTAGGGATGCCCTGGATAAGAAGTTTTAGTGAGATAACTGTGAATCAAAACTCTCTTAAAAGGTGCATCAAATGAATCACATCCTATCACTCTCTTTTCGGAGTAGATTATTCTCAATTCTCCAAGTGCCTTGCATATACTATTACTAAAAGGAGGTAAAATGAAAAGGATTTCACTACAATACTGCTAAATTCTAGCAGTTTTAAACTTGTATTACTATTTTCAGTACAATTTATGCCTCATTTATTTATTATAAGCAATTCACCTCGCAATACATTAGTCAGGGAGCCTCATCAATCTTGTATGAGATTATCTTTTTATTACAACAGAAAATTGGGAGATTTTGACTCTCTCCTAATACGACCACATATTTAATATTTTTGATTTTAAATATCAAATCAGAGTTCTATTATTTATTCCCTACCCTCAAGTTTTTTTTTTTGGTATGCAAGTGCATGGTGCAAGCTGGTAATAATACTAAAAGAAGCACGTTTGCCAGCAAGATAAACCTTGTCCTTTTCATAAAAAATTAGCTTAAAAACGCAATCCAATTAATTTCACTCAACTGAAACAAACGTAATCCATTAATTTCACTCAACTGAAAACTTGACCATCCCACCATGTATGGTCAACGCCTCCATATTCTTTCCCCACCGTCCAAAAGTTTGTCCTGCGGCCATCCCACTTTTGGACGGCCGAGATCTCTCCATCATCAAACCCAGACTTAACGTTCTAGAACGTTGCGAGTGCCATCTCCATTGATGCCAGCGAACGGTCGCGATCTCTTCCAAATAAGAAAGTACTCCTACTTATCACCCTTCGTTTCACCGTTCGCGTACCTGTCTTACGTGGGCAGTTGGTAATTGACCGCCATTAGCGATAGGCGAATCCTCTATTGCCACGTAGGATAGGTACAAGGACTGTGACAGTGACGGGTGATGCTTGCCACTTTTCCTAAACCCGAATCAAAATTAAAAATAAAATAATAAAACAAAAGCGCTTTCGCTTTGCTAATCTTTGTCGGCTTCTCCGTTTTAAGGTGGGAGCAAGTCTCCCGTTCTCCGCTTTAGCCCTTTCGCCAGAAGGAGAGGAGAGAGGAAGGGAAGAAAAAGAGAGAGGCGAGCGAGAAAGAGGGGGGGAGAGGGAGAGAAGGGAAGGAGAAGTCGGTCTCTTTCTCTCCCTCGCATCTCTGCTCTCTTTCTTTGTTATGGCCGGTGGAGGGAGATGGAGTCTCCGGCGAGCTGCTCGGCCGGCGCCCAGAGGGAGAAGGAGGTGGTTTTTGACCTGGTGGATCCATTCCTTGTGGAGTCCCCTCGAGAATCCTCGCCATCGGCTTTCCGGTTTTGTGATCCTGATCCTATCCTTGTTTCTTGGTTCGATTCTTGTTTCTTTGAGAAACTTGGTGGTTAAGGTTTGGATTCTAAGGGATTTGATGCCTTAATTTCGGTTCTTGGCTTGGTTTCTTTGGATATGTTTTTATTCTTGCACATCACCATCTTTACTTGTTATTCATGCCATCTCTTCTTATGTTTAGGATTTTAGGATTTTAGGGTCTCCGTTTGTCGGATCTTCTTGATGATTTGGTGCGATCTGAGGCGGGTTCGATAGATGGGGTCTCTGGTTTTTTTTTTCCTTTTTCCTTTTCTTTTGCCTTTATTCTCCTAGGGGTGAGATTGCCGAATATTGGATTCTTTATGGGGAAATTTCGTGGTTGGGGCTTCAAGTTGTTTGGGTTTGTTGTTGAATGCATTGAATTGCATCGGACGTGTATTGTCTTTGTTGCTGGTGATTGCTGGGATTGCTTCTTCGTGTGTCCTGTTTGAAATTGGGAGTTAGATTTCAAAAATTCGTGCTTTAAGACATCTTCTGTGGTGTAAACCGTATGGATCTTATTTAATGCTTGATATAACTTATCTTCATTCATTCCTGAAGATAAAAGTTTCTCGGAAAAGATGAGAGGAAAAAGTGGATTCTCTATCATCTGTTTCATGAAGAAACATCTGCCATAAGATGGATTGGTTTTAAAGTGCATAAGTTCTAGGTCTGGTTAAGTTTATGCTGTGCCATTTTAACTGAGAGGACTTCTAGTGGAGAACAAGGATTTATGTGGACGGGCCATACTTGGATGGATTTATTTCTGGATTGGGCTTCATTTAAGAGGTCACAGATAGTATGGTAACAATGCTAAACCTATTTGTTTAGGCAAGATCATAATCATCTCTTTAAATTTGGGCTCCACTTGTATTATGTGAGGCCAACTTCAGCATGGAGGCACGAGGCTTGTTTGTTGCTGACGCTGCACATAGGCAGAGCCGAGCACATCTCTAGGTATTGTTTTTGCCTTCTTGGATGTGTGGACCCCATCCTCTGGCTGAGAATTACCATTATTTGAGTCATAATAAGATTATGAGCACTTTAGCTGAGGAATTACTTTACTTGATTATGGTGGTTGAAGAACCTTATGAGTGAGCATCTTGTACTGGTCATTTTCGGACAAGTAATATGCTTTGGTGGGAACAAGTTTTTAGATGCTGTTAGTTAAAGAGTGATGCTTTCTATTGTATTCCTTCATTTGTTTTAAGAACTATGTATCTTGAGGTGAGTCATGGCAGTTTCAATGTCCATTACTAGAGTTATGGCGGTGGGAGATAAGTCTTTGGTTTTTGCAGCAGAGGTGATCTTGGAAGCTTTGTAGGAGAATAATGGAGTGAATTTCATATTATAATATTTTTTTTAATGTTTCTCCCACTTACTATATTAGTTTATTTTTTATTACAATGTGCATCACAAATGAAGATATTGTTCAATCTCCTTTGACTTATCAAGCTGACCATGTTGTTTGGATCTTTCAGGTTGCTTCAATTGTTATTACATGAATTTCTGTGTGATTTCTCTCATTTGTCTGCATCCTTTTTATCTTGACTATGTGTTTTAAAAGTGGTGAATTAAATAGTTGTTTACTCTGAATAGTAATGTAATATAAGAAAGATACATATGCACGGACTATTATATCAAGAATTATATAAATCATAGCTTTTCAGTGGATTATAACGTTCTTCATTATACTTATACTAGTACATAAGCATCACATTTGATGATCGCTTCTGAGTAGGTATATTCCTATTCTATTTTTTTTCCATATGTTCTTTTTGTGGATTGGGACACTTCAGCAATACAGTACAAATGAGAAATATGGTTTGAAATAGTGGATGTTCTTTGGACTACTTAAAACTGTTTCCTTCTGAATCTACTGTGAATTTCTATGTTCTGAATGTATTGATTGTTCAGTTAGTCTGAACTTCAGGTGGTGGTGGAGTGAATAAAGTGTACAGAAGTTTTAACTTTGTTGTCATTTTTTTTCTCCTCTATGCTATGTTTCAACAAAAAGGGAGAATATAGGTTTGTTGAGGTATTTATTTTGTTTTTTATTAATTTATTGTCTATTTAATTAAGAGTAGACCATTGTTATTAGGGAAATCACATTTATGTTGAGATGATGGAGTATGTAATGATACCAGCTAGAAATTATCTTACAGACATATCTACTGATGGATCTCTAGCTTGATATTTTTGCATTTTAAACATATATGCTGTAATGTGTTCATAAATGGTTCAAGTATTCCTATGATTACTATTTTTTGACCTTCAGACATGGGGCCACATCATTGATTTGTACAAGTATTCTATTTTTCACTAATTACAAGAAACCAAGGTTGTGAATTGCTCTAGCTTTGTGGCATATGTCAGCGACACCCATAGGTGCATTGATGACATGTATATATATATTTTTTAGGATGAATATATTTTTTTGTGTTAGATTGTGAGCTCCTTGTTGAGAGCTTTTCAGGATTAGTGAAGTGAGACACTGCACTCCTAATTAAGATGGCAGCCCCAGATAAGATTTTATTTTCTTCAATACAGGTATTTGTACCTGCTAAAATGATCCTGATTTCTTGTTCCCAAATATACTGAATTATCATCACATCAATTTTCATCGAGCTTACTTTTCCATTCTATCCATTGGCTAGTTAAACCCATTCTAAGCTACTATAGTTAGATTGCTATTCCTTAAGTATTAAAGTACTGATGTTGCACGCTGGTCATAGCTGGCAGGATATCTATCCTATTGTGCTGTGCCATGGTTCAAAAAAAAATTGGCATGTTGGATGATAGCAAACCAGCTATACTTTAGTGATTGTATTTTAATCTTGTACTGTATATTTTTCCTGCTGTATGGATGACTTGCAAGGCAAGAGTCTGATTAGTTTGAGTCATTCTTGCTGTTTTTATTGCTACTTTTCTTTTTCTCTAGTAATTCCCATTGATGGAAAGAAAGAGGGCTAAATGCACTAGTACCATAGACCCAAAATGTTTGCTTCTATTTGTAACTTCATCAAAATTTTGCAAGATTCGTGATTGCTATTGACACATGTTTGCATGATGCTTCCCCTCGGACACATCTCTGTGGAAATTTTAGTTAACGAACTATGAATCTACACTGTTGCACCTCTTGATGTGGTTGCATTCTGGGTTCACACTCCGACATTTGGGGAGAACCTGAGTTTTAGCTGAATGGTTGGAGGTGGGGGGGATGGCATTAAGTTCTTTTTCTTGCCGTGTCTTTTTTATATATCGATGTACTCTGGCTGATTATTTGTTTTTGAACTGTAGTTCTACGGATGGAGTTGGATATTCAGAGGTTCATACAGAACTCTGATCAGTATCAATTTGAGTTTCAGCATCTTCCAACTTCATATCTTAGGCGTGTTGCCCATCGTGTTGCTCAACACTATGGTTTACAGACTATGTCACTTGACAGCATTATAGATGGTTTGGGTAGCAGAGTAATAGCAAGGAAGACACCTGACAGTAGATTTCCAGCTGTCTATTTATCAGAAGTTCCTGTAAAACAGCCTGAAAAGGAGATGACTGAACAAGTTAAGATTGCTATTCGTCCGAGGTCCAGCAAAGCTTCCCCAAGTGATGCAGTTGAGCTAGGAATTAAAAGATGTGCAACGAGAACTGTGGAAGAGCGGAAGGAGGAATATGACAAAGCTCGGGCCCGTATATTCAATGTTTTGAGCAGTCCAGAAGTAGAAGGGTCATCATCTTCAGCTGATGGGAGAAGCATGTGTTCAAGTAAGGATGAGCATGAATGTCATAGGATTTTAGAAGAAAATGAAAAGACCAATATAAAAGATAGTGCTTCTAGAGTTGCCATTTTTAGAGACAGGGAAAAGGACCGTAGTGATCCAGATTATGATCGGAGATATGAAAGGTATAGGGCCTACACAAGAACTGAGCATTTCATTTATTTCATCTCAATCAATAGATCTTCTTCTTAGTCCCAGCTATCAGCCATTCTGAGAGTGGCACTTGAAACTTTGCAGGTATGTTAGAGGTCTCAGACTTGGCCAGGATTTTGGCTTGGGGACATGTTGTGATGTTCTTCAACCTCCATTCCTGCAGTATGAGGCAGGGATTTCTCAGTTTGGTCAATTGCCAAGGAACCAAATCCCTATGAATTACAACCTGTCTAGCCCAACTATGAACCCGTATTGTTCTTTTGGATGCAATCAAACCATCACCGAGGGTGTCTATATGCAGTGGCCCTGCTATGATGTATGCGAACTCCTACGAGCATTTCAGACATGCTGTTTTCCAGGTAGTTTTTTGCTTCTTTTTCCTTGATCATTTTGAGTTTACTGTCAGTTTCTAATAATGATGTTTTGCATGTGCAGGTTCCATCTTACCAGCAACCTCTGAGCTTTGAGCATACACAGAACTGCTAGCAGACAGGGAAGTTGTGTGACAGATGTGTTTCTTTAGATATAGTAGAGATATTGTTCAAGACTGTTGAAACTGTTTTCTTTTCAACTCTAGGTTATATATATTTTGTATGTGGTGCATGAAATTGACTCAATTACTATCATTCTGATTAATTTTCATGGAGCATGCATTCTTTGGATTTATGGCGCTATTCTATTATTCTTTTGTGAGTTTTTGCAATTGTTTGCCATATAAATTTAGAGGCCGTATTAGACGTGAACAAGGAAAGATGCGTGGCTTTAGCTTTTGACAAATTAAATGGTTGAGATTAGAAGGGAAGAAACAGGTGATGTCATGACTATTTTAATGATTCGCTGTAATAAGGGAAACATAGAACACTAGATACTGTTAACTCAGTGTCCTCGTGAACTCTTCGAGCATGCTCGTAGAAGTTTGCAACCAGAACTGGAATGCTCGGTATAAGATTATAGCAATGATCTTAGTGGAACTTGAAGGGGTTTGACAAGGAGAGGAAATTCTGTTGAATCATGATCCTCTGAGGTGCGTGTTTTGCACCGGAGAGCGCTTGTTGTACAGCCCCAGATGGCTACCACATCATTTATATCGGAGATGGATGGTTGTGACTTATCCTCAGCAAGTGTTGTGTTTGCTGCCCATGGCAGCAATCTCTATTTCCAAGATGAGTCACAGCCATCGGTCTGTGAGATGAATGATGTGGCGGCCTTTGGAGGTTGTACAACAATCTGCGGTGCAAAAATGTTTACAGCAGGGGATTCTGTGAAGAACTTGAAAGTTGCAAGGAAGCAGAATGATGCTACAATGACATGATATGTTGCTAGAACTAGTTGAGAATCTGGAGATACACTTGATGGTTACTGATTTGTTGCATTTGTCATGCATTTGCTGGATGAGGTCATTAGCATGGAGAGGTCAAGCCGTGCCTGTTGATAAATTTGTATGTTTAGCATTGATCAATGTTATCTAAATCGTGGTTCCATGCAGATATCTCTGTTATTGGTGAGTTCCGACAGGTCCAGAAACCGCTTGCCACTTGCACATCTTGCTGCCAAGCAGATGAAACTAGAGCATATTTTGCTTATAATTTGTTTTGGTAAAAGTGTCCTAATTATTTAATGCAAATGTCAGATAATAATTGGTTATTTGACTGTTGATGTCATCTCTCTGTGTTGTAATGGCTGTGGTTTGTCTACCTTCACCGGTTGTGGTGGTATGCACAAATGACGGCACGGTTGATGGGCATTATAGATGAAAAAAAATTACCTACGATCGAATCCAGAATAACGAAAGGATTATCGTTTCTGGGATCTCCGCCTAAAATTGGTTAAAGCTCTCATATCTAGTAGAGGAATGATGGGCAGAGGTTGGTGATTAGATTTAATGATAGTATAGAATTGTATCAATAACTCCAGGTGCGCTATTCGAGAAGACGCCACATTGTCAGTGTCCTAAGGTTCAATGTCGTAGGCGTACGGCATTTATTTCGATGCTACTCGACAAGTAGTGCTACCTATATGGATTTATAGATATAATTAACTCTTGGATGTTTCTTATTGGAGGATTTAAAGGATGAATCTCAACTCAAGCAACCCTTTATGCTTCTTATCGGGTGATTCAAGGGATCGCTCGTTTCCTAAAAGATCGGTTTTGAGCCGAGTAAAATATAACCAAGGCATCGACTCGATCTTTGCTGCTCGAGGATGTGAATCTCGGAGGGCCGCTGGGTACAGCCCGCTGCAGATTGACCACAAAGTCTGCAGGTTACTTAAAATGACTTTGCCTTAGACTCTCGCCCACAAATAATATTACTCTTATGAACGCATTTTAACGACGCCTGCCACTCTATTCTTCGCATCAAATATGCCATATGATGGCCTTGCAAAAATACCGGCAAGCAGCAGTTGCGGGCTGCGAGCAGAAGATCAGGAGCACATTGACCACTGGCGAAGCTCTGGTTCTTTAAGCTGAGAAGATAGAAAGTCTCTGAAGCCGGGAGGCAATATGCATCTATATGAAACTGTAACGGGAAAGGGGACACATTATTGCTATTTATTCTACTGTTCCCAAAAGGTTCCATGACCAGAACGAAACCAATTGGAATACTGAACTAGTACTGCACACCCATAATTTTCGAACACTCACATCCAACAATCATGACATTGGGGCCTTGACGACATCGCAGCACCCACATCCGATGATCACAAGTTCTGCATTCAGGGTTTTAACTGGGGGAAGAATCAGGGAGAGTGTTAACGTTGAGTTCATCAAAAGTTCGGAAGTAAGTTAAAAACTTGGAATCGTTATATACTTGCATACGAGAAAACATGCACAGCCGAGGTAATGAGATGCATTTGCTTTGTAAGGCATGAAAAGTAATAATACTGAATGGTTCAGGTCATTTTACCACACTGGAACAGTACACATGGGGCAAACGGTAAAATGTTACTTCGATTATTTTTCAAAGTTACAGAATATTATAACTATCTCATCCAATATGCAGAAATTTGATTTCAAGGGCTTCGAAATTGCGACATAAAGAGCTCATTTGCTACCAAAAGTAAGAGCTCATCTAGTGGATCTATACAAGCTTAACACAGACCACTAATTCTTATCATGCACTCACATATTACTATCGTTATCAACTATGTTTCATACGTCGTCTGGGTACTGATAAATGACACATGAAGATGGTTTCAAAAGTGAATCCAATGAGCAATAACAAGTTAATTGAGTGATAGTTTCCAATAGAATTTGACGAACAATATAATTTGATCAGTGTAAAAGCTACAAAGGCTTAAAGATATCAGCACTAGAGTTTCATGGAATATATATTTCTCCTCATGTAAAATGAATAAAAGAAATTTCAGTCCAGCATATTTGGAGATTTATCATGCATCCAAGAGATGCCCACCTTTAAACATGTAGAGCCTAATTTTTGACAATTTGGGAACCTACAGTTCAATGAGTCATGAAAGGCAACTGTTGCTAACTGCTCCATGAAAGCAGCTGTTGCTAAACTGACTGAATTTCTTGAACCCTTCTTTGCTCTTATTGAGCTAAATCAAGAGAGTTCAGCTCAATTTAACTTCTCATTTTGCAAGGCTTTTTATTTTTTATTTTTGTTTCTGATTGGAATTTAACATTTTATTATAGAGATACATATCAAGAGAGGAAGAATGGAAAATAGATGTGCCACATACGTTCAATTATTATTCATTCAATAAGAGGTTATTTGAATTTGATAGTTTATATAATGAAAATACTGACCTGATAATTGTGCTATCTATTCCCAATGCAGACCTTTCCAATGGTTTCAGCTAGGTCAGCTGTTGATCTACACTTAGGACAAGGCAATGCTCTCCGCTAAAGTTATGTGCAACCTCATCCTTATGTCTATAGTTTGCCGACAAATAAGTTATTATATACACCTGATGCTTTCGTTCGACAACAGTTGTTCACAATCTTGCAAAAGCAGCGCTAGGTTATATGTCATGCCCATTCCAGCTAAATTTGATCTTTTCTATAAATCCTGCAACCTCCCCTTAAATCAGTGCCCCTCTCTCCTTCTCATATTATCAAGTAAATATAAGAACAAGATCATTAACTTGTGTTGCTGAATCCACCTCAATCTGAGCTTGTTCCTGCTTCTTATCCTGTATTGTTCATAATGAAATCTTATATTTAATCCTGCTTCTACTAACTTCCACCTCTAAATTTGGAATTCATCAGAGCTCACATTGATCCATTTAAGCTGCCCATAGTAGAGCAGTTTACATGAAAAATGCATAAATCCAAAGCGCAGGAAACATGTCTACTCTATTGTTCTTTCCATTAGTAAAAACATTTTAGTTAAAAGGATCTAAAAGGTGAGATTTGTTATTGTCTGCTCTTAAATACAAAACAGTTCTTACCTGGTTTAAGTGACATTTTCGACATGGGTACATTCATCCATGACTCGTTGGATAGGTTAATATGTAGCAAACATATGGAGAGAATCATAATCATAACTATCAAACTTTATCTAAACATTTAGGGTGGGCATGACAATGGAAAGCATCAGAAATAAAAACTCATGTCTTCTTCATATTGGTCCAGAAAATCTTTTTCTGAAATACATTTCAAGATTGATCTTGAATATGTGGATCGACTTGCCTATCGATGACTGGCATCAATATTCAGTGCAAAAAAGAAAAATTGGTCTTCAATAAGCAGACATTAATGCATAGTTGGTTTCTTATGATACTGTCCAAGTTGGTTAAGATGGAAATCTTGCTAAATGAGCTTTAAAAAAATCACTAAATAAGGGTAGAAGATCAAAGTAATTAATTGTATATTTCCTGCTTAATAAAAATTAAATAGATATGAGTATACACTGACAAGACCAAGATGAATTATCCAATCATCAATGATACAGAAGTTCATGGAAGTTAGAATTGCATTGAGGTTTGGTGATTTAACTAATCAACAAGCTGGTAGTTAACATCCATCACTTGCTTCTCTAAGAAAGAGAAGCAAAAACTCACTAACTTATTTCCTAGTGTCTTTAGCTCCAAGCACCCGAGCACGAAGTATGGTCCAATTTTATTCAACTACATGCTGAATGTCATTTGCACACCAGTTCCTAGTGCATGGCTCAGCTTTCCTAGTGCTACGTACGAAGACACATCCCTGGCACACTTGGTCTCCAGCACACTAACATGCACAAGAGGCAGATAATCTACATTAAGAATCTTTGGTTGCTCTTGCAAGCTCCATGGAATCTCATAGCTAAAAATAAGGGTGTCACCTCTTACAAAGGCTACTTGCTCTGAAATAGTAGTTCAGGTTTAGGATGATGCAAATTGGCAGGCATTAAATCACTTGTATGTTCCTAAACTGTTCTCATTTGCACACACAGTAAACATCTTATGCCTTAGAATCATTGGTATCGGTTAGATTCTTCCAGTATCTCAAATAGCTGGCATAATGTTTAAGTCTCTTGAGTGTTCCACATACTTGTATTTATAGATTCCTCTGTTTCCAAATTTAAAAACAAGAATGCTTTGTGCTCCTACATGTTAGCAAGCATAGTGATCAGAACCAGTTTTTCACAATGTAACTAGATGAATTCCACTGTTTGAGTATTGATAGTCAAAATGCACCTTTGACTCTACCACAATGCATTGGAAGAAGCCATACTAGGCAAACTGTATGTGGTTGCTTTCAAACCCACACCATCATCCAAAATTTTAATATCTGAATA
The DNA here is from genome assembly GCF_009389715.1 of Phoenix dactylifera. Lineage (NCBI taxonomy): Eukaryota > Viridiplantae > Streptophyta > Magnoliopsida > Arecales > Arecaceae > Phoenix > Phoenix dactylifera. The sequence goes on from NC_052403.1 coordinate 2,951,651, forward strand.
TTGATAATTAAATAATACTCCAATAGGTCATATATAACGATTTAATTAGTGATAAAATATCCAACTGTCACGATCATGAGCAACTGATACCAAATATATAACAGTGACTTAGAGCATACTGAGTGACGGTTGCCACATGCAACCCTTCATTTCCTAAATGAATCTCCAAGACTGAAAGAACTCTCTATTTTTTCCAAGAATTATAATTAGATCAAGTAACCTTGAACCTACAACTACCAAGCTGTCAAGCTCCATTTGTTTAGTAGCGATAATTAAAACACTCTACCTCTTTTGACCATTAGTGCTGTGCTTATAGAGACCCACATCCGCCGCTAGTTAGGCCACACTGAAATCACTTAAACTCCTTTACTTAAAACTTGGAAGTAACATATTTAAGCAAGATAATTTCTCGGGAACTAAGAAAAAGCATAATAGGAAACAAGCATTATCCCATTGGTTTGACATTTGGTTAATGCAAGTCAGGATCTTATGTAAAAATTGAGATCAAGGACAAAAATCCATCAAGTTGGACATTATGTCATTTAATTTTTGACACAATATATTTTATTTTAATAAAGTATACTTCTGTTTCATGCTTGTGCAAATGCTGGTTTATATATCAAATCTCAAATGAGCACTTAACAAGATGGATAACTATTTACTGCTTGAACTCAATTTTGAGCAAGAAAGCTAGTCGATCTAACTTGTAATTGCACATATGCATTGAAGAATATTATTTGAAGGTCAATAAACCTATTCTTATTTGCTTGCAATAGCATAAGTGGACAGCATATAACCTAGACTACTTTCTAGTATCTGTTCTTGCTCTAGTGACTAAAATGTCAACCGAACAACATAAAATCTGGGCTACACACCTGAAAATTGAGGTTACAGATTTTAGGGAAAAAATGTCGAAACACTGAGACTGGTAACGCCCCAAACAACTGTTATTGATGCCATGTTTTTAGAGTTTTGTAAGGCTGCAATGGAAGGAAGTATAACCTAAATGTTATCTGAGATGCTATGAAATTGATCCTATACTCTGTATGTTTGTTATAAATGTTCTGCTATACTGTGCTTCAATTTTATGGCAAGAAAACAGAGGAAAGGGTACATAACATTGAAGATCGACAGGAACATCCTAGTTCATATATCTTCCATCCTGAGAGTACATGTTTAACACAGAGAATAATAGCTGACCATGAAGTAGAGAAATATTCAAATGTTAAAATACAAAACAAGAAATGAAATGAAAAGTCAAGACAAGTGAAAACCAACTTCATGAAGACTATGCAAAGTTCTAAATAAATTCAAACATCACCGAAAATCAAGCGTATGCAGAATAATTCTCGATAAAAGGATCAATTGGCCTAGATGAACATTTTGGCATGGGTGTTGTTCGCATATGCTTTACCTGTATCAGAATGTAACATCTACGTTATGAATTAATGATATCAGCATCATCAACAATACACCTTGAGCACAACCAAACTCTGTCATATGCTTCTGGTCGAATCTGTTGCACTGTCTCTTCAAATCCATATCTATTCCTAAGAATTCACTGGAAAATTCCATAGAAGACCACCAATGAATTGTTTGACTGACAACTATTGCGTTATGGAAGTTTATATCATAGATTTCAATATAGATATGTAAAGGATAAATGGCATGGAAATTCTTGAGCTAAACAAAATTAAATTTACAAATTTGTATTTTTGAACCGTTGAAAGCACCTAAAAGTAGGAGGAACTACCCCGGTAGGACTTCACTATCACATTCAAATAAAAAGAGCAAAAGCCACCTGTACGGTAAAACATTCAGACAATATTCATAATTTCCCAACAGAATTTTCAAGTCAAGCAATTCAGAGCAATGGAAAACACTAAGTAAATGGAAGCTAACACCGTTCAACTTTACAATGTTAACTCTACAAGGCAAAAGCTTAAGAATGAATCAAAGGTGCACAAGTCTGTGTAGACCAACCAAATAAACACTAATTAAGCATTCCCCTGTCTTCGATGTGTTTCAACGAGGAATGTAACCTTACTTGGCCAAGAAGACTACCATCGCTTTTTCCTTAACTATCCACAGAATGAAGCAACCAGTTTCAATCAAAACCCTAATTCTGATACTATCCCCAATTATGATAGCCAACATTAGATTGGAGATAAGAAACTACACTGGAGCTCCAATACGTAAGTCCATTCAATTTCGAGGCAATATTAGTTATAACTACCTACTGATCACAATAACAAGAAGAAGAACAACAACAAGAACAAAAATAAAAACACGAACAGAAACAACGACAATAGAGATGGCAATCACAATGGAAAAATGGAAAAAGAAACCCTCCACGAATCCCAGAACACTTTTCTTTTGTATCCTTTATACTCCCTCCCTCAAAACCTCAACCTTCCCCATATCCCGACTACTTATGATTAGATGTAGAATGAGCGAAGACTACCTGGGAGACTCGCTTAATCATCACCTGTGGGAAAAAGAGTCAGCTCCCTCCTTCCGCCTCCCCTCTCTCCCGAGTCCAATTCCTCCACCCCATATGAAGAAGCCGCCGGCGGGAAACCCATCCCTATTTCCACTCCCATATGTTGCATCCCAATCAGCGGTGGCGACAGGAACCGGTGATCGAAACCCCCACCACCACCGACGCCGCCGCTCGCCACCGATCCGAAATGCCCCATCTGCCTCTGATAGTAGTACTGCTGCCCGATCTGGTGGTGATGATGATGGTGGTGGAGTGGGTTTACGGGGACAAGCGGCACGAAGGACGGGTCGGGTCCGGTGGCGCCGCGGGGGCTGAGGAAGTGGTGGGGGACAGGGCCGCTGGCGAAGAGCTGGTGGTCCGCGGCCGAGATGTGGCCTCCGGCGAGGGCGGCAGAGGCGGAGGAGGAGGAGGAGGAGGACTGCTGCATGCGTTTGAGGTAGAGGCGGTACTTCTGGAGGTGGCTGGCGACGTTCTCCCGGGTGAGGCCCTCGACGCCCATCAGCTGCATGATGGTCTTGGGGACGGCGTTCTTGATCCCCAGGTGGGCCACCGCGTCCACGAACCGCTTGTGGAGCTGCGGCGTCCACACCAGCCGCGGCCGCTTCAGCGTCCGCGCCGCCGCCCCCTCGTCTCCGGCACCGCCTCCGCCGCCGCCGGAGTCTGGGTCGGGGCGGGGGGCGGCCGCGGCGTGAACGGGGAGGGGAGGTCGAAGGCGAGTGCGAGGTCGGCGGTGATCAGAGTTTGTGAAAGGGGCATCAGCTCTTCCGGCTTCGGCAGCTCATCCTCCCAGCTGGCGAACCAGTTGTTGTTGCTATTGATATTCGACTCCTCCTCCTCCTCCTCCTCCTCCTCCTCCGTTCCTTCTCTCATCCCTACCATTCTTGATATCTCTACCATTTATTCTTCTCTCTTGGTTGATGGAATTTGGGGAGAGAGAGAAAGAGGGATTCGCGGTGGATATCTTCCTCGTCTTCTCCGTCTGCTCTTCTTTCTTTTTGTTTGCTTGCTTTGGGTTTCTTCGTCTCTCCTGATTTATCGCGTGAGATTTATGGTTAATTTCCTTTGGCACGTGTGGAGATATTTGCTGTTGTGCGAGGGTGGTATAATAGTATGGCGTTTATTTTTTATTTTATTTTATTTTATTTTGCTTGAAGGGATGCACCATACAGGCTAAAAAGTCAAAAAATAACATGTTCAAAGCGCACCAAATAACTCTTACTCCTTCATAGCTATATAGAAGGCGATCCAATATGCTGCTTCATTGACTTTTTTATATACATGCTTCCCGTGCGAGACCATCTCGTCGCAGACTTGGCACTGTAATAATACTAGTGCAAGGGGCATCCGTTGCATGGAAATAATTAGCCTTATATAGAGTTTCTTTTTTGTTCCTTCTTTAACTATTTTTCAGGTGAGGTTAAGGTGCAATGGAACTACCCTCAGTGAAGTTTATCCACGAATCCTACTTTCCAGTCCGATCTTTAACAAATGTTTGGTGGAATTCAGAGAATTAGCTGTTAAGAATCTTTTCTAAATTACAGTGCAAGAGTATAACATAAAAATATTTAATCTTTCTGCCTCAATTATTGGCATGAATGATGCATTTCGATCATATGAGTGAGAATGCAAAGCACAAGCTCTGGGCATTCCATCATGCATGTTAAGTGTGGTTGAGTGATGAACATTGTCCCTGGATTTTGCCACAACGCTAGCTCTCTGTGGACTCATCTAGTTAAGTGTAGCATGAAGCCCACAGAAAAGCAAAACCCAATGATAATAAACTTAATTAGTAGATTGATGTGTTTAGTTGAAAGAGGGAAAAAAATAGCACGAGCAAAGATTTTTGTGCTTCCATTAGAAAGACGTTCCTTTCCCAATCTCCAATTCATCAGGGCCCAGCCACAGATGTTTTTTTTTTCTAGGACAAAAGGGTAGAGGAGGCTAAGGAGAATCTCACCGCGTAGTAACCTCCACTGGCCCTCTTCCCGCTAGAGAGTGTTCGATGCGGGTAGAACATTTTTTACTCATATCCTTCCCATCTGTAGCAGAGCAGCACCACCTAAATAACGACAGACTATATAGCGACTCCACCAGACGAACTAGACCGGGGGCATTCGGTCTCTGCATTTAATTAACGCCCGCACGTTTTGAATCTGGGCCACTCCGTTGAAATCAAAGTTTCGTTCCCATCATGCTACCAACTTGGTAGTCAGCCACAGATGTTTGGATGCTCATCTTATCACCCATAGTGTCCACGTGAAACATCGCATCAAATCTTGAAGCATCAATGCGAATGGTTGTGCCATTGATTGGACATCATCGAAAGGTTCAGCATTGAGTGGACCAAGTTGAGGCCTGTATTTGATTTTTTTTTTTTCCGATTAACTGGAAGAACAGAATGCGGTGGAGCTTGACTGATTAGCAGGTTTAAATAAATAAAATTATACTTTGTATGGATCCTTCGACAATCAATCCAATCAAAAATATTTTCTTATTATCTTTATCTTAGACATTTATTTTAAAATAGGCATAACTTAAATTATCTACTATAGTCCAACCCTATATTCTTACTTAGTCTAATACTGCATCCCTGTCGTAGCCTTGTTTTACACCTTTCTACTATAATCCTATGCTATCCCTCCATCCATTTCCATCTTCTTCAAATGATAGTATAACGGTGGCGAAAGTTCTTGAAGATCAAGATATCTAGACCACACTACTCTCTATTCTCTTTCGATCCATATCTTTCTGACTAACTTAATGTCGGTGGCATGCCCGATGCAAGCCTTGCTCAAGTAAGCTTGAGGATACACCCTATGCCTCGACCAATGGAGTTCCTTGGTAATTCTGAGTTTTCTAGCTCATTCGAAATAGGACCGAAAGGGTGGCAACAATAGCCGGCAACGCCATATCTCAAGGCCTTACATTGATTTGCCATGTAGCACCACCTTGTTCGAGAACTAAGATCTACCCATGTGCAACCTGAATTTTGCCTATTCTTTTGCCTCATATTACTTGATGGCAAATTCAATGATGAAACAAGTATTAAGACATGATCATAAAGAAAGAATTCAATTAAAAAATATATTTTATATAATCTTTTATCAATAATAAAAACTAACAATTTTAGAAAGGATGCAGTGCTCAAAGGTTGCTTATCACCAAAGTTGACGGGATCGATGGTGCCTCCCAAAGTATCTCATGGCTGTAGTCGGTTGCAATCGCGGATGAAAACTAGAAAATAGACGGAACCCTTCGAAATCCTAGTTGCTTGAAGAGCACAAAGAGGAAAGAGAGACTAAACTATGAATGAGAGTCTTTCAGTCGTGCAGGGGCGATTCGACGAATTTTATTCAAAACGAATATTCTCGTATTTGAGTTACTATCATAAGTGATAGTCATCCTATATCTATTTTTTTTAATTTAGGTTTAGCTAATTACTTAATTGTTTTCTGGTTTTAGTTTAATTTAAACTTCTTCTTTTCACTTACCTCTTGTTATATAATATCCAAATCCGGATCCAAATCTAGAAAAATTATGTGTAGCCAGTATTCGTGATTTGAAAGATTTTGAACTATCTATTCCCAAATCCGGATCTGGATCAAAGCAGACTCGAAAAAATAGTATCTAAATTTGATCTGAATTGGGATACAAAAATAGATACGGTTGGATATGATCCCGACCCCACTGTCAACCCTAAGCTTAAACTGAAATTAATTGCTATGTTCGATCACCTTTGTGAGTTTATACTTTGTTGAATTGTCTCCTTTAAAGAGATTAAAGATTAAATAAAAGAGAATGTTGGTAGGACACAGGCCAAAGGTTTTCAATGTGTAAGAAGGATGACCCCAACGCACCAAAGAGACCCTTTGAAATGCTCGGGTCAACTCCTTCCTATTTTATGGACCAAAAAAACTCCTTCGTTGCCACCAAGGTAGTAGCCTGGTGGTAAGGGGGCGATAATTCCGCCAAGTTGCCCGGGTTCGAAAACGCGCCGGGCGTCGATTAATTAGGGACCGGATGCCCACGCCCGGCTGGCTTGTTGGCGGTTATGCTTTTCCTTCCTCTTGTACCAAGGTGGCGCTGGGGTGACGTACCCACCACGTGAGGCGGTGAACCCAGTGGGGTGAGCCCACGGGTCGGGGAAGGCACGCGAAACCTGCGACCTGTATCGAACATTCCCTAGTGGAAGGGGGGCCCCAGTAATGGGGCTGCTACGCGGGTGGGCTGGTCCCTCCCCCTCCCCTCCTATTTTTGACCCAAAAAAAAAAAAAAAAAAAAAAAAAAAACTCCTTCGTTTTTTGACATGACGCCATTATGACGCCCCAGAGCAGCTTCAAACAACCGGGTCATATGCACATTTAAACAAGTCATTCATGCCACATTCGTAAATGCTTGCCTACATCTACGTCTAGGATAGTGCATTTGGTTTACGGATGACCTATATTTTACGATGTATTTGTTCATCCTTGAAATCAGAATCAAAATCAGCATAAAATTTAAATATTAAAAAAATTAAAATTAAATTTTAGAGTGATTGAATATTTTTATTCTTTTCTAAAATCAAATAAAATAGCTCTTTCCCAACCAAATGTTAAAATAAAAGTTATTTATTTTTAATCTAAAACCTCAGTTCTTCCAACTAAATATACTCCCGTAGCCTATCCTAATGCGTCATTTGCCCGTGATACACGTGGTTGGAGAAAGATATAGAATTAGTCTATTGTTCAACCCAAAGTACATTAGTAAGGCTAACTTAGAATTAATCCTTGTGTCGTTTGATCAAAGATTAGTGGTTGGAGAAACTTAGAATCGGTCCATAGTTCAAACAAAAGCATATTTTATGAACTTGGGATGCATTTTGGTTCACGACCAAATTAGGGTCGGACTAAATTGGAATGGCCATCATTCTTGATGCATTTTATTTGTGATTGAAATTGGAATCGAAATTGTAATGAGATTTAAATGTTTAAGAGAGAGTTGTGATGTGGATTTTGCAGGATTACAACACTTCTATTTCTCTTGGGATCAAAATTGATGTGGGACTCTCTCAACTAACATGGCTGGAACTGAGTGACTCATTCCCATTCTAGAGTCTAACTTCTTCTAACAAATATGCCTTTAGAATCAGCTTGTCGCTCACAAATTAAGTGGTTGGGAGAATGCAAACAAAAGTACCACTTTACAAGGAGAAACTTAGAATCAGTCCATTTGTTCAAACATAGAGTACATTCCCAAGAGGTAGGCGCCCGTATCGAATTGATCCTGCAAGTTGCTTGTTTTTTTTTGTTAGAAGACTTTCAAGCTGCTTGAAATCTAAAACAAAGGTCATAAACCAGCAAACTGGAAAAATGCACCCATCTTGATTTAGGACTGCAATCGAGGTTCACTAAATAGTAGGAATCAACTATCACCCAATTGTAGGTTCACCCATTAGAGTGAATAAATAGGAGCTTCCATATCAGCCAAATGTGTACTGTACAGTAAATCCAACTATCACCATTGCAAGCCTAGTTTGTTTGGCATCATGCTAAGTCTCTGTCCCTCTGTTTCATTTTTTTTAATTAAAAATGACATAGCAATCAAAAGTAGAGGTGCATTCACCAATCCCACATTCTTATATTCTAATATAAATTTGAAGAAGTCTGCAACGCGTGCGCAGAAACTTCGAGCCTCCCGGTTCCCACGGCCTGTATACATTAATCCTACCCATAAATCATTGAAGCCTCCCCAGAATAGAAGTTGCCGCTGTTCCGTTTCCCACCCTATGGAACCCAATCGAGCGGACCAGATCTTACCCTGGTGCCACGTGGCTGCCATCCCGTACCCCGGCCGAGGCCACATCAATCCCATGATGAGCCTGTGCCGGCTCCTCGCCTCCCGTGGCCTCCCTCGTCTCCGTCGTCCTCACCGAGGAGTGGCTCGGCTTGCTCGGCTCCGGCTCCGCCTCGCCACCGGCCGCCCAACCTCCGGCTCGTCTCCATCCCCAACGTCATCCCCTCCGAACGGAGCCGCGGAGCCGATTTGAGAGGCTTCGGTCCAGGCCGTCTACACCAGGATGGAGGAGCCCGTCGAGCGGCTCCTCGAGCGGCTTCGAGCCGCCGGTTGAACTCCATCGTAGTGGACGCTAACCTCGTGTGGGCGGCCGAGATCGGGAGGCGGAGGAGTATTCCGGTGACGTCGTTTTGGACGGAAGCGGCTTCCGTGCTTTTAGCCTTGTGTCGTTTTGGCGAGCTCGACGATGGGGCCCCAAACGCCTGTCGACTTATCAGGTACGTCCATCATATAATATACGGCGGATGCGTCCGGCGGAGTTAGGCGGCAGGGAACAATTAATGCTCATGTTTTATTATTCTTTGATCTTCATTCATTAATGGAATGATTATGGAGCCTAATAACGCTTTAAATGGGTTGGGTTGACCTTAATCCAATCCGACCTGATTTAAAGAATCCGTGGGGCCAAGTTGGGTTTTTAAAATTGGACTGCTTTTATTTGCTAGGTCAAGTCTAGGTTTACAAAATTCTCACCCAGTTCAACCCGACCCGTTTGATTTTGGACGAGAGAAATAGAAGAGATTGTCTTTTATGATTGTCAATGGCATGAATGCTGTATTAAGGATTAAGTTTGTAATGTCTGGGTCCTGTTGCTGGAAATTGGACCGGGGCCGCCGTGAAGCCGGGAAGGAGGAGCTCCGCTGCTGCAGGGGCGGCGGACGGCGGTGCGCCGGCTGGCTGCGTCCTCCGTGCGGGGGGTGTGCAAGTCCTGCAAGGAAAACCGGTGGCCGGGCTCCCCGGCGCCGGCCCTCCGATGCCTAAGTTAGAGGGGGCCAAGGAAAACCGGTGGCCGGGCTCCCCGGCGCGGCCCCCGATGCCCCCTAAGTTAGTGGGGGCAAGTATGTGGGAGAGCAGGGAAGAGAGTATATGGAGAAGACACAGTATTTTATCAGATCAAGAAGACGAGGGAATGATGTCCTCATTGTGTCTGTGCTTCCCGCGGGTTCAGTCCCGGGGATCTGTTTCCCGTTTTTGTTGTCCCTCTTGTTTTTGGCCCCCCTCCCTTTTCCCCCAGGTTTCCTTTTATAGGAGATTTTGTTACCTGGGAGGTGACAGGAGGTTGTCCCTGTTTGTAATAATTGGGCACGATTTGGCCCATTTATGGCGTAGTGGAAAACGGGGCCGAATCAGACCGGAACCAGGGAGTTGTCACGGTCGATCGGACCTGTTGGAGTGGTTGAACCGCCGGCCGTAGCGGGCCTGGGGTCTGTGGATGGTAAGTGCATTTATTACCAAATGAACCGGCGGTCAGGGAGAGCCATACGTTCTGATGGTTTCAGTGATCCGGAGATCGTCTTGGGCCGTGTTCATTAAATGACTGAGTGCATCCGGAGACCTTGAGAGAGTCTCGTGCATTAATGGCAGGTCGTGCCGAATACCTGCGAAGATCTTATGCCTTGATGCTTGGAATAGTGGCAGGTTATAGTGGAGTTGTCAGGTCCCTTAGAGGGTTAGGTGGAATTGGATATTTGGCTAAGGCATGGCTCGGCCTGCTGTGCTCGGCCTTCTGGTCTCGCCTTCTGGTCTCGGCTCTCTGGTCTCGCTCTCTGGTCTATGAGCTCGAGAGCGGAAGAGCTCCATCACTTAGGATGAGCTCGAGCTTGCTGATGGATTTGGGTGCTATAATTACATTTGTGGGGTGGTCCATTTTTCCACCAACACTACCCCCCGACTTCCGAGTCCGAGCTGCTTTTTGGCTCGGGCGAAGGAAGTAGTTCAGTCATCGATCGTCCTGGTGCTGTGAGCGTTCTTACCACCAAGGCGACTGAAGACGCTTTTTCTGCTCGGAGTCCGTTCTTTGGGGACGTCGGCAGAGAAGAATCCAAGTAAGATAAATGAGAATGTAAAGACATTAAATGAATGGTACCTTGTACCGTGTGCGTCCTTGCGCCGAGGCGACCGAAGACGCTTCTCTGCTCGGACTCCGTTCTTTGGGGACGTCGGCAGAGAAAAGTCCAAGAATAAAATAATGTAAAGACATTAAATGAATGGGTACCTTGTACCGTGTGCGTCCTTGCGCCGAGGCGACTGAAGACGCTTCTCTGCTCGGACTCCGTTCTTTGGGGACGTCGGCAGAGAAAAGTCCAAAGAATAGGATAGACAATGTAGAGACATTAATGTAGAAACATTAAGTAAATGGGTACCTCTCATGCAGTTGGAGTTAAGTGCTTCAGGTCGACTCAGCAGGGTGCCCCCACTCAGATCGGGGCGTGTTGTCGTAGAAGACGTCGAATGTCGTCGAAATGGCGTTGAATGTCGTTGAATGTCGTCGAAGTGGCGTTAAATGTCGTCGAATATCGTCGAATGGCGTCGAAATGGCGTCGAATGTCGTCGAAGTGTCGTCGAATGGCGTTGGATGTCGTCGAATGGCGTCGAATGGCATCGAATGTCGTCGAAGTGTCGTCGAATGGCGTCGAATGGCGTTGGATGTCGTCGAATGGCGTCGAATGGCGTCGAAGTGTCGTCGAACTTGATGAACTGACTCAACCGGAGGTGGTGAGTTCCGGACGGAATACTCAGGACTGGGTGGAGGACGTCGAGAGGCATTGGAAGCCCCTTTGCTTCTTAGCTTCATAGCAGCGAACTCGGTCCCTTCCTCTAGCGCCAACTGTTGCTGGAAATTGGACCCGGGGGCCGCCGTGAAGCCGGAGAAGGAGGAGCTCCGCTGCTGCAGGGGGTGGACGGCGGTGCGCCGGCTGGCTGCGTCCTCCGCTGCGGGGGGGTGTGCAAGTCCTGCAAGGAAAACCGGTGGCCGGGCTCCCCGGCACCGGCCCTCCGATGCCTAAGTCAGAGGGGGCCAAGGAAAACCGGTGGCCGGGCTCCCCGGCGCCGGCCCTCCGATACCTAAGTCAGTGGGGGCAAGTATGTGGAGAGAGCAGGGAAGAGAGTATATGGAGAAGACACAGTATTTTATCAGATCAAGAAGACGAAGGGAATGATGTCCTCAATTGTGTCTGTGCTTCCCGGCGGGTTCAGTCCCGGGATCTGTTTTCGTTTTTTGTTGTCCTCTTGTTTTTGGTCCCCCCTCCCTTTTCCCCCCAGGTTTCCTTTTATAGGAGGATTTTTGTTACCTGGGAGGTGACAGGAGGTTTGTCCCTGTTTGTAATAATTGGGCACGATTTGGCCCATTTATGGCGTAGTGGAAAACGGGGCCGAATCAGACCGGAACCAGGGAGTTGTCACGGGTCGATCGGACCTGTTGGAGTGGTTGAACCGCCGGCCGTAGCGGGCCTGGGGTCTGTGGATGGTAAGTGCATTTATTACCAAATGAACCGGCGGTCAGGAGAGGCCATACGTTCTGATGGTTCAGTGATCCGGAGATCGTCTTGGGCCGTGTTCATTAAATGACTGAGTGCATCGGAGACTTGAGAGAGTCTCGTGCATTAATGGCAGGTCGTGCCGAATACCTGCGAAGATCTTATGCCTTGATGGCTTGGAGATAGTGGCAGGTTATAGTGGAGTTGTCAGGTCCCTTAGAGGGTTAGGTGGAAATTGGATATTTGGCTAAGGCATGGGCTCGGCCTGCTGGTCTCGGCCTTCTGGTCTCGGCCTTCTGGTCTCGCCTCTCTGGTCTCGGCTCTCTGGTCTCGGCCTTCTGGTCTCGGCCTTCTGGTCTCGGCTCTCTGGTCTCAGCTCTCTGGTCTATGAGCTCGAGAGCGGAAGAGCTCCATCACTTAGGATGAGCTCGAGCTTGCTGATGGATTTGGGTGCTATAATTACATTTGTGGGGTGGTCCATTTTTCCACCAACAGGTCCAATACAGACCGGGCCCAATACTGTAGGGCCTAGTTGAAGGGTATTGAGCCAGGGTAAGGGGTTAACAGGCCTTGCAGGCCCAAGAAGAGCAGTCTGCCATCTTCCCCGAGGGCTGAAAGGACAGGACCACCAGATGGCTAACGGAGAGACCCCCACAGGCATGCACAACCAGAGCCCGCCACCTCCTCCTCCCTCGGCAGCTGAGCCCTGAGCTGGCCTGAAGGGGAGGGGCAGCTGGTGGCTCCTGGGGCACTGAGAAAGGAGAGGATGCCACCTCTCCTTCAGGGTCAAATCCTAAGCCAAGTTTGTAAACCCCTAAAGCCCGCTGGTTTTTGACTATACCCTCCTAAACCTCTAACCTCCTGAAATTTCTATACTAGAGAGCTAGGCCCTGGAGCTGGAGGGAGAAGGTACCCCGCAGCCCTAGGAGAGGAAGGAGGGAGCACACCAAAGTGTTACTACACAAGTTCGACCGGCCACAACAAGGTAAGGGCCCTGTAAGTAGGTTTTTAGGCAAGGAAAGGGTGGAGACACCCCTCTGTGGGGTATTCTCCGCTCTGTTTCATTGATGAAACAGAGGGGAGGAGACCGGCACAGAGGGGAGGAAACCGGCACGAGAGAGACAGGAGGAGGGCCACTGCGGCCGGACCCACAGGCCGCGGGCTGGCTTGAGAACGGCGCAAGCCGAGCCCAACGCCACCCAGGCCGAGCCCAGCCGGACTCGGCCTGCGGGTGACAGGCCCCGGCCGTGGCTGCCCGAGGGCTGAGGGGCAGCCAAGGGCCGCCGGGTCTGCCGTGCCGGCGACCGACGCGGCCTCAAGGCTGCCAGCCTCAGCCGAGCCCCACCTCTCTGCCGGCCGAGAGGTGGTGGCGCGACTTTCACAAGAAAAAGGGGGAAAAAGGGAGAAGAAGAAAACAAAAGAGGAAGAAGAACAAAAAAAAAGAGAAGAGAACAAGTACTTACCTCGGACCACGGCCTTACCTCGCCATGGTCGGAGCCGGTGAGGTCCTCCCGGAGGAGATCGGCCTCGATCCCACCTCCTGGCTCTTCTCCTCTCCTCCGGCATCACTTCGGAGAAGGAGGAAAGAGTCGGCCTCCCACCGCCGCCGCCCCGAAAGGGGAGCACCACTCCGGCCGGTGGATCGGGAGCCTCGTCTCCCCGATCGCCTGCGAGAGGAGGGGGAGAACCAGAAGGCGGCAAGGGAAGAAGAAGGGCAACGGAAGAGGAGGAGGCCGAGGAGGGTTTTGGCCGGAGCAGGTGGGTTTCGGTGGAGACGAAGGGAGAACGAGGAAGACGAGGGAACCGAAGGAGAGAGAAAGCCACGGGTGGAAAGGGGCCGAAGCCTCCGGAAGCTCCCGGAAGAAGAAAAAAAAGAGGGGCCTTAACGGGTTGCCTAGCGGGTCGGATCCGAGTCCGGATCCGAAACCCGTTAGGCCCAAATGATTCAAATCGGTTTGGGTGAGCCCAATGTAGGGTTGATCCAAGCCCAATCGAATTAAACGGGTCAATTAAGCCTAATTGATATTGGGTCTGAACCCGACCAAGCCTGAATGAACCCAAATTAAGCAAATTGGGCTAAATTTGAACCCAATTAAACTCAATTCAGCTGGGTCCGAACCATGTTCATAACAGGTTGACCCCAGCAGGCCCAATTAGCTCTAAATCAGGCCCAATTAAATTGGCAGAAGGCCAAATTGGCTAGGAAAAAATGGACTTAACCACAAATCAGGCTCAACCTTTCCCATAGAGGCCCGATTAGGCCTGGTAGACTCAAATTTACTTCAATTGGGCTAAAACTTATGATAAATAGAGGATAATATGAGTCTTATAATATGGTTCTAGGAATTAAAGACTCATCGTCCGGACTCAAAGAATTGATAACAACTTATTGTAAGTAACCTGTTCTAATTCTGTTATAGATCATGTCATGTTATTAATGTTTTCTCAGCATTTTTTTTAAGTATATATGTTTCATGCATGATATGTTACGATGCATAAGTAACTTGCCTGATCTCAGAAGCTATGGCCATGTATGCAACATGATTATGCTGATATTTTAATCATGCATGTATGTTTGTATAGTCTTAGCTAGCCAAGAGGCACTATAATGGGCTCAAAGATGCTACTGATCGAATGCAACTGAGCTGGCCTTGCTAGTGGCCGAGAATGACTTAGCTGGCCCCGCCAGTGGCCGAGAATGACTAGCTGGCCCCGCCAGTGGCCGAATGGACTTCGCAGTAGCATCCGAGAGAATGGACCACGGCATGCCGGGGGCACGGTTAGATATGCATATTTTGGTGAAAATTTTGTGACTTGCAATACTGCCCTGTTTAATTCGCATATATATTATGCCATGATAAATTGTTGGATTAACATGCATATCAGCTTCTCAAACCCTGATAAACATGTTTAGCCTACTAGTCGATCCGATAGGATTATGCAGGATTACTTACTGAGCCGTGTAGCTAATGTCTGTTTATTTTTCGTTTTCTTTCAGATCCTCACCAGTGATCGCCATCAGATATATTTTTATTTTGTTACAGAGCTTCGTTATTTTTGGAGAAGCATATACACTTTTGTACATTTGAACATCATAGAAGTTCTGTATTTTTGGTATCAATCTTCAAGGTTGTAATACAAATATTTTAATATATGAAAGTTTGAAATCTATTGGTTACCTGTTACCCCTGTACGAGATTGCGTGCTATTGTGGGCGGTAGTCGGCAATAGTACGGCCGTGTCACGGATCCGGGTCCGGGGCGTGACAAAGTTAGTTATATTAAATGGGAAGACTATTTTCCTAAGAAGAAAATTCAGATTAATGAAGGCAAAATAGATTACAATTTTGTTATGTGAAAAAAGATGGATTCATGATGAGTTCTTTGCAGCGGTTGAACTTTGTTATACGTCATTATCAAAACTATATTCCTCATTTTAGCCCATGCATGCTTTTTTAGTAGTATGTTTAGAAAAAATAGTAATAGATGCACTCTAATAAATTTATGAGATATTATTGTTGAGTAAAAAGAATTAGTATAGATGCAATTCTTTTCCACTCAAAGAAAAGTATTATATACATGAACAGAAAATTTTTTTGGTAGCTAATAAGATTGAGGCTATCTTTATTAGATTAGTTTGTAATGACATTGATCTTGATGCTTAGGCACTTTCACTTTTATGGTCCTGCATAACATGCTTTATGTAGTTTTTACTCATTGCAAAAGAAACCAAGTACAAGAAATGACAAGTATATATAAAGTTTTGAGCTGATTCGGACCCAAATTTTTTGGATTAAGGCTAGGTAATACATAGCTCGACTCGACTCTAATGACCTATTAGGTCAAAGCCTGATCTTCTATTGGGTTAGGTCGGGGCCACTCATAACGCGACCCGACCTGACCCATTTGTATCTTTAGAGCGTGATGTGCAAAAATAGAAAAAGAAGGGTCCGTGAGTACTGGCTACCGAATGAGATAATAAAAAAAATTAAAATGTCTTTGCCGCCTTAACCAACGAGAGTTTTTTTTTTAAAAAAATAGAGAAAACAACTCAGAAAAGTCACTTTCACCAACCACTTTGCCCGATTAAATGGCATATTTTTTATATGAATTCAAATTGAGCGAATACTAATGATGCATTGGATTCTCAAAATTATTAATAATGCAACTTTTAAAGAAAAAAATATCATGTTCTAGATATGTAACATATTTTTAATATGATAACGTAAAATGGACAACCTTAGGTTCATTTGATTCGCAAGGAGAGGGGGAGAAAAAGTATGGTTAACGAAAAGATGGAGGAAAATCTTATATTTGGTTAAAGTTTTTAAAAGAGAGATTAAAACGTAGCTTTCTCATAGAAATAATTTTTTTATATTTTATAGGAAAAGAAAACCTATTTGAGATATAGGAATATCCGATTCTCACCGGTTAAGAATTGGGGTATTTGTTTTTCAAATACGCCATTAAGCTTTTAGATAGAGTAGATAGAATGGAGTGAGGTCTTTTTCTTTATTAAGAGCATAACAAGTATTTTATATAACTTTTCTAGAAAAATATATGCTCAACCAAACATAAGCGATTCTATAATGTGCCATTTTTCTATGGTCAACCAAATATGAAAAAACTACTTTTCCAAGCATCATATATCCAGTTATCAGCTTTTTAGAAAAAAAAACATTCTAGTAAAAAAAAAAATCTTCTCGCAAACCAAATAAGTTTTTCAAATTTAAAAATTTTAAATTCATTAGAAAATTTAAGTCTAAGCCCTTTTCTTTCGGTGGAAATCTAAAACCCTAAAACACAGTCTTAATTCTCAAAGTTGGAAAACATCATTTTTTTTTTTTAACATATGTAACAGTGAGTTTTTCTAAAAGATATAAAAATGCTTCCTCAATGCAATGGCTAAAACTGATCATAGGTCGGATTTGGGCACAAAAAAGATCAAATTTTACATAGATTTGGCCTGAAACCCAATTAAAAATTTTAAACCCGAGGCTTGATCCATGGTTGCCCCGCAATTGCTTAGGATCAAGGGGCAACAATTATATATTCTCCTCACTCAACAAAAGAAGGGGCAATGAACGAGCAAAGTAATCGAGGTTAATGTGGCAAAAAGATCAATCAAAGATAGCAATGCTACATGTACGCTGACCATTTAACTCATCTTTTGGTTTCTTCCATGTTGACAGGCAGAGAAGAGGAAGCTCTGAGCTACATGCCTATTTCAAAGCCCATCATGTCTATTAAGTCTGCCCAAGACAGCTTAAAGGCATTCATACAATCATTCTCTTGGTTCAACGTAGCTCGAGGTCTCCTCCTCCCCACTTTTTATGATCTTGAAAGCTATGCAATAGATACTCTCAAGTCCAAGCTCCCTCTCCCCATCTATCCAATAGGCCCCTCCATTCCCTACATGACGCTCGACAATCCACACTGCGACACCAACTCCACGAGCGACTACGTCGTCAAGTGGTTGGATTCTCAACCAAGAAGCTCGGTTCTCTACATTTCTTTAGGCAGCTTCTGGCCCATCTCTGGCACTCAGATGGAAGAGATGGCATCAGGGCTGCAAGCAAGTGGCGTTCGCTTCCTATGGATCGTGCGAGAAGAGTGTAAGCTTCTTCAAGACCTGAGTGCAGAGATGGCCTTGGTGGTGCCATGGTGTGACCAACTAAGGGTGCTGTGCCACCCTTCCGTCGGTGGTTTCTTGACGCATTGTGGCTGGAGTTCGACGATGGAGGGTGTGTTTGCCGGCGTGCCAATGCTTACCTTCCCTTTGATATGGGATCAATTCCCAAACAGTAAGCTAATTGTGGATGTTTGGAAGGTTGGTGTCAGGGTAAAGGAGTCAGAAGAGCAGGTTGTAGGGAGGGAAGAGATTGCGAAGGTGGTGCATTACATGATGAACTTGGATGCGTTGGAGAGCAAGGAACCAAGGAGAAGGGCCAAGGAGCTCAAGGAGAAGTGTCGCAGGGCATTGGGAGATGCTGGCTCATCAGCCATCAACCTTGATGCCTTTGTACAAGAAATTTTAGACAAAAACTGTGGCAATGCTCAAACAGCATGACACTATATTGACTTGTATGACTGAAGTACTCATGTTTGGAGGCTTACCATACCTAGATGCTTTGCTAAGATGAGAGAAAACCAACCTTTGTTGTCTGAGCAATGCTTCTCTATCCGAAATGTTCTTCTGCTGCTTCTTTTGAAAAATAAATGGTTCTTTCATTTCATCAACCTAGCTTGTGGTTATGTATTCACACTGCATTAGACCTATCTGTAGCACAATGCTTGTTAGTTGTTTGTTTGCCACATGAAGTGGATTAACTCAAGGATTTGCATACGAAACAAACTTGCCAAGAGTGCTTGCGAAGCGCACTCGAAGCGTGATGATGCCCTATGTCTGCTTGTAACGTTGCTCGGACGAAAACCTATAAATTTTCCCTAAATCTTAAGCTAGATGCTTGTGATCCATTACCGATTTTTTATTTTTTAGGATTACTTTGCTAGTTCGCTGTTATTGAAATTCAGGTTTGATTTTGAAATTTAATTAAGCTGTAGATCATGCTTAAGCCTCCTCTCAAACATATGTTTACTCCAGAAGAGCCATGGACCGTAACCTACCGTAGATCACATTTTGTTATGGGGAAGATGTGAATTTATGCTTGGCATCAGAATGGTTATATGATAATTAAAGATGTTTGGTTTAGATTAATGCCTCGAACTTGCTGTGGTTCTAAGATGGTCACAAGTTATTTTATCAATATTCAATGAGCCTTTGGTGAATGTTGGAAGCCAATGAAGGTAATTGTTTGCTCATTGAATTCTGTTAAGTATTATTTGTTCAGGAAGTTAATGACTTGCCACTTGAAAAAGACTAATACGAGAAGTGATCTATATTTTCTATGGCTTGTTTTGGAAGTCCATATGTAGCATTTAAGGCTAGTCGTTCCATTTTATTTCCTTTACTCTGTATTCAGGACCATCAATTAAATTATGAGTCCCTTTTAAACTTAATTCCCAGTTGGGTTTTGTTTCCATTACTATTCATTGCACCCAATTCACTTTAGCATCTACAAGGGATAAGTTTGAGACTTTATGAACGTTAAGACGTGGCTTGTTATTTCTTCATGTAGCGGTGGAGTGTGCTTGTTGATCATATATGCATGCTAAGTGATCATGGGATTATATGTTCAATTGATTTCATGTAAACTAGTCACATGTTGCTTGCAAATTGATGGGGACATCAGAGCCCTTCATCCAGATGATCCTGAGCCCCCGGATTGAGTCAGACCCGTTTATTTGCATATTTATTTTATTATTTTATTTCTGGGCTTATTTGCATTTTAGGGTTTATTGTGGTTTATTTTATTTATAGGCTTATTTGCATTTTAGGGCTTAGTTGTGGTTTATTTGTGTTATTTGTGGGTTTATTAGGATTTATTTCTGTGTAAGGGGGTTTATGCAAATTGTGTATCTGGGCCCTATATATAGGGAACTATTTTCATGATTAGGGTTTAATGCAGAATTAAAAGACTTCTTTTCCCCACGTTTTCTCTTCTTCTCTTCTCCTCCCTTCTCCTTCTTCTCTTCTTCTTCCTCCTTCCCTTCCCCTCTTCTCCTGCCTCCATTTAAGTTGGTGCGGCATCAACTTGGTATCAGAGCAAGGCTGGTTTTGCCCCTGTGCCAAAGCCCCAGATCCTACACAGCGCCTTTCTTCTTTGCTGCCATTTGAATAGTCACCCCCACGCCCGCTGCACAGCTTCACCCCACCGCCTCCGCCTCCGCCTTTCTCCTTTGACTTCCCACTGCCCACTACCACCCGCTTCCATCATCAAGCCTTCCAAAAAAAAAAAAAAAAAACAAACCTTTGCAGGTTCCCTGTTCCCGTGACCACCCGTCACCGCGATCGCGGCCACCGCTTCCATCCCTCACCGACGACAACACCAGCGCCGCCGCTTCGACTCGCTGCCGGAGGTCGCCGTGACCCCACGGAAGCCCGCCGTCCTGATATCAACCGCGCGGCAACCGTCCTGACGGAGGAAGCTCTCGGCCGCGACCCCTGTGGCCACCGTCCGTGGCCAGATCCAGAAGTGGGACACCGCTCTCCTTCTCCGTCGCCGCCCTAACGCCTCCCTCCGCCGCTGCAACCCGGGTCGCCCGCGTCTGCCGCCAACCGCCTGCATCGGGTCCATAGAGGGGACCACCGCCGACCTTCGCCGCAGGCCACGAAGCCGTGGCCGTGATCTCGCTGCCACCGCAGGTCGTGGAGCCGCCGTCGTGATCCCTGTCCCGGCCCGCAGCCGCCGCCGCGAAGATCGACGCCCTCCCGAATCCGTCGGGAGGTTGAAGAAAGAATCAGGGTAACGGCGAGTTCTCAACCCGTTAACCCACAACCCGTAACCCGGGTCCAAAAAAAAAAAAAAAAGTTTCACGTGACCCACACGTGACGGGTCCGTAAAGGGTATCGGATCGGGTCAAACCCGTTAACCCGAATCCTAACGGGTCTGAGTTAAAAAAAGTAAAAAAAAAAAAGAAAAAAAAAAGAAAAAAAAAAGAAAAAAAAAAGGAAAAAAAAAAGGTACCTGTTCATCTTCCTCACCGTGAGCACTCTCGCCACCGCCTTCGTCCGCCGTCGCCGCCCGCCTCGCCGCCTTGCCACCGCCTTCGTCACCGCGGCCGTCCACAGCGCCGCCCGTCCTTGCCGCGACCGCCGTCGCCGTTCCACCGCAGCGCCGCCTTCGTCTTGCCGCCCTCGCAACCGCCGGTCCGAGCATTTTTTCCACCACGCCGCTCCGCCTGGCCGCCTTCGCCACCCCCACCGCTTCTTCTCCGATCGCACGCCGCCCACTGCTGCCTCCGCCTCGCCGCAACCTTCCGAACTCCCATCGTCGTCCCCTCCACCAAAGCCCCTCGCCGCCTCCGGCTTGCCCTCCGTTTGCCGCTGCACCAGACCGCCGCCACCTGCCTGCCGCCTCCTCTGCTCCGCCGCCGGCCGTCCCCATCTCGAACCCCTGTCACCTTCCGCCGCCCCTCTTCCCCTCAAACCCCTTCCTATCTGGCCGATCCCACGCGCCTCCCACCCTCCTTCTAAAGTCAACACGGGCCGACCCCAGGCCCACGCAGCAGGAGCCTACCCCGACCCTCTCTCACGAGCCCAAGTCAGCAGGCCGAGCCACTGCAGAGCCCCTTTCAACGGGCCTTTTCTTCTCCAGGGGGGCCACACCACCCCCTCCCTCCTCCCTTTTCAAGCCCATCAGCTGCACTTCGCTTCTGATAGTCGCCCCAGACCTCGAACGCACCATTCTGGTTGACTGCATCCGCCACAGGTGATAGGTTTCCATTTTTCTTGGATTTGTTCATTTAATTATGTTCTAGTTCTCTTGCATGATAGCCATATACTTGAAAATTTATATTGTTGTCAAAATTCAGAACATAGAACCCCTACTTTCAAACCCATCCTATTTGCCCTGTTAAAATCTAAATATTAAATTAGCACACCCTAACAACTGGATGCTTCTCAACATTCTTCGATCATATTGATTTAGGATCAGAACAACTGTACTACTTGATTGCAATCTAACTTCTTAAATTGAATAATCTTAATCCTTAATTCTGAATAACCGAAGTAAAAATCAGCAACATTTAAATTTTAAGTTATTATTGTGAAGACTTGCTGATTTCTGAAGTCATAACAGATTGCATTAGTAGGTTGTCCAGCATCAACTTTGGTCCTACATTATAGTTATTAAGGTTTCATTAGTGACACTGCATTTCACATCATCACCCAGTGTCATCATTGCATGCCAACCTGTAGTGATATGGAGTACTATCTCAGTCAACCTAAAACCCCTGTAGCTACCATGAATTCCGACATTTTGAGGTCTATCAAGGAACAGATCGTTGCCATACGGGCTGGATACAAGGAATTCAGACAAGAGATCCGTGAGCTCGTGCAAAATTCTAGGACCCCTAAATCGCCAACCCCTGTTACAGCCCAACCTAAAATCAGTTTGGTCGCACCACCTGTAGTCCTTCCCCACTCTCCTAGGCACCAAACCCAATACTCTAGGTGTCAACAATTCGGCCACATAGCGCCCCAATGTTCCACTAAAACCTACTCGATTACTGAACCAGAAGTTAGGAACCAAGAGGCCGAATATGTCGAAGAAGTCTATGAACCAAATATAGAAGACTATGAAGAAGACTTTGAAAACGAACTTACAGAATTAGACTTTGTCCAAAATGATTCCCAAAGGGAGACTAGTGATCTAAGTACAACCAAGCCACTTCACATCACAACTGTGGAAGAGGTAGTGACAGATATTGAGAGCCAATCATCTGAATTGGCACTTGTAGCTAAAGTTACCCATGCAGAGTCCAACCTTGAACATTCCCCGGTAGTAGTTTCCCTTCTAGAGGAGTTTCATGATGCACTCCCTGATGATCTTCCGGATGCACTTTCTCCAATGCATGATATCCAACGCGCAATCGATCTAGTTCCCGGAGCATCTCTGCCCAACCTTCTACATCATAGGCTCAGACCGAATGCATATGCTAGGACCTGAAATTTAATTTTACCGACAGTTGAGTTTGCATATAATAGTTCGGTTCATAAGTCCATAGGTATAAATCCATTCGAAGTGGTGCATGATTATAAACCTAGGCAACCCATAGACCTGTTTTTCATGTCTCATCAGTATAGAGTCTATGAGTCTGCACAATTAATTGCTTCACATCCACATTCATTGCATCAAGAAATCAGCCATTGTAGTCATTTTAATAATTTAAAATATAAATTTCTTGCTGATTTACATAGACGTTATAAAGAGTTAAGTGAAAAAGATTACGTCATGATAAGAATTAGGCTTGAACGATTTTCTTCAGATACGTTTAAGAAATTGCAAACTTGTAGTGCAGAACCGTTCAAAATCTTAAAGAAAATCAGTTCGAATGCATATATTGTGGATCTTCCTGATGACTATGGGATTAGTGCGACATTTAATATTGAAGATTTGGTCCCATACAAAAAGATAATATTCATGCCTTCTGACCCCTTTATTGATATACCTGCCCATGTTGGACACCCTGACCAATTACCTGCTGTTGAGCCACCACTTTCCAAAGTTCATGCACGCAGAGAACAAATAGAACATATATTGGATGAGCAGGTTATTTCAACCAGGAACGGTGGTTACCAACGTTACCTTGTTCGGTGGAAAGGTCGACCAAAGTCTGATGTGACGTGGATTTCCAGAGCACAGTTGCAGCGCCTTGACCCCGATCTTCTGGAGCAGTATGACAGCCGGCCAGACCTGTACTCGACGGGGTCGAGTTTTTCTCACCCGGGAGGAGTTGATGGGGACATCAGAGCCCTTCATCCAGATGATCCTGAGCCCCCGGATTGAGTCAGACCCGTTTATTTGCATATTTATTTTATTATTTTATTTCTGGGCTTATTTGCATTTTAGGGTTTATTGTGGTTTATTTTATTTATAGGCTTATTTGCATTTTAGGGCTTAGTTGTGGTTTATTTGTGTTATTTGTGGGTTTATTAGGATTTATTTCTGTGTAAGGGGGTTTATGCAAATTGTGTATCTGGGCCCTATATATAGGGAACTATTTTCATGATTAGGGTTTAATGCAGAATTAAAAGACTTCTTTTCCCCACGTTTCCTCTTCTTCTCTTCTCCTCCCTTCTCCTTCTTCTCTTCTTCTTCCTCCTTCCCTTCCCCTCTTCTCCTGCCTCCATTTAAGTTGGTGCGGCATCACAAATGTAACTCGCTGAATTCTTAGTATAGACAGAGGAATGGTTGTTTTGCTGCCTACAGCAAGCAACCAATCTCATGTTAAAAGCTGTGAATATTTGTATTATAGCCCTTTCCACCTTGGTGGTGTCTGTTAACTATTCATCGAAAGAATTTCTGTTTAGCCATGTAGTTTGTATCATCTTAATTTTTTTTAGCTTTGCTTAAGACTCTTTGTTGAATTAGTGTCTTGAGTTTATAGGCTCTAGAGAGTTAAAAAGCGATCTTTTTTCTGAAGCGAAACGAGCTGAGCATAAGCTAGGAGTCTCTAGATCATATGATTTTTGATATATATAAGGAGTATAGAGATAGTAGATCACATCCAATAGCTTAGATCATCGATCTGGAACTTCTATCGTCTAATCTAAATCCGACCGGATTTGAGTGGATCCTATAATCTCAATGAAGCAGCAAACAAAATCAATATGGCCGAAGAACATTTGTTGGAGAAGATCCTCATGTCCCACTCTTTCTAGAGTTGCCAACACCCAAGCTCTCCACTTGGATTGAGAAACTCTAATCTATCCTATGTTTAAGTTGTTTTCCTTTTGGTTTGGGGACAAAAGCAATCCCAGAGCTGAAATAAGTTCCTTCATCTTGACAGGCAAATTAAGGAGATAAAGGGCTGACCTACATTAGTTTCCCAGCTCGTCTCCTCCACATTTTTGGGACTTGTTAACTAACACCTCCAGCCAAAAAACTACAAGGGAATACATGCAAGTCTGCTTGTGGTTCCCCAAACAGCTCAAAGCCGCCTCCTCACCGCCTTTTATGAGCTTGAAAGTCATGCCATAGACACCCTCAGGTCCAAGTTTCCCCTCACTATCTACCCAAGAGGCTGTACCATTCCCTCCATGACACTTGACCCTCACGTCAATGCCAACTCCACAAGCAGGTGGTTGCACCCTCAGCCTAGAAGCTGAAACGCTCTACATCTCTTCAGGCAGCTTCATGCCAATCTCTGCAGGCATGCATGCAGGTGGAAGAGATTGCAGCAGGGCTTCATGCAAGCAGCATCCAGTTCCTATGGGCTGTGCATGGAGATTCAGAGAACATTCAGGAACTGACCGGAGACAAGGGCTTAGTGGTGTGGTGACTAAGGATGCTGTGCCACTCTTCCGTCGAGGTTTTCCTCACACATTGTGGTTGGAATTCAACTATGATGCCATGGTGGGAGGTTGGTCTCATCAGGTTGCTAGCTATGAAGTCACCAGGAAAGGTTGTCAAGAAAGAAGGGCATGATGGACTTGAATCTGGAAGACGGAAGAGAATCAAGGAGGGCCAAGGAACTAAAGGAGATGGATTAGAAGCCACAGACCTCGATGCTTTTATTCAAGATCTGATTAACATGAGAAATGAAAAAGCTTGATCATAAGATTGTATTTAGTTGTGACACTTGGAGACTTGACTATTTCATTTGGAGTCTCAATGCACCTAGAGGTTTGCTATAGTGAAAAAAAATTGGCCCATGTTTTTGAGCTGTTACTCTCGAATTATTCTTTATGTTGCGTTGCAGTTGTGTAGATCCATCTCAAGTATATGAAGCACAACAAAGGATAATATTGCGCAATCTGATAAATATCGATGATCCATTTATTGGGATAATAGCCAGCTCTTTATCCAGAAGTTGGTGAAGCCCTAGTGAATATGTTTATATTGCTACTAGTTTCCAGTAGTTAGCAAGTTCAATGGAGGACTTGTAATTTAGGTAAAATAAAAATGTAGGCATTTACTTCTGACCTAATTTTTTCTGAAGATTTTTTTTTTTTTTTTTTGAGGAGGAAAAAAAAGGTCCTACCGGGAGTCGAACCCAGGTCGCTGGATTCAAAGTCCAGAGTGCTAACCACTACACCATAGAACCGATTGTATAAAGATGGACAAGCAAAATATATCTGAATGTTTAACTAAATTTAGGGATTCTTCTCTTTGGCTACCAGGAAATGCGAGCTTCATAATGCTGACACGTGTCAAATGATTGAAACTAAAAGCCTGAGTAGTTGGGTGTACAACATAATTGCTAACTTATGATATCTAGCCATTAAAATGAACCACTAGAAGCTGATCTAAGATTTACTTAAGCTTAAATCACCTGTGCTGAAGAAGAAAAGCCAAGGGACAGATCTTTTACCCAAAATGGTAAAGACCCTTCCTAACAGCTGATAACTTGATTCAATCATGGATAAATTCTCATCAATTCTTAGCAGAACTACATTTGAATCCTGCACATCTCCATATATTTGATCTTCTGAGTGGGAAATTCTTAGCAGAACTAAAATAATCCCATGCTCAAACATCATAAAAGCACCAAAAAGTTGGAGGTTGAGTCATCATTTCAAAACCTCTCTCAATTCCTCACTATGAGAACCATTTGAATTCTCTGGTGGGTGAAGTTGAGTCATCATTTCAAAACCTAAGTCCCTGCTGTAAAGCTGACTGTATGAAGAAAGCAAGGGGCATTGTAAAAGGAAATTAAGAGAACCATTTGAATCATTGGTGGGTTGCATTGAAAGAAAATTAAGGATCACCGGCTCGAAAGACAAAATATGTTGCTGTCAATGTGCCAAGGTGGGCACCGGCGATCGGTGGATGATCCAACAGTGGATTCGCACAAAGAAAGGTGATCCTTCTTTCGTACAAAAGATACACTTGTGGCATCTTTTCACAGGGATTCCCCAATTATGCCGAAGAAGGCTGTCATCCTGCTTGTCATTATAAATAAAATTATTAAAATTCGCATGATCAAAAATCTCTTAGCCCCGACCAGCCAATGAGTAAAGTCTAGGTATCCAGAGGAATTCTGAGAGTTTGATCCTGTTTGATTGATATAGATGGCTGAAGGTCTTTGTAGTCCTCCTCCATATATATGTGTCTCAAAATACATTACTGATGCATCCATAAAAAGCTGCTTCATAAAAATCAGATGTAATCAAACGTAAAGAATCCCTCAAATCAAAGTATATACTCATTTTAAAGAATGCATATAATCAAATGTAGCAAATCACTATATTGCCAGACAATCTGATGTTTGCTTCCTTCAAAGTACTACTCCCGAGTGAAGAGTATTGATCATAAACAGAAAAACAAATCCCTCTCTATTATCACTAGGATGATTTAGTTTCAGATGTACCCATCCCTCTCTGGAAACAAAAGAACACATATTAATTACCAGTTGAAATGCCACACAACTCTTGCAACTCAAAGCAGTTCTCCCAGATCACTTCCTCAAAGCATTCAACTCTTCTAACAATTTCGTTGCCGGAGGTTGCAAAGCCACTGCTCCAAATTGCGCACCTGAATACTTCTTGTACACAATCTTCAGCTTACTCTCTGGTGCCGCTGAATGAGAGTTCACTAGCATTTGAGTGCAGTCTCTGCAGGATCCAGAACCAAAATTTTTTCAGTAAGCATGCTACATTCTTGACACATATTTTTGAGTAATATTCAGGTAAAACAACATACAATAGCTGTGGCTCGGAGAACCCAGTGTGCCGCCTTAGTGTTTCGGTCCAGAGTGGGCTCTTGTTAAGAGTGCATCGAGCTGCATAAACAGCAGAAGCAGCAACCATTGATGGGCAGAACATGATCATAGAGTACTGCATCAGTGCCAACTCAGAGAAGAAGAAAACCATGTGCTCCATCTGCAATTTAATCAGAAGAAACTGAGTAAGAACTGTATCTGAGACTAGTGGAGGGAATGGGCAGCAGAAAATAAACCAGAAAACCTCTCATTCTTACCTCTTTGTCGCTTAACGCGGCCTTCAAAAATCTCACAAGAAATACGTAAGGCGTGGGAACAGTTAGGCTCCATCCCAGCTTGTTCAGAATTCCTTTCTCCATGACCAGTATTTGTTCTCTGGTATAGGCCCTATCCGATATGCAAATGAAATCATTAACCTGCACCAGATGATTTCCAGCTTATTGATTAAACAATTCATGGAGAAATTAGAAGCATAAAAAAGGTACGGATAGCTGTAAATATAGCATACCTCGGGAGCCCATATCTCCTCATACTTGCACGCAATTAGCATGGCAGAGACTCCCACAAGCTGCAGTTCTCTCCTCAGGACTATTTCCTCTGAAAGGTACCGATCAATAACGTACATAGTGAGGTATAGAGTCTCGGGCTGTAGCTCGAACTTGTGATGCACTTCTATCAGCCAGTCAACCAGAATTGCTCTCATCTTTGCATTGATCTCCACCTGCGAGTCCATGTAGTCATGCGGCCGGGAAGAGTTCTGCATTGCCAGTTGAATCAAACAATTTCAGCATTGGAAGTTATACAGAGGTTAGCAGATAATGATTTAAAAAAAAAAGAAACATCTCATATGGCAGAGTTTCATGAAACACGTACCTCAGCAAGTTTATAGAACTTATAGATATCTTCAACGTAATCCACAACAGCCAACTGATCATTGGCATCCGATGCATCAATATCAAGAACCAACTCTTTAGTTTTGTTGGCAGCGACTCCACAGGCTGCCTGACATGGAATGGAGAGAAATATTTAGGATAACTCATCACATATAAATCGAAACAGGCAGGTTATAATGTAGTGGAAAAAAAATTATACCTTGCTTCGAGCTGTAAGTACTTTAGTAAGTGTATGGACCTTCTTTTTTGAAGGCCTGCTGCGGGAACTACTACTCTCAGGTTTTTCCTTTGTTTTCTCCTCGGTGTCAGGGCTGATCTCAATGACTTTCTCAGGCTTCTCAGGCTTCGGCTTAACAGTAACCTTCTTAGCTGCTTTTGCAGCTCCTGTAGCCACTGCTGCTCCATGAGCAGGAATAGCTACAGGTTTCTGCAATGTCATAACGAGGCATATAGAAAATCATTCATTCAATCCATACTACCAATGAATATAGCAAAATAAATTATTTGAGGCTATTAATGAACCTTATTGGCGGCGGCGGCGGCGGCTTGCGCATTTGCAAGGAGTTGAGCACCAAAACTTCTGACACAAACCAAGGGGTAAGAGATGAATTGAACAAAAGAGGACAGAGAAGGGATCAGAACCATAAGACACAGGAACAAAGATGGACAAACCTAGTAATGGGCCGATTGATCGGGGGAAGCGGCTTCCTGAATAAAAGAAAGTATAACAGAAAGTTATTTAAAAGAAACAAATTTATGGATTCTGGAGTAGAAATAAGTTTGGTGTTCTTACCCTTCAACAACTTGGACATTGACCACATTACCAATATCTCCGAGGGCTCGTCGGTTCTTCCCAGCTGCTCCAGCAGCAGCTTTCTGCTTGCCCGCAGGAGCAACCCCACCTGATGATTTTAGAAGATATATTGATGATATTTGCTATTGACCACCCCAGACTCAGATGCTCGACGGAATATCCACAAGAAGATTATAGGAAAGAAACCCAGAGCCACAGAAACCTATTCCTTTAACAGCCATTAATAGAACAAGAATCCATGAACGAGGAAACAACAGAGAGGACAAGAAGGTTGGGGGAAAAATCATGATAAAAAAGAAACAGGGAAAAAGAAAATCTCACAATATATAAGAAAAATTAGGAACCAATCATCAAACCAAAAGAAACATGTCTTGCTAAGCCAGAGCCACAGAGGAACACAGGGTAAACGGACTTAAAGAACCGACCTTTCCCTCCCCAAAAGAAGCGAAAGAAAAGGGGATACAGTCCATTATTACCCACAAAACCAAAAGAACAAAGATCGAATCTTTAAGAGATACAAATTTCTGGAGGAAAGAAAGAAAGAAAAACCAAAATAGATACGATCAAGATAAAACACAAAAGAAAGGAAACTCCAAAAGAGAGATGAAGCCAAGAAAAGAAACGATCGCTTATTGTAGCTATCTCAAGACACCCATCAAAGAAAAGGATTCATAGATTAGAAACGGGTTCTCCCGTGGAATCACCTTTCTGCTGCTGGGAAACCACAGCCTGATGCCTTGTAGCCATCGACTCTTCTTCTCTTTCTTGGTTCTTCCAAAAGAGAGACCCGAGAACGCCGACGAGAGGGACGAGTGGCGGCGAGCAGGTCCTTGATTCCGCCTCCCCTACGTTCGGATTCACCACCACGGCCTGGATTCAGCTCCGACAGAAGAAGAACAATGACGAGTCTCTTCCCTTCTTCTTTCTCTCTCTCTCATTTGGTTCTCCACGGCTCGTTGGTCTCTCGCATAAAAAAAGGGCGGAGGGGAAGGGGTGGGGAAGGGGCTTTCCTTTGAGGGGAGGGGGTGCCTTCCAACGGTCGAATTTTTTGAAAATCTCAACGGTCCGATCTGTGAAATCCCACGGCTGGGAGGGGGCAAAGTGCTCCTGCAAAAAGTAGCCGTTGGGGAGCGGATGGGGATTAAAGAGATTCCCATCTTGAATTAATTAATGCCGTTCGATGAACTTAACCTCTCAAGGCATCAGAAACCCGCAAGGAATAACAGAAGTCTAAAACATTGGGCGCAATTGGGTTGGATCAACCCAAGCCTTATCCGGACTTTGAATTAGCATCGCTTCATATTCAA
This sequence comes from Phoenix dactylifera, assembly GCF_009389715.1. Taxonomy (NCBI): domain Eukaryota; kingdom Viridiplantae; phylum Streptophyta; class Magnoliopsida; order Arecales; family Arecaceae; genus Phoenix; species Phoenix dactylifera. The sequence continues at coordinate 2,981,766 of NC_052403.1, forward strand.
ACAAGGAACTGCATGTTTCCTTTATATCAGTTATATAACATGCCCATGTTTTAACCAATTGTTTTGCATCAAAAAAGAAAAAGAAAAAAAGGGAGAAAACTCATAGCAGATTAAATAACAAATAGATGATTACTACTTGCATAAAATAGTATGTTATGCATAGTATTTATTTGAAAATATAAATTATTAGTAGGAATGCTAATTTGCAGCATGTTACATAGCTTCCATTTTGGCAATATTTGTGCTAAACTTGTACCCAGCAAAGATCCTTGGTATGCTGGTATCCATTTGATTGGCTACCTTTAGTTAAACTAGCAAAACTTTTGCAACTCTAGAGTGTCTAGGTTATCTGCGTAGCATCTTCCATGTCAAACCTTCCACTATCTTTGATGGTATGCTAATATACATCTTCAACAACTAAGAAAAAAAAAGTATGTCAATCGAATTTTAATTGCCTCGAGCACTTAACTTCTAGGCATAGAATATATTTTATAGAGATGGACTATGCCCCTCCCTAAAAGAGAGGATATATACTTTTCTCGATTTCATATCGATAATGGAACATCCAAAACAAAGATTTATACCAATGATAAAAATACATAGAAACTAAAATTTATATATTTTGATAATTTCCATCTTGTGCACCAAAAGGTGCAAAAATGAATAGTTAAAATTATGCAAGACCATTTTTAATTATTTAAAATTAAATTTATTAATTTTTAATATAATATATATGTATGTGTGGGTATGCATGTATGTATATATATATATAAGCAGGTATAGATCATGATAAATAAGCTAGATTCTTAATTTAAATATTTTATCACATATTTTCAATATACTAATATTATAAAATTATGTTTTTGTCCATTTGATGTATAGACTAGATATTATGAAAATATCTGAATTTTAATTTCTAGATATTTTTATATCATGATTGATGTAATGGATCTTTGATTTAGATACTTCAATATTAATTTGAGAGTGGTAGCGTCCTGTTCTCTCAAGACCATCAGAATACATCATACGTCAGGTCTCGCTCGGGCCAGAACTTTTTTTTTTTTTTTTTTTTTTGCTAAACCGGGTGATCTATACAACACGTGTACGGATACACCCAATAAAATCGGAAAACAAGACATCCCGGAGCTCCCGAGGCAGCTCCCCGTCCCCAGCCCATAAGGTGCTTCCGGCATGGTTGGCCACATACGTGGCCACCCAATCCGCAGCCCCATTGGCTTCTCGGAACACATGCTTCGCCTGGACCACCCCTCCGTCCCTCATCATCAACCCGATATCGCGGACTAAGGGATGGTCGGTAGCACCAGCTCTCAGACCCCCCTGGATCCAACTAATGACCGTAGCCGAGTCACCCTCCAAGATGACAGATCTAGCTGAGAGCACATGCTGAGCGTGTCGAAGACCCGCCCAGGCAGCTCTCAGCTCCGCTCCAGGGACCGTACAGTCAAATACCTGACAGCCTCCTGCCGCCACAACCCTGGAGGTAGGGTCCCGAATAACAAAACCCGCTCCACCTATCGTGCCACCATCCAACACGGACCCATCAAAATTGACTTTGAGGAAGCTTGGGGGTGGGGGCTCCCAGGTGAAAAACACCGTGTGAGAAGCTGCCGAGGCAGAAGGGGAACCCCAGATATCCCGAGCTATCAAAAGTCCGTCTAAGGAGAAGGGACAACTAAACTCTGCCGCCTGCGCCCGGGCGCTCTCCGCCACGAGCCTTGGCAACTTGCTCTGCTCACCAAAGGTTCGAGCATTCCTAGCCAGCCATATCTGGTATGCTGTGCAGGTCGCTCTAACCGCCTCTTGGCGAGTCAATGGGTTACTCGACCACCAGCGGATAGTTCGTGAGAACTGGTCCCCCTGGGTCCAACCATCCCATGGCAGCCCCGCCGTACACCACGCCGCCCTCGCCCATCTGCACTGAAACAGTACATGGTCCACCGACTCCTCAGCTCCGCATGCCACGCACTCTGGGGACAACCTCAAGCCCCGCTCACTCAATACTGCTCTTGTCGGAAGCCGAACCCAAGCGACCTTCCATAAGAACAGTGCGACCCTCGGATGGAGGCCTAGGCGCCAGATCCAGGCACAATCCGGCCCTGGCTCATGCTCTGGCCGGAGCACACGGGAGAGGTCCCCCACCCTCACTCCGGTCCTGCACGACATGCTCCACACCCGGGTATCCGGACCCGCATGCCCCGGGATCGGAAGGGACCTAACCCTCTCAGCCAAGCGTGCCCCAAACATGTAACCCACCCTCTCCTCATCCCAGGCAGCCCCGCCCGGGACAAGGAGGTCACAAACCCGCAGTCCCTCCACTGCCTCGGTGTCAACCATAGTCGGCCAACGTCTCAAGGGTAGGGTACCCACCCATGAGTCACCAACCACATCAATACTCTGCCCATCTCCTATCAACCATCTAGTGTTCTCCTTAACCATGGGAAGGTATCTGGCAATCTCTCGCCACATGAATGAGCAGCGACGCCCACTGCGGACCGCCCCTGCAGTGCCAGTGCGGCCATATCTGGTAGCCATAGTCTGACTCCAGAATCCCTGTGGCTCCAGCGTGAATCGAGCTGCATGTCGGGCAATCAGCGCCTCACGTCGCTCCACCAGAGACGAGACCCCGAGGCCACCCTCTCGCACTGGTAGGGAAACGCTCTCCCATGCCACTAGATGCACCCCGTGACCCCCTCCATACGACCCCCACAGGAAGCTCCGAAGTAGCCGCTCAATCCTCATAAGCACTGTTCTCGGAACTACTGTGTTGGCCAGAACTTTTCTGAGAAAATCTTGTGGCCTAAAAATGTTGGGCTGAGGCAAGGGCCCAGCCCGTCTAGATTCCAGTCTGAGGAGAGCCAATTCCAACCTCCTCCTCTGGGCTTTGGGATCACCTTCGCCTCCTCTTCTTCCCTCTTTCGCTCTCTCCGAGCTCTTCGCAAAACCCTAAATCCCGAAACTCTACTCTCATCGGCGCGAGCATGGGGACGCTGGGGAAAGCGATCTACACAGTCGGATTCTGGATTCGGGAGACTGGCCAGGCCATCGATCGGCTCGGATGCCGCCTTCAGGGCAACTACTACTTCCAAGAACAATGTAAGCTATTCCCTCTCTCTCGTGCAAGATAAAAAAGAAATCTCCAATTTGAATCCATTCTGGCGATTTTGATTTTTCCTCTCAGACCAATTTCCCATTTTTACTGAGTGTTTTTGCGTGTCGCTTATATTACTCAATCTGATAGTAATACAAAAGTCAAGATTCAAGGTTTGGGCGGGTTTTGATCGCATGTGGATCTGGTCTCTGGAAAGCATGTTTAGGCCTTTGTTACCCACTACTCTTCTTTTTTTCTTTTTTTTTTCTTCTGTGGTTTTTCAGCCAAGATCATGAGATTTTGGAGTTTTCTTGATATAAAGGTGTATTTTTTATGGCATTTTCGACGTGGAATAATTCGTGGGATGTGCAATTTTTGCGCTTGTTCTACTTTTGGGATTTCTCGTTTTGATCTCTTCTAAACATGGTAGGAGCGAATGAAATCTAGTAGGGTAACTAGGGTTTTAAGGCAGCAGATGTTGTCCTATTTTGTCATTTTTCCTACTTATTTACCAATCAAGATTGTCACATGATGGGTAGTTATCAATTTTCTTGGTGTTCTACTAATTGATCCAAGCCATGGCTAGATGCAATGCCTGCCAATTGCAGGAGTATTGGCTTTTTTGAAAATGAAGGTGTTATAGGTAGTAGTGTTTAAGAAGTTTGAAAACCATTCGATCATCATGGCCTAAATCAAGATGTAATCATCTTGTGCTGTGTTTCTGAGAGCATCTCATTATTGGGATGCTGTATATGGCACTATTGCTAGCTTGTTAACCATTGGAGGTCAACCCAAAATGGTTCCTTGTTCAGGTACAGATGACTGCCATGGAAAAGGTGTTTTATTTTTGGTTGCATGAGAGCATAGAACAGGTGAATATTGTTACTTGAAACCTCAGAATTGTGCATTGATATCAAAGGAGAATGATGAAATACTTGAGAAGGTGTGAGGGAGACGAAGGTATATTAATGGGAGGGATTTTATGACAAAAGGAATAGGAAATATTTGAGGGGCCTCTACCAGTAGTACAGCATGCCAATACTCTTTCTGTTCGTAAAGAATGGCTAGTATATCTCTTCCGATTGATTGGACCGCATGCAAACTATGCATATGAAATTTTTTCAAACTCTTCTAGAATATTATCATAGAAATCCTAGGAAAATTGGAACTATCTCAAATAATTATGCTTATCCCATAGGGAGCTGAGATGGGTTGATTGGTTCACTAGAAATTTCTTTGCATATACCAAGATTGTCCGAACCGGTATTGAGACCTGTACCGGTCGATGTCCGGTACAAGTTGGTACCAGTTCGAACCGAGTCGAACCAGACAGAACCGGACTCTAGCCAGTTCCAGCTAGAGCGAATGAACCGTTTTCTACTGTTGAACCGACCTAGTTGGAGACCGGGTCGGCTCGGTTCAGGCTGAACCGACCGGTTCGGCTTGGTTCAACTTTCCTTGTCATGTACCGAATTGCTTAGTTTTGTTATCTTTAGAATGTTTAGCCCACATTTGGCCTTGCTTTTAATGTTAGGTGTACGACTTCTTCATTCATTTTACTATTTGCATAACCCCTTATTCAAATGCATTTGAAATATTCATATTAGATATTATAGTTTCATTAAGGCTGCATATGACATCATCTTCACTTTTGTTTTTTAAAAAAACTTTAAAACAGGACATCTGTCTCTATTTTTTCTAAATTTTGATGGAAAAAATCTGTTTTGTGGTCATTAATGTTTTTTCCTTTTTTTCCGAAAAAAAGAAAAACATGTTTGGTAAGACAAAAATAGGAAATCCCTTTACAATGCTTTTCCCACAGTAGATGTTAGGCATGCAACTGCCAGTGACAATCATGGAGTATATGTGAGATACATCATGAATTGCAGTAATGATTCCGTGTCATCCGTCTCATGGATATCTGGTAAACAAATGTTGGCGAGGGGGCATAGACCTTGGCTTATTCACATACTTCTTAGTCCCTCGCACCACCATGATGTGGGATTTTGTTGTTGTTGATGATGATGTTATTTTCATTGTTGGCAAAGAAGTCATTGTTGATGGGGAGGATGGTTTCATTTGGATGGGTGAAGGGAACTTATGGTGGGAGGAGAGTCGGACGAGTTAGTGGAGGGAAATGAAGGGGCAGAAGGAGGCGAGGGGTCAAAGGACGAGATGGAGGCAGAGGGTAGAAGAGGTGGAAGGGAGGGAAGAGGGAGGGGAGGGAGCTTTCCAAGCAGGGCCACCTCAAGACCGTCTTCAGACCTTTCTCATAGTCTCCACAGGTCCAAGCATAAGTGAGGGCATCTAGGGGAGGGGTGGCTTTGGGGTGGAAGGAGAGATAGTGAAGGTAGAGGAGAGAGGAGGGGCTGGGAGGAGGTGAGGCATTGGAGGATGAGGCAGACACAGGTGGGGTGGAAGAGACAGGCAAGAGAGAAGAGGCAGGGGAGGGACCTCTTCCACTAGGGCTGCCTCGAAATCATATGGTGGACCCTTCTCGAGGTTTCTGCCAGGCCTAGGGATGGGTGAGGGCATCGAGGAGGGAGGAGGCGGTGGGGGTATTGGAGGGAAGGGATGGTATCGGGATGGAAGGAGAGATACAGGAGGTGGCGAAGGGAGAGGAGGGGGTGGGAGGAGGCAAAGGAATGGAGGACAAGGCAAATGCTGGAGGAATGGAACAGGTGGGAGGGAGAAAAGACAGAGGACCATTTTGGTGAAGTGGGTGGGGTTGGAGGCGGCGAGGTAGTAGTTGTCGAGAGCCTAAGAGAAATAAATCATGGGAGCTGAGACTAGATTTGATTTCTTGTCTCAAAATGTTATTTTAAAAAATGGTAGATATAAAAAGTTTTCACTTGCACTTTTTCCTTAAGTTATAGAAGTTACATTTAAAAATAAAAAAAATAAGGGAACCAAACATCGTTCTTGCATTGGATTTTGTATTTTCGCTTTTAAAAATAATAATAAAAAAAATATATCAAATGAGGCCTAATTTTTCGTGATAGTTCACTATGCTCGACTTATGATGACAAATCTGTTAATTTATCTGATTATTCATACTCTAGCTACCGGATGTTACTGATATTACTGTTATCAGAATTACTATGATTACCCAACTAGCACGTTCGATAAGGGGTTATTCAATGCCTGGATTCCTCATCCTTGATAACTTCTTATCGGCATTTTTTGCAATTTGAAGAAGAGGAAAGTACAAATGGCTGGACCACCTGTGGGAGGCTACTGCACACTCATGATCTCTGAGTCCTCGAGATAACAAACACCAGAAAGGAGATTCACATAATCTTTAAAATATAGGGATTTGAGAGGCTGAAGGTTCCCTAATTGGGGGAAAAGAAACACTTCCACCCTGATAAGCCATTCCTTCTATTAGCTGTAAAAAGAGTAATTTATGCATATCTTGTGCGGGCATCCAAACAGTCCCTAAAGTAGGTTATTAGACCATAGTTGTTCTTTGAAATGAATTGTTAACTATACATACACCTTCATATCATAAGACTGATCACGTGTGGTACCAGTGCTATAAAAGCAAAAATTGTTCAATCTACTTGAAGTATAGTGCTAGTAGGTGATATCCAATATTTTGTTAATTTGCTTCCTTTTAATTTGGTTGTTCCTCTGGGTTACCAATATAGTCAACCTTAAAACTCGATCATCTTTCATGTTTCTTGCATCATAATTTTGATGATCTTGGAGCTTTTTTGTACATATAGACATACATTCATACAAACATATATATGATGTTTATGTCTGCATGCATGCTTGGATGTCTGTATAAAGCTCTAGAATTAGAGGGAACCAATAAAATTTTCCTATCTTACTTAAAAGTATAAGACATAAGAAACCCAAGAACTATGCCAAGTTGCTTTAGTTGGTTTGCTTATACTATGTGAAATTATTATATCATCACTTTTTTTGATCCCTTGTTGGAACACAAAGAGGTGCATTATTGTCGTTTGCCTATGCGAGTGAACATGGTCTGCTAGTCTAGATTTATTTAGCATGAAGTTCAAGGACAAAATATCCTCCTTTGTCTTATGTTGTATTGGACCATGAAAGGGTAAATTGGTCCTTTCCAGCGGTACATGCAAACTGTTGTATGCAATATATGTCCATCCAATATCTGAAGATGGTTTTTTCTTGCTTCATCAATCACAACTACTTTAAATCAACCAAATTTCTTTAGAAAATAATGATGGTATAGCGGACATCAAAGAATTGCTATTTTGATAGCCATGACACTATCAGGTTTAATCTGGAAAACTGAACAATGAGATAGGTATCACAGCTACTACTAGGAGAATCGAGCAATTCCAATCAAGGTACGTTCGTCTCGGTACCGGGCTCCGTATTAGTGCCATCTTGTTATTATGTTGGTACACCTAGTATCGAGGCCGGTTCGTTGTATTGAGTGTCGGTACACCTCTTATATCACAAATCGGTTAAGTACTGGCATGATACTATATGCTCTGTACCGTCTAGTTCGGTATGATATGGCATACCTTGATTCCAACTATTTTAAAGTGGCCTTATTTGCATCAACCAAATGCTTATTAAGCTCATTCCCACTCCGAATCTGCATGCATTTACATTGTTCTTGTAATACAATCATTCAAAAAAAATCATGATTACACTCATTTTGAAATAATTTATAATTGCTTTGATGGTATAAGGTCAGGGTTCTTGCGTTCTTCATTATCTGCATATTTGCATTCGATGGACTTTTCTAAGATATTGTAACGTGTGCTAAGTTGTTGTGATTAATTTTGTGATGTCAAACACCTCCCTTGTAAAATTTTTTTCTGAACATATTAATTTTTTAGCTAAGTATTCACAGATTACTATCATAGTATCATATATTTTAAGTGCATTTGTATATAAAATACAACAAACCTATTCATTTTTTGAGTTAATGGTTGTTGACATGCAATAATTGTTCCCATTATTTCAGTGTCAAGGCATCGTACGTTGATGAATATTTTTGACAAATTACCCAAAGTTGACAAGGATGCCTTTGTGGCTCCAAGTGCATCTGTCATTGGTGATGTTCAAGTGGGTGGAGGATCCTCAATTTGGTATGGATGCGTATTGAGAGGTATACTTCTTATCAAGTATTCTGGACATGATTTAGTGATGCTGATGTGCTTAAGATTTATGCTAAATTATTCAGGATACACACTGTAGATAATTTGACATTTTGGTCTATTCAAAACATCCACTTATCTATAGTTTTTATCCTGAACAATTTTTATGTAGAAAAACAATATATAAATTTAGCTATATGATCTGCCTAAAAGAAACTTTGATAAGTTGAATTTTGAGATGGTTTCTCTGAATCCGGATTGCATAGTATAGGTATTGTGGAACAATGATTTGTTACTTTTGCTAAACATACCTATGCCTCTAGGCATTGTGGTGTAAAATTTTGATCTTTTCTTGTACTTTTGGTTTGACTTTCAGTTAGGTATAACATGATAGTTTCATGTAACATGTTTACAGGCTTCTTGTATTTTAGAGTGTGTTGTGCGTAATGAGTCTTTTGTAGGGGCATATTTCGTGCAGTGGCTCTTCCAAAACTACATTTTGGTTGAATGATTGTAGCTGGTTATGAATGGATTAATCTTGTTTTAGTTCCAGTATTTTAAGCCTTGCTTCTATTTGGAGTGACTCTTAATTTAGCAAAATTAGATCTCTAAAACCTTTGAAATACAAGCAAATGCAATCATTTGTTCAGAATAGGAAATTTATGCTAAATTATTCCGGATACACACTGTAGATAATTTGACATTTGGATCTAATCCAAATGTCAACCTATCTATAGTTTTTATCGTGAACAATTTTTATGTATAAAGCAATATATTGGTTTAGTTATATGACCTTCTTAAAAGAAACTTTGATTAGTTGAACTTTTGAGATGCTTTCTCTGAATCCTGATTGCATAGTATACTTACTGTGGAACAATGATTTGATAATTTTGCTATTCATACCTATGCCTCAAGGCATTGCGGTAAAAAATTTCGATCTTTTCTTGTACTTTTGGTTTGATTTTCATTTACGTATAACATGATAATTTCATGCACCATGTTGCAGGCATCTTGTGTTTTAGAGTGGTTGTGCGTAATGATTTTTTTCTTAAGTATGGGCATATTTCGGGCAATGGCTGTTCCAAAACTACATTTTGGATTAATCTTTTTTGAGTTCCAATATTTGAAGTCTTGCTTCTATTGGGAGTGACTCTTAATTTTTTTCAAGTAATACTGGACTCTAAAACCTTAGAAATACAAGAATATGCACTCATTACCTCTATTATCAATAACCTTGCAGTTCATGCATTCTATATTGATTTGACTTAAATACCTCTGTTCTTGTAGAACTATTCCTCATTATCCCAATTTAATCATCAACCAACATCGTCATATGCAAATAATACTTGAAACAAACCTTCTGTATTTGTGCAGTTTATGCATTTTTTAGAAGTACAAAATAAGAAAAAATTTAGGCCTAACCTAGATACAGGCTCATGGCTATTGGGGATTCCCATTCTCTCCTATGGTGGTACCAGGGTTTCAGTTTCTACTGCAGGTGGGTGTGCTAGCCATCGGCCAGTAAGGCACATGCTGCGTCATACCACCATACATGAACTTTGCTGTGCCAAAATTGAAAATATTATAAAAGATTTCATATAAAATTTGATTAAATTATTTTAAAAGTTGAATTAAAGGTATGTTGCTTACCCGTGCCAGGTTCTGGAATTGGCATGGCACAAGGCAGCTGTTGAAATCTTTGGTTGTACATGCTGTAGTCATTGCTCCCTATTACATGTATAACAATTTTAAAAAGTGGTGGCTTACTAAAACCTGATAGTCTCCCCTTCTGTAGTTCCTTAACGGTCAAAAACTTCTATGTGGTGTATCATTTGCTCTAGAAGTCTTCTGATTCTCACTCCCACCACTTTGGAAACTTGGAATCTCATGTATTCACCTCCTACCTGAAAGTTTCCTTATATATGAAAGCCCCACTTCCCTGTTTCTACACCCACTTCCAAATGAGCGCAAATTCTACACAAGTCCTTGCTCTCCCAAAGCACTTCAAGTCTTCAACACTGTCCAAATATACAATGAACATGTCTTTCTCATCATGCACCAATTAAGCAATAATTGTTATATCATAACCTTTTCCAGATTTATAAGACCTTGTGTGGATTCTTCCTATTTTTTTGAGATTGTCTTTTTACTTGTAACATTGCCCTCAACAGTTTATCTAGGCATGGAACTGAGTTTGGTTTTCATTATCCTTGTTACTCATCTTAAATTTTTCACCCAAAAAAATTAAAATTATTCCCTCTCCCACGCATCTATTGTCCCATAGTCCTCTTAAATCTTATGAGTTTGTATCAGTGTGTTTATCTCCATTCATCTAGCATTTCTTTAATGCTTATGATTTCATTTAGTTGATTTATTCATAAAACCAGATTAATTTGTTTTCTTGTCTGCTATATCAGTTTCCCATTAAAATCACTTTTTTAATAAATAAAAATTGTTGTTTAAAACTTAAAGGGGAAATTCTTGGTTTCCTTTCTAAAAGTAATGTTTAAATGTTACTTTTATGTTTTCTAATGACATTCCATCAGTTGAATATAAGTTTTCTGCTTCTATGTTAGAAAACATTTGGAGTTTCATATCATATTGATTGTGTTTCTATTTGATTTATTGACCTGTGATTTGTGCTTTATTGATTAGTGGATTTTTATGTGCTTTTTGATATATCCTTTTTCTTGTTTTGGTTTTTCTCAGTATAGGTGAATCTATAAGAGAGTTAAGCCTAGTTATATGAGCTAACATCTGTCTGTTGTCTAAAGGCAGTAAATTGCGGGCCAATATGCTTCCTGGGTTTCATGGAAAACCTCTCTCCTGCCAAAAGCTGCCATGATCAGACATTAGGCATTATATTATAAGGATCGAGTTCAGGTTGACAACCGATAATAAAATGTTGTTAAACTTTGATCGGCCATACCTAAATTCCATTGTAGATGGTATAAGATGATACCATGTTGCAAAGGTATCACTAGTTTGTCGCGGCCAAGAGAAGGGAAGGAGCTCCTTGCTTCCAGTAATACACAAGAGGATTGGTTATGTAGGTACTGGATCATCTACTTAAATACATAACATTTTCTATTTGTAACAGAAATACTTCTCAAATCGTCTGGTGTTTCCATTGCTCTCATTGATAAAAATAGTTAACTAAACCACTTCAATGTATTCTTATTTGTATTTTGTGAGATGCTGTTGCTTTACTCATGCACATGACTTTAGGAGCTTCTTGCTTTCTTGATCGAATGGCCGTAAATTGGCAATCCAAAGTATGCTTCTCCCAAATTTATTTTTCTTGTGGTGTTTTCGCTTAACAAATTCTGGAAGTACCTACTCCAATTTTTCATAATTGTACTCTCATTCATCTAAAATATCCTTGTTCTTAAGATTCCTAGTGTAATTCTTTTCCCACCTAGTTTCCCTTTCCCTTATATCCTCACTTTCTTTAAAGCTCAATATGGTCTTTCTTAACATATATTTGTTGTAGAACTACAATTGGCTTATCTGCTACCTTCATACTTTTTTTTTGATTTTCTAAGTATTTGTAGCTTGTTCTTTGTTCTTGTATGGTACTCATTGGTACTGTTCCAGCTCTCGAGATTTTGTGCGGATCAATACCATACCAATATGAAAATTTGAGATATTTTTTTCTGGTGTGTAAGATGGTATAAAACTCTTTTTTTATGTGCAATATGGATATGAATTGAATTGAAGTTCATTCTATTGCCTCCCGTATTGATCTGATTGGCATTCGTTGTCTTGTATAACAATCAATAATGGGAGTGAGTTGCCTCTAGCACAAGAAATAAATTTTGTTCCCTTGTAACTATTTAGATAGATGGATGCAAAGTCCAGAGGATTCATGGTCGGGAACTTCAACAATTTAATATTCTATTTTTATGTCCATCTAGAAAGCAAGCATGTGAGCAAATGGGATTGAAAGGTTTTTGGTTAAAAGTAGTCAGATTTTCCATTAGGCTAGCATTAGTTTTTACTGGATTTTCATATTTCTGTGGTTGAATAATTTTAGCATTTCCCTTTTATTATTAAATCAGATAATTCTATTTTGAGTATGATTTTGTACGATTTTAATGCTTGATCAACTTGTCTTTCATACTTTAAGCCACGTCGGCGAAATTGGCCTTCTACCTTCTTTTAAGAAAATTTGTCATCCTAATCAAGACAGACTTGGTATTAACCAAACCGGCCTTGGTACCAGCACGTACCAGTCAGGAAAGCCGATTTGCCCCGTTTCTATGCTTTTAAAAAACAAATTTGTCCTGATGGGGATGGGATTTGTACAGGCTTTGGTATCGGTGTGCTCGTTGGGACAGTTTGTATGTCCTGATCCTGTGATGTTTCGATGTCTTGGCAGATGTTCTGATGCCAATTTTGTGTCAGAACGATACAGTACTAATGGCATCATCCCATATCATCGATTCTAAATCCAATGATGTGATGCATATATAAATGATCTAATTTGTGATGATTAGTACCACTAGAAATAGGGCTTTTTGAACAGTTATGCTCTCTTATTGAGTGCTTTGGACCAGTCATCGGAGAAGAGACATTTTGTGAATCATAAATTGGTGTACGACTATGATGTGGTGGGAGCTGTGTTACCTGGACACTTTCGTCTAGCTCCGAAAATCTATAGAGATACATATCCAAGTCAGATAAATATTAGACACTTGGATACTTGTGATATTCCATGGTTGCCACTTTGAAAGATTAGTAGAGAGCTGAACTCGGTGAACAATGAATTTTAAACCTTTACTTTCATGTTAGAAGCGAGTATTCATTCTTTTAGTGATCGGCCAAGGATTTAGGCATTGAAATAACTTTGCAGAATATTATTTTTCCTATATCTTTAAGCTAATTAGGAAGTTTCAATAAGAAACATGTATATTGAAATATCTTAACAAACAATATCTTCTTAATACTTACATTTAATATTTAACAAACAATATTAAAGGTATAAATATATATAATTTAGGTAAATTATAATTTATCCTCTGTTTCCCTGTATCTCCTTTTTACCTCTTGCCGAGTCGGACATTTGGATACACATGCAAATCTATTTCTCATATCTATGTCCATGCAATGCTAGATGATATCACTGCCCTTTTCATATCATTGTCTTCGTGCATCAATTGCTCTCTAAATGGGTTTACAGAGCTGGCCATGATATATTTTTTTGACTGATCTGTGATGGCATCCATATTATCCTCCAGTAAATGACATCTCCAAAGAATGTATAGTGACAAACTTGGTGCATAATTATAATTGTGTTTAGCAATCTCTCTTTTCTTTAATTGTCTAATGGTCATTCATATCTAAGAATTTTAATCTCTCATCTTTCCTTGTCCAGGTGATGTGAACAGTATCCGGGTGGGAACTGGAACTAATATACAAGATAATTCACTTGTGCATGTAGCAAAGTCTAATTTAAGTGGGAAGGTCTTACCAACCATCATTGGGGATAATGTCACTATAGGTAAGTATTTGAATATTCTATTATTCTTGTCGACTGATTCAGTTGTGCCATCAAGATATTCTTCAAGCCATGCGATTTCATTTTGGTTCCTCTGTTTCATATATATTTGCTGTAAAAATTGATGGATCATGCACCTAGTAAATCTTAATAAAACTTAAAACATTCAGGCTGATCATGATACAAGATGAAGAGAGGGCCTTTTCTCTTTACTAGCCAATTGCTATCACAAACTGCAAAAGAAAATGTCTTTTAAGCTAATTAACCATTGTGATGTTTAAGAGCTTGAATATGACAGGACATAGTGCTGTCTTACATGGATGCACTGTTGAGGACGAGGCTTTTGTGGGTATGGGTGCGATCCTGCTTGATGGGGTGGTTGTGGAAAAACATGGCATGGTTGCTGCTGGATCCCTTGTAAGGCAAAATGCAAAGATCCCATGTGGGGAGGTAGCCTTCACCCCTGTTCTGTGAAACTTACTTTCTTTGCTTTTAAAGAAAATTGCATTTGCCTTAGTTTAAAGCTTAAGCTCCTACAAATTCGATAGTTTTGAAGAATGGCTTCTGCAGAACTGTCATAGTGTATGCAAGATGGGATATGCATAGATTAGCCCCTCTTCAATGACTTTTAGCTCATACAAGGTTCGCCGTACCGGTACCGAACTTCATACCGGTGCCACACTAGTATAGGCATACCGAGTATCGGTACGGTATGGTATGCGGTACGCCAGACGTACCGACATTGGCGTACCGATACCGGTACCGATCGGTATGGATACGGTACGTCCAGTACCAACCGGTACAGCATACCATGAGCTCATATACTAATTTAACTGGATAATCAAACTGCATATTTTGTGCTTTACTTTTTATGTTCACAATTCTTGTGGTAATAACAAATTCACTAATTAATAGCTCTCTTTTTTTTAAAGAAATCAGCACAGTTTTGGGGATATAACGCTTCAGCGTGTATGGTATTTGGAAAGGCTATGGTACTTGCCTTATATCCATTGTCCACTTACACAAGGTTACTGATTAAAATTCTCCGCTTTATCATCTTAAACCAGATTCAGTAAATCAAAAATGCTGAGTACTCAAAAATCTCCATCTTCATCCTATTGATTAGTGCTCTCACTCAACACACCAATTCTAGAAAAGTTTGGGTCCTGACATGTAAAAAGAGTTCTGGAATCAGGAAGTAATTCGGCTTCTTTATTAATTCTGTCTAGTTGCAATTGTGTTGACTGGTTAATAAAATCTAAAATCAAATGACAGGTGTGGGGAGGTAATCCAGCAAAGTTCCTGAGGAAGCTCACAGAAGAAGAGATTGCTTTCATTTCCCAATCAGCGGCCAACTATTCCAATTTGGCTCAGGTGCATGCTGCTGAGAATGCTAAGACATTCGATGAGATTGAGTTTGAGAAGGTGCTACGCAAGAAGTATGCTCGCCGGGATGAGGAATATGATTCGATGCTTGGAGTTGTTCGAGAAGTGCCACCAGAGCTTATTCTTCCAGACAACATCCTACCCAACAAGTCTCCCAAGCCTTCTCAATGAGTGATGTTTGACATAATCGACCATCTTTACCACATTGTTTTTGTGGATACTGTTTTCAGATGGGAATGTCCAGGGAATGTAATGGTCTTTGTTTCTTGTCACCTTCTCAATAATCTTTAGGTTGTGCTGTTCCAAGGTCAGCCAAATACTTTCTGGATTATCAGATTTTCTTGCTCAGATTTTATCTGAGACCATTCATGTTGTTCGAAGATTTGATGCAATGTAAGAACTTCGAATGGCCTTTGAAGTTCCAACATGGTTTAGGATTCTGAAGTTATTCATGAGATTTAGGGTGTGCTATCTTAGCAGCAGAAAATTCAGCACAATAGACAAAGTTATTGTAATTTTCTTCATATTTTGACGTGCATATAAGCTATGTGATCTAGAACAACAGCATGCCCCAGTGATCGCTGCACCACCATGAGCATGGAATCTCTTGAATTCCATTGCTGTACCACGTGTCGAAAAGTCTTCAATCTTAGACGTTTATCGAGACAGTTATTCTAAATTATTTAGTGACTCTTTTGCCTAAAGTGGCAAGAGATGGTATCCGAACTAATGTTCAGTGATGTGAATGCCCAGCTGCTGATTGTATCGCACATCTCATTTACATGAGAGGAAGCATGCAGATAAGATGATTAGCCTTCCAAACAAACCCTTGGCATGGTGCCCAAACTTTTAATGTTTGTTAAGTATAAAAAGATATATTTTTCAATCATTATTTTTTTTTGTCTTTTTGGTTGCGTAATCATTATATCTTAGTTAATGCCATTGTCCTGTAATCTGCATTCGATGATCACATGAAACGAATTGATGAGGTATCCCACTATTTTTTCCTAGAAAAAAACATATGCTCTGTGGTCGGGAGGGACACAATGCAGAAAATTTGCTTAAAATCCCATTATTATCTCATGAACCGGGTGAAAAAGCAACGAAAATTAATGTCTCAGAGTATGCAGATGAATGTGAATTTTAAGGATGGAATTGTGGAAGCTTCTCTTAGCAATAGCAGACTTTGCAAGAGAAATTAGATCGAAGAAACCGGTATCAAGCACCGTACCAGTTTTTCAGTGGAACGACTCGGTACAGGCTGAGCCGGACCTATACCGAAAAAGGAATCGTGCAGAAAGGAAAAGAAAAAGAAAAAACAAGTGGGAGAGAAAGTGCCGGAAGAGGCCGGCGTCTTGCTCTCTCTCCTTCCCTTCCCTGCTAACCCTTTTTTTTCTTCTCCATTTTCGGCTTTGGCAACATATTTCATTTTTGTTGCTGAAGTGGTACTGGTTTCAGAACGGCCGGAACCGGCCAGTTTGGAATGTTCTGCCGGCCCTGAAGAAGAATGATGTGAAAAGTCCTCTATCCTACAGCAATAAGATTGGAAGCACTACGGCCATGCCGGACCACTAGTAACTAGAGAGTTCAACTGATCTCAATAGCTTCCAATCAAAGTCATTCACCATTCCACGATCTTTCCAATGTTTGCAATGGCTGTCTTTTAACTAACTCTACCCATAGTATTATGCCACGACAACGACTTTTGGTGCTAGCTCTGTTACTGGAGTCTGTCAACCATGGGTGCATCTTGTCGCTGGCTGACACCGAATTTCTCTGCAATCAGAGTTGGATAGTGTTGTCCGATAAAAAGAGACGTCTTGCTCTGTTAGCTGCAACAAGATCACCCCAGAAACCTATATAAACTGCCATCTCATCCCTGCTTTCTCTACTTTGACCCTTGGATCTATTGCTCTAAGCAGGAATCAAGCACGTGTTATGTATGCTGGTATCATGTTACTGAGGTAAAGTTTGATTTTTAAGCGTATAGAAGAAACAGTTTGATCAATTTTCTGTAATTTTTTTTGCCACAGCCCAAGTCTTAAACACAGTAATTAATTATGTCTACCTGTACTTAATATATACACGGGGATAAAAAACAAAAAAAAAATGATATGAAGGGTTTGCAGTGCTTCACTCGCCTTTTGAAATGAGTGGCATCTTACAATGAGGGAAAAGGAAAACTACTGTAAATAAAATGCTTGTCCTCTGCCTAGAATGTGGTCCGAATGAAGAGAGAATATAAAGGATGCTTCGATATTGGATGCATCAGAATGATGGAAGCCACTTATACGATATCTGTAAATAAATGGTTACAATTTGGTGCTAAGGCAAATAAAAGGATGCCTTGGTGCTGAACACAACCAGAACAAAAGAAACCTCAGTTACAATCAGTTTATCATCTTTCACCTATAACAATCATACAAAAACACATTTGCACAGCCTCATCATACTTGCAATCATACAGAAGTCATCAGTTTTATGAGGTCCCGGTGGGAGCTCGATCATCAGGTCCAGCAAGAATGATCTGGTAGTCATCGCATAAAGACAAGAAATTTAGTGTAACATTTGGCGCTTGCCAGCAAAGGAGAAAACTGTGAAAATGGGAGTACATAGGTTTCAGAGTTAATATACTACAAAATGAGCTAAATCAGGCAGACAGAGATCGAATGAGTTTCCAACATGAACTTAATATGCACTACGAAAGCAAAACAGACAAACTATTGGTAAGGAATTGGACGCTTACATTACAGTCAAAAGCAAATCTTCGGGCAAGCATGATTGCTGCATTCCTCTCCCTCTCTGATTCAAAAGCTAATATGAAGGAGAGACCTTTCTTAGCTTGCCAAAAGATTGACTTAGCTGCAGCATTTCCACAGCCTCTAATCCCACAAAGCTGGAGATTGAACACAGAAAGTTAAAAATTAGATATGCTCGACAATTTATCACTGAAAAAGAGAGGGCAAAGTCAACCCAAAGTCAGCTTTGCCAATGGTCTAAAGATATGTTCGTGCAAGCCTAGCTTGCACATCCATCCTTGCCACTTCTTTTTCCGAGAACTAGAATGGGAAGAAGCCCAGCCAATATCAGGTGAAAGTGAGACTCAAACAGGTCACTGGCATACCCAGTCGTTTTTAATTTCTATGTTAATTTTAAAATTTGATCAACAAAATTCAGTCATGTCCATAAAATCCAAATCATGTATATGTTGATATGTAAATTGCAATAGGCAAGGGGAACATGAATCTCATGAAAGGAAAATCTGCAAACCATCATAAGCCACCAATTTCATATAATCAAGGGGATGCCATGTTACCCTATTTGTATAATATTTATAGTACAGATGGAAAATGGCTGCAATTCCAGATTTTCAGTTTTACAGGATCCACTTGAAAAGTAATTTTCAGAATCCTAGAAATTTTGGGCTTACAGGATCAACAACTAACCCATCCCTTTCTCATTGCTTCCCCCATGCCAGTAAGCCACTTTCCAGCTGTTTGTGAATGATCATTCGGACACATGCATAAGGTATCCATTTGGCTTCTAAATAATGCATATCTAATTGTGTATCACTTTGTATCACGAATTCTATGGCAGGGAGGGAACATGTATCTAAGTATATCAAAGCAATAATAGACTGCTTTATCATACATACTTGTGATAATGGTACCAGCTGCACCTATTGCAAGTTCCATTTGGGTATCAGTAGAAAGAAAAAGTTCCCCCACAAGCAGAAATCTAAACATAGTTGCCCAGTCAAAAAGTAAAGACATGGCATGCATGTCCATGTAGTTGGATTAAAAGAAAAAATTGAATATTTTAAAGTTAAGTGCATCATTTAGCTTCCTAATGCAAAGGATTCATACTCCGGGACAGGTTGCTACCTGCATGGAAGCAGAATATGATTCTTTCGCTTTCGTACTCCTCCCTTTACGAAGTTTTATCCTCATCTTTCCCACATGAAACACATGAATAGACTGTGATAGGTAATCACGACCGTTCATTTGGGTGACAACCACCTGAAAAACAACATAATAAACATCTAAGTATCTGTTTGAAAACACCAAATGCATTCTAACAAGTGTCAGTTACAAATCCATTTGCATATCGATGCTTCCTTTTCTATCAAAGCAATCATAAAAATTGAGCCAGCCCCAGAAACCAACAGAACACAAGCATCATATATTGTTAACACATGATAAACAAAACATATTTATCCTTTCTAAAGCAGCCTTCATCATGTAGAAAGCAGCCAGACGAATGTAACATATTAAGACTCTTGAATTTTTTGAAACAAGTAGCACCACACTGCTTCAAAATCCAGTAAACAGAAGGCTGTTACTCACTAGGTACATACATACGTGTGTACGTACATATGTACATACCTAAGTACATATATACATACGTACATATGTGTATGTATGTATGTATGAATGATGAACTATTTTACTGTTTACTTTGGTTTGTATGGCATTTTAAGAAAATAGCAAAAAAAGAAGAAAATATCATTGAAACTATATAGTGGACAACTGGAAAGGCTGGAGTATTCATTCTCCAGGGAATTCTGTTTCAATTTCTATCATTTCTGTTTCTTTTGAGGAGGACATTAAGACCGACAATATCAAAATGACCATCATAAGACATCATTGTCGATGGCTCAGGAACTTGGTCATTGGAAAAGTATTTGGGGGTTAAAAATGGATCTCCAAAGCATGCGGCTGAATCAACATCTTGACTATTTGAGTGTTTCTTTCAATAGTATCTCTCTTGACAACAAACGTAAGAACATGTGAATTTTGATCTAAGAAGAAGAAGAAGAAGAAGAAGACACACCAGGCAAGGACCTCAGACTAGCCCATGGATTTGTGAATAAATTCAATGTGAAAGATGTTATAGGTTATCCTTAAATGCTTGATCCATTCCAATGAAAGATCTAAATGCTTGACTGACTTTAGAAATACTGATAATGTTGTTTAGAGTGTTTGTTATAGAAATGTTAAAGAAATTAAATTTCAGCATGACAATGAATTAGGGAGCTCTCAAAAGGTCCCAACTACTTAGCTTCCACGTGTAAATCCTACTTCCCTTTTGTTCTCATCCACAGCTAGATTCCCTGAAAGGGAGGTACCTCTTATTACTTCCATCTAAGCCTAGAAAGCTTGAAGGATATTAGAGGAGAAAACCTGGATGGCTGTCAAGATAAAATATCACCCCCCATATTTCAACAATGTTTTAGGTCATATAAAAGCCATAAATACATAAGGACTTGTGTGATAAGGACATTGATTCGTACATCTGGTCTAAATAGCTCACATTTTCATAAATGGGAAGATCCAAATAGCCCCAGGACTACCAGAAGGAAGCAAAGAAACAGTTAAAGATGGTGTCTCCATAAGCATTAAAAGACAGGAATTGTGTCAGAGCACATTAGAGAATTAATCTGGGTTGAAGAGAATAGATAAATTTAAAATGACCTGGATGTAAGTGGTAAAAGTTGGAAAATTACTTTGTATGTATGACTGTGGAAAGAAATTAACAGCATTATTGGGAGGCAAAGTTAAACAAGATACAGCAAGGTGAGCCTGCTGCATTGAAACCCAACTACGACTATTGAGTTCTTTATGGTGAGTAAAGGCTGGTTAAAGATAAAGAAATTATCCAGTTAATTAATTCATTAAATACATATCTGTTAGTGAACACTTTTCTTTTTGAAGGGTAACATGAGGACCATTCAGTAAATACACAATTTAAAAAAAAACAATAAAATTAGAGAGGAGAAAAAACAATAAAATCAGAAATAAGAAAGAGCAAACAGATAACATTTGACAGGACTGATGTGCACTAGAAAGTTAACTTCTATAATCAGGACAGATAAGCATAGCTTAATACAAGGTGATAGAAGAAGCATGAGAACTTACATTAAACTCAGTTTCTGGCCTTCTTGCAAGTGCCTCCACATAGCTTCCCAATCCTGCAGCTGTTTAGAATAACGAAGTTTGGATAATTTTATCAGACTTCCACAAAATAAATAGGTCATTTATATGTATGTATGGATGCATGTATGTATATGCTTGTGTATGAGTATCAAAAATCAATTCAACAAAATTTTTGCATAGTATTATCTTGAAATATAGTGCATCCACATACTTAAATGAAATATCATCACTAATTTTATTTCCAAACACTTTCTTGGACAAAGGAATTTGTAAAGCTAAATGCTCGAAGAACCAGAACTTGCAACACATATCTTCAGAAATTTTCATAGAGCTATGGTAATACTTATGATAAAAAGACAATTACCTAACAAACAGTATATTATAGTGGACAATATAATATCAAAAATTAAAAGGGACAAACCAGGATCTATCGGACTGGTTGTTGTCACCATGAACCTTTCATCATTTAAAACGATCTCTGCTTGCAAAAATCGTCCAACATCAAAAGGTTCTGGAGCATACAATGTCTTTGTTGCCCCTGCAAATTAAAAAAAAGTTGAAACAATAATAGGCCATAATTAGCATGGGAACAAACAGAAATGATTGCAGAATGTGCTTTATAGAACTATAAGTAAGAATTATATAAAGAGGGTAAATATGCTTGTTAATAGAATTGTAGATAAGAATTAGAACAAAAGAAGAGAGTATCAGTAATGGTTGTAGATTACATGTACTTGATTATTCATTATCTCACAAAACAATAGAAAATTCTGGAACACCATTAAAAACCAACTGATTGTTTAAAGTTTCACTACAAAATTTTGCCCCAAGGCAAGTCACCTATTCTGGAGGTTTAGGTTCTTCTATGTTAGGGAAAAAGGGAAATCAACAATTTCAAGATATACTTCAGATATGGCCAATGGAAGATACTTTTTTAAAGAAGAAATATCTCTCAGGCATGTCAGTCTACCCACATGTCCTTGCTTCTTTTTCCTATTTTCTTCCCTTTCTTTCTTCTCCATGGTTCATGCACCTACACTTGTGTGACTGGAAATCAGCTGAGGACTAGCATGATTGAAGCCTTTGGCCAGAACATGCTGAACAAAAAAAAAAGCCCAGCCCAGGTGCTTTAGTTTAATCCTATTTTGGTTAGTCTACTATATAGGCATGTGTATTTGCATGTTAAATAAACATAAATAAATAAATAAATAAAATTAAAGGGAACTGCAAAGATTAATAAGCAAAAATCTGTAACATAACTTTGAAAAGTTATAGCAACAATAAAAAACAAAATTAAATTTTTATTTTCTATCTTCTCATTGCTTTCTTTTACGTATTTAAGAAATACAATAGCAATATTGCTTCAGCAATTAAATCTTCAATTCTTTCCTAATAAGATTTCCTAAACAATAGAGGATGGTTGTTTAAGGAGAAAGATGGAGAGATCACATGCCAAACCTTTTAAAATCAATTATAAGTGGGGAGGAAGAGAGAATAGGGATGATGAGATGAGCATATTAGAAGGGGGATCATTAAGAGATGGGTAGGGGGAGGACGGGTAGTGGGGGAGATAAACATGGAAGAGCAAGATTAGAATTAGAGGACGAGGAGGGGGGTGGGGATTAGGACCAGAGAGAGAGGATGGTAGTTTGGGGATTCAGGATAAAAAAGGATGTGTATTGGGAAGATCATAATGGGTATTTTCTCATATTTGCAACAAAAAGAAATTGTGAAACAGATTTCTTAATGAGATATACTAAACACAAACTAACAGTATTTTAGGAAGTAAAATTGGCAGACCCGAAAACCCCATACAAGTTTTCAGTATAGCATAGATTTAGTTTCATATCTATATGGGAATTAGTGCTGGATGTCCCTTTCACTAATGGTTTTCTTTAGATTTTTCGGCATTTGTGGTTGTCTCTTACAGTTAGTTTGACCCCTAAAGACACTAGTTTAGGGAAGAGTTGCTGCCCAAGGGCATGGGCACAATGGATGTATGCGAACCAGGAAATCCTACACAGTTCCTTGTGTTTGCATGTGAGAACAAAGGAAGGTGCCAGCCCAGCCCTTCTGGTTACTCCTCTCTCTAGAACTTCTCTCCCTTCTTGTTCTATGCTGCTACAAGATCAACATTTCCAGTTAAGAGTAAAGAGTAAAAACAGATTTAATCCTGTTTATGCAACACAGATACAGGCAGAACTTTGATTGCAATTGGGTCTGTTATTAGCCCTATATGTCTGTACCTCTTGCAGATTACAGCAGTAAGTCAGACCAGAGGAAGATCTGAAAAATGTTCTTCAGGTAGAATCCCTCCAGCATCATTTCTGCCCTTCTTCTTTCTTCTCTCTTATCCTATACTTTTTTTTCTTTCCTTAATTAAGTTCGGATCAGCAAAAAGACCCTATCTTAATTTTACCTACTTAAGCCACCACCATGGTGTGGAAGCATTCATTTTACCCAGACATTTCAGTTTTTCAGAATTTTGGAGTATTGACACTTTTGGACACTTGGATACGGCACGATGCTACACGACACTCTAAAAATTGAATGCCCCATTTACATCAGCTAGAAGTGGACGCATTAGTCATGGCTTTTTGGAGTGTCATGTCAAAAGTGGCCTCATTGCAATTGATGATACCTGAACTCTAAACTATTTAAACAAATAGTATTAGCCTGCAATGTCCAAACTCTTCTATTGAAGCATCATACCTATTTCTTTATTTTTCTTTGATGCTATTATGGCATAAATGTAAATTCCTTTTTAATTAAAAATTCTATTCATACTAGTGAATTTAACCAACATATTTTGATATAGCTCTATTTTTTACTTTATATATATTGCATTGTGCAGAGAAGTATCCCCACATTAGGATTTTTGGAGGTTGAGGTGTCAGACACTTTCAGAAACCAAAATTCTTGGCACAGGAAGCTTGATATCGAGAAGTTTGAGTTCTCAGGTCTTATGGGACTTCAGTCTTCCACGAAACATCTTTTCCGGCCCAAGCTTCATTCCTTACCTTTCTGTGTTTTTCAGCCAATGATTTTACCCCAGAACAATCTTATTACATAGCAAAGATCATGCTCATTTTGCTGATATATCTTTTATTACATAGCATCTAACTGTTTTATCCTCTTCGAGATATATAATGCATTGGAACAATCTTACTCATCTTTTCTGTCCCTGTGATACCACTTTGATATAATATTACATCCATTAAAGATTGTCTGCTTGCCTTTTATTGTTTGGCATCCAGGATCCTCTATCGACAGCATTCTCATCTTCTAATCTCCTTGCCTTTTTGTCTTCCTTTTAATGTTTCAGGTTAATCTTACAGCCTCTTGACATGATGATGCATCTCTAGTATGCAAGGTCGCAAAAGATGCATCTTCTGTTGAAAGGCCATAAGGAAAGAGATGCACATTGAGAGAATAGCTGAACAAGGTAAAAACTGCTTCACTTATAATAATTGGTCATGCAAAACTTAACTTGTAGAAATATCAGTTAAGAGGAAAAAAATAAATAAATTCATATACCTGATATTAATTCCTTCTTGCTTCCTTCAGTTCGGTACCACTGAATAGAGCAATTAGAGATGTCTGGAGCAGGATCCGTTCGAGGAACAATACGTAGACATGACCCTAGACTTTCAGAACCCTCAAGCTCATACAAGTTTGATTTGTTCTCCTCGAGCTTTCTCAATATTGCAAGCTGGTAAAGTTTAAAGATTTAATAAACATTCATCCATTGTCAATATATTTCTTCCTGTTAGTAGCATACACACAGAGAAGGATCTATATTCCTGACACACTTTTCATTAGAAACTTGTGAATACCAACATGATTGAGTTAAATGCAGTTATAATTACATTAACTAAACAGAAATCTGAATATCAGTATTGGCTAGCATCCACTTACTACAGAAAGAGGAAGTATGGGAAAAGAGGTAAGTATCAAAGTTGAGAGACACAGTATATGAAAACCAATATAATTCAGCATGATTACTTCACAAGAAGTCAGTGAGATTATGATCTCCATAACTCTGGACGTGTACAAAGCAAGTGTAGGAGTTGAAGAATCATGTTGCAAGCAACAAAGCATATGAAAGGTCAACACAGACAACATAAATGATGAGTGACAGAAGCATATAACGAAATAAATAGAGTCGGATGTCACAAAATCAATGATTACTTTCATTATATTAGAACATAAATCAATATGATAAAAAAGAAACCTCTTTCTTTAGCTGAATGCAATGCGCCGACTTCTCTGCAATCTGAATTCGCAGGGCCTGAAGTTCATGTTCCATGCCCATTACCTATTGACAGTGTATAGTTATCTTATTAGCAACATATAGGCATGGGGAGTACAAATATGGCCGACACTTAAAGAAAGAATGTCATTGGAGCTAATAAAAGAACAGCTTAAACAACATCTTTAACACAACAAAGCAGAAACAAAACCAACCAAGGTTAGTGTGCCATTTATAGTCTAAGTTGAACATTTACAAAAATGAAAAATAAAAATAAAAATGAAAAGTACCTTGCTTGGCTGATGCAGCATTTTGATTCTTCTGGCCTCTTGAACCTCTTTCTTCAATTCTTCCAACTCCTAGAAAAATTAATATGTAACCTTTTATACAAAGAGAACAGATAAATAAAAATTATATTAAACAAACAACGGAGTCTGATTAAAGAGTAGCAAGCATGATCGAATCCATAACTCCAAGGCTAAAAGGCCCCTCATGAAATTAATCCAGCAGCTAGTAAATGTGTCTCCACTTTCTAAATGTTGTCTTGTTAGTTCGCTGTTGGTCCATGGCAAGCAAAAAGACCAATTTATTAGGAACTTTTCATACCAACCTGCTTTTCGGCACTTCTGGACATTTGTTCTTGTTCCTGAAGGGCCTCTTCAACTCTCCGCACTGCTGCTCTGGCACTTTCAATTTCTGCACGAGCAAAAGCCCTTTCTTCTTCAATCACCTTTTTTGCATCCTCAATAGCCTGGAAGCAACAAGAAAGACAGGAACTCAGTGTAATCTTAAAAGAAGAAAATAATTTAATGGTCATAAAAGCACTCTGTAACACAAATATAAAAGATATCTGTTTATTAGTTTCTATCTGCTCTGAAGTGCTGAATATTATTATATCCCCATTGGTGACTAATGAGTTGAAGTAGCATCTGCTCTTGTGGGAGCATTTGTTTGTAATATTTTTTTTTCTGCCTTTCTGTCGATAGAAGTTTTTAACATCTAAGTAGAGAGAAATTCATTGTATAGAACTTTCATTTACTTTATTTCTTTCCAGTGATTACTAAAATTTTGGCCGACAGAAAGTTGACGGAGTGCATTGTTTGTAGATATGAATGAAGCAGGTGACAAAGATTAGCTCTTTTGATCGGATTGAAGGAAAAGGCGAAAAAAATAGAAAGTTCATATAATTATATGTGATTTAGCTAGCTATGAAGTCATGACATCAAACACAGCAAGCAATTAAGAAAATGGAAATAATGAATTTAATAAATGCAAGTTATATTTCACTATGCAATTTTAAGTGCTTTGGCATTACCTGTTTAAGAAAAGTAGCTAATTTTTTCACTTCTGCTTTCTCATGAAGCAACTCTCCTTCTCTTTGAGTCAGTTGAACGGCTAAAGCTTCCACCTGCAAGAAGCATACCATCTTGTCACATTTGACTTCAACTTATTCAAAGTTAGCATGAACAGAAGGTGAATCTAAGTATATAAAACTGGGAAAGTGATAAAAGATCGCCAGAAGTTGTTTTTGCTAAAACCAATGCATTGATCTAAGTAACCTTATGGGATACACCTTGTTTGGAAGCCCACGTAGTTCTACACTCTGAGATTTTTCATAATACTTCCTCCAATGCATTCTGCTTGGAAGCCCATGTAGTTCCTTATCAATATACTTTCTTCAATACAATTTGGCTCTATGCATTGGCTTGAAATGTTACATGTCAATTCAGAATGGGTGCTGCATGCTGCATCGGACTTACATGCCACGCACAGCGCGTGCCTCCTTAGAAAAAGTGTGTGATGTTCTTTTTTCAGGTGTGTGTGTGTGTGGGGGGGGGGGGGGGGGGGGGGAGGAAGATTGAAAGGCATGCAGACTACTGCAGAATTTTTTTATTAATTAAATAAAGCATCCAGATGTTTTAAAGTTATGGAATCCAGTCTCATGTGCCCAATTTTAAGAATGTTTTTTTATATATAAAGAAGATATGCAGCAAAACTGTGTCCATATGACACAGACTGCACAAAAGAATTCCAAAATTATATGCTTTTGTTGATTCTAAACTGTTAAAAATGCTCAAGGGAAAAAGGCCACGGGACAGCAGTCTGATTTGAAAATGTGATGCATACATGTGCAGACAACTGAATGCATGCATACGAGAAACATACGAGAAGAAAGTGAACTGACCATAGAAACAGCCTCCTCAGCATCATCCTTATTCCGACCTGCCACTCGGCCTCTGAGTTGATCCAGTACATCCCTGAGTTTTTTCAAAAGGACATGTCTATCCAAGGAAGCCACTTCTCTCCACTTTGACTGAAATGCCAAGCAAGAATTTAAGCATAGTTGCTATCTATGATTTGTTTTCAATATAAAGCATAATAGGACTATAAGAGGAGATATGACAGATAATAGGACATTTTCACATTGTTTAACTACTCGTTAATTATACTTAATTTGTAAGAAGAAGAAGAAGAAGAACATTAAGATAATAATTCCATGTGACGGTTAGGCGTATACTGGATTTATTGTGACATGACTAAAGAACTGAAGAGTTAACATAACATATCGTCTGGCCGACAGATCTATGTTACAAATAGCAGTAATTTGTAAATGCAAATGAAGAATGGGAATGAAACCTCATCTGACAATTTGGCAGCAGCAGACAGACCCTTCTCAAATTTATCTGCAAGGTCACGAACGGAGAGACGCTTCTGCTGCTCCAGCAGCTGGGTTGTCTCCTTTGCAACAATCTCTTTGAGGGAGGGCACCCGAGGATTATTCTCTGGCTCAATAATTATGTTGTCGGCTCCTATCTGATAATCCGGGAACCGTCCCGAAACAAAATTAACATCGGATGATACCAAATGAATTGCCTCCTTCTGCATTGAGTCTCCAAAATCGCGCGTCACCCTCGTCATCGGTATCAAACTCCTCCAGCTCTGTTTTCCAACAAAATAAACATACAATAAAATTCTATTTCCAGCAATAAGTAAGTGAAAAAGATCCTGTCAATCTCCAAGTTCTACCTCTCTGTGTTAAAACTAAGACACCATACAACATCAAAATGAAATCAAAACCATTTCCACTCATAATCCATAAAATATCAAAAAGAATCAAAACCCTCTCCACTTAATTAATCCAATAGCAATTCCTTCTGTTTCTGGCAGTAAAAACGATTAAACGAACCCAGAAGAACAAGAAGATGTTCGTGCAAAATAACAACAAACATGAATAAAAAAATGCAAATTTTAACGAATTGCGTTAAAAGTTTTACTTCTACACGTCAAGATTAATCGAACTCATCTAATAAATTAATTTCGGTAAACATAAATTCAAACCAAAACTTAATAATCCTTCAACTACAACGTGTCAACGCCTCCCGAAACGCTCAAAAACCAATTAATTTTAAATGAGATCATGAAGAAAAAGGTGCACCAATCGAGCTCGATCGCAGCTCAAACTTACCGATTAGAAGCGCCAGAAGAGTGGAGCAAACTCGAACCAAACACGGATTGGAATCAAAAACTACGAGAAGAAACCCTAGCTCGCAATATTTAAAAAAAGAAAGAAAGAAAGAAAACAAGAATCCTCAAGACGCTTCAAAAGTTCAAATTTTTCTCCTTTTGCTCCTGATTCCACTTTCTTTCCTTCCACTTTGAATCAAAGAAGGAATCGAAAGGGTTGCGAGGGAATTCGACAAACGAGAAAGGAGATTTTTTTTTTTTCTTTTTCTTTCTTTGGTGAGTTCGGTGGGGTGGACTGCACTTTTCAAATCAAGAGGTCAGAGAGAGAAGGAAAAGAAGCTTCGCTTAATTCTTTTCGCATCTTTGGGGCGGGGCCGACCTAGCAACGCGTTTGGATTCGCTGGAGTCGGACAGGAATTGAATGCCCTCCTGGTTTCCCTGTACTGCGGGGGATGCCATTAGGGTTCCCCAACGTGTACGGTTGGTCGTCGACAGGGCTGCGATCTTGATCGTACGGCGGAGTTTGAAGTGGCGGCGGGATATGCCGTTTCAGTTACGGCCGACCGGATCAGGTTGGTTGCCGGCCTGGTTGAGTTTTGGATTTATTACAACTCCGGCTTATTTGTATTCTTTCTCAGCTCAAATCCACATGTCTCATCTACTTGGATGTCTTCTAAGATATTTGAGTAAATATATTTTTTATTATTTATTTTATATATAGATTTTGATTTTCAGACACCTGGATTTTTTTTTTTTTGGTCTTACACTATTATGTCCTTGTATTGGATAAATTACCTATATCTATACCTATTTTTCTATATCTCGGGGCGAATTAATTGCTGCTTATTTTGACAATCAATGTTGATTAAAAAATAAAAAATGATTGTACGACTATTTAAAAAATAAAAAATATTATTGCTATTTATAAATTAAAATAATATTTTAATTGATTGAGGGGTGAAAATATCAGAACAATAGTTAATAGTTCAATATAGTTGATTTTTGAATTTTTCTTACACGTGTAGGCATTAAGAAGAATTTTTTTCTTTGTATTTTTTTTTTGTGCTGAAATGGATATATTATATATATTGGGCACGAATACATATAAAAAAATCAAAGAATAATAAATTCTGAAGTGTACTAGATAATTCCCTCTCTTCTAGGCACAGGGTCTCCCTTGAGTGGTATTTTTTTGAGGAGGGTGGAAACAAGCAAAGGATATATATTTATATATATAGTAGAAAATAACAAAAAAATAAAAATAAATATATAAGGATTAGGAATCTGTAAATTTGCTACAATGATTGTCATAGGTTTATAACATCCAAGGCCCATAAAAATGTGAAAAAAAGGGGAATTTGTAACGTACACTATATTAAACCAAGGCTAGGTGTGACATGAATTCATGCAAGGAGAATGGCCATTTGTATTTGAGGACGTTTCATGCACATAAAAGTGGCCATACGTGCTATTCTCCCAATTATTAGCTAGTGGCTGGAATAGAGGGAGATGCCGATTCCACGCTTCGAAGTTCAACTCAAACAGGGCGAGGACAATTTTGGGAACTCATTCACCATGGAGATGGACAGTGAACCGAGCCATGTATGCTTTTTGGTCTCATGACAACTACCAAACTGCCTTTCGGTGGCCATCCGTGTAGAACCAGAATAAGACCACAAATGGGGTCCTGGCGGCGCCACCCACGGCCGAGCCACTTGGCCCGCTTCGCCTGCCGCATAGTTTTTTCGAGCACGCATTCTAATTTAATAAATAAATAAAAGAGACTTTTTTTTGTTTAAATGCATCTCTAAATGAGAAAAATTATATCCTGCACCGCATGCACCATATCAGCAATATACGATAAGCATAATCGAAAATGAGGTGAGCAGAAAAATAATTCAAGATAGATGATTGACAAGGTGCACCGCGATGTTGTCAATGTGGTGTAAAGGATAACTTCCCGCTAAATAATCTCTCTTTATTTGAAAAAAAAAAAGTACATGCGTAATATTTAAGATGGTACCAAATGCCAACTAACCTAGCTAGTAAACCAAGTCATTTCAAATCTAATAGATTTTTCAAAAATTATTAACCTTTTAGTCAGATCATTGCTATCCTTGGTTCAAACCCAAGGATAGCAATGATTAACTTCTCCCTAAATTATTAACGAAGTCATATCTTTTTTTGCAGTTGCCTCTAGCTCAATCTTTTTCCCCATGGAATCCTTGCATCACCTTCTCATATTATGGCATCACAAGCATGTTTGTTTGTTCGCAATCCAAATGAATAGTTGCTGCTTTTTGCCGCACTGCAGATGGGCTCGTCCTCATCTTGGCCATAATTGAAAGATAGCGGAGAATCAACTAGACTACTTTTCTAGATTCCGGGATGGCTTCAAGCTTCGAAGTAGCTAGTCCTTAGCAAATTACTTAGAAGAAGATGCTCCAAGTATGTTATTTTTTAAATTTTTTTGATACATGAGAATGATATTTGATGTTAGCAACATTTGTTTAAAGCCTTAGGTCAATTGAACCCCCCAAGGAGTGCAACTGATTGTACCAAAAAAAAAAAAAAAGAGTGCAACTGTGTGGAGTTAGGATTCATGAGAGCTAGATATGGTCCCATATTCTGGTGATGAGACCAGGCAATAAGATATATGGTCCGAGAGTTTGATGAGATGCATGGATCAGAGGCAGGACTCCTAGTTATTAGACTTCTAGGATACTCAAGCAGTAGGACCTGATCATAAGCCCCCACCTTGGCCACAGGGAAGAAGACAACTTTACCACAACTGACATAAGCAACGAAAAAATAAATAAAAAAATGGTCAACAAAAGAATTTAAAAAAACTTTTTTTCATACAAATAAAATTCTCATATTTTATAAAAAAATTCATTAAAAATATAAAAAATCTATTTTTCTGCCGGTTAGAAATTGAGATTTTTTTTTTCAAAACTACTTTTAAGTCTTCAAAATTCAGAAATAACATTTTTCTCTTATTATGTGTATAATAGATATTTTGTATAATTTTTTTAAAAAAATAAATGCTCAACTAAATATAAACCATTTTGAAATGATGGTCAATCAAATATACTAAAATTATTTTTTCGAGCAACATATTCTCAAAAATTAGCTTCCAAAAAAACTATTTCAATGGATAAGAAAAAATCTTGCGAATCTAAAAGTTAAAACACTTATAATGGCATGGACCAGCAAGAGCTAGGTTGCAGCCAGCATGACTCAGAGTCTCAGAGCATGATGCTGCCATGCGATAACGTTCTCGAATGATTTATGGGCCAACGTGATTTACCTAAGACAGGGAAAAAGTTCCATTGGCTTGGATTCTTGAGTCAAACTTGATCCAAGCTCACATCAAGGCGGCACCCAAACTCATGTCCCATTTAATTTAAATTTTAGCTCAAAATGAGCTCACTTGAACTCAAAGTTCAAGCTCGATATTAGTTTCAAACACGATTGATCAGGCCCATGTTTCGTCTAGCACAGCTCAATCACACCCCCACATACACCCACCAATAATTATCTCGCACAACAAGATACATGACTAAAACTGGAAATATCTCATGTCCAAGCCAAGGTGTGCGACCTTGTGATAGAGCCCTAGTTCACTGCGACATTATGGCCAACACCTTGTGGAGATAAAGAATCATTGACATATTTGAAGGGCAAGACACAGCTAGGCAGACAGCAAATCGATGGTAACGCAAAACAAGGAATCATCAAAACAGCAATACTCTCAAACACAGGCTAAAGGAAATTCATGCAGGATGCGGACAGCAGAACCTCCTAAAGCCGTGCTACTTTGAAAATGACACCTTGATACCGATGCGCAAAGGCAATGCTAATAGCAATTCACAGTTCTAAAAAAACATTCAAATTAAAATATGCCATACCGGCCCAAAACAGATGGTACAAAACATACACAAACCATAATGATTCGATATCAATATCCAATACGGACGGCATATCGAATATCAATACGTCAAAAAAATCCATATTATACCATATCAATACTATGCAAGTATGACAACAGTATGAAATCCAATACCAAGACGGCGAATCTTAATTCAAATGATAGACTTAGCCAGGTTCATGCATGTCAACAAACTACAGAATACAGATAAGAGGGTCAAATCCTCCCCAGGCATTGAAAAAGTTCATCCAACTGCACACATTTACCAACAATATGAACTACTACTACTTTCCATAGGTAGCTGATTCTAATATTAAAGTTAATGTAGATAACAAAGATCCACTTCGACTGGCAATTCCTTATTAATTCTCTCAATGCATGCATTTAGTTTTGTGCATCAAAATGACACGAATGACTGAGAACATTCTCAAAATTTTGCTTTTAAGAGGCCTTTTCCTGGTCCAAGCATGATACATCTCACTCACTTTGACAGCTAGAATATAAAGCTAATAATATGAATCATTCATGGAGTGTTCCCAGTATGTCGTCATCCCTGAACAGATGATACCTGAAATGAAATAAACAAAATTAGTGGTCATTGGCATCGGAATGAAGAGTTATAGTAGGCTACAATTTTCATTGCAGCATAAATAAAGACAGGAAAAGAAGAAAAGAAATCTAAGAACTAGCCAAATGCATTATTACTTCAAAAGCTAATATAACTGGGAGAAACCAAATTGTAAAGTTGTTTAGCAATTAGTTCAGCTTACACTATGCATTATGAATCAATGCAATGTCTTAAACCTTAAACAAAGAAAAAGATATACAGTAAGTTTGCAGGGAAAAAACACAATTGTGTATAATACAATTGTGTGAAAAAAAGGGCCTAAGCAAACTCGCAAAAAGCCTTTGTCTTCACGAACATAAAGTTAAAAGCAAAAGTGGGTTTCTCTCATCATAGCAGCAGAAAATTAAATATACAAACATATTTCTATATTTTATTGATCAATAGTGAAGAAAAACTTCAATAAACATTCACGGAGGGATTAAGAGAGAGAGGAGGACCGAGAAGAAAAAAATGAAAAAGACTGCAAGCCCTGCCCAAAAACCAATACAGAAGGATGGTGCCCATAGTCTCCAAAACTGCCGATATGATTGATCTATGTGTGTAACCCAACAAAACACAAATCCATCAACCAATCACAGATAAATCTTGTAACTAATATGAAGCCACATTTCTGATATATACATCTGCTTGGGATTAAAATGTAAAAGAAAAGGATGGAGAAAAAAAAACGAGCTTACTCCTTGTCGCCCAGTTTTACTTCAGTTCCTCCATACTCAGGTAAAAGGACCATGTCTCCTTCCTTCACGGAAACAGGGATAACATTCCCATCCCTATCACGTGCACCAGGGCCTACTGCTACAACTTTTCCAGAATTCAACTAAAACAAAAGGTAAAAAGATAAACAAATTAAAAATGATCAATTAAATAATAGTGAGCATGTCCATTCAAATCTACATTGAGAAAATGATGAAAAATGTTGCAATTTAAAAAAAAAAAAAAACATTGACAAAAACAAGTTCAGGATATATGTTCCGTAATAGCAAGACTACAATAAATTACATTTTCACAGATGATGATATGACAGCCTAATTGAATTCATATTAACCAAAAATAGCATATTTACCCAATAGCCTAGCCGTGTCAGACAATAATGGAACCAACTTAAATAGGATGGTTAGAAGGACCTTAATAAGAAGGCACTTTCATCATCAAACAAGATTAACCTGCATTCAAGATAGTTCTTTGCATCAGGGAAAGCAGCTGTAAGTCAGCTTAGGGAATGCAGGGAAGAACTGCAAGAGAAGTGCATCTGGGATGTGGTTGAGTCTTCCTTGATGCACCTCATACTATCTTGTAAGGGTTTCTCATTTCCAATGTAGGTCATGTTCTAGGGAACACTAGAGTTGGGTCACTGCAGAAAAACAAGCAAATTGAGAGTCTAGCAGCATTTTTTAAGCCTGGTTTGATTCTTTATAAAATACTTATCTAAATTCTCGGAGTTATGGGCCACACAGTAGGGTAGAAGAAGCTAAGACAGCAGGTGCATAAAATCAGATTCTTGTTGGCATTTTGGTGGTAGTATAGACCTTTGGAGTATTAAACAGTGTTAAAATTAGGGCAAGGGACACTCTCCAAACTTTATAATTTATTTGATGGTATTTGAAATTTTTGTTTCTGTCAATTTTGGCCAGAACTGACTGAACTTACTTTTTTTAACAACTATATATGCTTAATATCATACAACATTTTCTAAAATTTGTCGATAGTATGTAATAGCATATACCGAAAGGCTCTAATAATCTGATCTACATTATTTTTGGCCAATCGTTGTTATTATAGTGGTATAATCATGATGTGCTTTAACAAATTAGAAAGCAATGCGTGTTCCTGTAACTCTTCCTTTTCTTGCTTAGATGAGTTTTTTTTTCTCTTTCCTATGAAAAAATTGATACATTAAATGAGATAATGAAATAAAATGGGTTTTTACTCTGATTCTTTTTCAAGCTTAGATTCTTGAAATAAAAATAGAATGAAAAATGATTACATGGCAAATGGCTTCGAATAAGACATGCTTAAATGATGCTTTTCTTGCTCAGATGTGTTAATAAAATGAAATAGAATAAGATGTGCTTAGACAGAATTTTTTTTCTTTCTTACATGGTTATTAAAATGAAATATAGAAATACGCTTATAGGATGAAATTTTAAAAAATGGGGAAAACATAGGAAATTATTAAAGCATAAGATATCTAATGCATCAAACTTTAAATTAACTTAGTCTGAAACTACCAAACTACACAAATAATAATCCTAGATAACTAAAACATAATAAAATAATGTGCAATAACTTTTCTTGGCTATGAAATAACTTTCCTTAACTTTTTTCTTATTTTTTCTATTTTTATCTCTATTAACTTTTCTGACCAAAATTACAAATCGCGAAGTCAAACTGCCAAAACCAAGAAAATTGCCAAAATTGAAATTCTATGAAGAGAACAAAACCAGCTTTTAGAACCTTGATGGAAAGGATGGCATGCAATCATCTGTAAGAAAACTCAATTGACTCTCTTGTCTCTCTATTGAGAGAGAAACAAGAATAATGCTCCCAAAAGATAAAAGTATTGGCAATTCTCAGAAGCACATTCTATTTGTGCATATGTATGTTGAGGAAGGGGTTTTGAGTGCCAAAAGGTTCCCAATGCCATTACCCTTTTGCCATGGCTCTTAGGATCCTCCAATCCCAACACCTGCAGTATCTTCCAACATGAAATAAGCTCCCCAAAAAGCATGCATGCACATGTGCACACATCCCAAAAGAAAGGAACAAATGACATAAAGCAGCATCTGACTATCCAAATTTGCTAACCTCATAACTAATATTTTTTTAAAAAAATATCCCTCTCCATGCATGCCCACCACTATAACAATGCTCTCAATCAAATCCTACAGACTCGATTCTCATGAAATTTTAAAAGGAAAAAAAAAAAGAAGGTGCTTCTAAAATTCCAGGATTTTCCACTACAACCCACTCAGGGTATTTTAGGAATGTTATATCAACAATCATCCAAAGCATCTTATAAAGGCATGACTGAGGCTTGGTAACTGTACTGGTTGATACGAAGAATAAGTATCAAAAAATCAAGTCAACCTTCAAGGAGTTAGATAACCCACAGTAGATCCTACAGGGAAGCAATCCCCTCAAAATTCTCATTTTCTAAAAATCTCCCCAACTATAATAATCATGCACCAGGATCCCTATCTCAAAGCTATACAATGGACTATAAAGCAAGCAGCAGCCAAGACAGTATGATTATATTACAAATATCTTATCCTTACTGTATCACCCTTCGGAACCACAAACCAACACAGCTTTAAGGCATCTACAGAAGAAAAGATCATTATTAAATAAATAAGAAACCAAAGAACCAACAATTTAGAGGTGGTTGAAGACATCCTTTAAGTTAGAAAGGTATTTTTATCACCTCAAAAAATTATGAAATGTCAATTAAGAAATAAAAGTTAAACATTAAAAACTGACAAGAAATTATTGAACATATCTGCTACCATTGACTTTTTTTCAAAACACGCACCAGTTGATTGCTTCAATGTAGGAGTCAAGGCCAAGGCCTCCAGAGTCCAGACCAACAATGTGCAACCATTGAAAAAATGGCGTGATAATATTGTTGAAAATTTTACATGTGTATAGTTTTCCATTCTCCAGTTTCTTGATTGAAAATCTTGTTGGGCTTGACATCTTTTGATAGAAGTGCGAAGCACCAGAATATGATATACCAACAAGAATTGTGATTTGTCATGGTGTCGATGTTTCTTAAATCATCAAGAAACCAAGATTTTGATATGCCAAATGGTTATCTAGTAAGAATTTAAAAGAATAAGTATTGGGATTTTCAGAGAGTATTCAAGTGTTTTACGTGTCGAGCAAAGCAATCTAAAATACCCATTTAGCAAAGTAGAAAGCGCCCAGCTTTCAAAAGAAATAACAATAAGGAAAAAATAGAAAAGAAAATAAAGGGAGGATAATAAAACCATGAACTAGCAATTGCCTATGCGTAACAACCAACTAACACAGTGTACCTAAAAAAAGAAAATGCTGAAACCTTCAAACCAACATCCAGATACAATTGCAACTGAGTGACAATAAGCACCATATTGTCACGGTGCCAAATTCAGTAGCAGCCGATTCGAGCATTCTTGACAAGGTTGCAAACATAGGACCGTTGGATTCCCTACCACATCCTCATGTGCTCACCATGAAAAGTAAAGAATTGCCCTTTAATGTTACAACCCCATAAACCACAGGTAGGAGCCATAAACCGATCCATAGAGCACACGAAAAACTAATCAAATGCTATTGAAGTGCCAAGCAAGCCAACCAACACAGAATCAATTACTGAAAATAGAAACAGCACAGGATAAACATAAAAGAGTGGCCTGTTCACTATTGGAGCACAAACTAGGGCTCCAAGGGTGTAATTCACCACAAATCGCATGAAAAATCCCCAAAAAAATCAGTTCAAACAAGATCCAGAGGCAGAAAAGATAGATTATCTGATTCTTTACGAGAAGAAAAGGGTCCAAAAATGACACCTTGGTGGTCTTCTCAGGGAGAAGAATTCCAGCATTAGTCTTGGAAGGGGGAACGATCTTCTCAACAAGAACGCGATTAAGGGAAGGAATGAGACGCTTGGCCATGGGCAATGGAGGATCGAGCGGTGGTTTCTTGAAGTGTGGATGGCCCTGGGGTACGGCGATGGGGGACGTTTAGGGCTTGAGGAGAGGTTTTTTGGGCGAGGAAGGGGTTTTAAGAAGGTTCTGGAAAGGCCTCATTAGAATTAGAAATCGGAAAAGAGGAACATTCTCGAACAATTGCTGATTTCGGCGACCGGGGCTAAAACTCGGTAAAGTAAGTACCCACGAACGATCTGCTTTTGTGGGAAAAAAAAAAAAAAACGATCTGCTTTAAACAGATCCAGATTTAATATAAAGACATTTAGATTATAAATGATGAACCATCTACGCCCATTTTTTTTACCCTATTTAACTTATTTTGATCTATTTAATGATTTCATCGGGTGAAAACACTACTCATTTAACCTATTTAAAACATGTTTAATTTGTTTAAACTAGTTAAAATCTATTTATTATTTTATTTCATTTGATCTACTTAATGTGTTTAAACTATTTAATCGAACCTGGCATGTTTAATAAATGAATCAGATTATATGTTTAATAAACATATTAGATTCAGATCTGAATTTTTAATCTGTTCAATAAATAGTTCAGATTCGAGTTAACGAATTTTTGATCTGATCCTTATCTAATTTGAACTGATTCAATTGCAACCCCTAATTAGTGGGCATTACTCATCGTATGTGTGGATGGATGCACACAAGTGAAATATTTATATTTGTACACTTATCTTCTACTTATTAGTATTGAAATTATTTTTAATAATTTATTATGTATAATTGGCAGGCATCTTAGGAAGAGAGTAAAAAAAGGGCACTTGGGAGCAACATGATTGAGTTTTACTTTTCTAATTTCTTGTGATTACCTTTGAACATGACTTATCGAGATATTTTTTATTACTAGTCATAAAACATGGCCGCTAAATATTTTCGGATATAGAAAAATTTAAACAATTTTTATCTAAAAAAATTAAAATTAGTTGATTACTATTTTTTGAAAAATAGATACTTTGAGCGAAGTGTTGTAGATCTTGTTGAGATCCAATAGTGGGTATCATCCATTGAAGAATTCTAAATGGAGATATCATAAATTAAAAAAAAAATTATAGTGCTAGGATTAAGATTATACATATGCACAGGTAGTTCAAAGAGAGCAACTCACAAACAACCCGAGTTTGGCTTATATGACAGCATAAAGATAAGGAAGAGCTTTTCTAAACTAGCTTGGTAGAAGATGAACAGAAAACTTATTGAATTTGATATGTTAAATAAAATTTTTAAACAAAAAATTAGAGAGGTTATCAAAAGAAATAAAATTGATATACAATAGAACATATTTGCCCAATGGCTTAGGCATTCTCTTCATGAAAACATGAAACATGTAGTCCCTTGAGAAGCATCGGGCAAATATATAATATGAATTCTACGAGGATCCATGTAAGCATATGTTTAGTCCCACATTGACTATGTACTGAGTAAATCTTAAATATTTATATAGGGTCAAGAAACTCAAATAACACATTCTAGCTAGTCTTTTTAAAGAAGAACATGGGTTGTGATAAATTCTAAGGAGAATGATGGTTGTTAGCTTGGTATCCAAATTTTGGCCTTCTCATGGATGATGAAACACGT
Organism: Phoenix dactylifera; assembly: GCF_009389715.1. Classification (NCBI taxonomy): domain Eukaryota; kingdom Viridiplantae; phylum Streptophyta; class Magnoliopsida; order Arecales; family Arecaceae; genus Phoenix; species Phoenix dactylifera. The sequence continues at coordinate 3,021,352 of NC_052403.1, forward strand.
ATGATGGCTTTTAACTATAATCACAATTTGTTCCTCATTAGAACCTCAGCTTGCTGATGGCTGCCTTCCACTAGATGGGCTTTTAGTTGATCAACAAAGTACTTGCATCAAGGCAACAGATATGAACAGATATGATCTGATGAATTTGCATATTACACTTGAAAAACCAGTTGGATTGCATAACACACCCAACACATGCATTTACTCATTCTCGGGACCCTTATCTTGAAGATTCCAAAATTTATGTTGCTAATGAGAAATTCATAACCTGAATCCTAATTTTTCCGAAACAGGTCATTCTGGAAACAGTAGTATATTTTGACTCCCATTCTGTGATTCTAGCAAGCATTTCAACCCAAAGTTTGCAAGCTGAAGATGCATAGAAGTATCCTGCTATCAACAACAGGAACCTTCAGATCTCGAGTTGCATTTATTTTAATTTGTATACAGAACATATTAAATGAAGCTTGCCTGCCCATGAGATGACTCGACTTTATTTTACTAAGAACATAGAGACCATATTAAATTAGATAATTGATGGATCCTCCTGTACCATTCTACATTATATCTTAGATGCATCTGCAGTAATCCGGCTCAGAGCAATGGCAGTTTTCGACCCAGACTGACGCCCCAAATGCTTGCAGATGAAGTCACCAGCAGCCATTAGTTTGCTCAGGTCCACATTGGTCTTTATGCCTAGCCCATGGAGCATGTAGACGACGTCCTCAGTAGCGACATTTCCCGAAGCACCCTTTGCATAGGGGCAACCTCCCAGCCCCGCAACCGATGAATCCACTGTGCTGATACCCATCTGTAAGAATGAAAGGTAAGCTGCTCAAATGAAGAGCCAATTAAACCTGGTTTTATGGCTAAGCATCGAAAGAAGTCACCTACTTGGAGGGAGACCAGAATATTTGGGAGAGACTGGCCATATGTATCATGAAAATGGACAGCAAGCTTCTCTACAGGAATGACAGACATGACAGCCTCAAGCATTGGAACTACAGTGCCTACACAACAAAAGGGAATAGTGTTATTATAGGAAAGTTAAAAGATACAAACAATAATGTCTCACTAGCAACACCTAATCAGCGACCATCTCTGGTAATGATTTTTCTTGTGGAGACTGGAGGCACGAGAGAATCGTTTGATTTTTCAAAATCAGTATCTAATTGGTCCAAGACTGTATAGAGGTAAACTATATAGAGATCTGACGTAATTGATCTGCAAAATTCTTTTTCATAAAGTTTCTTTTGTCGTAACTCATAAGAAATGGGGCCCAGGCCACACTAGAGCCTTTAATATTGCTAACAGCAAATCTGCACTATGTTACATATATGTTAGGCCTCAATCTCAAGTGCTAAAGTGGAGATCATAACTATCATATTCTGTGCATGAGCATTCTGAATAGAATGCTATTGCTTTGCACACAATCTCCTCCGATAACTCCTTAATCATGCTATTGGAGAGACTGACCTATTTCTTGTTATGAAACTTTCACTCACTTTTGTTGTTCTCATTATGGCATCTACCTTCTCACAAGGAATTACATATGTTTATATGCTCCAAATCTGTTGAAGCTCTCCAAATTTCCATTTTTGTGTGATCATTTACGTTATGTTGTTAATATAGAATTTTTCCAAGTGAAGTGGGCAATGGCACAATGGTCGCACCCCTCCTCCAAACGGAGGAAGTCCTGGGTTCAGTTCTTAATATGGTGTTTTCCCTAAAATTTGGACCTAGGGGACCTAGCCCCACCCCACAACTCAAAAAAAAAAAAACACAAAAATAACCAAAAAATCATCCATTATTTATAGAATGAGTTGAGATAGAATGGTACTAACAATTCTGCACACCGAAATGCACTCATACTACTAGACTACCAATATTATTTATAGATCTTTGTCATGGTTGCAATGTGCGCACAATTATGATTGAGCGAAAGCCCAAGTCTTACCTGGAGTACCAACTCCAATTGTATCACCAAGTGAAATCTCGTAGCAGCCCATGTCATAAAGCTCTTTCGCCACATATGCCACCTTTGATGGAAGCACAGATCCTTCTACTGGACATCCGATAACACATGACACATACCTATCAATTTAAAATTGATTACTTAAAAGTCGGTAATTGTACTAAAATTTATAGTCTTCAGGTGCTACTACTTTTAGTTAGATGTTTAAACAATAATTTGCAGTATAGATACATGAATTTAATTGCAAAAATTTTGCAGAATAAGATATGTAGCATTATAGAATAGATTGGACACCTTTTTGACATTTGTGTAGCTCAAAAGACCAATAAATATTGATTTTGATTAAGCAAACTGATTGGACAGAATTCTTATGCTTAAAATCATGATCTGACACCGCAATCCATATTGATTTACATCCATGCCTCATTATTTAACATGGAACCATAGTAAATTAGTAAGTAAAACCTACCCACGAACAGGAATTGAAAGTCTTCTTGCAGCGAGGGTGACATCGCGATAACGGTTAAGGCTCTCTTCTATGCTACAATTGATGTTTGACAATGAAAAGGACTCGGAAGCTGATGCAAAAATAGCTACTTCCTTTGCACCTGATGCAACAGCTGCCTCAAATCCCTGAAACATATGATACATAACCATCAACTTTTCCACTGATAATGACCGAGCAAGTATATTATTAGATTCAGATTTTTAACAATAAGACTTACTTTAAGGTTGGGAGTTAAAACAGGAAGTTGTGCACCTTCTACATCTTGAATTGCTTTCATGACATCCTTTGAATCTGCCAGCTATAAGTCAAAAATTAAATTAATAACACAATTATCCAAGAGGTAGAATTTGCAATTGAAGTTGACAAATAATTCGACCGAGGTTATTAGAACAGCCAAACATGCTATTCAGAACTCCCCAAAAACACTTACAAGAAAAGCCTGAGTTTTGTATATTGTAAAGTAGCTCATGCTAGCCCTCACCACCCCCCTGCCCCCCCCGGACAAAAAGGACATAAAGTTTAATTTACTATTTTGGATTCTCAGCTTAGGAGTCCATCTCAATATTACAATTAGCAAAAAACTATAGTGGGCAGTTTGGATTTTAACTGATGGATTGCTAGTTAAGCAATCAATGCTTAAGTGTTTAAGTGGTTCCTCATTGCTTTTATGAAAAGTTTGATAAATGCCATCGCAAAATCATCTTCTTAGGCATAGCATGCGGATAAGTTAGACAATGCACTTCTCCATAATTGTTTGGTGGCAGACTTAACAAACTTTGGCTGTTGGCATGCAACCCAAAGGGTGATGCTGGATCATTCAAACACAAATCAGAATTGATCTACTCCCTATATCAGCCTCCAACCTCCCACGTTAACTTTGTCACAGAACTCTAATCTTCATATTTCAAGTTAAAGGCAGCTTCAGGTTCAGCACAAAATTCCATTTTCCACATGCCAAAGTTTAGGTTCTTGTTAATGCTACCATAAACACTCGACCCCAAAAATACATGTCTTGATATCTTCATGCATCAAAGGCTGAGGCCTGTATTGGCTTAAGATATATCCTGCTTGAAGAGATCACCAAACAGAATTTGCAAAGTGCTAATGAAGATCCTAGTATATGTGGTGGAGGGTGTGGGATGTGAAATATTGAATTGCTGTATGGTTTACATGTTTATGGTCCTTACATGATTTCAAAGTACAATTATGGAAGATGAGGACATATTGTGGCAAATCTTCATTGTTGGGTTGCCGCATTGGATTGTGAACATCCTGTTGAGTTGCCAAGGTTTGCCTGTTACATAGCAATATTGCTCATCTATCACTAAATAGCCACCCAAGTTAAAACTAGAATAGCCAAAGCCATATTTATCCCGCTACTCTGTCACTTCCTTATATACAGTCTAACAAGCAACCTGCAACTTTCTTGATGTAGACTCCTGCAATAAAATGCCTTTATTATTCAAAAATTTACATGTTTGATCAGCAATGAAATTGAAAACAAGGTGTAACATTAGTCCAAAATTTAGTCTCTCATGATTAAACATTGTTTTTTCATGAATTAGACTTATTGACCAACCGTAATTGTTTATATAGGACTATTTGTCATGTTAGTGGAGAAACAATGCACAATTGACAGCATTCTACCACTTGGCTCCCAAAATTCCCATGTAAAAGAGGCATCTTTCTTGCTCATCTAAGTTATATAGAGAAATATAGCCCCTGTTGACAGCAACAGAAAATGGATCAAATTATTCCTCTATCCCACGCAACAATTTCCAAAGAGTATGTAAATCTGCAATCACTTAGAGCACTTCCAAATATTTAGGACTGATTCAAGCAAGGTATCTGTAACCAGTTTGGGTTCAGCACAAAATTTTCCTCAACAAGGAAATAAGACAAGCTCCAGCCTGGGAATTTAGCTTGCAACACAAAACTCTCTATTCAACTCAACTGAGCTCAATAATATACACACACATATAACTAGTTATTATTTAGTGTTTATAAAAGAAAATCTATCATTTGTATCTATTTATTTATTTAATACTAAGTTATAAACAATTTGATGTACAAGCAAATGTATCTTAACCAAGACATCTAACTGGTGAAACATTTACTAACTTAAGCCGTTGATTGAGGTCTAACTTCTGATATTCACGCACTTTGGTAATTGATGCCATCCCTATTTCTATGGTTCATTCCACCTTCTTCCTTCAAATCACTACCCAACAAACTTTCCCCAACTTTGCTGGTTTCTTCAGTAACCTCAAACTCTCAAGGCCTCAACCACCGACACCTCCCCCACTGAAATTCAGTGAACTGTAGGTCCAAACATATAACAAACTCAAAGAATTTTATTTTAACTTATTCAACAACATTATTCTATAGGAGAGGATAAGCAAATGAATATACTGGATTTCAAGGAATATAAAAAGCAGCCCACGTAATGACGAGACAAGAACTGAAATTACCTGTGGTACCCATTTTGGAGAGACAAAACTTGTAGCCTCTACGACAGATAATCCAGAGGACACCAACCTCTGTATCAGTTCAATCTTGACAGACGTGGGTATAATGGTCTTTTCATTTTGTAAACCATCTCTTGGGCCAACTTCCACTATCTTTACAAATTTTGGCAGACCTCTTAAAAACTGCAGGTGCCATCTTAAACAATCAAATGATGCCCCATTGTATAAAATTAGAAATAACAAGCAAGCATGAAGATAAAATCAATATCAAAAATTTCCACATTACATAGTGAAAACATTGCAGCTGCATTACAAAAACATATAAACAAATACATAAATAAATAAATAAAGAAGAATATACAAAATAGAGGGAAAAAATAAAATTCTGAAGCAAGGACAAGTTTTTTATAAATGCAGATTGTTTGAACCAATTTGAAAAGTATAACATTTTCTCAAATTTATTTTTTGTAGGTATTATCCAAACCATGGTCAATAATAAGCAGTACACTTAAAGTTTTATTTCTTGAGATTCACATAAATTTTTTATACATCTTCCCCAAAGGTAGTTAGTTCAACGGTTCCATCCAAAAAAAAAAATAAACATAGCAATTCTAGATTTCCCATCATAGTAGCCAAAGGCAATTTCTTATTGGTAATGAATCACGTCTGAAGTCTTGTTGCTATCAATTGCCAGACATCTCATTTAATAAATCTCAAGAGGAACACTTAGAAAGACATAAGGTCAGAAAATTGCATCTTCTACAATTTATAGAAGCTTATTCATTGTCACTCTATTACTTAACTACTATTAATGGGAAGAAGAATTCAAGAATATATCTTGAAAAGACATCATAGAAAGTTTAGCACAACAGCAGAAATATACTCGAACAACTCAAGTATGGAAGGGGCAACTTTTTTAACAGCGGTAAGTAGAATGATATGGCTGACACACTGGATAAAGAGATAACTTTACACCCAACTACAGAATTTAGTTTTGTGGGTTGTAAATTGCATGAAACCACTGGATGTCTTGTGTAAGGCCTAAAATGCCTATGCACGAAAAATCACACATTTTGGAGGCCTCTTGCCCATGCATCAAGACCTCTCATATATAGTCTTACTATCATAATTATGCATGTTGATTTTTTATTGATTTGATGCATAGGGTAGAAGTCTCCAGACAATGTGACTTTTTGTACATTGTGGGCCTCAATCACATCCAATGATTTAGATTTACATGTTTCAACCCTTACTACAATTGCACCCTGTGCATGTGTATGTATCTCACATCCAATCGTTCAAATGTACATTTTTCAAACTTTAACATTGAATTTGCAGTAGACATAAGGTCCTCTCTTTACACCCTATGTATGTTACAACTTCACCAATATTAGTACACGCCTTTCATGTGTCATGTGCGTGCAAGTGTGCCCATGTTTTCTGAATCATAACACTTCCCAGCAACTACAGAATAATTATTAATTAATATATTGATAAAAAGCTCGAAATCAATTGAACCTTTTGACAGTCAAAAGAAAAGGAATATTATAAGTCACCTTGTTTGCTAGACCTCTTATTTGCGTGTCATTGCAAGATGAACAATAGCAATGATCTTGCATATGCCATGAATCACAAACAGAGTCAAAGACTATTCGACTTCTACGTGTGGCTTTCAAAATTAAGGGATCTCTGCAAAACTTATCCTTTGGCTGCCTTCTCCAGGCATATTCTTCCCTGCAAGGAGAATGAAAAACATACAACATATGACCTTTTTAGAAACATAAGCTAAAATGGAACCAAATATATGGAAAGCAGGAATCAAAAAATAAATAAACAAAAATGCAAATTATGGTACTGAAAGAGTAAAACAGATAATATTAACAAGTTTTACTAAAAATGACCATATAAAAACTGCAACATCAATATTGTCAAAAAAAACAATCAAGCTATTCGATGTTTCATCTGTTTTAGGTGTTTTTACAGCACCAATGTGACTTGATCAGAAGCTAAGTTAGAATCAAGAACAAACAAGTTGTAGTAACCATCGAGAGAGAGAAATAACATGAATATCTGGTAACACCGATCTTCTAATGGATTGCCAAGTGGGAACCCTCCTTGAGAACAAGTTATCTCCATTACATTTCCTAGGAGTTGGTCACAGGGTCAAGTTCCACTGAGCATCTCTTTATTCCAGACCATTGTATGAAAAGCCACATTCCCCAGTTCACAGACTTTACTTCTCTAATAGATTGATCACGAATTCTGCGGCACCATCACTTTGTTAACTTCTTATCCAAATCCTAGTTAGAGTTCTGTGACTTTACCAGAAGCAATTGGCTAAAAGATTCAGTAAGTTGGCATTTACTACTTGATTCTGCATCTTTTACAGAGACAATCTGATCTCCTAAAAAAGCAGGAAACAAATTATCATAACGTACAATTTCAAGAACATGTATGGTGAAACTCTTGCCCTGTAATAAATCCTTTTATTTACTTGATCTCTCCAATTTGGGGCATTACATCATCTGGTCCCATAATTCTGTCATGGCGACCAAAGAACTATCCAAATCGATGAGAATTAAAAATTATATATACAAGTATGTAAAGCACGTGGAGACCAATAAGCAATTCACCTGCCACTCTTGCTGAACTATCTTTATTTTCTTGTCATGCATCTAGTCTTTTAGTTAGATCACAATTCACAAACTTTGCACTTCTAACTACTTCTAATATGAGTATTATTTTCTTATTTTTGAGAAGGGAGGTATTGAAATATTTGTTGTACTACTTGTGTTGAATAAATACAAATTTCATAGAGTGGGTCATGTTAAATTATAAGCGAGGGCTATAGTCTACTACAGTGCATAATTTAGGTACACTTTCACTAGTGGATTACCTTTTAGTGTTATATTCTAACACTTGCTCCTCACCTATCACTGAGGATAGCACTGAAATTAAAGATTGAACCCAATTGTAGGAAGATTAATCAACCATAACCATAAACAAAAACCATCAAACCTTTTGCCAACTATTCAGCTATGAAAACTTGAATTGTAGTGTTACTACAAATTTATATAATCAAACAGTTAACGAAATGCCAAAGATTTTGATCCTTCATATTTTGTTTCTCTAGAATTGAATTTCAAATTTATCTATGCACGAAGCCAGAAGCCTCCTGAACGAAGGTTCATGTGTAAGAAGACCAGGTCATTTTTAGGACGACAACCTTATTACACAATATTAGAAATGATTTTAGTGCAAACAATTACACTAAAGAAGATCTTTTCTAAATGAAAAGAAACGTATATTTCTCTTGGCAACTTACTTGTTCATCTTGTCTCTCTTTTTTTTTTCACATGTCCAGGTGTAGATCATGTCTTTTCCACTTCCACTGATTGCTAGATCATCATCAGCTATTAAGGCAACATAAATCAATCTTGTTCGAGAGTTTCTTGAACCATTCGGGCATTATTTCAACAAGTTATATCCATACGATAGGCTTGAATGCCAGAAAAATGGAAGATTAAACCATGAAGATCATCTGATTATTGGAATTTATAATGTCAATGATTGTGGTGGGGGGGGGGGGAGAGGAGGACGGGTTGTGGTATAGAAATGAAAGCAGATAAATAGGCAGGCATGATAAGAAAATAAAGATTTTACTATAGAAGCATTAAATTGCTCACAAAATAGCTAATAATGGAAATATTAACAATCAAAAAAACTCAAAAGATATTACTAGATGATCAATGACAAATTCAAGCACAAAGAAGAAAAACTTACTCGCAGCTGTTAGAAGAGCTGCATTCTCTGCCTTCACTCAAGCAATTACCAATTTCTGTTTCATCTAATATAGGCCTGCAACCACTAGAACTGCACCTTTGAAGCCTTCCAACATAGTTCAAGTTTGGCAGGTTGTCGAGACCTATCGGCTCCTCTAAGCTGGACATTCTGGAACTGGATATCGAAAAGGAAATTGGAATAAATGCACGTGATAAGCAGGTAGTCCACCATGAATATTTTGACAAAATGCTTGATGTCCGCATTATATCAGTGCAGTACAGAGAAACACACCTCAGTAATTAGCAATATGCAAAAGTTCAAGTACCTGATCATCGTGCAAACAGATCACATGAGAAGTAACAACTATTTCCAACTTTTACATGCACAAACAAAAATGTGATAGCACCCATAAAAGTGACAGCAGTATATATATCAAACTAGATGGTTCACAAATCAATGGATTGGTCCTCACTGACACGGAAAAATAAGGCATCTTAAGAAACTATGTTAATCCTAGCTGAAGTTTCTCAAAGAGAGATGCAAGACACATTACTACAACATATAACCGGAGAACATTAAGAAGATAAAGCATGACCACATTTTCATATTTAGGCTTGATTATAATACTTTGAGTTTGATGCCCACAATGTAAAGTTCGATGAACAACTCAACAGCCACTTTTACTACAGTCAATCTCATCTCTTTGAAGGAAACTGTTATGGCTATTATTATAGGCCAGTTAAGTGTATTCAACGACATCACGACTCATAAAGAGTAATACAAGTTGAGTCACTTTAGTCTGAAATTGGGCACGCATGTATGCTGCAATATCCTGCATATCACAAGGCACTGACTTGTGCAAAAGTTCATACAGCTCGGTACCACTACACACCGATTTACTCCTTATTGTCAGTTTAAGTTACACTATATACAAACATTGAACACACATGATATCTTATGGCCAAATTTGCTAGTACAAGATTAATTTGCCTATTCTACACATTGAACAACGATGTGCTAAACTTACAATTCAAAGCTACCACTAATTACAAAGAACACAAGTAATGAAGTCGGCAAAGACACAAGTGAAATATGAGAATTCAGTAACCCAAACAGATCACATGCATTGGTCCAACAACTTAACTTCCACAGATCTAATTACACGAACATGCTCATCCGAACCGACATCAAGAACCGAAGGGAACTTAAAACATAACTCAGCAAAAGAAGGAAGGCACTGCACAATCAGCCATTTCAGCAGAAAATGAGCTAAATACATCCTCCCATGATATTCCCAGCAATCAACTTAAATTAACAGGTAATAGTGATCGATTAAGAAAAGAAAACAACAAACATGCGATAAAAGCTGAAATTATTAGCCAAGAAACATGACAAGCCCTATAATCAAGTTCGAAAACATCGACAGAAGAGGGCTAACCCTCAAAACTCAATTCAACAAAAGGCGATCAAAACCAAAAGAGAAAAAGAAAACGGAAAAAAAAAAAAAAAATCAGCCGACCTGAAATCGAGAGGAGCTCTACAAACAAACCGATCGATCCGAATGGGAATGAATACAGGGGAGGAGATCTGGGGTTTTAATTTTTTTCCCCCAAATTCAAATTAGGGATCCAGAAGACCAACAGAAATTGACCGACCAGTTGATTTTGAATTTCTTGGAATCAAAGCGAGTGTTTGGGATTGGATGGGTCTGAATGGGTGGGTTGGTTGGGGAGAGGGGAAGGTGGCGTAAACGCGCAAACGAAGGAAGTTAGCTGAGCGGTCCGTCGTCTTTCCCTTTTTCCTGTTTTCGCGGCGTTTGTCCGAATAAAATAAAAAAATCGCCACCACAAAGAGAGAGGGAGAGATACAGGTGCCTTTCCTTTGATCGTTTTTCCCTGCGTTCGGCCGCCTAAAAGAAAAAATCGCCACCACAAAAGAAAGACGGAGACGCGTGGGGTTGGCACGTATTTTACAGTTGGGTGGGCAGCCGCGTCGGTGATCGCGTGCCTCGGAACATGACGAGGAATTGGGACCCTCCCGATTTTAATTTAATTAATTTAATCTGGGATGCCCAATCCAACCGTTTATCTGATGGAGCTATGGAATCGTTTGATCTGACCGATGGACGGCTACTGATTGACGTAGTTGATACGCCTGGAGTGGGCACACGTGGAGTATTATTAATGGGCCAAAAGAGACCTGAAACTGGACAACGTGGAGAAATTATTACCTACACCTACAATGCTAATTTTTGTAAGCCTCAGATCACCAAACACATATCTCAATGCACTATTATATAAATTGCCTATCACTATTGATTACATGTATAGCATGCTAGTGCACGTAATGTAGGCAATAATTTCTCGATAATAAGAAAGAAAGAGATACCATTCAGTCACAACATGTGAAGATCAGTCATAACACACATGGGACTTTTTTTTTTATTATTTGAAGAGTTCGTGTAAGACAATTCAACTGAATGCAGCGAGAACTGGTAATTGAAAAGTTTTACTTCATTTAGAGTCAAGTTTCAATAGGCAAGCATATTTTAATATATAATTATTTTTATTTTATCTATTAAGTTAAAAATATTTATATAACATGAATTTAGAAATTGAAGGATGTACAACGAAAGTTGATACGGTACATGTATACAAATAAGCTAGAGAATTAGTTGGGAATAGTTGGAAGAGGTCTAAAAGATCTCAAACTATGTGTAATCCAAAATTTACAATAGACCTAACTTTGGACCGATGCTCAATTTCTTGTTAGCGGAGGCTAGATTTTGGTCAAGACTAAGTGATAGACATGGGCCAGGCAACCAAAAAGGAAAAGTCTAGTGACAACTAATCCCATCCAATTGGGACATATAACATAACATGAGCCACAAACTAAACAACTCTTAAAACTAAACTTACATTGATTATTTAATGATTAGATAATCCATGCATCAAAGAATATCTAATTATTAGGTGTGTTTGGTAAACTAACATTGCCCAGCGATTAAATCATGCCATGCCTGCATCATCTTTGCTGTACCACGAAAGTTCTACAATATTTTCTACCCCTTAACTTTTTCTCTTTCTATTTTATTTTTTATATTTTATATTATACATAATTCAAAATGGTTTTCCTTAATATAATTGATGGATAAATATAAGAAAGATACATTCTGTTTTGGAATTGATTCATCGTTTCGAATATAAATAGATTGGATCATGCTAACTTATTAGATTATTTCATCATCTAATATATCACCGCATTGCCAAAAAAATAAATTGTCATACACGTGAGTCAAACGTTATATTATTATAATGATTTTATCTTTTATACACTTATACATCCTGTGATGTCACAGATTCCCAAAAAAAAATACTACTAACCTTAACATGAATAATATATTTCAGTATTTTATGATGTGGACTCTAAACCTGAAGTCAGCCCATTTAGTAAATAGATCAAAGCAAGTCCGGCGATTATGACCAAAATTTATTTATACTAAATCCGTACCTGTTTGTCTCGGGTCGGATGAGCTGGTGGGTCATTGAGGGAAAACTTGAATGACATCATAAGTGCTCGCTGAAAACATTAGGCAGTGACTTGGCATTAAAATAGACAAGAGCAACACTTACAACTAATGAAAACATTTGGGTAGCATAAAGGGTAATAATAAGCCAAATTTTTGAAATAAAAAAAATATTAAGGGTGTAAAGGGGCCACAAATCTTTTGTCCCATACCGCTTGAGTAGTGAAAAGAATTATGCTTATAAAGGGTCTTCATTTTTTTTTCCTCGCAAAATGCCTTTTGGACAAAGTCGTGAGAGGTATCTTCCATCCTAAAAAGATTGGGAGGACTCTCTAAAACGGATAATACCTCGTGACGGAATGCAGCCCATTTTTTTGCTCTAACAAAAAGAATAAGAACCACTCTCATCTATGAGGGCATGTAGGAGTGTTAAACTTTCACCAAATGAGTTGCAAGAATGATGTATATAGACTCTTTTTGGTTAGTGCAATGGGTGACTCGGACTTCCACTCATATTCTGCATTTTTTTTAATGTTAATTAATTATTTAGATATTATTCTACTAACTGCATCTAGTCACATTCTAGTCAAAAGTACCATGAATTCTTGAGGATATTGTCTTCTAATGGTCCATAATCTCATTTTATAAGTGCAGCAGTGCATCAAACTTCTTATCAAGGTGTTCGTGTCCCATGACGTGGTAATATGATGGCGACTGATTTTATATTAAGTTTCGATGTATAATAATTCTATCTTCAAGATAACCAATGCTATTATTAATTTCTGATAAATTAAAAAAAATAAAATATATCTGAGTATCTGTTTGGATGTTTCTATAGAACTATATTAAAAATCTTGCATAAGTCGAACCTATGACCCATATGCCTTGCATCTTTTAAGAGCCTATCTAAATTCCATCCTTTGGACTGCATGAAAAAAGGAGATCCATAAAGATTTTTTTCTTTCCATAAGATTTGGGATGGAAAGTGTTTGGTTGATAGAAGCATAATTAAATAAGCAGTCCAACCTACGAATCCTTCAGAATTTTTAGCCAAATTCTATAGAAATATTCAAACATATATGCTCTAAATAGAATCTTACTGCTACTGCTTTTTTAACCTGCTTCATCGGATGAATTAACTAAATTAGGTAGTAATAAATCACTAGTATTAAGAAAAATGAACTGGTTAAATCTCAAACTTCGTTGATCATGCCAAGAATCTGAAAATAAGAGGGCTCGAACACGTACGTGCCTTTGGAAATCACTTATACATAAAAATTCCTTATTCCACTGTTTAGGGATGACTCTTTATTACTTTCCTCATGTACCTCATTAGAAAACACATGAGACAAGCCTGTGGTACTTGGAGTATTTTCATCAAAACAAGTTTCTTTGGATGAGTTAGTTCCACTGACCAGTTCACCATTTCTCTCTCTTTTCCTTCTCTTCTTCTTCTTTTTTCTTCCCGAAACTTCTTCTCCTTCTTTTCATCTCCTTCCCGAAGCTTTCCCTTCCCCATCTTCTCCCGCAATCAAGGGAGGGCGACGGAGTTCTCGGGAGGGGCCGACCCCAAGGCCGGCGGGTACTGCAGTCAAGGATCCACCACTTAGACGATTCAACCAAAGATGCACTAATCGCACTATTCTCTCTTCTGTAGCCTTTGTCTGATAAAGAACTGAGTTGCTGTCTTAGCATTGAAATAGCATCCTGAAGTTCAGCAATTTCAGATATCTGCATAAAGTTGATCAAGCTTGTAAGAATGAGGCATCTTAACCCTGAAAAGAAACAAAATCGGTAATGCCATTATCCAATCTCACCTTCACCTGTAGTGCAGACATGATCTTTTAAAAACAAACCCATAAAAAGTGAAATGAATATCAGCAATGAATGTAAAGAAAAAACAGTGCATTTACTAGAAGGCAGAATTTGCACGTACCTCAAGATCGAATGTCTTCTCACTTAATTCACTTGTTAGTTTTGAGAGCGTCTACACAAAGGTAAAAGTTATGCATTAGACATCAGGATTAAAAGATCATCAATAATCGACAGCAGTAGCCAGAAAGTTGCTGATGGAATTTCTCCAAGTTAGGATTCAAGCCACAAGCATTCCTTTAGATACTTGCTTTTTGATTCTTGTCATTATTTGACAGAAAATTTTGTCTTGCTTTTACTATCATGCAGTTCTCCATAGATGCAAGGAGCATTCCACCTTTTGGTGATGCCACAGAGAGCATTCCTGACCAAGATGCGGATATTGCTGTCCTTCAGGATCCTCAGCATCTTTCTAGGCACCACGATGGAAGGAAACGGAAAACAAAATTTTGGCAAGTAATTGGTGTTTTACCCACCATTTTTTTTAAATATGCCAGAAGTTGGATTGCACATATCCACTGCCACATGGTTTGTTTCTTGAAAAAAAACAAAAGAAAAGTTCATAAGGTCAACTTCGACCGATGCATCTTACAGGATGATAGGTGTGGAGTGTGGGCTTCGTTATCAGGAGCCCGGATTCTAAAGTAATTGCGGCCAGGGGCTGCCACTTGTTCGACACCACTGTGCCAGCGGCGAAGTTGAGAGCAGCTTGGTTGGATTAAGCTATATTTCGGCATGCTTTGCTGAGGTGAGAGGTCCTCTTGAAGGTTGACTCTACGACAGTCATTAGGTGGATCCTACAGGCATTGGGTAGGTTGGCGATTACCACCCGCTGCTGAGAGACATCCGGACCATGGTTTGTGACGAGATGGTGATCCATGCGAGGTATGTGTTCAGGAAGGCTAATGGGGCCACGAATTGGATGGCTTTATTTGTTGCTGATCACTTTGGAGACCACCTATGGGTGGGCGAGGCGGAGTTACTTAGTGCTCTTCGTGATGTATTACTTTTTGATTTTTTTAGGTGTATCCATACACATTATGTATGATACTTCCGTTTTAGCCAAAAAAAAAAAAAAAAATCTGCATAAGTTGCTCCTGCTGTCATGATAGTGTTGTTATAGATGATGGATTAGTTTTAAACTACATGCAGTCTTGTTGATTTTTCTGAACTATATATTGCCCAGCCCTTTTTTAGCAAGTACTTTCTGTGCATGAAGTTTGCCTTCAGAGCTAGCCAAAAAAATATCTTTCCCTTTCCAGGTCAAATTGGAATGTAGAAATGGCACATAGCCCCACCATTATTAATGAATTTATGATAAGGCTTTGCAGTGTAAAGACTATTTTTTGTGGGCTTCCATATCAGTATATCAAACATTTTAAAAAAGTTTAACAAAAAAAAAAACATTTTTAAAAAGTCTAAACGATAATATAGCCTCCATCTTTAACTCAAGCTGTTATGCCCTCGTTAATTTAGACCATTTTAATATCTAATCTTAATAATTTCTTTAAAAATTTAATTTATACCATTTTAATGTATTAAGGAGTTATATGTCCTTGGTTAAAGTTATTAATGATACAAAACCTTGCGATTGGGAGAAGGCGGAAAGGTTACATTCGATGGAGGGTTTTCGTTTTATTTGTTGAGACTACAGGAAAGAAACAGCTGCAGCAAACCATTTAAAGGAAAAAAATTAATTATTTTCTTCTATTCTTTTATTTATATTTTATTTATGGTATAAAAAAAACTAATTTTTCATCAAAAAAAAAGGCACCCAAAAATAATGGCTTCCATCCTCTCCCATTCCAGCAGTCACCTCATAATTAAAAGATAGAAAAGATTGAAAAGGAGATTTAATTTTTTTATTTACACCGGCAGCTCACACTAGTCTCGTGTGAGTGTTGCCTACTGAATTAAAGGACAAAATACTCCACAGCAATGAGGGACATGTACACATCGGATACAGATAATATCTGCTAGAATGATGAGCAGCGAAGGAGGCGATCATCAACAGCTCTGTTCGTCTTCCGAAATATATGCACAATCTGAAAGATGTCACACTTCTGCAGTAACCATCGGACGTCCTCTGAGAGTGGATGGTTTGGAGACCCCCGACTTTCTCTTTTTCTTTTCCATTTGTGTGAGGAGTTGGGGGAGTAAGTTGTGGTTGGAGTCTGGATCCAACGGATACATGCAAGCTCTCTGTCTTGAAGTTTGAAGCATGCAAGCATGGTTACATTCTTTCAGGCATGTACTGCCCCCTAGCTAGGGCTGTCAAATGTTAATAGTCCTTGGCTTTATTAGCCTTGATTATTAAGGGTTGGATTTAGACTATGGTGAGTCAAACACATTAAGGGTAGGCTTGGATGGGCCACTTGGAAACATGATAGAGCAGTTGGGCTTTCATCAAGTAATGATGAACATTAAGCATTCATGTTGCATGCATTATCTGTATGATGAATTCAGATTGGCATTACACGTCTAATAGATTGGAGATGCAAGTGGGACCTTGACCTGACCTCTATCAAATTTGATTCGAGTACCAGCGCAATATAGGTTTCAAAGCTTCATCTTAGTCATGTATGGATCTTGACATCTAGTGAAAATAATCAATCCAATTAGATCCGCCGAACTTGATTAGAAATGACACGAATGAATTCAAAAACTACGTCTGCTAAGAATAAATTGGTTGATCTATATACACCAAAAGATGGTTTGTGTATGATCCATATCAATTCAAGCTTGTAGCCAAACCAAACCCCTTGTAACTCTGTGCTATAATGATCGGTAACATTGACAATGGAATGTAAGTTGGTGGTTATAAATGACATAGATTAGTTCATCTTAATTATGCAAGACTATCTTGTATTATTTTTAATGCAAATATGAGTCATGTTATATCATGAAACAAGAACAACTCATCATGGCAAGGATCTAGGTTAAATTTTTGAGTTTGGATCTTCTCTAGCTATTGGACATCTATTCCACCACTCATGTAAAGAACACCTAAATTCTTAAGCTTCTTTTAAAGAAAGAAGAGTTACAGCGGCCATGAGAGTGTATTCATCAAAGCATTAGTAAGAATCTCTAATTAGATGGGGATTAGAGTTCTCTTACATGCATTACATATGCTCTCATGGGGTCACAGCTATCGATCATCTCACATACGTCAAATGTTTCAAGATCTACTTTGATCTTTTTAAGTACGGTCAATACTAACAAGAAAGGCGAAGCATCCGATAGGAAATGAGATTTATCCTAACAATTTTAAGGAAACATAACCATGAAAAATCCAACTATATTTAACTTTTTTCAACAAGACAAAAACATAGTTTTTTATTTCTCTCGAAACCTATAAGTGTTTGTGTGGGATTCAGGGTGTAGTTGGGTTTGGTAACAACATGTTGTGACCTCTACCATTTCCCTGCTGGAGGTGATTGTTTGTGAATTTCGGTATAAACACATTATCAAAAATGGAGATATCTATTTGCTACTTAATTTGAGATATTTTTAATGGAAAACGAGTTGTAGGCAAAGAATTACACAAGATGGCTCATATCTTTAGCCATTAAAGCACTCAATCCTAATTATTTATCGAGGAGCAAATTGTTTTACTAAACCTCATGCTAACCAAAAAAACCTAATTCGGACTCATTCCGATCTTAAAAGCTAGAATTATCTGAATTCGGTCTTCAAAATATTGGATATAGTTCCCATTAATTTTGCCCTCAAGGACCAAGGGACTTATTTAGTTTGCGGGAAAAAAAAAGTTAATAAAAAACAGAAAAAACTTCATATTTAGTTGGATTTTTTAAAAAAAAAATAAAAACATGACTTTTTCATGAGAATGATATCTCCATATTTTATAAAAAAAAAATTATGTGGGATACACAAATGTTTAATTCCTACCTGTTAGAGTTGATTTTTTTTTTAAAAAAAAAAAAACTATTACGTAGAATGGAATAAAGTTTCTTTTTATTAATAGCCATCCATCTCATACATCAGAAAACTGTGTCCCTCGTTATCGCAAAGCAAACTCATTTCTCTGATCTTTTTTGCTGGATATTAGGTGGCTTGGTGCAGCCTTCAAGCTGATTTTTGTTTCTCTTTTCATTCACATTGACCACCAACTCACTGGTGTTAATGCCATTGGAAAAGCCGCCTTTCATTCCAATTCAGACCGGCGGGCCTCGTCCTAGGTTTTTGCCTTTTCTCCCTCGCTCTCTTCCGGGCCTCGAGGGACTTGTGAAGCAAACCCAGCTCTGTTGCTCCTCTCTTCGTCGTCTTCTTCTTCTTTTGATATCAGAACCCATTTGAGATAGCTCTCATTTGCATTTGCCTCTGTTGCTGCTGTTTTGCTCTGTTTGCTCTGTTTTCCAAAGCCAAATAAAGAGCTCATTCTCTTCTCCAACTCCTCTTCCAAGATGATCACAACTGCCGATCTCCACGACATCCTCAAAGCGATAGTCCCGCTCTGTTCGCACGTCGCCATGGTCCTGGCCTATGTTCTGTCAAGTGGTGGAGGATCTTTAGCCCAGACCAGTGCTCCGGCATCAACCGCTTCGTCGCGCTCTTTGCCGTCCCCCTCCTCTCGTTCCACGTTATCTCCACCAACGACGCCTACGCCATGAACTACCGCTTCATGGTCGCCGACATCCTCCAGAAGCTCATCGTCCCACGTCTTGACCATTTGGACTAGAACTAGCTCCGGGGCTGCTTGGAGTGGGCCGTGACTCTGTTCTCGCTTGCCCACACTTCCAAACACTCTGGTGGTGGGCATTCCCTTATTGGAAGCAATGTACGGCCCGGCCTCGGGGACCCTAATGGTCCAAATGCGTTGTTCTCCAATGCATAATTTGGTACACATTGATGCTCTTCTTGTTCGAGTACAGGGGAGCTAAGCTTCTGATCATTGAGGAGTTCCCACACCGCCGGGTCCATAGTTTTCTTCCGGGTGGCCTCCGACGTCATCTCGCTCGACGGCAAGGAGCTGCTGCAGACCGAGGCCGAGGTCGGAGACGATGCAAGCTCCACGTCACGGTGAGGAAGTCCGCCAGCTCGCGCTCGGAGATATGCTCCCGGCGGGACGAATTCCAGCGTGCCCATCACACGCTGGCCGTCCGAATCTATCAAATGCCGATATATAGTTCGCTTCAGTCATCGACAATTCCGACGCCGGGGGGTCTAGGTTGGATCACACTGATTTCTATTCAATGGTGAACGGGAGGAATGCCGGTGGAGTGAGCTCAGGGCATTCTAATTTTGGGAGTGGGGCTTTCGACGAGCAGAGCATCGGCGGCGGGCATTCCGAACGGGAATGGGGTGCCGGACGCCGAGCAGCCTCTCGCCGGGGGGTTGCAAAGAAGAAGGTGAACGGCGCGGAAGGGGGCAAGGATTTGCAGCATGTTTGTTTGGAGCTCCAGCGCCTCGCCGGCGTCGAATGGAGGGATTCATGTGTGTTTAGAGGGGTAGATTTGGAAATGAGCACGGAGGAGCTGCTCACCCAAAAGGCGAGTACTTGCTGGTTCTGGTTTATGTTCTACTTTTATGTTTTATCCTGTTGAAGATATAGACGTACATGCATGCATGCATGGTGCTTTCTCTTTCATCTGTGGACCCTTCCTTTTTGTTGCTGATGATAAATGTCATGTTTATTTCTGTAGAAATGGAATCAACATGTATGTAGTTTTGCTTCTTAGTTTAGATGCATTGATTGCAGTAGATTCGATTAATCTATCATCTAGTTTTTAGTAAGATCATATGATAAATAGATTAGATAGATAGATAGATAGATCATCTGGTTAATTGGTATTGCATAGACCTTCCTGCTGTTACTGATTGATAAAATAGATAGATATATAGATCATGGTTTATGGTTATTAGTAAGATCATCTGGTAAATAGATAGATGGATAGATAGATATGATTTCTTTTGGTTTATTAGTATGCATTACCCTTGGCCTTCTGTTACGTGGTAAAGTAGATAGATATCCTTGTGTGTTTTGGTGTGTTGGTATTATGTTGTTCTGTTATGATGGTAATAGGATATCTTGTTATTTTCTATAGTAAAGGAAGCCACAATGTATGTAGTGCTGCTTCTTGGTTATTTTTCAAGGTGGACATAAATATCTGCATTCAAAGTTACATAAAATTTGCTCTATGTTTATCTCGGAAATTACCATACTGTTGAATCCATCTCACTATTTACTGTATATTAGATGTGGTTTCTCAATAACCATGATGTATGTTACCTTCTGAACCTGACAACACTGAAAATGGTTGTAAATTTGTAAAGGCTTGAGCACTTCACCCAACAAAAAGATAAAAAGGCATCCCCGCCAATGTTGCTTATTTTCATTGCCTAAAGCAGCGTGGTGGCAATTTTTATCTCTATAGACTTTACAATTTCTATTTGGCCACCTTATGCTGGCTACTAATCTTCATTTCTCTGACCTTAGATGAGGATGGGCCTACTGAGCTCCTCCCAGAATCTGAGGCTGATGTTGAAATCAAACCGACTTCCATGCCACCTGCCACTGCGATGACCAGGCTTATTTTGATCATGGTCTGGCGAAAGTTAATTAGAAATCCAAACATCTACCCCAGCCTTATTGGTCTCATCTGGTCCCTAGTCTCTTTCAGGTTTGGTCATTCCAAAATAGCGTAACCTCAAAAAGCGAGAAATAGAGAGAGAGATCATGCAGGAATCTTAGAATCTCATTGTTACATTTTGCAGGTGGTATATTGAAATGCCTGCAGTTATTGCTCGTTCAATCTCCATACTCTCCGATGCAGGGCTTGGAATGGCCATGTTCAGTCTTGGTATGTCAAGTTTCTAACTTGTAGTATGCTAACTTCAGTTTTATCCCTAACCATGATCCTTAATGACTGAAGATATCTGTTCAATTTCCAATCCACCTCTTTATTCTGAAACTTGTATTAAGGAACTTGGTTTTATTACTGCAGGTTTATTTATGGCATTGCAACCAAGGATTATTGCCTGTGGCAAGTCAGTTGCCGCATTTGCAATGGCTGTCAGATTTGTTGCTGGCCCGGCTGTCATGGCTGCAGCCTCAGTTTCTGTTGGACTTAGAGGGGTGCTCTTACATATCGCAATTGTACAGGTAAACAAAATCAACACAAACATTGCATATTTGAAGAGCGAAGCATTGAGTCGGAAAACATCAAAGTAATGTTAGAGGTCTGGTCTAACTCAATCGTGTCCTTTGTCTTTGTATTCTTTGGTGCGAAAGAAACTAAGATGAGCATGGAAGTGACTTTTAACATTTCGCTGCTAAGCGGCAGAGACTAACCAAGAAATTTTGACTGGTTAAAATTTTCTTTACATGCTTCTAGCTATTTGGTTGGCTGTAGTTGGTACTAGTGACTTGATTAAAGATGGTTGCTGCTCTAATAAAATTGTCATTTTTAATCACAGGCAGCTCTTCCTCTAGGAATTGTTCCATTCGTGTTTGCCAAGGAGTACAACGTGCATCCTGATATTATAAGCACAGGGTACAGACTCTACCTTCGATTCTTTGTTTACCTTCTCATGTATTTAAGGGTTTTTTCTTAGGAACATGCTTAAGAATACACTATCATGATACACTTGAAAATATCAAATGTATGGAGCAAACCATTGGAACTTTGTATAAACTTATTCCATTTCCTAAACTATCATCCAATTCGGAGGCTTACTTATTTGATGGCAGAGCTGAAATGCTTCCTCGGTTCTATGATTTAACAATTCCTTCCACACAATGTTCTACTACTTCTGTCCATTTTCAACAAGGAAATACAAGAAACGAGACAATGCCAAATGAGCTTTTTAAGGACATGAAGTCAATGCACTCTTGTGCTGTCTACAGACTCCTGTCTTAATTGAGCGGCATTGGTTGGTGGCGCTGGCCTTATTAGATCTGATCGTTTCATGCATGAGAAATTCATTCGCCAGTCTGAGTTTTGAATCACAGTTCTTAAACTGCTTGAACAGCGACTACTTGTTGAAGCACTCTGTAATTGGCATGTGATGCGGAACAGGATCAATGCATGCGATCTAAAAATTTCTTTTTTTTTAATTAGATTTCAGCAATCCAATTCATAAACTATTAGCAAACTCAAATCTACCAGCTATCAGATGATTATATTAAAATCGAATTGACTGAAAGAAACTACCGACGATTGATCAGTTCCTTTAATAATTTTAAAAGAAGGATCGGTGTTGATTAGGAAATCAACACGTGATTAGGGCACGTTGATCTACTTTTAATTTCCCGTGTTAAGCATAAAAATTTGGAAACTTAAACTGAACCCAATAACGACTTGCTTAGAATTTTGGTGGAAGGATCACACGGACACGATGCTTGAGAAAGGTCCTGGAAGAGGGAGGCAAGTCCAGGGTCCTAGTTCGCGGACGGGTCGTCCTTCGTCGAGACGGATGAGGAAACCGACAGGATCTGAAACAGAAGACCTGGGTTAATTGAGGTGGTAGGATGTAAGGAAAAAAAAAAGGATAATCTATTTAAAGGATAAATAATCCGGACGACGAATCGTCGGATCGGGAAGGAGTCCGGAAGAGAGAATGGGGAGCCGGAGGATGAGCGCCGCCTGCGCTGGAGGAAATCGCGGAAGTCAGGGGAGGACGCGTTCACTTAGAAGAGAAAGATTTTTAGAGAAGGAAGGAAGGTAGGTTCTTGGGTTTGGAAACCAAACTCTCTCAGGCAATTCGTCAAACAGCTTCTGTCCTTCATTCATAATATCAAGCCCTTTTTATAGGCATTACAAGGACTCATTTTTGATTTTTACAGCATTCATTCGGGATTCAATTCCTAGATTACTCTTTGGTTTTCAAAGCATAGTTGGCAGCGTTGCATGGGAGAACTCAATGGGATGGGTGACTTGCTGGAAGTGCCTCGGAAAGGGGAAGAGTAGTCCTTGGAATCAGCTTGCTTGGGAGTTCTTTGATGTTGGAACCTTGGAAATCTTTGGAAAGAGGTGGACCTGTGGCCAGTTTCCAAGAGATCGCAGGATGGCATCGGAAAGGAAGAAGATCAGGAAACTTCCTTCAGCTGGTTTGCTGCTTCGGAGGAATCAATGCTTTGAAGTGTTGGGAAGAACCACCTGTGGAAGAATACCTTGGGAAGAAGCTAGTTGCACATCTTGTGATGGATTTTAATGAAGACATGGCCTTTTGGACTTGACATAAATTTTTTGACTGGACTCACATTGGGTGATTGGACTGACATGCACTGATGGAACTGACTTAAATAAATAACTAGAGAAAAAAAAAAAACTGGACGACTCAAGAAATGTGGACTAGCAGTCAAGCCAAAGTGATGCTGGCTCATTGGTGTCCCCACCAGCATGTCTCTGAATGTCAATACTCAATAATATTTAGTTCTGATACAATGCTTAATGCTTTCAGGGTTATCTTTGGAATGCTGATCGCAATCCCCATCACGCTAGTTTACTACATATTGCTGGGACTCTAGAACTCAAAAGACTTGCTGTATTTTTCGAGACAACCAAGTTCAAAAGGATTCTGTAAAGATTTTTGACCATTTTGTAGTTTAGCATTCCCTAGTCTGACTGGGATAGATGAGGTTTTGGTATCTAAATTTTTTGGCGAAAAATAAGTTTCAATTTAGGGACTAGTGGCTTACATAGTTTACACGATCAGGCTTTGAACCCCTGAATTTATTTTATTTGAAAGCAGCTTGTGTTTCAGTCTTCTATATGAATAAGAATGTAAAAAGGCCATATTAGTAACTGATCATTGTTTTGATCCAATATGAATTTCACCCTGGAATTTTCACTGCTCGAAGGTGATGTAAGCTTTAGTTATATGTGTCCATTGATTCGTGTCGAGAATACTTTTAGAACTGGACCACCTGAATTGTTGTGATAGTTACCAGACCAACTGATGCCGAAGCCTGCATCTTAAACAGAGGCAGGAAACAGTTTCTTTGATAATTTGAGTAGCCATGTGTAAACACCAGCACCAAGTTCCCATAACTTTGAGTTTTCTTAGTTCCGACCAATCTCTGAATCTATTATATCTGCTGTAACTGAAGTATATGCAGGTCTATCAGATGAATAGACCGTTCACAAAGGTATTGTCTGACCCGGGGGTCAGAGAAAGGAGAAATATTTTCCGGCATGAAGCCCGATATCGAGATGGCGTATCTGGATTCTATGAAGATCAAACTGGGGGACTTCTATCCATCTGCGGCGCATTTTAGGATTCAATAAACAATGACATGGAGGGCTTTCCAGGAGAATATCCACAGGAAGCTATAGATAGAATATCATTGAAGGACGCTTGAGTGGAAATGAAATCCTTGTACTAGAGGGGTCTACAAATTTCTAAACTGAAATCATGAATAGTTGAATCAGTTTGAAACTGAATATGAAAGTAGCCCAGGCTGACAGCTATAGATTGAAATCATTGTAGGTCATCATAGTGAATATAATGGACAGTTGTAAAGCTAAAAGGTGCAGAGGAATATTGTTTTTAAATAATAATGATCTTTTTTACCAAAAGAATAACAATGATTTAATATCAATTTGTTTAATATCCAGATTAGTTTACATACAAACATATATACCTACAAACATGCATATTTCAGTATAAAATGTTGCACTAAGAATCTTGGAGTTTCTCCTACCAAAAAATAAAGCTGTAAGTTTGAAAACATAGTAAATTTTCATGTAGAAGCCAGCATGGGCCATGGCTGCTGAAAGTGTCATTAAGGCAGCCGTGGCATTACCATACTAACAAAAAGCATATTCTCCTTATGAAGTTAAATATATGAGAAGTTATCCATTATCTTGTATTGGTTATGTAGAACTGGCCTTTTTGAGCAAAATGGTGCAGGGATCCACTTGTGGCTGCATGGAATTACTTAGAGGCCTTGTTGTTAAGCATTTGATATCTTTGGAAAAGGCTTGCAGTTTGAGAAGCTAAAACCAGCCCTTGAGCCATATTTTGCATCATCATGCCATCCACACACGAATCCATTCAGTTCTTTGCCATCTATAAAGACATGAATCCTTTCAATTTCTGCCAACTTCTACACCAGCTACGCTATATATCAATGCATGTCCACAAGAGATCATTTGGAATCCCTGAAATGCGAGGTGAGAGATCTCAGCATCAGCATGCAACACTTTGGACCAAGCAAACCTCACCTCATACAATCCAACATGTCTCACAAACTGCTGACAACTGAGAACAGACCACAGTTGGGCAGGCTCAGGTGCATTGGATAACATCTTTCCTCAAAAAAGTTATTGCACTCATAGCAGAGCGGAACCCTGTCTTCAATCAAGACCAACGTTTTATCAATTGCAATTGGACAATACCAAAGATTACAAGATAGATTCACCCTAAAAACTTTATCTGGAATGTACAAATTTAGCAACTGTAGTATCTCAATCTGTCGTAAGTGTCGTTGAGCATGCTTGTTCCAAATTTGATAGCTATGTGGCATTTGCAAAATCTATGCATGCGTGCCTGTCATGTCTTCGTCCATAGAGAGAGAGAGAGAGAGAGAGAGAGAGAGAGATTCCTTCTTATTGTTGGCCAAACATTCATTTTATACAAGATCTAGCAACGAGGGGGTAGTTTATGGATGGGTTATGATCCAACCTGTTTAACTCGTTTATTGTAGTAAAACCGTAACAATCGTTTTAATTTTATTCTTCAAGAAACAACAAAATTAACACCAACAAATATCACCACTTTTTATTCATAAAATGGACAATTACTCTAATTAATATATTCTAATTGTTCATGTTGATTCTTGTTTAATAGAGCAAGCTGGGCTCCTTGAATGACAGAAAAATGTTTCCTGACACCCAATGCCAGCTCCTTTTTATTTTTTTGGTAACCACCTCCTGCTCCGTGAATGGCAGAATGCATCATCTGCATAGGCTCCTCTTAATCTGACAGGAAAGAAGAAAGGTTTCCTTCAGTCAGCTTAACTCGAATCTCTTGAAAGAGAACAGGAAGAAGATAGAAAAAATTTCGAAAGTAGGACTTAAGTCCCATTTTCTTTCATCGATCATAAAAAAAAATCGATGTACATAGCCTCTATTTATAATGATGAGATCCGTCCTTACACAATTTGGGCAGATTCCTATTCCTAATCCTAAGATTCTCTTTTCTAAAATAAAGTCACTTTTACATCAACTCTACCTTCTGTCATTTCGCCTAATTCTTCTCGAATAAAGAGTTATGTAAGATCAAAATCTTATCCAAAAAGAAAACTTTCGATTTGATCGACCCGTTTTATGGCTCAAACGATCATGTCGTAGATCTCAAAAAAAATCTGATTTAGAAAAAATTCAGCTCATTTGAACGTCATATGACCAAGTTATGGTCTCCGAAAGTTTAACCTACAATTCAATTTTTCGATGGGGTGGATTTTGCTCCTGGACTCTAGTTAGCCTTACTCGTAGTGGGCAAAGTAGTCCACATCGGACGATCCTCTTGAATCACCTCTATGAAGTGCTTGCTGCAGAAATGAGATGTTAGAAATAAACTAGCATATATGCCTTATAAGTAAGTTATATAATGGGGAGCGGGGGCGCCACGTAACTGTTCATTTAAGGAAACAAAGCGAAAGAAAAAAAAAAGCAAGGAGTTCCTAATCCTCTTTTTTTTTTTTTTACCTCATGCCAGATACCAAAGTAGTCTTGATGCATGTCAAAAATTCCCTCATGTCGAGATGTGTTCAAAAGAATCTAATATATCATATTTGGAAGCTTCAGTAGATGGCCAAGCATGGTTATTTGGAAGCACTTGACCAATGAATGCTCGAAGAATTTGAACCCTCCGTAGTGCTAAAATATATCATATATATTAGTTTAAAAAATTCATGAAAAACATGGCGATGGAATTTCAGGATGAAACCATTTCCACTGCATCTGTTACCGTTAAGCTCTCCAAAATGAACCACATTAAATGGAAGGATCTACAAATTTCTAAATTGAAATCATGAATGGTTGAGCAAATTTGAGATAGAATTTAAAAGTTGCTCATGCTGGCAGCCATCAATTGAAATCTTTGTAGGTCATTACAATAAATATAAATGTACAATTTTAAACTTAAAAGTACAGGATAATATGTTTAAAGTTAAAATTGATAAAATGGCTATCATTCTAACAACAATGATTTAGTGCCAAACTTTATAATATTTAAAAAGTTCACGTGCATACACATAGATGAAGATTTTATGGTAAATTTTTGGATAAAAGCTGTCATGGGCCATTGCTATAGAAGGTGCTTTTAAGGTAGTCACAGGCTCACAGCATATCTAATGGTATAATCTTTGATAATTATGGATTGTCCTATATAGTTTGATGTATTGAAATTGATGACAATTCTTACAAATTTATAATCATCTTGTATTAAAACAAAGTTTGCATGAGAAATTGTCTTGTGATGGTTGCATAGAAGTAGTCGGTAAGCCTTTTCAATACCCATGCAAATTATGCTCTAAAGAGTATACCAAAAGTTTGTTTTTTAAAAAAAATAAATTTTTAATAAAGGGTTACAGTTTTAGACACCATAATCAGCTCATGAGCTAAATAATCAGATGGCCAGCACATCAGCATATTTTTGATCGTGATGTCATCTACACATGCATCCTTTCAATTATTGTCGGCATCTACACCATCTAATGCATGTTTGTATGCAACATAGCTTCATTGACATTGACCATCATCTGGAATCTCTGAAATCATCTCAGGGGATTAAAATCCGGAGCATCCTTATTAGGAGATGAGAGTTCTCAAAGCTAGGGATATATACGGGTACGTATATGGCGAACGAGGCTCATGTGGGCGGCCGGCGGTAACATTCTGAGCCCTAAAATATCCCAGCATCCGAGTATGCGACATTCAATTATATTTCGATCTAGCCTCCTTAGAAAGAGGTAAGTCTGAGCTGTTATTAGTCTTGAAGTGATGTACATGCCATGTACCAGCTTCTAATGAGGATTTTTTTGTGCATGCATAGAGATTCTCTTAGTTTACTATGGTTAAAGGTGGGGTGATATTGTCAATTAAAATGATAAGTAAATATCAAGATGTAATAAGAAGAAGCGCGTCCTAGTTTAATGGTGAAAGCTGGATGCAATTCTCTAATCTGATGCAACCATAGAGTACTATGTTACACTTCACCTCCTCCATTGTTGTTGCTCTAATGAGATTGATAAAGTCCATATGCCTTCCACTTCTCTCATAT
The DNA here is from genome assembly GCF_009389715.1 of Phoenix dactylifera. Lineage (NCBI taxonomy): Eukaryota > Viridiplantae > Streptophyta > Magnoliopsida > Arecales > Arecaceae > Phoenix > Phoenix dactylifera. The sequence goes on from NC_052403.1 coordinate 3,049,734, forward strand.
GCATTATAAGCGCATTCATTGTTATTCATCGTTTAGGTTTAATTGAGTCATGTTCCTTTCACTAATTTCAAATAAATCATTAACAAATCTCATGAAAAATCACTTTTTGTAAATTCTTTCCTATAGACTTGTAATCATACATGTGGGATAAAAGAATTTTAGACATATGAAATTCAAATTTCAAATTGTTGGATGAGATATTAAACCATTGAATACAATCTAATAGGATCTAGCCCTATCTCAATTTTGATATTTCTCTCCATATGTACATCTAAGACTAAAACCCCGATCATGGCAATCCCATCATATTATCAAAAAAAAATCTACAAGTTTAAAACATAAAAAAAGAAGTATGCTTGAAAGTTGTCTCCTGTGCATCATGCCAAATTAATAATCTTATTGGCAAAATACAATATTTTGAAAAAAAAATGGTGATCAGGGGAAAAAGTACAACCTTTTTTTTAGTAGATGAACTTAATTTTTTCCCTTTTTTTTTGCAACTTTCATTTAAATTTGATAGTTTTGGGAACCGTTCTTTTTATTTTCTTCTTACTTTTTTATTATAATTCTGTACACACATACGCATATGTACAATACATGGTTACATAATGAGAATCCCTACTAGATATTGACTTACAGAGCCTATCAACACAACCAAGCAAAGTTAGACTTCAGCTTCACAAAATTTTGGTCACTACATAAGTTATGATAGATAATATTGTGCAAAATTATTGTATTTAAGTAAAACTCATAAAATTGATAAATATTTTTCTTTAAGTGATGTTATGAAAAACATTCATAAAAATTTGTCTAGCAACCCATAAGAGAAAAGAAAGAAAAAAAAAGAAACTATCAACTTGGGTAAGTCCCATACAATTTTACCATTCAGATTTAAATGTCATGAATTAGGAAAATATATGTCTAAATTTTATACCACAAATATCAAAAGAGAAAACTTGAATGACCACTCACAGTAGCACCAAACTACCCGTAATCTACCACATTAATTAATTGTAATATGCTAATGCCCAATATATCTTCTAGGTATCGAACTAGACTAATTGGATACTAGTACAGTCAACAGTTGATTGGGTTATAAGAGGCGCTCTTCAAAGCCCTAATATTCTCTTAGTCGTTCAAACCTTGTTCAAAACTCCTTGTTTGAAGCCAAGCATCCTCAATAATTTGACGATGACAATGACATATGATGCCAATAATAATGACCTTTCTTACAGTGAGTCTCTCTTCCCTATCTCCCTTCTCCCTCTCTCATTTCCATTGATAATCCGGAGCTCTTCAATCTTCACCATCAACGCCTTTAAAAATTTCAGTCTCTCTCTCTCCTCTCACTTCTACTCTCTCTCAGTTCCATTCGCTAGATCCTGAGATCGTCGAAGGTCCCCCATCGACGGCTGAGCTACTCACCCTCTACTCCCCTCCCTCTCTCTCTCTCTCTCTCTCTCTCTCTTCCCTCTATCTCTCTTCCTCTTTCTCCTCTCCCCTCCATTCCTCTCCTTCTCCTTCCCACCCTCCCAATTCTTATTTCGGTATACCCGGAATGGCATAGTATATCTGCTATTATATCAATTCGATTGTTGGCCGGTATAAGATTCTTGGACCAATTTGACGAATCTTGCCTAACTTGTCCAGCCAGCTTTAACTTTGTAACACAGCCAATAACCACAATCCAGTGCCGAGACCAACCGCAGCGAATATATGAACTCAACAACTCTCCACTACAGTACATTAGCTCATACACTCATGTAGCAATTCGTCAATCGTGTACAACCTATCACTACCCTCACATGTATGCCACGTCAGCCCACACCAAACGGCAGACACCACTTCAATGCGAACAACTTTCATGTCCAGATTCCACACTAAATCCACACCACATTCAGTGTCCCCCATACAAAGCATTCATCCAGCGGCATCCCATTCGCCTATCTCTTTCTTCGTTCGAGTGCGCTTCTAATAGCGGTCCACTCGTCCTCTCTCGTGCCGAAGAAACACAGCAAAGTGGGACACCCGCACTCACGGCACATATTCCCTTCTCGGTCAGACCACATGCCCTCCCTAGGATTCCCTCGCTGTGTCCACTTTTGATCGGGGAGGAGACGCTCCAGCATGTACCGGAGCTTGGTCGGTTAGCCCGGGACGGGCGGCAACCCCGGAGGAGAGCGGCGGGCCCCGTGGCCATGCCCGGGTTACTTTCATGGGCTCGTTCTACCCCATGGAGATGGGCAGCTGGCAGCGGCTGGTGATGCATCATCGGATCGGGCCTCACGCAGTCCCGGAACCACCGGTGAGGCCGAGAAGCGGCGAGGGAGAGGATCAAGTCCCCACCTCGATCGTCTTCGGACCATTCTTGCCTGCGACCCCAAGGTTGTTCTAGAAATTGCACCAGACTGTTCCTCTCTCTCTCCTCCTTCAGAATTTATTAAGGCTGGTTAGACTTAGGGATACAAATTAATTTCTACTTGTTTTTATTTAACTCATGCTTAGCTTCTAAAAATACGCAGTATCTTGTAAAGAAAACATTTGGATGGATTTCGTGCAGTGACATGATATTCAGTTTGTTTTCGTATCTGGAGAAGTTGTCATACACTGACACTTGATAGAGTTTGTCGTGGTAGAACTATGGCCTTCTTACTTGTTAAGGATTGATGAAGAACTTTCTAGGGTTAGGGTTTGGGAAAGTCGCTTGCTAGGGTTTCATATAATTCCTTTTAACTATAATGTGATTTTAGGATTGATTCCAAGGCGGAACAAACTTTTTCCTTTTGCATCAGAACCAGTTGACAAGGGATTAGGGTTTTTGAAGCGAACTAGCTTAATAGGGATAAGTGGGGTTTGATGGAGCCTATGAGTTCTTTACTGTGAACTATTTGAAGTTGCTTTACCCTTCTACTTTTCTTTATTTAAGGTTAGGGTTATGTTCCATTCCTTCTGTTTGTCTTCAATTATGTTTTATGCTTCCTCCATAGACAGACAAAGCGTCCCTTTTGGCAAAGGCAGTAGAACGCGTTAGAGATTTAAAGCAGCAGACAGCCGAAATCACAGAGAAACCAGCTCTTCCCCACTGAAAACGACGAGATCGTTGTTCTTACCCTCCTCCAGCTCCAATGGTCAAGGGTCAGTGTTCGAGGCCTCGCTGTGCTGCGAGGACCGGTCTGATCTGCTGCCTGAGCTCATAGAGACCCTTCGGTCCCTCCGCCTCAAGACTCTGAGAGCTGAGATTGCGACGCTTGGTGGGAGGGTGCGCAACGTGCTGGTCGTTGCCAGAGAGAAAGAAGAGTATGACGAGGAGGAGGCGGAGGATGGCGAGGGTTCCGGTGGTGCCTTCCTGAGGGATGCTCTCAAGGCTCTGGTGGACCAGCCAGTCTCCGACGACAGGTCCAAACGGCGGCGTGTCCAGGACCGGAGTTTGGCCTGAGGACCCTCCTTCTTCCCTGTGGTGGTGATATTTTGTTTTTTTGGCTTTGTGTTTGGATTTGGAGCCTTCCGCCCTCTCTGACTGGCTGGCTGACTCTTAGGGTTTGTTGTGGAGTGTCACGTTTTGGAGCAGGTGCGAAGGAAGGAATGACTTCCGCTATACCCTATTCAATTTACTGTAATAACAGATATGCAGAGAAACTGCCGCTAGTAGTTGATCAAGCAAGAGTATGTAGATTAAAGATTAGTTTTCGGAAACTACACAAATGGGAGATAATATAGTCTATCATCACATGGCCATGCGCATGTATTGCTAGCTTTTTATATCCGCATGGAGTACTTATTGTTTTTGATACTGATCTATGTTCTCCTTACTTTTTGCTCTTTCATAAGAAAGAGGAGGGATTTGAAATGTATATCACATCAGAAGAGTGTGATCGATGCAAAATATTTGAGAGTTGGATGACGGCAAGTCCCACGAACATTTTGGTGGAAAGGATCTTATCCACCTCGATTTCTCAAATTGTTTGTTTAGACTATCTTGAAATATTACGGGTATAAGGAGGAGCTTTTTGAGTTCTTGGTAGCATCCATTTAGGTTGCAAAGGAAGTGAGGGAGAGACTTAAGAATAGGGATGGAAGAGAAGCTGTGGTTAATTAAGTTTTTAACTTTAGAGTATAGGATATTCCGGATGGTCCTAAAGCTGGTTTTCTATGGTATTCTGGGCTCTTTGGATGGATGGCAAGGCAAGCTTCGTATGGCTGATTTCCACAACAATACTGCTTGTAATCTGTGTAAAAAGATTTCGGTACAGTAAAAGGACTTGCTGAGGGGAAGAGATCGGCACTAGTGCAGTAACAGGAGCTAGAGCTGCAACCAACGATTCGGGCGTGCAGCAAACAGTGGATTGGCTTGGCTTTTGATAGCTTTTGCTTGGTGGATATTCTCATTCTCCCATACAATTTTCTCCTTTAAGATTCTTCCACCACTGGAAACCTGATACCGGCAGCCTTCAAGAACAGCATCCCAACAAAACCATGGGTTCTCAGCTGGTGGTAGAAAGAGAAATCTAATTATATTCCGACTCCTCTACTCCTAAGCTGTCCATGTGATTATAGCTCATGTTTAGCTCGGTTAAACACACAATACAAACGCGCACACACTAAAAAAGCAAGGTAGCTAGGAGTATTAAAGTAATGGAACTATAGAAATGGCCAGTAGGCATGGAAGAGATCACAGCTGTGATAGTATTTTAAATCTCCAAATATATTTGTCCAAAGAAAATCCAAATATTTACAAGAATGAACGACTTGTAGAAAAACCATGCAGTTTGTAACTTATGAAGCAGTGCACAGACGAAAAAATAAGGGACTTATGAACAATATATTAGTATATACAAGGAGGTTTCGGGTGATCATGAGACCCTCATGGGGGAGTGTCTTGTGATGAACACGTAGTGCACCAATGGCGACCATCTCTCCTCTATTTGCGAGGGACCACCTCCCTTCCCCCGAGCCCGCCGGACGAAGGCGTGCAACGGGCCCGGCGCGCGTGCCGGACCGGTGTCAGAGGCCGCAATCATGCGTGAGCCAGAGAAAGCCAGACAAAAGATGGAGGCTTTCCTCCATTTGGCCGTGTGTGCCCCCAGGCGTGGGCACTTCTTTTTCCATTCCTTCTGCAGTCCTTCTCCCCCTCCTTTTACGCATTCATAATATTCTTTTTAGCTAGCTTTTATCATAGTTTTTCACTTTTTATCCAAGGTAGGGAAGGGGAGGGTGAAATCTAAAAAGAGCCGAGGCTTTTTGACGTGCACGCTTGAGAGCAATGATTATCTGCGTGGGAGGAAGAAGGCAGAAGGATGAAAGAAGAGGAGATCGAGCACAGTTTCATGGAGGGATGTTTGTTGGTCGCTACAGTGGGGTGTGTGGTGGTGGGTGGTTAAAGCTGCTTTGTCCTCCTTTGAGTTCGAGCTATGTCTCGTGCCAAGCTTTTTGTCCTTCTCTTTATGATAATGTCAGCATCGCGTAATGCTTATAGGGTGGCCAATGGGGGTCCGTTGCCGTGAGCTCAGTAAGTCTCATGAGCTATCTCTGTCCAAATCAGTCCAAGAATGGCACTGAGCTCAAACTTAACCTGATTTTTTTTTCAATTTTGTTATTATTATTAATATTATTGTTGGCTCCTGCTTTGTTGTTGTTGTTGTTGTTGTTATTATTATTTAAGATACAGGAGGGAAATCTCATTTCATAGGAGAAGAAAAAAAAATATATGGACCGGTACGAGAGACATGGACCAAAGGTTTTATTGAAGAGATTGTAGCAGGGTCAAAAATATTGGGGAATAAGACCAGTCAAGGTCCAAATATCTGGAAACTAAGATTAATGCTCAAGTCCATCTGGTCTGAAATTGGCCAATATGAAATGATTTATTCTAATATACGGCCATTTCTGCCCACATCGAACATTCTCCTGGCGGGGTGGGGGCCCAGTGGGGCTGCTACGCGGGGGTGGGCTTGTCCCTTCCTCCCCCCCTATCGCTTTTCTTTAGCAAAAAGAAAAAAAAGAAAAAAAAATATATGGACCGGCACGAGAGACATGGACCAAAGATTTTATTGAAGAGATTGTAGCAGGGTCAAAAATATTGGGGAATAAGACCAGTCACGGAATAAGACCAGTCAAGGTCCAAATGTCTGGAAACTAAGATTAATGCTCAAGTCCATCTGGTCTGAAATTGGCCAATATGAAATGATTTATTCTAACATACTTGTGGATACATACTGCGTTGTTCCGAGTTATTGGGAACTTTATTTTAATATCTTACATGGACTTATTAATTATATTCATAAACTTAACTAATTCTTAAGGCAGTAGGACTTAATTGTATGGCCACCGGATAAGTTGATATTCTGGTCTCTTATTTACTGAATATTGGGTAAATTCTGGACAAATCATATATCGTCTTTTAAAAGCTTCACCAACTTTCCATTTCTCCGAAAATAAGTTAACATTTCTCTCGCGCACCCAAAAAAAATAAAAAAGGGACTAAAACTGAAAAAGATAGGCTGATATCACTGGTTCACTAGGATAGCTATGGGCTCATGAGAAAATTCACCCTGAGGTATACTAAACTTGGCCACCAAATCATCTACCCTAACTGCTTGTTTGTAATTGTGTGAAAATTAATGTCATCAAAAAGAGGCACCATGCAGTAAAATTGTGCTCTCAACTAGTGTTGGGATCAAGGGATTGCCTCATTTCTTTTAAAATCAGTGTGAAGATCAAGTAATAAGGATTGCAATCTCAATCCTTGCAGCTTTCGGTTTACGTCCCTAACCAAACAAGTTTTTGCAATCAAGGGGCTATTAGCATGAAACTTTGCACTAGACTACTGGTAGGAAAATTTGTACCAACTTTATCGTAATCTAGAAAGATACTATCTTGGGGGACATCATAGCTAGAAATTGGTGCATATAAAACATTATTTTGAAATATTTAAGCAAATCATATATGAAAATTGCTTATAGAAAGCCTAATTGTATAGTTTCAAAACTACGGTCAAGCGAAAAACAATCACTTGGAACAATCCTTCGGCGCCCTTAGGCCTGCCTTTATATTGATCACTTGTAGAGAAGCCTAATTAAGGAGAATTGAACTGGATTATATGTGTATACTTGTTTGCTTGTGGAACTAGTCAACGTGATTATATATAATCTATTTGACACAATCTGTTTGACATTTTGAAATATCCTTAATAAAATTCCCTAGAAATCGTTTTAATGTTGGCAATACAAGATTTGGTTATGCGCTGTCTTGGGCCGAGCCGAGCCGCACCAGCAATGTTCCTATCTGTTCAAAGCCTATCTGGGCCGGAATTTACAACTCAAGGCTGTGCCCCCTCCTGGTTTGAAACCAATTCTCAGAAGCCGAATTCAGGCCCAAAATGTCTCTAGGCATTCATACTTTTAGTAATATGGCATCAGATACTTTTAATAATAAAACAAGCAAGAGATCTGGTTCAATCCTACTATCCCCCTAGGGCTTCACCAGTGCAAGAGTAAAAATATGAAGAAGAAGAAGAAGAAGAAGAAGAAGAAGAAGAAGAAGAAAGATGGAGAAGAAAAAAAACCGAAAACTGAACCAGGCCTTACCTAAGGCCTGAGGTGGGCCTGCTCTTGCCCATTTAGCCTAAATTGTTATGCCTAAATTGTTGTGTGCGAGAGTCTATGTTGTCTACAGAGAGCTGCACTGCATTTCTTAACTGAAACTTACGAAGTTTACGATCATCAGAAGATGGTGAATTGCAGCAGATCAAGCTTGACAGTGGACATGTCCAAATGTTTGGCAAAAGAAGAAAATGGCGCGACTGGAGCAAGTGATATTTGAGATATTAACAAAATTTTCAGTACGATTTCGATGTACTGCGATTAAAAAACTGACTCCTTTAATCATCCATCCAAGAATGGATCTCACGGCATCGTTTTCTTAGCAAGCATGCATATTTTAGTGACATAGCAAACACCTGACATTAGTCATAGAGGATCACATTGTCTTGTTAAAGCATCATGATGATCAGCAAGCATCTCTCTCTTTCTCTCTCTCTCAAGTTTAGGCAGCATAGCCCTAGCATAAATATAATCATTAGCATCAGCATATAATATAATACATCACGTAACCGGGAAAGAACTGACTAGGCCGAATAACAAATAATACAACCCAAGTGTTTGGCCACGAAGAAAGCTACCTAATCCGCGGACTTGTTTGCCTCTCTGAAAATATGTGCAGCTCTGAACGTCCCAAGAGTAAAAATCCTCCTTCTTAGGCCGTCCAAGCTAGGAAGAGAGCTACCAGGATAGGATAGGATGGCAATACAGATAACCAACTGATAACCTTGCACATTTTGTATCAGCATATGGTTGTGACTCCGTAGCTTTATACCATTTGCACAAGCCAAGAACTCATATCATGCCATGTAGGCTAAACCAGCTGGCCTCAAGCGAAAACTGCTCTTGAACCATGTTGAACCTTGGACTACTCGTGCCCAGTTTACTCCAGACCTGCCAAATTGCACCACCCTTTCAAAATCGTGAGGATGCTCTGCGAATAGAGATGCAACATGACCTAGACTGAGCTAAGGATATTCAAAAGTTTCAATAGGATCACACAGCAGCCTGCCACCAACCATATGCAATTTGTACTAAGCTTATGGCCCATGTAGGCCACTACCTGCAGAGGTCCAAAACCAAAGCTGGTATTCTCTCATGGTGCGGACCTTAGGCTACCTACTTGTACATACCTTAAAAAAAAAAAAAAAGCTGATGCTTAGATATATGTTTGAAAAAATAATTTTTACATATTTAGTTAACTATAGATAAATGACAATGGCAGAGCACATCATCTTGTTGCATACAGGTTTCCAGAAAGATAAATAAATCAGTCCCGTGTGCATTGTTATATGTCCATGAGAAAAAAAATTATGTTCTTTTAATGACCATAGGATACTTGTGGGCTGACATTTTATGGCCATAAATCAAGCCTCCATTTGCAAAACCAAAACTTTTTATTGGTAACTGAAATTTGAAGGACAGTGCCTACGAATACCCTCGATCTCTCATCTAAGACGCGATTGAGTATCCCACTGAGCTGCAAGCTCAGAGACTTGAGTCATGGTTTTTCATGCCAATACCATTCACCACTTGAAATTGCTCCATCGGCCGTCACTTAGTTTGCATTCTCACACCTCTATTTTTTCAAAATTTACATCCAACCTTCTTAGAAAATTTACATCCATCGGCGAACCTCACCCACGTAGCAACCCCCACTGGGCCTCCTCTTGGTTGGAGAGTGTTCCATGCGGATAGAATATTTTTTATTCATATCCTCTCCACCCGTGGCAGAGCCTCACCAGCGTGGCAGCCCTATTTCCATGTGAGTACGTCACACCAGCACCATCTAAATAACGACTTCACTGAATAAACCAGACGGAGGGCATCCGGTCCCCAAAATTTAATCAACGCCCGCACGTTTCAAACCTGAACCACTCCTGTGGAATCAAAGCTCCGTTTCTACCGTGCTATCACCTCGGTGGTCAAGATCATGATTCAAAATGAAGAAATCCTCGTAAAAAAGAAAGACCCAATAATTCAAGGAAAGAATCTGCAATGGTGCATTATCATGGCTAACAGGCACATTGGATGACTCATTCATGCACCCTATCTTATTATTTTGGTGGCATATGCCACCAATTGATTGCCTTCTCCTCCTCTCTTTCCTCCCACCTTAAAAGTACAAAATGGCAAGTGGCATCCCAATCAGTGAGCCACCCAATCAATTGGCCATCAAACATTCTTTCTCCAAATGCCACCCTCCACCTCCCATCACATGATATGGGCTCCACTAGATTGGTCTAGACCTGGCTGATCCAGCTACAACAGCAGACAGCAACTTCTGCAAACGCGTGCATAAAATGCATTCTAATTTTCACACATTGGACAAGTGTCTAGAATCCTACTGCATGGAAAAGACTGTCTCCTGTCTCCCTCTACCTTCACCGGATCTCTCCGTCGACCTGAGGGAATCTGCGTCGCCATGCAAATAGATCGCCGGTTGGAGTCTTGCGTGTGAGTCGCCCTCGAACTTGGTATTATTGGAGGCGGTGGCGGTGAGAGACTTTGAAACAGCCTGCCACGTTATGTGACCTGCTGGAAAGGTTGCAAACAGGCAGGAATATCCCATTAGATGCCCAATTTCTACATCCATCCTTCGCTGCTTGAAGTTTACTTGCGTCAACACCATGCAACTTGCCTGAAACCTTGGAACTCTGCTTGTGCTTGATGTATGAAGTTCACAGAAAAAAATAAACTATTTTTGTTGTTATTTGTATGAGGATTACATTTTGTTTGTCAGGAGAAACTGAATCTCTCTCTCTCTCTCTCTCTCTCTCTCTCTCTCTCTCTCTCTCTCTCTCTCTCTCTCTCTCTGTGACATCGGTATGGTTTAGCTCTATTTTATTTTGCACTAGGATTATGTTTTCTTTCGAGAAATTGAATCTCTGCAGGTGTTTCATGTATAAAGTTCAAAGAAAAAAAAAGAAGGTGTTTTTGTTGTTATTTGCATGAGGATTAAATTTTGTTTGGAGAAATTGAATCTCTCTCTCTCTCTCTCTCTTTATTGTGACATTGATATAATTTAGCTCTATTTTATTTTGCACGAGGATTATGTTTTTTTTTGAAGAAATTGAATATCATTTTTTGGTGACATTGATGCAGTTTAGCTCTATTTTATTATAGAAACATATCGTTATTTTTTTGTCATCTGGAACAAAGATCATGAAGGGTTGGAGGATCAAATTGATGGCAATATGGAATTCATACAAGAAACGTTATTCAACAGTTGACTCATGACGGTTTCGGCTCACGACAATTTCTCACATTATGAAATTTATACAAAGGAAAAGATATTTAGCAGTCGACTCAAGATGATTTTATCATATGATGTAATTTACACAAAGAAAAAAATATTCAGCAGCTCGCTCTAAGAATCTCCCGTGTGATGGAATTTTCTATGAAATTTTCTTATTTTGTAAGGATTTTTTATTTTATTTTTTTGTATTTTGAACAGGAATAAATTCCATGATTGTCGGTGTACTTTGACTTTGAACGAATCTTGGATCATAATTGTTTATATGAGATATCAGTCATTTGTTCGCATATATAAAGCCCATGTTATTATAAACTAACGTGCAAATGTGATAGCTTAATTCGACTTTGGCTATGTGAAGGCATGTTTATTTTTCTCTATTGTCGTTGTAATTCTAACTAAATTATTTTTGTTTATTTGTTTGTTTGCATGGATTGAGAAAGAAATAACACCATGTCAAAGCAATAAACAACCACGTGTAAACTAAAGATTGGCATCAAAACAGCGTTCCACATCCCGGATCGAACACCAAATCCGTCCCCCATCCTACACCAAATCATAACAAATCACTCGCCATCTTTCATCACTATTTCAAGATTTTCTTTTTCCTTTTTTTTTGCATTTTTTTGATTAAGATGACGCTCGGTAACGGCATTTGGGCCCACACCACACCTCACCACCCATCCGTCAACCAATCAAAGGCTCCCAATTGCCACGTAAGTATTCACTCCATGGCCGCAGGGCCATGTCACCTCTCACAACCTCCGTGGCCCCCACGCCACTCGCACGTTTGATCCCCCCCCCCCGGGCGTCAATTCACACGTGCGAGAGCCTATAACTGGCGTCCCAAAAGCAAACCCTAGTTCACGGCACGGAAGCAAGAAGGGAAAAACGCTGTTTTTTTTTTTAATTGTACAAAGAACTTTGGAGAATAGATTCTCCAGTCCAATTTCCGAACAAAAAGGGAAAGAAAATTTTTCCTAGTAAAGATTTCCGTTTCCGAATCAAAATTAGAGTTAGAAAAACAAAAAAAATCCCCATTTGTCGCAGAGAAGCCCAGTTTTAGCTTATATATCTCTGCTCTTCTTCCCAAAATCTGGTATTCGGATTAGGGATTATCAAGGTCAGGGAAAGAATTCCTCCAAACCAAAGCGACTTTTAGGGTCCGGCGATGCCGCATCTGGTTCGGGACCGGCTCTTCTTCGGCAACATCAGCGACGCGGCGGAGGTGCTCCAGAGCGCGAGTACAGAGTTCACTCACGTCCTTTCGCTCCTCAGCTCGGCGTCGATCTCCTTCTTCTCGGACTGGCGGCCGGGCCTCTCGATCCCCACCAAGGAGATCCGGAAAGTGTTTGTTGGGGCGGATGAGTCGCTGCCGAAGAAGTCCTTGGCGCCGGACAAGCTGCTGTATTCGCTGGAGTATGCCGGGCGGGAGCTGAAGCTGGTGAGGATGGCGGTGCCGCTGAGGGACACGGAGGATGAAGATTTGCTGGATTATTTGGATGTTTGTTTGGATTTCGTTGACGAGAGTAGGAAGGAGGGATCGGTTCTGGTGCATTGCTTTGCCGGTGTGTCGAGAAGGTATGGGTGTTTACGCGAATAGTTTTATGGGGAAATCGTTTGATCAGAGTTAGATATTGCCATTTGGGTTGACCGGTATTGCCCTTTTTGCAGTATAAATTCGATTTTGGATTCGAGATCTTTTGGTGTGGTCGAGATTTGTGATCTAGAACTGATTTGGTCTCCCTTTTTAAATATCCACTCTTTTTATGATTCTAGGATGGTAATCAGTTGTTTTGTAATCCATAGGCTTCGAAAGATTGGTTTTTATTTTTTCTTTCTTTCTTTCTTCCTGACTAATATAATTGGTAAATGGCAACCATATTGCTGAAGATGCTCTGTGGCTGTTTGCTTATACGGATGGTGGAAAACACCTTACTCATGTTGAGAAATTGCACCATGGAGGACTAAGATTTATTCTTATGGAAAAACACATGAATCCACAATTGCTAGATGGCTAGGAAGGAGCAGGAAACTTTCATTTTGATAACATACCTGGAATAACACATTAAGTGAATGATAGGAATGAACATCTCCTTATGATGTTAACTGTTTATGCTCATCATTTTTTTATTGAGTTGCCCACCTGCTCACCTGTATTGACCCTACCCCGCCTAGGCTGGAACCCAGGCCCCCAGGCAGACTGAGTCAAGCTCGCAGAATTGGGGCTTTGCTCATCAGGGGCTGAAGAGTGGGCCGATGCCACTAGGAATTGAACTCCCGACCTCTCGCTCAGAGGGTGAGAGGTAATATCATCCTAGAAGCACCCCGTGGATGTTAGTTAGTGCTTTTGTTTTAAGATAGTTTAATTCTTGGTGTGCTGGTTTTAGTTTTAGGGAACTTGATTCTTGGCTTTCTTTGTCCATAGATGGTGTGGACTTTTGAGTTCCTTGTCTTATTGGATTCCATTTAGTTCTTTTTTCTTTTGATGTAATGCAGCGTTTGCTAATGAAAGTGTTCCTTTGGCAGCTATTAGAAATGAAACTATTTGGACCTTGCATTTGAGAGTATTATTTGTGCTGTACTAACACTTTTGCTTTTGGAGCCTAATATTGGACTTGTTATTCAGGTCGATCATGCTGAATGTTTATTTCATTAGTACTGTGTCTGTTTATTCCGTTACATCATGTTTCAGTTCGTCTATCTCTGGTTTACATACTTTTTTTCGGCATTATGTGTTTTGTTGCAGTGCTGCTGTCATTACTGCATATCTCATGAGAACAGAACAAAGATCCTTAGAAGGTTTGGATTTTTTTTTTGTTTGTTTAGCTATTTGCATAGAGCATTACTAGACTTACAGAAAAGGTGGATTGGTAGTGATCAAGTTCTCTCAGTAATGTCATACCTCTTCTTTTGTTCCAGATGCACTTGAATCCTTGCGAGAAAGTTGCGAGTTTATTTGCCCAAATGATGGTTTTCTGGATCAGGTTCCCTTAATTTTTGATATTGAATTAATAATATAAAGAGCTGTCTTGCACTGAAATTTTAATTGTCTACCTTCAAATAATTGCAGTTAAAATTGTTTGAAGAAATGGGTTTTCAAGTAGATACCACAAGCCCCATCTATAAACGCTTCCGCTTAAAAGTATTGGGTGAGTTTTCATATCACTCTGGATGGATGTTTTGTCTAAATAGTGCGAATGCCAAATGAGAATATATCTCTGTTGTTCCATCAGCTTCCTAATTTTATTTGTTTAGTTCTTTATAGTGGATATCTTAATGTGGAGAAATTTATTCTGCATTAGCATATTTTCATGACTTTGATGTAAAAAAATTCAAAAAAAATATGTGATCTCAAATTTCCAGAAGAAAGTACCAATTGTTGAAGATTCCTGAAAACAAATGATGATAAAGTTTTACAAATTATGCAGCCAGCTTAGATCCTCTAGATTTAACCCAAAGATCGCCCGAAATATAGTACCAGTCGAACCTATAACATTCCAGACTGCTGATTCTACCTCACATAACTTGCCTGATGGGGCCATTACAAATTTTAACAGTTATAAAATTTTCATTGGAAAGCTTGCAAGCATTCTAGTTAAAATCAATTCTTGCAATCTTATTTTCTTATAAATTTGCAATAAGTCCACAGCTGCACTGTTGCTTCTGTATGATTGTATCTTGTGCTGTTGAACAAAAATCAAAATCTTCTTTCCTTTCACATTTGTAGACTTGATACTTTCCTTTTCTCCTTGATTGGTTGGGCTTGGTATTTGCATTTGATCTCTTGGACCCTTTATAGGACAATATTAAATCATTGAGTTCTTGTGGTTGCATGATCGCCATTATTCAAGAAAGCATGAAGACTTAGTGTTTCCATTTCAATAAATAGAAACTATTTTTATGTTAGAGGATCTGTAGGATAAAAGGTTAGTTTTCTGAAAGAGATTGCCAGTATCAACGGCAAGGAGAGTTGTCATAGGATATCCATAAATTGCTATGGTGGCAGAGAGTATCTGCTTGGAGGTTACCCAACAGAAACAGAACTGCGACATGTAGGATTTCAGTTGTTAATGAGATTATTGAGGGAGAAATGCTACGTGCGCTGGACAAAAGTGTATGATCTCAACCTTCAATTACTCAAGGTGCTATTAATGCTAGTTTAAGCATGTGTATTGTGTATCTTGTTCAAGATCCCATGCCCAAGTATATGAATAACTAGAAGGATTTGGAAACATGCATTATTTAATGCACCATACATTTTTCTGGATAACCTAACAAAGTATATGGGTAACTAAAATCAAGTGTAGAATGAAGGATTTGTTAAAGAATTAGCTTGCTTCATTCAGCTGCATGCCCATAATTATAGCTTCTTTCCTGATGTTGAGGGAAGCACATGATAATTGGGAAATTGGGTCCTAGGCTTTGGTCCTTGTAAATCAGATTTATTTCAAAATCATCAATTTTCTTCTTCATCATTGAGGTCAGATCATTAACTCATCTTCGTATTATTGTTTTTATATTGTTATCTCTTTAAAGGTGTTCGAGTTTAATGTTGAAATTAATTATGTTATAATGGAAAATAGAAAAGTTACTATTCCAGATGCTTCAGAAGCCCTTTTTTGTTTTGGAGCTACAAGAAATGCATAAAATTTTTCAAGGAATACTCAAATATGGTAAGAAATAAGAAGCAATAAAAAAAATATCCTGGCATACATTAGGCTGTCTGAGATATGCTATTCATGTACCATAGAAAAATCATGGCTTTCCATTCATATGCATATGGTTGCCTGCACATTTCATGGTGTCATTAAAATTGGGATATGTAGCTTTGGCAATTTTATTTTCTATTATTCACTAGTAATTGGTCGACTACATTTATTGGAGTGCGCTACCTCATTAATCTGGCACCAAACTTCAATAGATTTAAGGATGCTCGCGTCAGTGACAACATTCCTCGTCCTAATTTTGGTGCTATCAGAAGGTGTCGGGATGGCTTGAAGTTGTTCATGGTAGCAAGCATGAGCCTGAAACAAATGAAATAGATACAAACAAGTTCAAGCGAACGAATCATATATTGTAATTATGTTATTGAATTTGTTCGGGCCTCTATTAATTGTAGAGTATCCTATGATAATTTTTTTTTTATTTAGGGTTTTTTGTATGAATACCCTTCTAAATATCGGATTTTGCATAAATGCCCTTCCAAAAATGATATTTGTATGTATACCCTTGTAAAACTCTGTTATTGTACAAATGCTCGTAATATAACGATTGTTCTAACGGTGTTAAAAAAAATCATATTTATATTAATTAAAAATAAAATAAAATTTAAAATTACGCTATTGTTCTTGTCTTCTTTCCCCGCTATCGGAATCGCGATCTATTTGCATGTCTGTCCATTAAAGGTATTTTAATCATTTTAATTTGAAACCTTTAATTTTTTAACGTCGTCAGATAGCATGGGTACATATGCAAAAACAAAAATAAAAAAAAAGGTGGAATGACAAAACAAATGTTTTACGAGAATATACATGCAAATATCAATTTTGGAAGGGTATTCATGCAAAATCCAATATTTAGGAGGGTATTCATGCAAAAAATCCTTTTATTTATTTGACATTATCTTTATATTCCTATAGTTAAGCTTTATTACTATAAAATTTAGATATAATTTGTGAATCACTTTCAACAACTATGAGATTGTTTTCTTTTATCTGCATGGCACGACATATACAATTCGATTGTGATGGAATTATCTAACTTTCTTTGTCATTTTGTGTTCGTGGACTTTTTGTTTGATATTAATATTTGTGGACTTGATTCCACTAGATGACAAACATCACCTGTTTCTCGGAAATTCCATGTTTGATGGTTGAACCTCTTTTCTTAGGTCATTCTTATAAACAAGGAGAGAAAATAGATGGCTCCATATTTGGAGCTGACCCTGGTTTGGCTGTGGAGTCCAGCTCTTCTGAGCAAGCCTCCAAGGGAGATAAGAAGAGAACTGTCTACCGCTGCAAAAAATGCCGCAGAATTGTTGCATTGCAAGACAATGTCGTTAGCCATGTGCCCGGCGAGGGTGAGACTTGCTTCGAGTGGCAAAAAAGAAAAAGTGGCAACCCATTCAACAGGTTTCAGGAGCCAGAATGCTCTTCTTTATTTGTTGAGCCTTTGAAGTGGATGACCTCAGGTAAAGCAATTTGATCCTTTTTCTGAATCTCTACTTACCCAAATTTTTTGCATTTATATTTGGCTGGAAGTAGAGCAAGCACGGGCAACTTGGATTTATTGCTTGTAAATGTGACAGTTGAAGAGGGTGCACTGGAAGGAAAGCTCTCATGCATCCATTGTGATGCACGCCTCGGGTACTTCAATTGGTCAGGCATTCAGTGCAGCTGTGGAAGCTGGATTACCCCTGCCTTCCAGATTCATAAGAGTAAAGTGGATATCAGCACAGTTTAATGTTTGGAGGGTAGATTAAAGCAAAGGGGTCCCCTCTCCATGTGAACTATTGCATGCAAACAGCCTGAGACCCTTATTACCTCCATAAATATATAATATGGAAGAATTCAAACTACTGAATCTGGAATATTGATTCAAGTCCCTGCTCTTCCTCATTCAGTATTCCCTAATGGAACTGTGTCAGCTTGTACTAGAATTTTATGTCATGAAGTAAATAATGTTCTAGTTTGCTCTTCTTGTAACCAAACTGCATAATTTTTTGATTACCTGCAGTTGGGTGTTCATAAGACTTGCTGTATGTTGAGATGCATGTATTGTAGGGTCGGAATGGAATCCTTGTATAAATGAAGAGGATGGAATTAATATAAGTGAACTCCTGTTTAAAGCATTTTGCTCTCTGTTTAAGGATGTGTGATTGCCTGGAATTCCAGATGCCGTTGGTTCTGGCCATATATTTGAGAAATGAATAAGAAGTCATGACAATTTGATGATGGCCCTTCTGGATATTATTTAGCAGCTTACTGATTTACCATAGTGCCCATCACGCTTGGGCAACGTATTGTAATCCATCGAGCTGTTGGATCCTGATTAAATTCTAATGGGATTTAGCTGAGAATTTCTGACAGACCACACCCTGTTTCCTATCTGGCCCATGCTGATGCACCAACTAAAAAGAAATATCAGATCAAGTGATGCTGGTCTGTAGGCATACCTTTTTTTTTCCCTCAGGGTACAAAATATCAGATCACAAACTTTAAACAGGAAAAAAAAAAGGAAAAGTATTTTCATCTTCATCTGAATTCTGAACTGAACTCTAGCCCGGGCGAGGTTGACTTCCATGGAGGTTATCTGCATCAAATAGAGATTAGCTCATGTCGAAATTCTATTGTGAGCAGTGAAAAAAAAACAATTTTCTTCTAGAACAAAGTTCTTAATTTTGGATTTCTACCGCCCGGTGGTAGGTCAGAGAGTTTTTAATTTGTCAAGAACAAGAAAAATGTAATAGCCTATATATCAAGATATGATATAATGATTCTACGATAATCCCAATATTTAATAACTTAAATTTTTTTTATAAAGATAAAATAAATTGCTTAAAGAATCTCATTTTGTATACTGGTTTTGTACAGGTCAATAGATCGGGATATATCGATTTATTGGGTTAAGATATCAGGAACGGAGCAATTCTCAGCACCATTTCAATTTCTAAGACATTAGGAGCTTATATAGGCAGCATCGTACATGTATATATTTTGGGTGTATTATGCGCTACTGGGTGTTCTATGATGGTCAAAGCCATGTCTTTTTTTTTTTTTTTTTTTGCTCAAATGGATGTATTATACATAGCGGGTATGAATACACACAAATAAATTAAAAGATAATAAGTCCCGTAATGTACTGGGTAGACTCCTCTCCTCCAGCCACAAGGTCTCTCCAGAGTGATTAGCCACATAGGAAGCTATCCAATCTGCTGCCTCGTTGACCTCTCGATACACATGCTTGGCCTGCAGGGCCATTCCACCCTTCACCATCTTCCGAATATCCTTAAGAAAAGGATGGTAGTCACCCACCCCTCCCACACTCTGCTGGATCCAACCAATGACAGTCGCCGAGTCGTCCTCAAGGCATACCTTAGGCCACTCCAGGCAGCCCTTAACTCCGCGCTTGGGACAGACGTATTGAAAATTTGGCAACCATCAGCTGCAATTACCTTGGAGTTTGGACTCCTAATGATGAAGTCTGCTCCTCTCCTGCTACCGCAATCCAGTACACATTCGTCAAAATTAACCTTGAGGAAGCTCGGAGGTGGGGGCTCCCTAATGAAGAATACCCAATGAGATGCCCCAAGAGTAGCCAGATTTGGTATGCTATACAGGTCACCACAGTAGTCACCTACTATAATCGTAGGACAGACGCCCATCGACTAACCTGCTGCATGAATGAAGACATATCACCCTAGATCCCGGATGGGACCATGGCACACTTCCATATTGCATGCACTGATATTGGAACAAGACATGATCCACAGACTCAGCCACAAGACACAAGAGGCACTGGGGATGGATGCCAAGGCCCATGTCTAATAATGACAACGTTGTCTTTTAGGTGCATCAATTAAATGTTCCATTCACTTTAGTAGTTATAGCATCATTAAGGTGTGGGCATCACATTGGCAGCGCGCACACACAAACACCGAGCATTGTCTCTTTCTGTGCATGCTTTATTCGAAAAGATTGTTTTTGTTATGGTCTTGTGCTATAATAGCATTATAAACATATATATATATATATATATATATATATATATATGACAGATTGCAATTGAAACTCCCATATTATGATATTAAGAGTGTCTTTAGATAATCCCGCAAGATTGTTAGAATTGGACACAGAATTTCTAGTATTATAGAATATGAGGTCTTGCCCAACACATGTCAATCAGATCTCTCTCAGCCGATTCAGGCCAACCCAATTGAAAGATATTCTTGTGAATTTTGTGAATATAGCCTGGCCAAATTTGTAGTTCTATGAATCTTCCTAGATTGCACAAGATTATTCTACTAGGCTTTAATATTTCCGAAGTAATTGCTATTAGATTAAGAAATCCACCTCTGCATGGCGAGCCACATATGGCTTGAAGGAATGAAAACAAAAGATGGCGATTTTCATATTATGTGTTTGGTGCTTCAGCATTATAGTTACTATCATCACAACCTTGATTAACCTGCGTTATGATGGACACATTTATCACGATTTTAAGCAACCTTTATTGTGATAGAAGCATATAATGCAAAATTTTTATGACTAAGTGGGTGTGACTATGTATTGAATTTTAATTTATTTTTGAAACAAATATAGTCTTCTTTATTCCCCCTAATCTTTATTTATTTATTTATTTGTTTCCTTTTGGATGCTTCCATGAGTACAAATCCATGACTGACAATACAGATTTTCCTACCAAGTTACTAACCTTCTTCGTTTTACTGTGAGCACTTTATCTTTCCTAAAGTTTGGCAAACCATTATTTTGGTGTGAATCTCTACAAAATTTGAGTTAATTGATATATAGTTGTGTTGGTTTATTGATAAATATTTAATTTAAAATTTTGAGATTTTAGAATTCTATATTGAATATTTTTCAAAACATAAATCTAGTTAAATATAAAAACTTATCTTAAATCCCCAAATAACTTAGTTTTCTACTTAGATAAAATTTAATTTTTTATTTTTATCTCTCTTCTCTCTTAAAATTCTAGAAAAATTTTTCGGACATATCTCTAATTGTTTCTCATGAGGTATCAAGAAGCTTTCTTCTCTCATAATACATTCCGAAGGGATGCTTTGCAAGTGGACTCTTCGGAAAACTTATGTAGATGAAAACATGCATTCTCATGAAAAGACCTATCTGATATAATGGTGATTCCAAGGGATGCAATCCTAGATGAATGGATAGATTATGTGAAGCGATACATTCAACAAAAAGATGCTCAAACATCTAATCATACTAACCCTTTCACATCTATAAATAGAAAAGAGATCGTACTTTTCATCCATCAGAATATCTCCTTTTCATTTGAATAACTCCAAATTAGGAAAAAAAAATTGAGAGCACTAAATGAGTGAACTCAAATGCACCCAATAAGCATTAAAGAAGAGGATTGTGTCCACATATAAGAGATTGAAAGATTGCTTCAATCAAATTTGCTGATTTTCAACACATCTAAATTTAGCTAATTCGGGTTCGACCCTAATTCTCCTTTGTTAGAGTGTACTTCAAGGAGATCACTAAGCGTTTCGTTGTATCTTAAGAGTAGGCCACTATCAACTATTTACACTTGGGCAGGACGAATTCTACTCTAAAGTAAGGCTGCAAATGGGTCGGGTTGATCTGTGATCCGACCCGACTCGACCCGACCTGCGTAGACCCGACCCGACCTGGATTTTAGGACCCGCGGATCCGGGTCGGGTCCAAAAATTGGATCTGAATCATTTTCTGGGCCGGGTCTGGGTTTACCGAACGGACCCGACCCGACCCGAATGGACCCGAAGAGAGAGAGAGAAAGAGAGAGGGAGAGAGGAAAAAAAAAAAGCTCGAATTTTCTCTCGATCTATTACACTGTTGAAAGCTCTGGTGTCTCGGTAGCTGGGTTTTTTTTTTCCTTCTGTTTTTTGGTTTTTGTTTCTTTTAACTTTTGAAGGGAGAAAGTGAGGGGACGCTGAACTGAATATGGATCATGTGCCAGTTTCTGCAATGGAATTGGATTTTGGAAGAAGGTCTGGGATTTTCTTTGCCCTCCTGAGAGGGGAGCTGGGAGACACCAAGTTCCGTCCAATCAGTCATATAGATAAAAAATAGTGTGATATGAAATTTGGCTTGTAGACGGACTTAGTTCGTCATGGGTCATCTGTTCTGATTGGAGGTCAATTGCAAATCTTTCAAGTCATGAGTCACCTAGCACCTCATAGTTATGATATGGCCAAATTAGGTTTGCCTAAATTTTTTTTCCAAAAGCACAAAAAATGGATCCGATTCGGATCCGAACTCGACCCGACTCGGACCCGGACCCGACTTAGACCCGACCCGATCCGATCTTCAACCGGGTCGGATCTGGGTCCAAAATTAAAATCCGAACAAAAAACCGAATAGAGTCGGGGTCACTCAGGACCCGATCCGATCCGACCCATTTACACCCCTACTCTGAAGAAAGCGCCTTTCATAGCATGCTTTAAACCAGATTACATCAAAACTGTATTTATTTATTTATTTAGTGCATGCAGAAAGCCATTAATTAAATATCGAAGATAAAACAATAAAACTATATAAAAGAGATTTATAAGATTTTATCAAATATATTATTTTTCAACAAGTTGACCCTAAAAATCTCCTCAATTCTTCCTAAAGCTTTCCCAACTTAGAATCCTCTAAACAACCTATTTTGATAGAAGTCTTAAAAGTTACTAATGATATATAATAAACATATCCCGGATTTCTGGGATGGACCCAGAAAATTCCCTCGCGCCGTGGCTTAACGCCTCGGGCAAGCGGAGTGCTTCGCTGTCACTATTGACCGCCTTCCGGCGGAACGACTGACGGAGCGAGGAGCCCGTCTGGCTCCCCTCGGGGTTCAGGGGACCGAGGAGGTGAGGTTTTGCCGCAAGAAAACCTCCCTCAGAAGCCTGTCCGCCGGTGGTGGCTCCGGTCTCCCTTGGGGTTCAGGGAACTGAGGTCGTGGTGCGGTTCCGCCGCCTTCCTCAGATGCCTGTCCGCCGGAGGGAACCCAGCGAGCTTTCGGCCCTTAGGCCGGAAATCGTTTTTTTTTTTTAAGAAAAAAAAATGGTTGCTTCTTAAATAATGACGTTACCATCTAAATGTAAGTAGATTTAAGCAGCTAGTAGACAAATGTTAGGGGCAGTCGTCCAACCTGAGATGTCTTTGAGGAAGAAAATTTAACACAGAGTTAAGGAATCAAAAGCCAATAGTAAGACACTAACGTTTTGACTGAGTGTATTCTGACTCGAACAATCCAGCCATGTGGATA
Source organism: Phoenix dactylifera (assembly GCF_009389715.1). Lineage (NCBI taxonomy): Eukaryota > Viridiplantae > Streptophyta > Magnoliopsida > Arecales > Arecaceae > Phoenix > Phoenix dactylifera. Next base: position 3,072,588 of record NC_052403.1, read on the forward strand.
AATTATTACTACATGATAAAGCTAGCATACTTGAATAACTCGAAGGCTATGTACATCCCATCTACTTAAACTTTTTAACTTTTCCATCCTTTTCCGACGCTTTAACGGCTGCCATTCCCCACTCCACTCTCCTCTTTCTGCGAGAAAAGATAAAAGAAACATGGGTGAATGATTGCCCAAAGCACCTATTAAGGGGCTCATCACAACCATGATGGATTTCTACGCTTCTATGATGAAAGGAATCTCAAATCTATAGCAGATCATCTATAACCTTTGACGTTTCAGCTGGAGGACTGCAAATAATTGATAGAAGACCAGAAGAATCAGTGCACTGCTGCTTTCAGCATAGTTGTCTGAGAGGGATATTCATAAAGATAAAGAAATATTTGAAGGACTTAATAATATAATATAATGTCAGTACACTACACTTCTAATCATCATTAAAAAAAAAAAAGACTGATCAACTTCCACGAGAAGGGAAGAGCAAGGAGCACAAAGTCCGTAACAGCATATAAGGTCTTCTACAACAACAGTTCAAACTGAACGCCCTCACGATGGGAGTTGGTCTCAGTAGTCTTAATTCTTCCAAACAAAACCTTTTCTTCCAACAATTCCTCCCTATTGTTCTAATCACTTGCATTTGAGTTTTCACCGCAGGCTGTCTCAGTGTGCAATCTCTTCTTGCCATGAATGGAAACACCAAAGAGCTTGACGGTGCTGTCGGAGTCCCCGGGCATGGTCGCCGAGAAGCGATTTTTTGATCCTTTTTGGAGCTCTGAAGGAGACTGAAGTTGATCATCAGGAGCGAGTTCTATAAGTCTACCAGGCCTTGGGTTCACAAGCCTTCGGTCAGGGGGTGTTGAGGTGACATGGTTTTGGATGAAGTAGATTATGTCATTGTATAGCTTCTTCATGTGTGAGAGCTCTGATAAGAGGAGGGAGTTCTTTCTCCTCAGTCTCTGATTGTCCTCCGAAAGAGCCGAGAGGAACTCGGCGTCACCACTGGGGAGCGGTAGGGGAGGCTCGATCCAGCTGGTCATTTCATCTGGACCTTGGAAAGGAGGTGGCGATTCATGGTAGTGTTGGTGGTTGTGGTGGTAGTGGTGAGGAACTTGAGGGCTTTTCCTTCTGTGGATCTCAGTGAGTAAATGCTTCTCCCCTTTTCTGAAGAACTCATTTGCGAACTCCCACCTATCTGCAACAATCTTTCTGAATCCCTGGACGTATATAAAAGATAAGGACATTAAATTTCTCCCTCACTCTCCTCTGTACACCATATCTGGGGAGTTGCACATAACCCATGTGAAGTTTTTAATAGCCTCATGGTTTTTTTTTAAACATTGAAGATAAGATATACCGATTTTTTTGAGAGTGTGACACAATGAAATTCTGACATGAATGAATAAAGCAAGTTGAGTTGTAACTTGACCAGAGAGACACATGAGAGATTATGGAGGAGAAACAAAATACTTTGTTGAAATCATACAACATGATGTTCTCAAAAATAAAATTACACAACATGATGTGATGGGACCTCAAGAAAGATTAAGGGATGGGAATGAAGTCATTGCGTCCGAGTCACTTGGTGATGCTCATCAAGTCCATCGTGAACCAACTTCATACAACATTTTGAGAAAATAAAAAGCAGGTGACAACGAGAATTTTTTTCCATCAGACAGTTGCTGAAAGAAATAAAGATCCCTCACTATAACAGTATATAGAAAGCTAAGAACTGTTGCACATCAGAAAAACATACAAAATTTCGATGTTTTTGTTGATAAACTAGACAGTAATATCCATTGAACTCGATAACTGAACTTCATGGAAGGATCATGGGGAAGAAAGCCAGATGACAGCATTTCTAACTCTGGAAAATAAAATAACCCACTGAAACAGATGGAAGAAAAGCATTCAATGTGATATTTTTGAAGGTAAAAGATATCAAGAGTTTTTGAGATGCTTACATAGGTGTTAAGCTGCCTTACAAAGCTTGAGAAGTTGTTGTGCTTGAAGTAGTTGGGCAGGAGATCCCTTGCAAATTCAGGAGGTCTCCACACCACAAAGGTGGTTTCTTCTTCACCCCAGGATACAATGTGATCAGTGCAAGGATCATCAACGAGCTGGTAGGTCTTGGTCAGGAAGGGTGCTGGAACTGGCTTGTGAGAGTCCACAGAAACCATCATCTCACCACATCTCCCCATCAAGAAAGCCATTGCAAAGCAAAGAGAGAACCGGAGCCCCAATATTGCCTCAAACCCTCTCTCTCTCTCTCACTCATGATTATATATATGCATAGGCTTTTGTGATCACAGGACTAACATATATGCTTCATTTAATGTTTTTACATGTACATTTAATACAAGAGCCAATTAGTAGTTCATTTTCTTTATCTGCATTATCTGAAAACATTTGGAACCTTTCTAGCCACAACCTTTTTTCTGGATCATAATTTATAACATTTTAAAATTATTTACTTGACAGTGCTGGGAGCTTATGGGAAATCGTGAAAGCTTTCACTAAATGTTTGCTGAAAAAAAGAAGGCTTTCGCTAAATATCTTCTTACATTACTAAGAAAAGGCTTTTAATATTTGTGCTTATTATTGGTGTTGGCTCATTTTGTCGCCGTACAAATAAATAGGCCTATAATTTTTTTAACTCTCAACAAGTGTAGTGTTAAATAGGCATAAGACAAACATATTCTCTATTTGAGTCACCGTATAGAGTTCTCTCCTTGTCTGCATGAACTTAGATCTGCGGGCAATGGACTATATATATAACAAGGAACAGGCGTCCCCTAAATAATCCTATATCTTCCTTCTAGTCCTCTAAAATCCAGTGAAGATGAGGTCCGATCTCAGATCAATTTACAACTACCAAATATTTTACTAGCTCGATAAGAGCCATTTTCATGTGAATAAGATTAGAGTTGTTAGTAACATAAGGTCATTTCAAAGTTCAAATGTTTTCTAATGCTTGTTCAAAGCTAGGTGCAAAAAATAATAGCAGTATATATGGAAGTAGTTAAGGAGTACCGACAATTTGACATTTACATAAACATCCTTCCCTGTACATATTGTTTCTCTAGTACTTTATAGTTTTAATACTTAATAGTATCTTTTGTAGTTCCAAGGCATGTCCGTGACTTAGATGGTATGGGAAAGGTGTTTAGTGGAGAGAATAATTTAATTATCCTCTGCAAGCATGCACTTTTGGTGAAAGATTTTTTTTTTTTTTTTTTTTTTTTCTATTGCCCCGTTTCTGCCATTGGCCTGCTGCATGGTGGGACTCAAAGCTGCTCCTTCCACACATAAATAAAGTTTCAAACATAAAACAGACATTCCTAACTTTTCTCGTGAGAGATGGCACTTGGGATCAGGGAGATTTGGTGCAAGTCCTGCACAGTTTACCAGTCCATATAGGCAAGTTTTTCTAATATATATGTATATCTTTGAGAACATAGCCACACCAGAATATGGTGTGGTGAAAGATGAGCTCTCTCTCAAAAGGAGAGCTATGGTCCATGTCCCTTTCCTTCCCTTTCTCTTTCTCTGTTATCTTCCAAGCTTCAGTTAGTTTGGTCAAAGTATATAACAAAGTATACATCCATAGTAAGGCAGTCATGAGGCTGGCTTGGGTTTCAGCATGGTTCCCAGATACCAAAAGACGCAAGTTATATCGTCTCATAAATTCAGATGAACAGGTAAGCCTTTGGCTTGTATCCATATGGCACAAGAGAGAGGAGGGGTGGGGGAGGGAGGGGGAGAGAGAGAGAGAGAGAGAGAGAGAAGGGGGTTCACTTACCTTAGTTTCTTGTTGGAAGGAAAAGGAGAAAAGGCAATAAAATATAAATAGCGCAAAGAAGGCAGTGCTGCCCACTGCGAATTATTCACAGAATTTGAATGTTGTGGAAGATTCTATTCCACATATGACAACTTGGTTATACATGGCATGCATACATCACCTGACCTTTCTCTATCCACATATGACCCAGTGCTTAGGAAAGTCAGGTCTAGATCCCTCTTTGACTGCCAAAGAAATGAATTATAAATAAAGTTCGAGAGAGAGATTACAAGCACATTATCTTGTCTCGCTTTGGCCCACACCTTCTCTCTACTCTGCACAAATCTAGTTGCATACGTACATGTCACCATGGTTAAAGCAAAGCATGCTCATGCATGCATATGAGGATAGGGTTGGATTAATCCAAGGACAACTAGAGTAGTCCAAAAGGGTTTCAACCCTTAGAAGTTCACTCAAGCCAAATCATTAAAGGGAAGGATCTAGCTTTCATACACCAACTTGGATTTTTGTATGATGTCATACAATGGGCTGTTCTCCGGTACGTAGTCTCATGGCAGAAAGTTAATTAGACCACATTTCAGCTTATTGCAACAAACTCAAAATGAGCTTAAGCTAAAAATTAGACACTAATGATCAGTACGTACCTTCCCTCTGAGGAGAGAAGTGGGTCGTCCCAATTTAATGGCATGTTCAAACTTATCCCTGGCCTTGCTCCAGAGGAGAGCTTAAAGGATGCCAAGACCATATATCAAGGGCATGTTAGCCCTGGCAGAAAGTCCATTTCTTTTCCCTCGTAAGAGCTTTTATATATTGGAAAAGGAAAAGGGGAAAAGACACTCCAAAGATGAGAGCTAGCTTGACAAAGAAAGCTTTACAGGGAACATCTTCTTTTCCCCCAGGAATATGGCAGCAAGGTGGGTCAGTGGTTCTCAGAGCATTAAGAGGAAACTGATTAAAGTCTGTGAACATAAAGGTGATGTAAAGAAGAATTTACCATGGCTTTCTATCCCCCCAACATGCCTCCCCCCTAACCCCACACATGCATGTGGAAATGGACATTGATGGTAGTAGGACATGGGGCATGGATGCCCCTGGAATGGACCATGCATGTAGTACTGCATGTGTTCGCAGGTATATTTCCAGTTCAATGAAGTGGGTTGTGGTCGCATGAGTCCAAACGGGTGCATGCACGAGTGTACCTCGAGTGAGTTCAGGGTTCATCTCTTAATAAACGATGCATGCAGTGTATGACATAGCATGCGCTCGTGAACTACTTTTTTTTGATGGTTGGTCATCTCTTAATGGTGTATATACATACATACATGTATGTATAAAACTTGTTTTTGGCCAAACACATTTATTTTCCTTTACTATTTTTTTAATCTATCTGTATGCGGGATTCTGAGCTTATATCTCTTAGACCATGGTAATTGGTGTATTCTTGGTTCAAAATAACATCTCCTATCCCATCAATATAACCAGTATTGTCGGAGTGGAAATTTGGATGCCAATCTTATAATGCGTTCATCAAATCATAATCTTCCATATCTTTGAGATACTGATGAAGAATCTTCAATCTTGTGACTCATAAAACATTATGTACGAGCAATCGCGCTTCACTCTAGTGGTTGGTCCCACTCTCCTCAATTTCTAGTCATGTTTCTGCAATGATGGAAAGAAAAAGAATATATTTTTACAGAATTCTTTTGATCAGGCGAACACCTTTACAACTATGGGCCCTTAGCACTGGAACCCGAATACCAACAAGTGATGGATCCAAGTAGGTTTGAGAGATCTCAATGCATTTGGTTTTGGAACAAATAACCCAGAGTTAACTTGCTTCTAAGCCAATGTACAAATAAACTACCATACTTTATGGACTGGAATAGCTGCTAGGATTAAATAGAAAAAGTTGCTTTCCCATCTTTTTGTAACATCCACCTTGTCCTCAAAATAAGCCAGTTATTGTTCTATCATTTGTTGGATTAACATAAAATAAACAGGCTAAAGTGATATTTGTTTCATTTAATATAATTCTAGATGCAACCGATCCGATTGGGAAGAAGAAAGATTTTTCTCAACTTGCTTAACTCGAACATTTTAAAGAAAAGAAAAAGATGAAAGAATTACGAAAGTAGAGCTTAAGTTCTATTTTCTTTCATTGATGATTAAAATCAGATTTTCTTCTCCTAAGTCCTAATTTTACAGAACTCTCTTTCCTAAACTAGACATCACTAGTAAAAATATTATAAAAAAAGTTAAAATTCTTAAGAAGGTAGATCTTGACTTTTACGTCAACTCTGCCTTCTCTCGCTCCACCTGATTCTTTTTAGAGCCAACTCTAGTCAAAGTTTTATCTCAAAAGAAAACTTTCGATCTAACTAGCCTATTTCAAGCTGAGTCCGATCGCTAAGAGCGCCGCCTCTTAAACGGCGTAGCATTACGTCATAGATCTTAAAAAATTATCCAATTTTTTTTTTTAAAAAAAGATTATCTTCATTAGTCGTCGTATGATCAAGTTATGATTTCTGAATTTTGACTTGCGACTCAACTTCCTAATATGACTGATCTCACTCCTAGATCCTACCCTGCTCGTAGTAGCCAAAATAATTCATATCGAGTCTGAAGATCCTTGTGGATCACCAACACCACTCAAGCTAATCCACACTTGCTTCTCTAGGGACAAATGTTGGAAAACCATTAATATCATATAATTTAGCAGTTGCATATATTTAAGATTTTGCTTTCACGTTCCCACTCAAATTAGCAGTTAGAGTAATTTCTCTTCTTGTGTATTGCGAACCTTACTTGGATGTACGTTGGCCATCTAACTTCTCACACATTTTATTGTGGGTAGTTCTATATACACCCCCCCTATTGCTCAGGACACCCCCCAAAAACCAAAAAAAAAATACCCAAACTAACCTTTAGTGTAATTACCATATTGCCCTTGAAATTTTCTCATACACCCCCCCCTTCCTCCTCCTCCGTTTCGTTTTGAAAAGAAAAAAAAAAAACACCCCTCAAACCCCCCTTAAACCCCTCCTCCCCCGTTCCCCCTTCTCCCTCTCGTCGCCGGCATTCTCCCGATCTCCGACCACCTCGCCGGCTTCTTCCGGAACCACCTCGCCGGCTTCTCCCGAAATTTTTTTTTTTCACGGTTCGTGCTCCGTTCGGCACTGGATCGCCGAACAAAAGGCTTCTGTTCGGCTGAACAGTGCCGAACAGAAGCCTTCTGTTCGGCAACCCTCAACCGAACAGATCTGTTCGGCTGCACAGTGCCGAACAGAAGGCTTCTGTCCGGCACTGTTCAGCCGAACAGAAGCCTTTTGTTCGGCGATCCAGTGCCGAACGGAGCACGAACCGTGAAAAAAAAAAATTTCGGGAGAAGCCGGCGAGGTGGTTCCGGGAGAAGCCGGCGAGGTGGTCGGAGATCGGGAGAATGCCGGCGACGAGAGGGAGAAGGGGGAACGGGGGGGTTTTGGGCATTGGCGAGGTGTTTTGGAGGGGAAGAGCGGGGGTGTAGAGAGCAATTTAGGTGAAGGGGTGGGGAGGGTGGGGGTAATTTAGGAATTTTTAATTTTTTAGGGGTGTCCTTAGCAAATGGGGGGGGGGGGTGTAGAGAGTATTTAATTTTTTTTTAATTTTTGGGGGGTGTCCTGAGCAATAGGGGGGGTGTATATAGAACCACCCTTTTATTGTATGTGTCGTTCGAGTTAGAATGACGGAAATGGTTTTAGCCAATATGTTTTATTACTTTTTCCTACACTGGAACAATCATGGGCCAAGCTTGAGCCCATCAAGCCTAACGAATCCGATTGATGTCCCTGCCCACTTGAACCTCTATAAGAACGAGGTCCAGGCTTCTTTAGCCAATGTGGCGTCAGTAGCCACGTCTCCAAACAAATAAAGACATGGTCACATTGCTATATTAAGCTACCTTAGTTGATGCAATGAACTGGGCTGTGGCGAAAGCCCAAAAAACAAAACGAAAAATGGAAAAGTGAAAATGTTTCAAGGTCAAAGTTCGCTTTTTGATCAGCTATTGCGAGCACAGCCAACTCAAGCTCATGACTGCTGCAATTCGAGTGGTCCGGTCAGGTTAATGGCGAGACCTAACGCATGCAACATTTGTATCTTCCGACTCCATCCCTATCTGACCTTCAACAAAGATTTCTCCAATCCAATTCAATTCTATAGTAAACTAAATTTGGGTTGGGTTAGGTTGGGGGGGGGGGGGATCGGGTCGGATTAATTGGATTATGGTAGGTTACTTAGATAATTCGGAATGGAGCATGCTTCATGCTGTCAGTTGTTGCTTGGGCTCATCATGGCTAGCACCCGAGAATGCTCATCCCTTAAGTTATATGGCTAAATGAAATTTTCTTCTGTATATCAACTAGCTCTTCGTAATGTTACTCATCCAAGACTAGGGAATGACTTTGGACATGATCTTATTTTGAGCAATAGATAAGATGTTAAAGACATAATTTGTGAGTATTTTATATGATATTAATACATTTTAAGTAAGAAGAATGCTCTATTCTAAATTTCTAATCTCACCTATGATTTTTTCCTCCAAAAATACCTTTTCACCTCTCATACAATGCATAACTAATTAATGTTTTAATAAGTCCAACTACTTAAAATTCAAAATTATACTTTTTAAAAAATAATTAGATTCCAATTACTTTGTTTTAAGGATGAGAGTACAAAAAAAGATACGTGAAAGATCTCACTCTCTCTTTACAATTTATATAAATATAATTAAATATTTATTTCTTTTTTAAACTTTCATTGGACGTGTTCAATTTAACCGATGAACGAGTTTAGCGAGTCAATTTCGAGTTACGCCTAACCCAATACAACATGGCTTCACATTTGCCCACATTGTCGTGCTTCGCCTCTTGGAAACGCCTTCTCTGCAACGCTACCATGGTTCCAATATGCTCGGCGGCCGTGGCGTTTCTACGATAGCGTTGCTCCCCTCCCGCTCTCTGCGACGATAAGTGTCCGCGGTTTTTTACCAAACAAAAAGGGGTTTAGGGTTTTAGGAGGTTTCAGGATTCCGCTTACCGAGTGTCCGAATTAGGGTCTCTAATAGGAGGAGTTCGATGTGGGCGCTTCGAAGAGCTTCAAACCCTTTGAGGTGATCCTCTCCCCTTGCCATTTCTCCTTTCTGCTGCTCTCTCTTCAGAACATTATTCCAAAAGAAGCCCTTTTGAATCTTTTTTGGTGATGTTGTTGAACTAAGAACTGGATCTTGGGATATTTTCTTCCACGCATTTGATCATTAATTTCTTAACTCTATTAGGAGCCGCGTTGGTGCGTGCGTTTGGGTTCTACCTCTATTGAGTTTTGTGTTCAAATTGTTTTTGTTTCTCATTACAGGCTAAATTTATATTCTTGATTTTTCAGTGGGTGGTTTTTACATTTTCTTGAAGTGTAGCACAGTCTTTTAATCATTCTTTTGTAATTATACTCCTCTTCCTTTGGTCTTATGTGATTAGGCAGAGGCAAGAATAGCATATCGGATTCATGAGATATAATTTTGGTTCCTTATGTTGTATCCGATCGTTATTAAAAAAAAAAAAAACAAATTTGCTATGTGTGTGGCTTATAGAATAAGTGATATGATGGGGCCAACTGAATTTTATTTGATTTTTTTCCATATCATTTCATTTTGCCCCCTATTTTCTTTATTTGAAGATCATTTGTAACATGATCAAGATATTAGTATTCTAAAATGAGAATTTGCTTGATGCCTACTGTGCATATTACCGACCAGACAAAAGTGATGCCTTCCTGGCGTGGCTGTTTACTAATGGATTTCATTGTGAGGGAGCACTAATGACTACATATTAGTGTGCATGTGCCTAAATCCTATTGCTTTATCTCATGCTAAGAACTAAAGAGCAGGGATTAGTAGATTTGTATCAAGTCCATCTTTGTAAAACTGAATCACCTCCTGCCATTCTCTCATAGTCTATCTTAAAATGACAATCACTTTGATTGCTGTTCCTAACTTCCTTCTTGCATTTATTTTTATCTGGTTTGTGGAAACCCATGGTTGCACACTTGATTGCTTTAAATATAGTTCCGATTGTTTTGCATGGTACAACAGTTGTGTGCCGGTTCATCTTATTGAAGCTTATGTTATACTCTTTTTAATTTTTTTTCCAATGAAACTCTCCTTAATATTTTCAGGTACCATATTCCCCATGGTGCAGTTGCTCAAGCCTTTTGTTCTAAGTTGGATACACAGTGTGGTAACTTGAAGCATGAACATTGGGATTATGAGTTATATGGAAATACTGCTGCCTTTGTTTTACCAAATTTCTTTCCTCATGGACCATCTCTTTCTGCAATGCCTTCTCTCGGGATCAGAAACCTCTCTTCGCAGGCTGGAGCCACGACCAGTGACAGTGAGGTGGACGATGGTTTTTCTGATCTAGATTCACCCCCGGAAACTGATAAAATTGGTACTATTGTAGACAAGGAGGATAATGATGAGTTTGTCTCTGAACGAGAGATCTCCGGAGATGAGTCGAAAGTAGATTCAGCGGAAGTTGGTGATTGCTCCCTTCGTTTGTCAGATAGCAAATCACAATCAAATGGTGAAAAGGAACCCAGAAGAACAAGCGTGGCATCTCCATTTTTCAAGGTTGTAATGGATGCTCCACGACAGTCTTTTAATGATGCTCTTAATAAATGGGTGGAAGCAGGTAATTCATTGGGACGGGATGAGATTTCCATGATCGTGCAGAATCTTCGGAAAAGGAGGTTCTATGGAAAGGCCTTGCAGGTGCTCGATTATTTCTTAGCTAAGATTCTGATATGCATGATTTTAGACATGTTAAGTACGTGATTACTGCACTGCATGAGAATTATCTGTGATCGTGCTAGCTGGTTCTTCTAATTTAATTCTACATGTCATTGTGTATTACTTCAAGTGTTTTTTGCTGCTATGTTTGGCATCAAATAATAACACTGTTATATGATGCTTGTTTGCTCAACAAGGACCTGAAAGGAGTTATATAATAACTACTAAATTCTTTGCTGGAAGCATGATAAATATTTTTATTTCATCCATATATGCATAGACAGTTGGAAACAAAAATTACAAGTGAGAAAAAGAAACTTGCATAAATAGGAAAACAGTATGCTGCTGCATTTCTTGAACTCAGATGAGAGAGCTTAAGAAATGAATGAGAAAAGAAATTAACACTCTCTTAGCTCTTCCTCCTTCCTGCTTCCTTGTCTAAGGATGAGAAGAAACTTTCATATGCTAAGCCTTATAGATCAGACTCCTTGCCCTAAATAGATGGTAGGATCTCTCTACTTCAACTCTTCATCAGAGATCAAACACCATGCCTTATCAACATAACTATTATTTTCCGCCTTTTGAAACTCTGTCTATCATTTTCACCATTAGACCACCATGATTTGCTGGTGGAAGCACCTGTCTCTTTCTACTTTTTCCACCTATCATACTTCTTTTCCTATTTTCCCACAAGCTTAATATTTTTCTTTAAAAACCGGACAGACCACTTTACTCTGTACCTTGGCCATTAATAAAATACATGATCTGCTGAGTTCACTGAAAAATCATCCATGGGTGAAATAGAAGTGGTTTGGTAGTGATACTTTGTAACCTTCATCTTCCTAAGTCCCAATGTAAATTTTTTGTAGAGGCCCACTTCCTTTTCTAATTTTTTAGCAAAGTATTTTAATTTAAATAAATCTGGTTTGGCTTATGCAATTAGGTTTAAATTGACTGAGTAATATCTTGGATTTGTTTCAGCAGGAAGGTCAAAAAAAAATTGGCATAAACAAAAGGATTATCAAATAAGATTTGCATGAAAATGACATACTCCAAAATGATCGTTTTCAATATCTCATTCTCATCTCTCAAGTAACTTGTGCAGATATTTTCGTTAAATATATGTTGTGTGCTTGAAGGTTTGTCTTGTGGCATTTTGCAACAAGTTCAATGTAAAGGAAAGGGGAAAACTTGCTTGACATCAATAGGACTGCTACCAAGGTGGTCAAGAGCAAAAGGTGCCCTTAAGGCAATAGGACCCTCATATTGCCTGAGGCGCAAGGCACTAGAAAGGTGCTCTTTATAGGAAGCAAGGCGCTAGTTTGGCAAAGTTCGATAAATATAATAGAAATAAATACTTTATGTATGTAAAAACTATAAAGATTGGTTATTCAAGTTTCAATATCAAAAATCATAATTGTTTTGTACATCAGATATCATGTTTCACATCTTTCAAAAGATCACGTTGAAATACCACTTCCCATATCATGTTTTTAAACAAAAGTTAGCAAAAAGAAACTACCAGATATCCTTTAGTAGCTTCAAAATTAAACATGATTGCAAAACGCCATGTCCCAAAACATGTCTGATGCTCCTAAACAAAACATAATCTAAAAAAGGTAAATCACTGAATATCCTAGAGTGGCCCTTTATCTATAAGAACTCCAAAGAACAAAATAATGCTCAAGGTAAAGCTAACAAAGCTCTAAAATAATGGGCAAAAAAGGAACATTAAAATAATGTTGGACATAGAAGAGGTGCTTGCTCGAACACCTCTAACTTTGTCCCAGGCGCTCACCTAGGCATTGCCTTGGTGAACTCAGTTCGCTTGGGGACTGTCGAGGCACACAAGGGCTTCCTCACCTCGCCTACGTGCCTAGGCAAGTGCTAGGAGCACCTTTGACAATATTGCTGCTATCATTCAAGCAAGCACTGCAACTTTTCTGTTAGTCCAACTACAAAACCTAATTTGAAGCATTTCATTTTTTTTGACATCTAATTGTGAGATTTTTGACAAATGATAATATTGTCCTAAGTGGGTTGTTTAGTTTAAATAGCAAGCAGGAGGCTTGTAATTATAATTTCTGGTCCTATTTAGGGTCTACAGTGGGCACAATCCAAGCCCTTTGTCTTGCCTTGCATCATCTGTACTTCTGAGATATGCTGAACCTCAATAATAACATCCATCATTCTCTACTTTGTGGTCTATAATTTTTATTTTCAGAAAAGTTTTTGATGTGATAAGCTTTAAACATAATCAGGAATGATATAACTGCAGATGGCATATTGCAGGGGATTTTAAGTTTTTTCCCTGGGTTTATTTCAATTTTTATCATCCAGTGTAGGAAAGGAAGCGCTATCGTTTTGTTATAACTTTTTTAATTGGAACCATTTCTTTTACTCGCAAGTCATCATTGGTGTGATTTCTATGGTGAGAAGGGCAGATACATACACATGGATAGATATATATATACACATACATATATATATATATACACTACACGCATGCACGCACGCACACATTTATGTTATAGTCATTGTTATTGTTTTAGTATACTGTTATCATTTTTCTTTTGATTGCAGCTTTCATCTTGTATTTTCACATTTATATATATTCTTTTCAAGTTTTTTAGATTGCTTTTATGTTATCTTGCACCATCTTTTTATCATCTATAAGTGTACAATTACTTAGAAGCATATATCAAAGATAGGCTTCCTAGCCTCCATTTGGCCTGGACTATTGATCATGCACAATTTACATCAAGCTGATCCCTCCTATCTGCCCACTGATCTCAGTTAGAACATTTTTGTTTAGGAGGCTTGATGTCAGATTTGGAGCAGGTTTTTAGTTACATTCACAACATGAAATTGACCATAGGAAATTGATTCTTGATTGATTGGATAAAGGTGGCTGCTTATGTGTATGCATATTCCATTACATTAGGGAGTGTGGCCCTCTGCCTGTTTTATGAGGAATGAGGATAGCACATAACTTAAAGCAGATAAAGTAAATGTTCAATTTGCTTTTTCAAACCATGGATGGATAATTCATGGCATCAAACCTTCCCAATACCACATTTTCCCTCAACTGCTATTGCATCTACCACTTTGAGCTCTGGTCAACATGTAATTTATGATCCCATCATTAGATCTTGTTCCGACACCATTTCTTATTTCCCTTCCTCTCCTTTAAGAGTTGATTATAGTTATGTTTGCTTTTAGCTATTTATTGGATTTAACCAAAGTCCTCTTCTTGAACTCAAGGTTTTCATCTTGGCCAAGATTTTGGTTTGCATTGATATCTGGCACCTCGTCCAATGGGCCAATATAAACTGATGAATCCGAATATCTCAATGACCTTTTTACTTCCTTAATAGATCTTTAACTTATAAATTTCAAAATCAATGCCTTGATATAATTGCTAATCTTCGATTTACCATACTGGCTAAGATTTTGATATGTCAGTCCTAAAAATTATTGGCTGAGACCGTTGAAAGTCTCAGTTTCTTCCAAATTTTCATACCTTCTGTATCGGCTGAGATAAACCAAGATCTAGGTTCAGTCTCAGCCACCTCTTGGGATAACCAAGATCCTGGCTCTTGGAAACATTGCTGGAACTATTTGAGATTTCGATGAGGTTACAAATAATTATCTGTAAATTTAACGCCTGTTTGCTTGGCTTTTGTTTTCAAAAACCCAAGAAGAGAAATAAATTAGATCAAAAAGTTTTATTTTTGAAACTATTTGTAGAATCTTTAGAGCTTTTGGAAGCAAAGATATATTGCTTTCAGATGAGAAAGTGAGAATAAAAGCAAGAAATAGCAGAAGTTTTGTGCAAATCTTCTTTTCAACATCAATTTCCATGTGATATTTCACTAATATGGGGAGAAACAAAAAGACAACAACAACAACAACGCCGATGAGGCCCTTAGCTTTTTATGTATCCAAAATTTCAGGCATTGTCAAGTATATTGGGAGTATGTATCATTGAACCGCTGAGCTACCAATTTCTTAAATTATGACTACCTACCTATCTTCATTAATCCTGTAATCCGACATTGGAAATTATCATGTACAATGTCTTTCTACAGTTTATATAGTTCAATGTTATAGACATGCAGCATAATATTTGTCGTTTATCGGTCAACTGCCTATTATCACTTTTAGCTTAAAACAAACCCTTTTCACATTATTTTGCAGTTCTTGGAGTGGCTGGAAGCAAGTAAGCGTCTCGATTTTGTAGAGCGAGATTATGCTTCACGTCTAGATTTGGTTGCTAAAGTACATGGTCTTCAAAAAGCTGAAAAGTACATTAACATGATTCCAGAATCCTTCAGTGGTGAGATTATATACAGAACTCTTCTAGCCAATTATGTGTCTACGGGGAATATCAAGAAATCTGAGGAAGTTTTCAACAAAATAAGAGACCATGGTTTGCCAATTACTACATTCTCTTGCAACCAACTACTCTTGCTATATAAAAGAGTTGACCGGAAGAAGATGGTTGATGTTCTTATGATGATGGAAAAGGAAAATATCAAACCATCTTCCTTCACATACAGACTCTTGATAGACACAAAAGGCCGCACAAATGACATAACAGGTATGGAACAAATTGTGGAGAAGATGAAGGCTGAAGGAGTGGAGCTTGATTTAGCAACCCAAGCTATGATTGCTAAGCACTATATCTTTGGGGGGTTGAACGAGAAAGCAGAAGCAACCCTGAAGGAGATGGAGGGTGATGACATTAAAGAGAACCGCAATGCCTGCAAAGTTCTTCTTCCTCTGTATGCTGCTCTGGGCAAAGCAGAAGATGTGGGGAGGATCTGGAAAGTTTGCGAGGCTAATCCCCGCCTTGAGGAGTGCTTAGCTGCCGTTGAAGCTTGGGGGAAGCTAGGGCATGTGGAAGATGCTGAGGAAGTCTTCGAGAACATGTTGAAGACATGGAAGAATCTCTCTTCAAAATATTACAATGCTTTACTGAAGGTTTATGCAGACCATAAACTTTTGTCCAAGGGTAAGGAACTGGCCAAGAGGATGTCGGATGCTGGGTGCAGGATTGGACCTTTAACATGGGATGCACTTGTGAAGCTTTACGTGGAGGCCGGCGAGGTGGAGAAAGCTGACTCAATATTACAGAAGGCAGCTCAACAGAATCTGATTAGGCCTCTCTATAGCTCGTACATGGCTGTCTTGGACGAGTACTCAAAGAGGGGCAACATCCATAATGCTGAGAAGATATTTCACAGGTTGAAACAGAGTGGGTACACCATGAGGATGACACAGTATAAGTTGTTGCTTGAGGCCTACATAAATGGCAAAACTCCGGCTTACGGGTTTCGGGAGAGGATGAAAGCTGATAATGTGTTCCCCAACAAGCAGGTGGCAGCACAATTGGAAGCTGTTGATGCTTTTAGAAAGACGCATATTTCAGAACTACTTGATTGAGAAACATTGTGTTATTCAGGCAGATGTCATCGTTTATAATGATGTCTTATTTTCTCTCGAGTATCACTTATTTTTGCAATGTAAAAAAATCATTTTAATGTGGTCTGCTGTGGTTACAAGTTTACAACCATTTGCTCATGCCCTACCTTTCGCATGAGCTTCGGGGCGCTGATAAGAAGCAAGGGACTTCTGCAATGCTTCCAGGTCTCAATAGTCTCCATCTCGCGGCAAAACTGCACTGTCAAAACCAGGCTATTGAGAGACCAAAGTGTTAATGGAAGGAAGCAATTGGATAGCCCTCCTCTCCTTGCAAGCAAAGATCCTGGGATTCCTTTTAAACCATATCTCATTTTAGGAGATAGCTTCTCCTCCAATTAAAATACTTTGCGTTCCTTTTAACTCCACGTTACACAACAGTATAAAGTCCACCATCCCTGTCCTAACTACATTATATATGGATGCAAGGCAGTGCAAACGTACAGGTACAACCCAACAAATATATAAAAAATATCTAACTACTTTTCCTGTTACAAGAGTTATCAATAAATTGACACTTGGAATCCATTCAAATTATAAATTTAGTTACTATATATATATATATATATATATATATATATATAAAATGGCTCGGTACCTAAAAGAATTTACCCACCATTTCCCCTCCATATTTGGCTATTTATGTAAATTTTGGCCTATAACCAGTTGAATCGGTTGCTAACTTTTTCTCCTTCAAACCATGTTCCTGTGAGTTACCGTTAGTTTTAGGTATTTCTTCCAATTTTGATGCCAGGGCAGAGGTCTTATATGATGAGGCCGGAGCAGAGCCAGAAGGCCCAACAAGAGAGCAAGGGTTGCATTGCTGTGGATGGTGAGGAAGGCATCATCTAAAATTTAACTATAGCAGCATCTTTATAAGGACTGGCTCCCAACTATAGATATTTGATCGAATTGCTTTCGATCGCCATTTTTCTTTAAGACTCAAAGAAATAATAGTGTTTTGATGATGTTTTGTAAAAGGAAGGAGAGATGCAGATAATGAACAATAGGTGCATGCTCATATGCACGTATGCGGTGGGTGGCGACGGTGCGTGCGCATGTGTTATAGAAAGCTCATCTCAACGTATAGAGTTTTCTATCATGAGATATCTAACTCAGCACAACTCAATATATAAAGTGTGTTAAGTGAGTCTTACTATCAAATATAAGATTTAAGATCAAGGGAAGTTGAAGTACTTTAAAACACTAAAACGGAAATAACCAACGGCGTCTCAGGGAGGTCTCTAGCGGCGAGGATATGGAGGGATGTAATAGGACGAGAAAACCGGAGGAATGGGAGAGTAGGATAAAAGAGAAGACAAAAAAAAAAAAAACTCTTTTGTAAAAAAGTTCTATATCTAAATAAAATTGTATGTGCATCATTCAAGATTATCTATTGATATAATAAATAGGTAATCAAGGATTACCATATAATTTTATTATTTCTTACCTCTAGCCTCCAGGCATGGAATCAATTCTCTTTGCAACATTGTATTCGCCACTAAATCCGTTAGTGCATGGTAAAAGCTAAGTTGTACTAGGCTGGTGAGAAACTACTCTTTCTTTCAGACTGCTAATGTGTATCGAAAGACTACTTGTCTCCTTGTAGTTGGATCCCAAGTTTTTGAAATGTTCCAAATTCCACTTGAGCATCCAAATCTAGATCAATACCAGCAAAAAATATCTCCGAACAAGATTCTAGCACCATGCCAAATGTATTCAAAAAAGAAGAGTAAAGCAAACGTAGCATGCCCAAAGGTGAACCAACCCCTTGGATTGCTACGAAAAACACCATCGGATTTCAAAGTAGCCCGATCTAATTCAAAAATTTCACCTAATTGAACACATCTAGCGTATTTTTTTTACATTAATAGAACTGTAGACGGATATGGTCTGGTATCACCTTCCCTCTATATGCGATTTTATTTTATTTTTGACACGGCTGATTGTACTTATGTTAGATCGGCATGGACAATCGTTACCAGACTATATATATATATATATATATATATATATATATATATATATATATATATATATATATATATATATATATATATCAAAGCATCCATAGCTAAAATCACACTCGACACCCTACTTTACCTATCCAGCCTAGAGCTCTTTTTTTTTTTAGCTCTACCACTTTTGCTTAAAATAAAAGGCCTTTTTAGTGTTGCTAAAAGAGTGGGAGTTGGTGGAGGAAACTCCAGGCCACATCATCCCCTGTGACACCTCTCTGACCCTTTTTCTGCGGAAACGTCTCCGCTATCCCCCACCACAGGGAGAGAGAAAGAGAGAGGGAGAGAGAGAGAGAGAGAGAAGGGGAGAGAAGCCTCTCCCTCCTCCATTAAACCCAATTAAAACCCTCTGCTCTCTTTGTAAGAATACACTCGAAAAGGTCCCTACTTTTTAATACCAATCCCCCCCAATCCTCCGTCTGCGCTCCCCAGTCCGAGAGAAAACCCATGGATTCCAGCAGCCCCCTTCCTCTCCCTGGTTCTCCTTTCCCTCTAAACCCCGCGGACTTCCCCAATTTCCCACCATTGCCACTGTCCGAAGAGCTCAAGTACCTGTGCGCAGACCTCACTCTCCCCCCGGATTTCTACAATGTGGGATCCCCATCCGCCATGGATCCACAGGTGAGCTCTGATTTCGGCTTTCCTGTTAGCAAAGACGCTGTTTTTCCTTTTGATCCCGCGGTTTCTGTGGAAGATTGGAGTTCATCGATGCCCAGTTGGAGTTTAGGGTTCATGACAATGTCGTCCAAGGCGACATTTTTCCTCAAAATCCAAATGTGGGTTATGTCGAGGCTGGAGAGTCCTATCTAGCCCCCCCAAACACAGCGCAGAATGCTGAATTCAAAGACTTGGCAAAAAGCCAGAAAATTAATGGTTTGCGAGAGGGGAAGAAGGCTTTAAAGGTAGCTACAGTATCAGTCGACATGATTCGGAACAGGAGGCCATTTAAATGCATGCATGGAGGGTGCGAGAAGACGTTCAAGAATGCGCAAACCTTGTCGATGCATTGCAGAACGCACGATAAGAATATGAGTGATGTGTTGGCGACGAGCGCTGTGAAGGCTGGGCAGAACAAGAAGATCCCATGCCGGTGCCCGGTCTGCGGCAGGATCTTTGTGGGGTTATATGAATTGAGGCGGCATTTCGGGAGGAAGCATTCGGAGGGCGAGAAGATGCACAATTGTAAGAAGTGTGGGAAGAAATTCTACATTGAGGTCGATTTGAGGGACCATGAGAAGCTGTGTGGGGAGATGGTTGGGTGCAAATGTGGGTTGAAATTTGCATTCAAGTGCAACCTTCAGGCCCATAAGAGAACACACCCGGAATGCGTCGGAAAGCCATCGAATTCTCCAGAGCATAGAAATGTTGAGAAGGATCAGAGTTCAAGCACCCCATCCCTTGGGCTCATGGGGATGAAGTTGGAAGATATTTGGACTCTTGGTTGCCGCGCTCGGCTTGATGCACTTGTGCCTGCAGTTGTCAAGAAGTAAGGCTTTAACTGTTGGTAGAATTTATGCAGAGATATTTCTGGGAAGCTGTGAGTGGTTTCAATTTGAAGCAGATTCATGCCCTCGTTTTTCTTTTAGAACCAAGAGATTTTAGTTCTAGATGCAATTATGAATTCTAATCATGAAAGCAATGTCAATTTCATCATATTGCAGAACCAGGATCATTTTGATATATAACAGTATCTTGTAATTTTGATCTTAGGATGCCATCATGCTTGGTTTCCTATCTTATATATGTTATTGACATCATAAGAGAACCACGTATCCATCGCTTCTTTGAGCATTTGTATACTGGTAGCTTAATCTATCTGCAACTTCTTTTGATGTTATGATTTCATAAATTGTATTATAACTCCTTATAAGCTGCATCATATCCTTGATCTCAAAGCTACAAATATTTTTGCCAGCCAACTAAAGTGCAAGCTGAACCCCATTATGTTTGGGTTGGTGGTGAATGAGAAGATTGTCATACTCAGATTAACTATCCTTTGGCATGTTATTGCCTTCGTATATGGATGTGGGACATCAAGGGATCTTGCATGGATGCAAGCTGTTTGTGGAGCATAATTGTTTGTATGAAGCTACTTTTAAGGATCTGATGATGTAGCTTATAGTCATGCATCACAGGCATGTCTAATAATCCTCCACTAAATGATTTTAAGATATACATAATGCAGCTGAGAATATAAGAGACAGGAGATTGTCTTACAGAGTAAGACATGCTTTTATGGTTACCATTGTTGATTATAAGGCCGCGAACACGTCTTATGCACTATACCTAGGCTGCAGATCTTATAATTACAATGATTACTTCTAGATTTTGTTTGTTTCGGTATTAAAATCTAAGAGAATGAAAATTCAACATTCTTAACAATTATCAGTGTATTATGTTCTTGTACTTCTCTGTCCCTTTTTTCAAGAGCCTTCATGCATGACTAAAATTAAATCTGAATGCTTATCACTAAACACAAGTTGCAAATGTGATTGCACAAAATGCGATCATACCTAGTATGTTTTTCTTTGAGAAATATACCTGGCCTCTCTTTCTTACTCTTCGTCACTGCGGTTCTCTTTTCTTAATATGTTGTGTTTCAGCAGCATGATGCAGATGCCATGAAGCATGCTTATAGGATCAGTGCATCGTTCAAGAGAATAATGGAAAACTTGACACTTAGGAATGTTGCTGAAGCTTTTGTCCATTTCAAACAATATGATCGGATTTCTCAGCAGTACATAAATAGCAGGCTACATGATTAACCTCACATATAGTTTTACAATGTCAGTCATTGAACATTGCTCCTGCATTGCTTTTGTTTGTTTTGCCAGATTATTTATTCAAGGAATCAATGCCACACTTTATTTTCACCTTTTAAGTTCCAGATAATTTGCATCTTTTTTCGTTTGGTAGATTCTCATATCTACAGCTGAAAAGGATATCCTCTTCTAGCGCTGACAGAAATAAGCACATAAGTACAGTGGTATCACTACAAGTTATTAATAAGCACATTAGCAGCCTATGCAAATACCAAATGTTCCAATGAAGTGTTGAAAACCCATTAGTTATCTATGAAACTAATGTGGATTTGCCATGTTTTGTATCTGGACTCAGTTGGTTGTACTCATGCAAGATTAACGTGAGCGACCGTTTTACTAAAAAAAAAAAAAAACTAATGTGGATTTAGAAGGCGGAGCAAGTCATTAGCATAAACAGAAAAATAGTTTACAGGTCAGGCATAATGTTTGAAGAAATCCTGCTCTTCCTTGTTATTCCAGATGTTTCTAGGCACGAGCAAAGATCTGATTTGAGATCTAAACACTTTGTATAACTTCCGGTGGAAAAGGGCAGGGTTTGAACTTCGAGTGCTGCCGATCGGATGGCATCGTATTGTTACCCTGCAGATTAAGAATCATACTTATGTTTGATACTGATTGGTGTTGTCTAATGTAGGCCTTGTAAGTTGCCGGTTTGAAAAATAAATAGAAAAAAAAAAACTAGATGACTGGGAACAACTTCCAGCAATTTTAAGAATTCTGCCCTTGGCACCTTCAGCAGAACAGGGGCTGTTAAATGTTCATGATGGCATTACCATCATCCCAATCTGAGAATCTACATATCCCTGATGTTTTCATTGAGTTGGGCTTCTCCCATTTGCTGGTGGATCCGTGGTACAAAAGTTGGGCAGACTAGCACCTGTAATTCCAGCCTCAAGAAGGAGCAGATGAAGGAAGAGAAATATATTTTGAACATGAGATGCGAAAATAAGAGGATGAAAGTTCTTTTATTTTTTTTTCCCAATCTCTCCATTTCTAAAGAGTTGAAGGAGATTGGAGAGAATATGCTTTTTCTCCATTTCTCTTCTCTTCTCTTCTCTCCTCTCCTATCTAACTATGCAAATTAAGGATTTTAAATTTCTATTCTCTTCTCTTCTTTTTAAATTTCTCACCAAACAAGAGTAAATGGATTGATTTTATCCCCTAACCAAATGGGTGGTTTGTATTTTCTTTCTTCTTCTCTCCGATTCTCTTAATCCAAAAAGGATTTTAGGTTTAAGAGATGCAAATCCTATCTAGACTCACAATTGTTATAAGGATGATGTCAACTTTTAAGATGTCAAGCAATTTCAGTTGGAGTAACTAAATTAAGGATAAACTTACTTATTTTGTTTTAAATTATAAAAAATAAATCAGGTTCCATCCTCATAAAATAGTTAATGGTGTTTTTTTTTTCTTTTGCTGAAACAGATGTATTATACAGTATGAGTACAAATATAACCAAAAAAGTTAAAAAACAACAGATTCCGAAGTGTACTGAGCAACTCCCCTCCTCCAACCCAAAGAGTATCTCTGAAGTGGTTGGCTAGATACGAGGCCATCCAATTCGCTGTCCTATTCGTCTCAATGGCGCTTTTTACAATATTTATTTTGTTAAAGGATGTTGAGCAGGAGTAGATGGGCCTTTGTAGCCCACTCAAAGAAGTCCTCTTGGCCCAAACGGAAACTTACATCCCACTGTAGTGGACTTGCACGTCAGGCCGTTACCTTCTTCATCTCACCCGCGCGCGCTCGCACCCAAAGGGCCGGGTTTTCTATCAAACATAGAGAAGGCAGGAAGGCGGACGAAGAGCGGGAGATGGCAGCCACGTTGAGACCGGCGATCCTTCGCCACATCCGAATCCCCGTCCAAACCCTAGCTCGATCGAGGCGTCTCCCATGCCTCGATCCACTCCCGGCCTCGATGATCCGATCCATGTCCTCCCATGGCGACGACCATCTCACCAGGGAGGAGGTCGTCGAGCGGGTCCTCGACGTCGTCAAGAGCTTCCCCAAGGTCGATCCTTCCATGGTCCGCCCGCAGTCCTAACTAACCCTAATCCGAGATTCTCTTCATCCCTACTTTTCGTTCCTAAATCTCGCTCCTTTTTGCCCTCTGAGCGGTCTCAGGTGACGCCTGACGTCCATTTCCAGAAGGATTTGGGCCTGGATAGCTTGGATAATGTGGAGATCGTGATGGCGTTGGAGGAGGAATTCAAGCTGGAGATACCGGACAAGGAGGCGGACAAGATCGATTCGTGTAGCCTGGCCATTGAGTACGTCTCTAATCATCCCATGGCGGTTTAATTTGGAGGAAAACTGGGGTAAGATTGTGTTACTTGTATTTTTTTCACCTTTTGTCTGGAACTTGAGGAACAGCTGCTCTCCATGGTTTAGAATTGTCTCCTGAAGAATTGGACCCTAGAGTGGATGGGAAATAAGCATTTCCATGTCTAAAGAACTAATTTAATGCACAGTTTGGAGCTGGGCGTTGTTAACTTCCATTAAAGTTGGCATCTTGAGAATGTCTTTCTGATTTCATCGAATTCTTCTGGTTTTTTTTTCCCTTGCTTATTGTTATCATTTCGTGTATACACATATATAAAATCTTTATGCTTTGAGATGGATCGAGAATGGAAGTTTGATTCACACTGATAGGTTGAACTTCATCAGATATGTTGCTTAATAGTGTAAGGTGCGGATTCACTTTGAGGAGTTTCAATGGATTCTACTGTGTTGCTCTCTAAATCTTCATCTCTTTTCCATATTATGATTGGCCTGATCCTACGCATGTAATATCTTTGTCAAATGTCATGTTTTGTCATGTCTTCTTGAGGCATAGGGTCGATCAAGTGATGTTTATTCCTTAAGCAAAAACCCTAGCAGCCCATGATTGCTGTACAGCACATGCCAGCTCAATGTGCTCTCTGCATGCATATTTTCATTCATATGATTTTGTGCATGTACCGTGGATTCTATTTGTGTTCTTCACATGCATCTCTTTTTGTGGTTCCATACACAAGGGTGTGAATCCTTTGGCTTTTAGGGTTTATGTTATAGAAAAATTTGAACCAGTTCCAAATATTGATTTTCAACTTTCATGTCAGAAAGCCTATAACCACTGTAATGGGACATTTACAAATGCTTGGTGTGATATGCCTCTTCTTTAAGATTGCTGCCATTGAATTAAATCCTCTCTTTATACTTAACCTCTACCAAACCATCCACTTTAGTTTGAAACCTTCTTTGTATTTTTGGTACCTGTTTATCTCAATTTATTTTTTTCCTAACTGAAACCCTTTGCTCTTCCCTTCGTTTTATTCATTTGAGGGTTGCAATATTAAGCTTAGTGAACTAAGTGTTGTCTTTGTAGTGGAATTGTAGCATTTGGAGCTCCCTTTTGGGGTAGTCTGCTATTTCTTGGTTCCTCCTACAATTCTATATTGCCATGGAATCCAATTCTCTACAAATTCCATTCATGTATATGGTTGCTTATTCTTGCTCCTCTTTTCTAAACTATATTATATATATATATATATATATATATATATATATATATTGGCACTCAGTCCTATTTAGATCATTCTTTTACTATACTTTGAATCTTTACCAATTGCCATCATGACCTTCTCTTTATTAGGCAACATACTTCTGTTAATGCAAGTTATGGCTTGTAGTTTTTCGTTTTGAGCACATTTACATGCTTGACACTTGTCTTTTGCGGTCCTCTGTCCGCTCATCACCTCATGTTTGTCCAATTATACTGTCAGCATGCATTCTCTTGATCACCATCTTTTGTAATTTAACATGATATATTTTGTTGTCTGTCGTGTATTTCTGAATCTTCTTAACCCCACTGTTCATGATTTATATTCCTGGAGTGTCATTGAACCATCTTGCTTCATGTTTTATTTAACCTTTTAGGCATTTTCAAGCCTGTTCTCTCAATGTATTACTCCATTTCATGAAGTCACCTGTAGTTATTGTTGGCTCTACAGTTGCTGTTTCTTTGGATGAGACCAAACCCAAAACTGACCATAACCTTAGCCGAATCCAACTACCACCTGGCTCAACCCGACCCGAATAGACAAATAAATTAGTGAGTAACTTTTGGGTAACCATATCTTCAACTTTGCTAAGCTTCAGAATTTTGTGAGTGTAGACCCCAACCCAACACAATATTAATCCACTGGGAATACCCCAAACGTTTCCAAAATGTTAAAATCCCTGACTTGACCCAATCGGACATTAACCTGAGCCAACTCGAATTTAACTTAATTGGGGTTGGTTGGGTTGGGCTAGAGAAGTCCAATCAATATTGGGTTGAGTTGGTTTAGGGTTATATAAAGGTTGGTTTGGATTAGGGTTACCATGAATTCTGAGCCAACTTGCCTGAGTTGCAGCCCTATTGAGCACAAAACTTTGATGAAGCTATAGGTGAAGAGGTGTGTGGTGTATTAGAATGTAATCAATACAACCCTACCATTGTTCATCTCTTGTCTGCAACAAAAGTTTTGCCTTGGAATCATTATTGGTTGAAATTGTTCGAGAATTGTGGCAGGCTAAATTTATATGTCCAATCTTTGGAGGGATTATTATGGTAGGTCCTAATGCTGGTTTCATTTGAGGCAGTTGTGAAAACATATTTCCATTCAAATGGCTGGTCTCTAGTAAATATTATTTTGGTGGACCCGTTTTTGGCCATGATTTGTGCCTTTAAGTTGATTAACGCTAGAGCCTTTGCTATGCTGTTCTTGTAGGCATAATTCACTCTTTGCTAAGAATAGGTGCCATTCCAATTCTTGGGTTCAAGTTTTCTCAAAATGTTCAATAGGTTGACTTTGTTTTCTATTACTCACTCACTTCGGCCATATTCTGCCTCTATTTCTTGGTCTTCTGAGATCCAGCTCACCTTTAAGACACTTATTAGTTTTGTTTTCTTTTATTGACGGTGTTTAGTTTTAAGTTTTTTTTTGTATGAATACCCTTCTAAATATTGGATTTTACATGAATACCCTTTCAAAATTGATATTTGCATATACATACCCTCATAAAACACTTGTTTTGTCATTCTACCCTTTTTTTTGTTTTTGTTTGTGCATATGTGCCCATTGTATCTAATGATGTTAAAAAATTAACGGTTTCAAATTAAAATTACTAAAATATCCTTAATGTATATACATGTAAATAGATCGCGATCCAGAAGAAGACATGGACAATAGTGTAATTTTAAAATTTTATTTTATTTTTAATTAATATTAATATGATTTTTTTTAACACCGTTAGAGCAACCGTTATATTACGGGTATTTGTACAATAACGGAGTTTTACGAGGGTATACATGCAAATATCAATTTTAGAAGGATATTCATATAAAATTTGATATTTAGAAAGGTATCCATGCAAAAAAATTCTAGTTTTAACAATAATAAAAGGAATACCGAGTTTTGTTTTTCTAATCTGACTTATTAGTTTGTTTTCTTACTGACAGTATTTTGTTTTTCTAATCTGTGGCTCCATAACTGTACTGAAGGAAGAAGTTTAAATATTATCCGTGATTGTGAGACTCAAGGGATCATGATGGGCCCTGTTGAATGGATGGTTTAGACTGCATAGATGAGACGATAACCCCATCGCCAGAATTATGCAAAGATCCGAGCAAAATAATTGCGGATGATGGAAATCTGTACCCAAAGCTCCTATCAAGAGATATATACCGTATTATACTGCATACAGAGAGGTTGTTTTTGTGAACCACATCCATATGATAACGGAAGTAATCTTATTATTGGTGTATGCCAAAAGCTTGGGCTTATAAGTATAATGGTGCGGGTTCCAAGTTTTGGAGCAGCCACCTTGTGAAAAATGCCAAATGTTAGCTTTGCTGCCAATTCATCCCTCCAAAAATCCAGGATTGCATGGACCATAAGTAGGTAATGGTATTTTGACATTGGAAAAATACGAATCCCCCAAATACATGATTGATATTTGAAGATGTTAGCCTTTTCCATTATCATTGTGTATATTTGAAGATGTCAACGGGGTGAATTTGGTGCAGTTTGTGAAAAAATCAAAATCAAAATGCACTACCATCCTCTCAAATTGGGATCAAACAATTTTTGAAATAAAAAAACATAACTGCCATCAAAAGAAATTGCAAGACCGAAACAGAAAAACCGAAAACCATCTCTCTTCGTGGTAGGATTTGCGGCAGTGGACCGTCCCTAGAGGGCTAGGATTATCTGGTAGTTATTTCTACGGAGTTGGTAATTGAGATTTATAATACATATAAAAAAGTATTAAATATTGAGTAGGTTCTATTTTGGGTTGGATAATCATCAAAATCGTAACCAGAATCGGAATCAAATAGTTTCTAATTTTTGAATCCATCATTGAAACAATTCTTATTTAGTTTAATTCCGTTTAATTTGGGGATGGATAAAATATTTGGGTACCTGTTCCTATTTGCATCCGTACCCACATTCGGAAATCATAAGGATAGAGGATTAATGATGATTGAATAAGAACTTGGTTGGATGTTTTGGGTATAAAGTTGAGGAAAAAGATATTAAGAGGCTAATATGTATGTCTATTGATACGATGGATATGTTGTTGATACATCTAATTATTGGCTTTAATGCAAAAGCGCAGAAGTATGATGAATAAGTAAGATGATCTTTATTTTTGCCAGTCCGACAATCATGTTATGATTCCAGTCCCTACTTTATTATGTCAATGTCCACGTCAAACTTTCGGGTAAAATCAATGCTGATGTCCAATAGTATTAGTAGATCAATATTATTTGCTCAACTTGATCGGCAAGAATTTTTTTATTTTTTAATTTAATATTTTTTAATTTATTTTTTATATGTTACTTTTTTTTCTCTAAAATTAGGTTTTAATGAAAAGAGGAGCGATACTACGTGAGACAGCATTTTTTTCGTTCCATTGTTTTGAGATACGCGAACATTCTATAACCATGAGGTTGACTGAATCCAGCCTTAGATGTGGCCCGTCAGAATTAAATCTGCCTCCTTAATATAAGTAGTTTAAGTTTTCATTTATTTATTTATTATTATTTTTTGGCTTAGGCAGGCATCTCACAGTACACGAGTACGGAGACACCCAATAAAATCAGAAAACAATACATCACGGAGAGTCGTGGACAGCTCTTCTCCCTGCATCCACAAGAGACCACCCAATCTGCGGTCTCATTAGCCTCCTTATAAACATACCTGGCCAGGAAGACATCTCCATCTCTACTCATGGCCCAAATATCTCGGAGTAGGAGATGGTCCCACCCCGACACCCTCGGACCTTCCTAGATCCACCCTATAACAGTGACCAAGTTGTCTTCTATAATAATGGAGTGAGCCTGCAACATTCGTCACGTATTTCAAAGGCCCTCCATGCAGCCCTCAACTCGGCGTTGAGGATAAGTTTTCAAATTTTCAATCCCGTAATAACTCTTATTAGTTTAAAAAATATTTAAATCACACTGAGTCTTTATTAGAAGAAAAAGTTTTCAGTATCGTACTATCGTTGAACTCTTATGACTCCAAATGGGAAAAATAATCCAAATAAAAAGCTCTTCTGGAATTCGGATTTCTACAGTGATACATGCATTGAGAATTTTATGTTTAAAAGCTATCTAAGTTTTCAATGATTTATCAGTGACTTATTTGTTTTAGAAAAACTTATCTACATCAAGCATGTATTAAATTAAACAGATTTTAAGTAATTTTAAAAGGAAGACGTATTAGCATCTAATTCAGGTTATTTTTTTGAAAAATTGCACTATGTTAATTTCATACATCTTGCATGATCCGGGAGACATCAGGTTACGTATACTGAGGTTCTCGAGATCACAGATGATGATTCACGGACGGCCGAGATTACGAAACGTACATGCGAGACACTGATAATACATAATATATTAGAGGTTCGCGCAATTATAGCTGATGATACACGGACGGCCGTGATGCTAACTTCACCTCACACAATCCCGGTTGATGATACACGGACGGCCGTGATGCCAACTGGACCTCTCCGGTTTCCGGAGAGGATCCCGCCGACTCGAATCAGTGGGCTCGCGGATCAAAGGCAGATTGAGTAATTAGGTTACCGTTTCTGTCTCGCCTACTCCGAAATCTCTCCTCTCCCACGACGCGTCGCCATCGCCATTGCCGTCGCGAGCTCTTCCTCTTCCTCCATAGCGCCGACGAAGGACGACGGAAGACGGACGGTGGAAGACGGCCGGCTGCGCCAGGTATGCCCCTTCTCTCTCTCTCTCTCTCTCTCCTCCCCCTCCCCTCTCTCTCTCCTCCCCCTCCCCGTCCCGCTCTGCTCGGTCTTCTCTCACCGCTGGCCGTTGGAGCCCGGAGGCTGGCCCGTTTCTCGTTAGCATATCCTTTAATCTATGGTTTTGGTTGTTTTCTCTTTCGACCCCTATATGTATTTGTCCATAAAGATCGAGATCCGGTCCAGATCTCAGAACGGGAAGTTCCTCGATCAGTGGATTATAGGGTCAGTTTCGATCTATTTCCGTTTTGATGGAAATTCCTTCGTTTTGGTTTTGTCGTGTCGAGAGGGTTTGCTCTGTAAATTTCCTCATTTAATTCAGAATATTGATGATCTTTTTTTTTTTTGACATTGAGTCCGAAAAGATTTCATTTCGCTGATCTGGAACTTTGGAGGTGGTTAATCTGCAACAAATATGCATAGTTGTATGATTACGCGTGTATCCATAAGTTCTTGATTTTCTTTTTGTAAGGAGCTTCCGGTTTTGGCATTATCTTGTTGGGGTTTTTGAAGTGTCTTTTTTGAGGAAAATTGAAAGGGAGAAAAAGAAAGGAAATTTGTGAATTGCTGTATGAGTTGTTATGTGCAAACTCTGGTTTCAGAGAAAATTGCTGTCTTGGCTGCATTAATGTGAAGGAAAATGAAAGACACGTGAGAGATTGAACGAAAAATGGGATAATGTGTTTCCTTTTCTTTCTTTGGTTACAGAGGAATATAAGGAAGTCATAGATTTTCGTGATTGTTAGCCATGCATATCTTTTACAAGTGTATGTACAAGGAGGCAGAATTGGGGTTTGAGTGCAGGGCGATTTCTAGTGTTGCTGTGGATAAAACGGTCTGTCTTGCGTGGGTAAAGTGTCATCGGTGGTTTGGTCAAAAAGAATAAGGTGTACTTCTTGGGTTTAGTTCATTAAGAGAGATGTGATGAATGCCATGGAACGGTAGAAGGACAAATGGAGAAGTCTGATTAGTTGAAGGAGGGAACGGCGATACAATATACTTTATTGTTTGTCTGTTATCTGTCAACTTTGTCACTTGTTACATTTTGTTGATGGTATATTTCATTATCAAGTGTGCATGTCATCCTTGTTTGCATGTGGCTTTTTGAAGTTAGATCATTGGTTGTAAGATTCAGTTGGTTGTTTATATTGATGCTTCTATCGAAGGCCACATGGTTCCATCATTTTGTTGCTTTCTGTAGTTATAATCGTTGCCTGTCATGATCCATGCAGTTTCTGTTGATGTCTTACTTGACTTGATAGCAGTCCTGCCTGCTCAAGTCCTTCAACCTTTGCATATTTTGTTCATCAGCTGCTTGGAGCTCTAAACCAAAAGTATTTGGATTAAGACTCAACTTATGACATTACTAGTGGTGCAAGTTGGTAGGATATGGTCAGCCTTGTCTGGTTTGCAACTTGAATCTAACACATTTGTGACCTAGAATAAGGACACGGTTTGGGTGTAGGACTCGTGAAATACACATTTCTAGATGCACTAATTGATTTTGCCTCCTATATGGAACCCAAGCTTCGCGCAGTTACAAGTTTATGGTTTTTTGAAGAGGTGTATGGGAGAAGTTAGTTTCACGTCTTATGCTTCAGAAAACATGTGATTATTAGATTCATTCTCTTTCTCTCTCTCTCTCTTTCTGTTTGTATTAACACAATAACCATGTAACATGACTCTTGTAGTAAAGGAGCTTCCTCACATAACTCACATCATTATTTTTGCGTGCATGGGTATTGGGAATATTATCAAATCTATGGGCTTCTACATGAAATTTTTTGTTTCTGCAAGAAATTCCAGCTTGTTAGCATGTACATTCTATTATGTAGATATTTTTGTAGAGTATTACCAAACCGGCCTAAGGGTTTTGGTGTGTAGACATAGCAAAGGTCATGCTACAGTTGATATTTTTGTCCATTATGATTGACAGTGTAGATAAGGAACTATTTAGACATCCTACCTTGATGCAGCTAAGATAGTGTCAAAAGACTTATATTTTTTTCTTTTTCATGTTGAAATGAAATTTTAATCTACAATAGAATGGGCTGAACCTGGAGAACTGGATTACCTTAATAAATCATGCCTATGGAATGCAGACTAAGAATATTAGACTGTGTTTACTTGCTAGGCAGGCTTTAGATTATGGGCTTGCATTAGACATATATGAAGCTAAAGAGAGGTGTCAATTTGCAAACACTATGGTTTAGACTGATAAATGTAAGCTATTTCCATGTCTTATGTAACATGAGTGTATTGGTAGAACAATTGTTTTCATTTCCAGTTTTATTTTATGTAATCATTGTCACTGCACCAGGCTTTTTGCAAATCTATTATTTAATCTCATTTTAATATCAACACAATTATCCTGCGGATGTGCAGCGTGTTTATTGTTGCTTGAAATATTGACAATTTTATGTAGCTGATCTTGGGACACTTTGGATCTGCATAGTACCATGGAATCAAAACAACTTCAGTCATCATCTTCACCACCTGTTGTGGCTCCTGGCAATCAAAACTATGCTTCAAATGGGCAAGATGCTTCTGCAAGACAGACACCATCGCTGTTTTCTGCTTCTGGCATATCCTCATGGGCTAGAAGGCTCAAAATTCCACAGCCATCGGGCCAAGAGGATTCACAGCCTGGAAATGCGGGAAAGTCCCCATTTGCACGTTTCACTAGTGGTTTTGGATTACATTCATCTCCAAAATCTCCTCAGCAAGATGAGAGTGCTGAGGGTACCTCAACAACCACCCAACCTGGTGTCCTGGGATCGCTGACAAGAGGCTTGGTGGACTCATCTAGAAGTGCAGTAAAGGCTGTACAAGTCAAGGCTCGCCACATAGTTTCTCAGAACAAAAGAAGATATCAGGTGATTTTTCAGCAATTATAAGTTTCAATTAGTTGTCTCTGAGTTTGAAAGCAGTGACCTTTTTTCTTTCAGTTTCTTGTCTATATTGGTTGTACACCTGACACCTGCTTTACTGCTATATTTGTCCATCCTTCTCAAAAAATAATACAATTTCGGGAAATTTAGTTATTTGCTTATTATTAAATAAGCTATTGCTACTATAGCTTAAATATTTAAATAAAATGTCATGGAGAGTGCGAGCAATAGTATATGCATATATGCGTGCACTTTTTGCATAAAAACATGCTTGCTTGCAGACATACATGTATACATCAAAATGACATAATCAGTGTAGTTTATTTCATCATAAACTATTTTCAAGCCTTTTTAGGTTTTGACCTTTCTGAACAGGTAATTGTAGCTAGTTAAATACCATGAAGTGTTTTCTAGTTTTCTGTGTTTTATAACCTTCCTCAACAAATATTTTCATTTTTGTGCATATTACATTATATATAGCATGGAAAGATTTTTGATTTCAAATGTAGGGATGCCATATACCTATAGCAATTGTGGAGGCTTAAGTATACTCTGAAGAAGCAATTTTATTGCATTAACATGCATGCTGTTTTTACATATATATTCTTCTTGCTGTCAAATATCTTAGTGTTTTGAAAATTCTGCTTATATATTGTTAGCTCATTTTCATCATATTATTATATATGATCCTATTGGCAACTGTATCTAACCCTCCCGGCACTGTTAAATTATCCAGTTCTTGTCCATCAATTTTCTTTTCTATCTTCTCTTTCCTCGCAGCACTTGTTCATTTCTAGTTTGTAATTGTCCTGTAGTAATATGTTATCCATCCTCAGTTGAAAACTGACCCAACTTTTTTTGATTTCTCCTTAGAGTTTCCCTCATATTCAGATACATCCACTTTGTTCTAAGTCTTGTAGTTCTGCGCGGTAGTCTTAAGCCATAATTTGTTGTAGGCCTCAGGTTAATTTTTCCTCTTTCCATTATTCTGCTCTTTTTCTGTAGTGTGGTTGCCATTATTTCCATGCTATTCTTTTACACCTAAGCTTTAATGCTAGTTTCACTCACAGAGTTTGTCTTATCTCTATCATATACCCTTCAAAAAACACTTCAGTTTGTCCTAGGTTGAGGTGTCTTTGCCACTATGAATGTTAGTTTGCTGGTCTATCTGTATACTAGTTAATTATTACAACAAATGATATATACAGTAAGATAGCTTATAAAATCTGGCTTTTACTGCTTCTATCATGGTATGCCGTTTTGGTATCGGGCCTCATACCTGAGCTACACTATCATTGTGTCAATACGCCCGGTACAAATGCCTGTTTAGCCTACCAAATATTGGAATGCCCCATGTACCGTGTACTGATACCGAAGCAGTATGGTTTAGTACGTCGCGCACCGTCCGGTTTAGTATGGTATGGTGTACCATGGCTGCTATTTTCTGAAAATGTACTACCATCATAATAAGAATTTTAATAATATTCTGGCTTTTTGCACCTTTTGGTTAGCGGATTTCTATTTCTTCTGTTGATGCCAGGAAGGCGGATTTGATTTAGATATGACATATATTACGGAGAACATTATTGCTATGGGTTTCCCTGCAGGCGATATGAGCTCAGGTTTTTTTGGATATGTTGAGGTAATTTTGAAAAAAATGCTTTATTACAAATGTTAAACTACATACTTTCTAGAATGCCTTCCCAATGGGAGACAATATTTGCTATGATGCAGGGATTCTACCGCAATCATATGGAAGAAGTAATCAAGTTTTTTGAAACACATCATAAGGTATTGGCTTTGCCTTTTTATTTATTTTGAATTAATAAATGAAAGCCATATATTTTATGTTATCTTCTCATGTAATATATTGCTACTATAACTCAGCTAAAATTTTTTTATTGAGATGATCAAACTTGGAGAATTTAAAGAGTGAAATTCTCAAGTCTTGAGCAATAGGGTTAGACCATTAGAGACATTCTCTTATCATTTGGAGTTCACTTTGTTGGTAGTGAATTTTTTATTGAAATTAGACTGAGGCCGACCTTGCTTGAGCTGTGGCTCAGTAGTTGAACATATCAAGCTCCGGCTTCATGCATGTGCTAACACCATGTGTAGCACTCTCATATTGGAACCAAAGTAGTGTTGCACTACTCCCTCTTTCGTGCTAACATAGTTTGTTTTACCTCCATGCATTGTAAGAACTTTCAGAAGAATGCTTATCAAATTATCTTGCGTTATTATCATATATGAACAAACTACAGAGCATGCTAACAAGTTCTTATTCAAATGTGATTTGAGACTACCTCTTGGTTTATACCAACTTTTATGTATGTATGGTGGGTGTTGGACCGCTGATTTGAATTGTAGTTATAAAAACTGGATTGGACTGGCCAGTCTGATCAGCAAATGGTGAACCGGAGCCCTGACCAGTTCAGTTTCTTAATATGACCGGATCTGCATCTGAACCAGTGGAAACCAGGTTGAACTGTTGGTTTTAAAAAGGACCACAGTCCAAAAGGGGTTAACTGTGTTTAAAAAGTTGCATCTAAAATACGTTTAAAACAAGTTTTGAACCTTGAGCCATTCATAACCTTTCAAGCCACTTAACCACTGAAAGATGGTTTGGAACTTGTTTGGTGTGTTACTTAAAATATGTACATTAGATTTATTTCAAACACATTATTATATTTCAGTTAAACATTTTATGTAAAATATAAATTCTTTTGCTCTTTAATACAAAACCAAAAAAATACACTTCATTTTATTCTTTTGGATATTTTCAAAACCTTACGATTTAAAATAATTAAAAATATGAATAAGTTCTATAATTATTTCTCATAAAAATTAATTCTGTCTCTTTGATACAAAATTAAGAAAATAAATGTATCTTTATAATTTATTTAAAAAATATGATTCTTGATTATTTTCTATCTATACGGCAATTAGAGTGTAATGTAAATCTACATCTATGCCATTTAAAGGATAGTATTTAAAATAGATAATTTATCACTAACTATGCATATTTTTCTAATATTATATCTAAGTTTTTAAATTATTTTATATTTTTAAATATGTTTTAATTATGCTCTGGTGCGATCATTTGATCCGGTGGTTGGATTGTTGACTTGGTGACCCAGAACCTTGACTAGTATCGGTATGGTACGGGTACTGGTATGAACTAGTATGAACCGTATCGTATCGATTATTGGCACATGGTACATCATCTTAGTTTTGCTATGTTGGCACCAAAATTCTGAAGCCTGGATCGGAGATTAATTTGGCCAAGGGGCTGGGTCACCTGGTCATTGGTCTAATCTTCAGATCAATTGGTCTGAGTCCAGGTTTATATTAGAATATATCAAATTTTCTTAAATATAGAAAAATAGATATATTGTAAGAAATATGCATATATTGATAAATTTTTACTTTAAATACTATTTAAATCACACGGATCTATATTTTAAATTAGTCTTTTGTTGCAGCATAAATAAACAATAATCATGAATCATCTAATTCTTACAGAAATGCAAAAATGTTATATTTAATGTTGGAGAACATATAGAACTTATTGTTAATGTTTATTTATTTTAAATAGTATGGTTTTGAAAATATCCAAAGGAATAAAATGAAGTGTACATTTTTTTCCTTGTCACCAAAGGGAAAAGAATCAACTTTTTTTTGTGATGTAAAGAATTGACTATTGAAATATTATAACCGAATATAACTCTATATTAAGTGATGTTGATGTACAAGTGTAATTAATCATAGTGATGTTGATGTAGAAGTGTAATTAATCATCATATATGTCTTAGCGCTTGAGAGGTTTGTAACCATATAAGAAGGTTAGTGATTGGAATCTTCTCTTAAACATTATTTCGTTACAATTTTTTAATTGGGTGCTGAAAACTTGGTTTTCTACCTGCCTGCATTGCTGGATTCTAAAAATTTCAGTGGGTTAGATGGAAGTCTGGTTGAATTATACAACCAGACTGAAAAGGGGCTAGTTCACCAGTTTTTGGTCCGACTGACCAGTCCATTCTGGGTTTAATAACAAAGTTTGGCATCAACAGATGTACCCATGTGTCAATATTGTACAATATTGTAATAGTAAGTTTCCAAAACCAATACTTTAAACCTTGGTTGGGGGTGTGCACATTGTTATAGGGTTGCATTTCTTTTTTCTCTTTTCTATTATCAAGTACTTTTAATCATTTTATTTCTGACTTTTGGGCAGCTCTTGTAGGAGAACAACAATTTCTCAAAATATGCTTATTCCAGCTCTTTTATTTTGCCTTCTTTTTACCTTTTGACTATTCTTGCCATCTTGACATTGCAGTCTGATCCACTAGTGAAAAATAAGTATAGTGGGTTATACTGAAGTGAACAAACATTTCTGGGGCAAAGAAATTTGGCATGGTGTTGTAAGTGATGCCAACATGTGAAAGGATTATGCCACCTTGGCAAATTCTCTTTCTTTATACAAGCTTATAGTATATTACTGCAGACCTTGATCCAGAATTTAATTGGAATTACCATGCAGTAACTTTGTTTTTGGTCTCTCCTAACATTCTGTAAAGCAGATAAACAGTTCATTATGTAATTAAAGTTATTCATTTAAATAAAACATGGTGATATACCACTTGAACAATGTACAAGTCAGTGACATATTAAGCATCCACGATATTCTTGCTTGAATAAGGTGAAACACTTTTTTGAGATTTGACTAGACATTTTTACAATCAATTCTGTATATCTATTCAATATAAGAAAATTGAGATGTATTCCCTTCTTTAAGAATCAACACTAGATATCATTATTCAGCAATGTTTCAACACAATCATTTGAAATTTATTCTATTCGACATTATCATAAATTATATTGATATACCACTTAAATAATGTAAATCCTAGAGCATATAGAGCATCCATGGCCTTCTTGGTTAGATGGAAAACACTATGTTTGAGGTTTGACTGAATTTTACTTTTGATTCATAAAAGCTAATGCTGGTATTATACAGCAATGTTTGAGCAAGGTCCTTTGAAAAAATTTCCATCAGATACCATCTTGTGTACTTGAACTCTATTGGCATAGATTGTTGGCCAAACTTGCTTTCCAAAGATATATTCTTATTGTATCGATTATATTTGTCCTAGTTTTTGTTATGAAGGTTTGTGGTTTCCCTCTGATGTATACATAGATGTATGACATAACTCTCTATGATATTTGATTCTTGTCAAAGCCAATATGTTTTGCTGCAAGGGCACATGAAAATTGGATTCAGACACAACCATGTTTCTGTCTTGGCGGTAGGAAAAGCAAGTAGATATGAGAACACATAGGCAATAAAGTTTATGAACTTATGTTGATCAATTTTGCAAATATTGTCGATCAGAAAACATTTGAAAATATCCTTTGTCAAGGTGTTCTAGTATTACATGTTCCTCATCCAGACATCAAGTGAATATTTTAATATTCACATCCTTTACCAAGCTCTGAAAACAATAAAAGCACACTTCAATTTCATTATGGGTTTCTATTGGAAAAACCAATTCTCCATCGACCTCTTTAAAATATAACCAAGTCTAAGACTTGGATCTAGGTCTGACTAATGGATGCATATTCAACACAAATACTTCTAGATGGATGGAAACATCCAGGTTACGCAGCCAATGTGATGGATTTGATAGCATTGGGCTCTAATGGGTTATAGGTTAGGTTTTTGTCTTTTTGTACTTTTGAATATATCAATGTGCAAATAATTAGGAAGGTTTCTTGAATACTCGGTTTAGAACGCCCGAAAGAAAGGAGTTTGAGATTTGTTTGAGAAATAGTAGTGGTTAGGAAAGCCCGTATTCTTACATATGAATCGTAATTTGGTTAGATTTGTCTTGAAGGGCTCCTTATTAGAAAATAGGTTAAATTTGAAAACATTAGATTCATCATAATTCATATTCTTTTGTTTTAAGATAATTTATTCCTTCTTATTCTAATGCAACATCTGAAATGGGTAGCATGCTATGTTTTGAGAATTCTTGTCCTGAAAATTCTTGTGTTGAGTTGTTTAATATTCAGAGTTAATGTTACAATTATGCACCTTCTTGTGGGTTTGAAATATGCTTGTTAAATAACCCTTTCTTGAATGAAAAGTTCAGAGTTGATATTCTAATTCAGATGAATAAATTGCGACTTCTTTCTAACTGGACTATAAAATACTTTGTGCACAATTATCTATAACTTAATTGTTTTTCACAGGGAAAATACAAAGTGTACAATCTCTGTTCAGAGAGGCTATATGATGCATCACTATTTGAGGGAAAGGTATGATTAAAATGTCTTAAAAAGTTGTATTTGTTTTATAATATCCTAATGGACTTTTGGGCTCTGTTTGGTTCTTTGGTTCCTGAAAACTTGTATAAATCTGAAAAAAGTCCACCTTTTTAGCTTTATTCAGGTTTATTCTGCCAAACCTTTTTTTGTGCATTTGAAGAAAGCCCCAACAAATGATGGGTAGTTTGGGGATATCAGAAAAATCAAAATAGGATCTTTTTGGTGCTAATTCTTCTTCATTAAAACTATTCGGGAGATACTGGCCGAATTTTATCTGAATAATGAGACATAAGTACCTTTTGAATAAAGTTATCTAGATATTTGGGTTAAACATTCTCAGGAGCCAAACAAGTCATTGTTTGGCTAGGCATTGTTAAAGAACTATCACTACTTACCAACATGGTAATATGTTCTGTACAAGGGGTAAATTACTGTATGCTAATGCCATGCTGTTCTCGTGCTAGGCATGCACTTAGGGCTATTAAACAAACAAGTTGT
Organism: Phoenix dactylifera; assembly: GCF_009389715.1. Taxonomy (NCBI): domain Eukaryota; kingdom Viridiplantae; phylum Streptophyta; class Magnoliopsida; order Arecales; family Arecaceae; genus Phoenix; species Phoenix dactylifera. The sequence goes on from NC_052403.1 coordinate 3,111,554, forward strand.
CCTTGAGCAGTTGAGTTGATATTTGGCTCAAGCTCAGCTCGTTCGATAAGTAAATGAGCCAAACACAAGCCGGGAGTAAGCTCCAAAAGAGTTGAAGACAAGCTAGATGGATGAGTTGAAGACAAGCTAGACCCACTCGATCACCAATCATTAACACAGTTATGTGTTCCGCGAGGGTTAAAGTGTCACGTGCTAGCGTTGCACTTTGCTAGTGGCATGCATGCACTTCGGCTATTAAACAAATGGGTTATTCCTGAGTAGGTCATGTTTTGGCATGAAATTTAGCTTGAATTTAGCTCGTTCAATAAGTTATTGAACTAAAAATGAGCCATGATTCTGAGCTCAAAATATGAACAAGTAGAAGACAAGCTAGGTCCAACTCGATCATGATAGCCTAGATCTTGTATAGCTCGATGTCACTTGAAATAGTAATTATTTAATGAATGATGAATAATTTATGACACTTAAGTTAACTATAAATCTGTAACTAATTATCTTATATTTATTTCTTAAATATTAATAATCATTTATAGAAAAAGGTATCTTAACCTTTATATTTTAATCTAAAGTCTAGCACATTTTATGCTTGCTAATAATCCTTTTGGAATTTAGACTGAGAGCTAAGGGCTTAAACAAGAAGAGGTATAAATTGAATGGCTGCTGTAGCCTCTCTCTATGCTACCACAATGCTGCAACCCCTCTCTATCCTCTCCTCTCCCTCATCTTTTGCTAATCCAAATGTCTTCTGGTCATTAAGTCCTGCATGCCTTGAGCATGTCTATTGATGCTCGATCTCTATGCTTCAAGCCTTCAGCCCTTCCCCTACTCTCTCCTCCTTCCTTCTCTACTATTCTAAATGCTAAATCCAAATGTCTTCTGATTACTGAATCCACCATGCCTCGATCATGTCCCTTGATCCTTATTCTTCAACCCTTATCCTACTCTCTCCTCTTTCCTTCTCTTCTAATACTAAATGCTAGACCATTAATTCTCAAATTCTACGTGTGTGACGGACCCGAGCTACACATGTAGGACCTAGATGTTTTAGGTCATTTGTCTTCTTTACACATGTACATGTACTAGCACACACGGGAACATTGGTGCACATGTATTGGCACGGAATATGGCACATAGTCATGTCATGTGCCAGTAAGACACTGGCAAAACAAACATGTTGTCTTAAACTGACCAGCGTATTGTCTGTGCCCCCCCCCCCCCCCCCCCCCCCCAACCCAATTCTCTCTACCTATTTCGTTTCCCTGTGCTCTCCTGTCAACATGCTCCCGTTGCTGCTATTGATCACAGCCATTATCTTCTCCCCTTCTAGCCATCCTGCCTTGCCACCTTCTCTGTATCCCCTCAGCCCATTTCTGCTATATCCCTGTCTTCCTAGTCTGCCCCCTCTATCTACTTTACCATCATAACCCCCTTCCATAGCGCTCCCTGCACTCCTGCTTCTGCTGGTTCCTTGTACCATGTCAGTCTTCTTTATGTCCTTTGTGCTCTTCTTCACCTCCATTCACTATGCACCCACCTTTATCTTTCATTACTGCCACAACCCCCACCTCTGCCTCATGCAACCATTGTTCTTTCCCTTAGCTGGTCTTCTTCTATCTTCCACTATCCTTGTGATGCATGGATCAACTAGGAAAATAATTGGAAATGGTTGTACCCTTATCCAGACATAGTTGGGATGGAAAGAGAGTAAAAAAATTCAAAGTAGAGTTTTCCATATGAAAAATGAAACTAATAATTAACTTAAGGCTGGCATTTTAGATCCCTTTGTTTCCACCTAAATGTGGAGATAACCATTTCATTAAAAAAAAATTATCTTGCATTCCACATTTGCAAGCTTTATGCTCTGCTGGTTCCACTCTTTATTTTCATCTATTGACTTCTTTCTTTATTCGCTGTTATTTTTAATCTATTGTTCATTGCTTTTAGGCTCCATGTGATTGCTAGGAAAGTGAAAGGAAAGAAAGTTTGTTAGGGCAGAATTTTCTTTCCATTTTTTGATACTAAAAAGGAAATTCAAGGAGAGATGATCAATATATGGCCAAAATATTCTTTATCAAGCCTAAAAATTTCTTTTTTGCTATTTTGAGAGAAAATGACTGGTAGGCAAGTGGCTTATGCCAACTTGATTATATCGTAACCATTTTATTAACAACTTGCTCTCCAATTTTGTTACTTCAACAAAAATTTAGAAAATAGTCAATATTCTTTTATTTTTGTTTCTTTCTCTTTTTTTTCATTTATTTCGCTGATTTAGCTTTCTTTTCTTTCATTTTCTCTGCAACCAAACATAGCTTTAGTGTTCTTAGCTAAAAATATCTTTTGCTTATCGCCCTTTTCATTGTTCAACAGTTCTATTCATATTTTCTAAGGCTGAGATTGCGTTGATGTAAATTCACATATTCACCGTAACTAATATGAAAAACCTTTTTTAGACACAGATAGCTGGGATAGTTTTTTTGGGCTACTGTTTATTGCCTTGTTTATTATATGAAGTATGTTGAATAAGTTTGTTGTACTCCTGTGCAACTCAGGTGGCTTGTTTCCCATTTGATGATCATAATTGCCCTCCATTCCAACTTATTACATCATTTTGTCAAAGTGCCTACTCGTGGTTGAAGGAAGACATCGAAAATGTGGTGGTAGTTCATTGCAAAGCTGGTATGGCGAGGACAGGTTTAATGATTTCTAGTCTTCTTTTATACTTGAAGGTGAGTTCAACTGTTACTTCATTAATATCAGAGTGGTGTATTACCTATTAGATCTAGTGCTTGCGATTTTCTGTATGTCTGAATTTAACGTTATCTGATGCAGTTCTTTCCGACTGCTGAAGAGTCCATTGAGTACTATAACCAGAAAAGATGTATAGATGGGAAGGGGCTTGTTCTCCCAAGTCAGATTGTTAGTCTACTCCTTGCTTTAATAAATATACATTCATTATCTCGTCTTCAACACTCTTGACTCTACCTTTTGATGTTTGTAGAGGTACGTGAAATATTTTGAACGTATCTTAACATACTTCAATGGTGAAAATCAGCCAGGCCGGAGGTGATTCAATGCTTTACCAGTCCTTGGTTGCTTCTCATAATTCCTTCATAATATTGTGCAGGTCAACACTCATGGTGCTAAAAGATCGTTATAGTAATATGACTTTTTCCCCTTTTCTTTCCAGGTGCATGCTCAGGGGTTTTCGTCTTCATAGATGCCCCTACTGGATTAGGCCTTCTATTACTATCTCCAATCATAATGGTGCTGGCAACTTTCATCATCCCATCTTTTAGAACAAAAGTTTCATGTTCGTGTTAGGGCATTTGAGACGAAGAAAGTTCCTATGATCTCATATTGATGAAATCAAGGCCCTGCATATGCTGTTGTTTCTATAGTTTGCTTTTTTTGTTGCTGAATTCTTGGTTAGTAGCGTCAGAAAAGAGAATTAAAAAATCTGGACAAACATTGCATGCACATAGGTTAAAATATGCACATTGCTGCAATTTGGAATTTTACCTCTCAATCCAGGGAGAAGATTTAGGTTGAAGCATGGTATGCCATACCGGCCCGAACCGGATGGTACGGAGCGTACCGACACTCGGTACGCCAAAAAATCTATATCGTACTATACCAATACTATGCTAGTGTGGCACCAGTACGAGGTCTGGTACCGAAATGGTGAACCTTGGGTTGAAGTTTTGGGAATTTATCATTTCACCATTCAGCAGGCAGCTGATATGAACCTATAGCTACAAGCATAGTGCTGGCTAATATTAGCTTTCAAATTTTACCAGCATGAAGAAAAATTCCATGAGCGTAGCTCAAGTGGATGCAACCAGCTTTTGACCTTCTCAAATAGGTGAGAGATTTAATAGGTGTTGAATGATAAGTAAATGTTTGACAGACTTTTGATAGAGTTTTGGGGCCTCTGAGATGCTTGAAGCTGTGAAGTCTTTTAAGGGTTTTCTTAATTGTTGGAGATATGCGGAAGGCACCATATTTTTCAGAATTTCGTGTTTGCATATCTATATGTTAGACATGGACTAAAATATGTGATATGGCTCGTACTTGCTATCTGCTTAGTGAACTTCTATGGTGTTATTCCCTAAACTAAATACGATTTATGCAGGAAGAACAAGGACTTGCATTAGTATGATGTTTCTGCTGGAAAGTCCTTGGGTAGGATGTTGATGCAATAATGACACATAAAATACATTTTGGCTGCTCGGCTTTTGCTACATATTTGGATGAATATATATAGCATTACATCATGACCATAAGATGTTGATGACTGAGGTGGTGGAAGAGAAAAGGTGAAAGTATAGCGCACCAATAAATATGACTGATGAACTTTGGAGTGAAAAGTGAAAGAAGCTGGATGAAGTACAATGCAGGATCAAATGTTATCTTGTTTTAAGAAAGTTCATAGCGGTGAAATTTCAGGACAAAAGGCCAAAAGCCTGGTCATTTACCTCGACAGAGCGTCCAAATTTTGCTATCCTACAAGATTAGAACAGGCTGAAGGGAATCAATATGTTCTTGGTGTGGCTTGATTACCAAGTGCTAGTGAAGCACTTGGATAGAATAAGGATGGCAATTTTACATGGTTGTGAGAAAAAAATGAGGAAAAATATATAGGAAGTAGTTCATAGATGAAAGCGTATGACTTACAGAATAAGATCAAGTTGTACTGAACATATGGAGATGCAGCATCATGTGCCACAGATTGGGAGAAATGCTAGTATGGAGATGGTTTTGGATTTTATGGGGGATGGGGTAAAGAAGTTTTAGGACTATGCAAATCTAGAACTTGTGAGGAAGTGTTTGATACAGCCAGTGTTAATGACCTTCACTACATATTGATGGTGAAGAAGGTTTTATAAGCTAACAGTTTGATGGATTTTAATGCTTGTTGTCTGCTGTTACATATGGATGCAGCATAGCCGTGCTTTTGACTTTCTTTACCTGTCATTTAGATGCATCGCTTCAATATCAGAGACAAGCATGGGTTTTGCGACAGGCTTTCCTTGTGCTCTCTTGAAGCTGATAGAAAGCTGACCCAGATACTGTACAGGAGGATGCTAATTTGAGTGGAGAAACTGCGGCTCATGATTCTGATACAAGCCAATATGTTAATACATTACAAATGAACTTTTGCAGCCAACCCGTTAAAGCAGATAAAGAAAATTCGACTACTATTGCTTTGTTATATACCTGAGGTTTTGTTTGAATTATTTGCTTGAATTAAGGCCTGAATCAACACATAAGTTATACAACTGGCAATGCCAACCCAGGTTATGAACTCCAAAGCAACCTACTTAGTCTTAATCCACTTACAATATACAAATAATTAATTGCTATGGGGCTTGTTCTTGCTCAAATTGATCGGTTGAATGCACAATCTTATTAATTAAAAAGCATTAATTGTGATTGTCAAATACAAGCAAATATATGCAGCTTGTGTACACATTGATGCCAAATCTTATGAATACTTTTTTTTTCCATAGTTTATTGTGTAGTGAACGTATGGCCATGTATAATATAATAACTATAATGTTAGCTGACAGGCTTTGGCACCTGTAGAGCATATGTTTTGTCACAATTTGCAACTAGCAATACACCCCCCCTTCTCCTTTAAAATTATGATTTATTTGATGTTTTTCCCTTGGATTAAACTTTTAGTAACTTATATCTGTAACTTGTCCTTTATTCTCCTGGTATTCTAGTTACAGCCAACTAGTGCATGATATTTTAGTTCTTACAATGAGGCCTTCTGTCATGTAATGGTCCTGCTTTGTTCTTTAAGCAGTGCAGTGTTAAAACACATATCTACCATTCTGTTATTTGTATATTTTTGTTTCTCTTAGAATTTGGTATGGAATATGATACATACTCTTTCATGGCTCAGGTATCCTCTTCTCAACAAAGAAGCATCCAAGGACTAAGGACTTAATGGTGGATTTTGAACCATCATTTCTTTCTTTCTTTTTATTTTTGCCATTCTAAGTGTTTATGTTTAGTTTTGATGTCATCCATTTTTATCCTTTTATTTTTGCTTTGGGTTTTACTTGCCTGAATGAATGTGGATCCAAAATTATTGCGACTTTGCTTTGGGCTTTACTTGCTTGAATGAATGTGGATCCAAGATCATCGTGACTTAACTTGGACTAAGACCTGTAATCAAGGTCCGCCGTACCGGTACCGGTCGGCGTACCGGTGGCCGGCCGGACCGGTACGGTACCGGTCCGGTCCGGTACGTACCGGCCGGTACGCGGTGGTTTCAAAAACCACAGCGCGAGGCGCTGTGGTTCTAAAAAAAAATTGTACCGGTGCGACGCGTTGTGGTTCTTAAAAAAAAATCTTACCGATGCGAACCGCTACGCGGCCGATACCGGACCGGTACGGGCTCCGAACCGGCCGGTACGCACCCGTACCGGCCGGTTCGGCTAAAAAACCGGAAAATACTGATTTTCCGGTTTTTTAGTGGTTCCGGTACCGGTCTAGGACCGGACCGGTACGTACCGGCGGGTACGGGCCGGTACGGCATTCCATGCCTGTAATCTTGGTCTATGCTTGGGCATAAACCCAAAACGAATACAATTCCCTGCTTGAGTTAGGTCTAGCTTGTTGGACATAAGCGAACCTAAATATTCCCTTGCATTGCTGAGTTACTTTTATAACTTTCATAGATCTACAAAGCTTACTATTTAGGCTTGCTTTCGACTATTTGTACTATGAACTTGTTGATGTTAATGTAAAATGTAGAATTTGGATGTTTGTAGAATATTTAGCTTAACATTGTTGAATATCACCAATACTTGTTAAATGCCATGCTTATCCAAAAATTTATTTTAGTAACAAATTAGGAGAACTTTTATGCATTTTCACGGATCCCTAATTTAAGTTGCATTGATGAAGCATAAACAAATTCATAATTTCCCACAACAAAGCTCATGCCTACAAACAGAATTGCCCCTGAAAAGGTTTGGAATTTTGATTTGGTTTCAATTTCTACCTTGCCTAACATGTGTCAATTTGTTAGTTTTGGTGGTTCTAGTTGTTTTGGCTCAGAGATAGGCAGTTTTGGTTAAAATCATAATACATAAATAGAGGCAGTTTTGATTAAAATCATAATACATAAACATGTCAATTTAAAAGTAGGGCAACAATTAGAAAAAATAAAAAAAAGAAAATATATGAGTAAATTAATTTAGGCATCATTGTAAATTGAATTATATTGTTTGAGACCTTTGGATATATTGTTTCAATGGTTATGCTATGAGATTATTTTCTAAATATAATAAAATTTTACATTTCAAGTGTAACATATCATCTTGTTGTTTGCTGACAATCTAGCGTTTGACAATTTAGATGCCAACAAGCTTTGAATTTGATGATAACCAAACTTATGCCAAAAAAATCTAAATTAATTTGCAATACAATGTTTTAATATGCTTTGACATCTTGTCAAAAATCAAAGTATCTAAGTTTAATCTACATAATGTACTTTCTTATATTCTGACATAAGTAGCTCACATGTACAATGAATTAGCTCCATAGGTTAGTTTGAGCTGGGATTTGAAACCAGCCTCAGTTTCATATTTCCTTTGACTGAAAGCACATTTTTTGGTTTTGGTTACAGAGTTTCTGGGGACATGATAAAGTTTAACTCGTTGTCCCATATTTGCATCTGATGGCGAGGCATAAATTATAGAAGATAATTTTAGATAAATGGAAGTAGGGAAAGACGGTGATTTTGATGGCCACTACCTTTGTACCTTTGCACTCACGAAATAGTGAACTCGATACATTTTGTTCTTGTAACTTGATATTTCTCAATTGTAGTCTTCTAATATCTATCAATTGAGTAAACTTGATGCATAAGTGAAAACATTTTTCTTGAAATTTGTCAGCATCAAAGACAATGCGACTTTGTGACTTTTTAAAAGATGGAACCAATTTCTTGAAAAAGTTAAAAGATAGATCTAAAAAAATCATAGAGCCAAACCTCTCTCACTGCAAACATCGAAATGTTATAGCTTTTTCGGCAAAGTTTTGATGGTATTCAGCATTGATGACCACTGGATGAACACCAATGTCAAATAAAATTGAAATTTTATGCCAAGAGAAATCTCTTGAAAAGCTGTCATCACTTAATCTTCAAAGCTATTTCCATCATTGATCCAAATAAAACAAGTTATAACCATCTATTTAACAACATTAAGTGTTGATCTACATTCCTAATTCTATTTGAATGCTTCATGACTTTGTTGATACTTTTTTTTGGTAATAGAACATTTATAGAAGATTCATTTGGTCGATCTCTTCGGAAAAAAAATCTATGATATATTATATCAATATTAACGGCTTACAGAGTTTAGCTAAGACCTACGACTTACAAGTAGCCCATTTGAGTGTTGATCATTCTTGCTAGAGATGTTTTTTTGTATGGCTGGCCAAGTGGTCACTGGTACAAACACATGGGGAAGATAATTCAAGTGTTCCCAGGGTATAACTAATGTAATCTTGCCTTGGCACCAAAATACATGATGGAGCATATATGTCAATCATTCACATCATTCATCCAATCTAAATATGCCTACATGCTTGTATATAGTGAATAAGTGAATAATAACTATGAATCTCTTTTAACAATCCATGTTCAGGTAGCTAGAAAATTATGTTTAAGTGTTAATATATGATTTGGTTAAAAGAATTAAGTGTCAATAACTAAAATATTCAATATTTTGTCATTATTTTGAAAAATAAAAACTTCTTCAACTTAAAAATGTTTTTTAAAGAATATACATGTTCATGATAATTAAATTCTTTACGTTAGGCTTTATATGAAGCTTGAACAAAGGGATGTTGGAGCCCCAGTTTTTTTACCGTTGTTCCTTTTTATTTCCAATTCAGTCAAAAATTTCAAGAAAATATTGATTTTTATTTGAATAACAAAATTATTAGAGTTTGTCTGATCTTAGGTCGTGCATACAAGATGTATGGACTATGCATATTTAATTTGGTTAATTACCAAAAAAGACTTGGGAAATGTTACTTCTTAAGGTTCGATATGTGTCGGATGGATATGTTCCAAATATGAGCTTCAATTTGTTTCTAACTTTCATTTTCTTAATCCTAACCTAGATCTAGCCTCTCTTGCTTTCTACCTCTTCTTTTAACATCAAAAATAGTCCTTACAAGAAACTGAACTTGCTGGAGAAATCCTAGGCTTCACCAACTACCAGCTTGTCTCAGCTGGAACAAAATATATTTCTCTGGATGGATGACTAGACCCAGTAATCGTACATATCGTCTGGATTTTGAGATAATGTTCCAGATGCCTAGTTAAAAGCCAAAATTTTTAGCTGAAACTTCAGACTGTGCAATTAAGCTTTAAAAGTAATGTGTGAACCTCCTTGTTCTTGGAATTCCTTTTTTCAAACATTTTGATAAGAATGAGGAAGCTGTGCTTGAACGGTTGAATCTACACATTCCATGTCATTCCTTTTAAGAACTTGTTTTTTTAGAATTTAAAATATAAACTCCGATTCAGGTATCACATTGGATAAAGTATACAAATGTCCATATCTAAATATTCCAGGTGAAATAACTTTTCAAAATCATGTGTTGCAGTTTGTCTTCTAGAAAACATCTACTAGGGCGCTAGCTGATAAACTTACATTGAACCTAGAAAAGATAAATGCACTCCATGTTTTTGACCTGTATTTGCAGTTTATTTTGTTACAATGAACATATGCTTTACATCTTATTGAAAATTATTTTTTATTTAGCCTGAAGATTTCTGGTTCAGCGCACCAAAGAAGGGAATCATGGTATTTGCTTTACCAGGGGAACCTGGTCTGACAGAGTTGGCTGGTGATTTTAAAATTCATTTTCATGATCGTCAAGGAGATTTTTACTGGTGAGGGCTTTGTTCTGATTTTCTCATTAATTAGATACAAAAGTTCACTTGGAATGAGTTTGTCTTGATAGCTAGCTGCTTGTAATTTGTTTTTTGTGTTTTTAATTAATCTCTATTCTATATGTATTTATCAATGCGGAAGATTTTTGAACAAGCATTTCAAATATTACCATGTCTACATATAGGAGGATTATATATATTTTTTGATGAGAGCAAGTCAGTTTATGGAGAATTAGACTCCTAGCTTTAACCTCACTGAGATGATAAGAAAGGTGGACATGCAAACTTGGGGGGAGACATGGGGAGAGAAAATACTAAGCAAAGAGATGAGTCAATACTAAACAGTTATCCATAGCCTCAATATTGCATAATAGGTAGCCTTGCATGTGAAGTGTTTGACTTCGTTGGCATAACACAGTAACAGTGCATCAGGAAAACGGTCATCATGAATTCAATTTGAATGAATTGCTGATTCTTCAAATAATTGTAGCACAGAGGCCTGTTAATACAGTTTCTCTGGTTTTCTCTGAATAGCATGGTTACTCTATAAGGGGGAAGGAGGAAGTTTTTAGCTCATTTTGATGTACCTGATTAATGTTCTCTGCAACAACAGTAAGGATGGAAAACATTACTGTTTTAATTTAATGATACCTTGGTGATAACTGGGACAGCATAAGCAAAGGGTCTTGAAAATATTTATTTTATTTTATTTTATTTGTTTATAGATATTTTGGATCTTATAGATTGTATCTGATGGTTTTGAATTTCATTTTATGTCGCCTAACAAATTTTGACATTGTAAATGTTCTCTTTTTCTACTCCTTTTTGTATTGTAACTCTTAAGTGGGATTGATATGAGCTTATCCCGTTCCTTTCTACAGTTGGTTAAATACAACAATGATTGAAAACAGGAAGATTTTGAGCACTTCTGATCTTGACGGCTTTGACAAGGTAAAGTATCACTTGCATGGAAATTGCAATCAAGCATTCTAAATCTGCATTTGGAAAAAAATTCCTTTTTTTATCAGCTTTCCTCTTGATGTTTGCAAACTTGACTGGTTTTTCTTTTCATATTATATCAAATACACAGACATATATAGTATTAGGCTAGGATGCTTTCGAGAGTATCGGGCTCTAAATGCTTCATGGTCAAAAATCTCAAAATGAAAATCTGCACTATTGATCATGATCTATGATATATAAAATACTTGGAAATTAAAATTTTAAATTATGGAGGTCTCTTGCTATGCATCAAGAATGGCAGCAATATTGCTAGTGATCAAACATATGCATGAACTATATAATTTGTAATTTCAAACCATTGATCTTGATCTACACATTTTAAAATATATAAAGATCAAATTTTAGCTAATTTGAATGCTTCTAAATTATAGAACAAACTGAAACATGATATCATACTGTTGAAATGATCAATATTATTTTCCTTTGATGTGTGGGTAAAAGATATAAAATGTGAGATTTTTGGTATTTAACCAATTAAAATATTTGTAGGTTATGATCAAATGTGCTAACTTTCATTTTGGGAGGTCCTTTATTGTTTTTGACTAGGAAGTATTTAGAGTCAAAAACTCTTAAAAGCATCCCACTCTCTCTCTATATAGGGAGTGATGGACTATCCTTCTCTCGAGGGGAAAGTATTTACTCTTCTTGATTCTGAAAATCAGTAATGGAGCATCCAAATTGAAGATCACACTATTAATCATGATCTATACCAATGCAATTGCATAGAAATAAAAGATCAGGTGTTTTGGTCGGGCAAAAATGAATAGTTGAAGTGATGTGAGACCATGTTTGCGATGATCTAAGCATTAAAATCCATTGAATTTTAATCTATATATATTTTTTAACATGTGTAGGTCATGATCGAATAGTAGATTTTTAATTTAAGTGCTTTTTTGTGTATTTTAGCATACTAGTACAATAGAATTCATCTATTTTTGTGTCCACATGATGCATAGATTAGACACCGTCAAAACACGTGAATTTTGATTTCTAGAGATTTTTTGTAGCATGGATCATGATTATTAGGGGGTTATTGCTTTATATAATAGTAAAAGGCTTGGTTTGATAGGCACAATGATGCTGGTTCGAGTCCTCGGGTAACCACTTTATGCAAAAAGAATGCCAAAGATTAGGTTTGTTCCTAGTTTGTCCCTAGTTTGTCCCTCCTAGGACCCCAGATTGCTGGGACCCTGACTGAGTAATATGGTCGGAGATCATGGTCGATGGTGTGTAACTTTGATTTGAATGTCCTATTATTGATTTTGGAATCAAAAGCGAATATCATCTCTTCTCTAGAAGAGCATAGTCTATTTTATATATGTGTTTTTTTAGTATGTAAAGTTTAGAAGTAGTAGGTCACAATCAATGACTTGGATAATTGGTGTCGGGCTGCATCATCTGGTCAAGACTAACGAGATCTGACCTGAAATACAGTTGACTGGACTCTAGTCTGCCTCTATCTCTCTCTCTCTCTCTCTGATATATATATATATATATATATATATATATATAAAATGTATCCTAACTCAGGTTGTGCAGAAAACCAATATTAATATGGTAGAGAAAATACTGTTACAACTACAGCTTCTTTCATGTTTCTTCCTCTTATATTTCATTGTTTCTTACTGCATTTCCTATCTTCTCTTCCTCGATATTCACAAACTCAACTTTATCATGCAGAGAAAATTGCCATCTCCAGGGTTCCAGGTTGAGGTTGTACTTGTAGGTCACGATGGGTCACATCCTCCAAGGCCCACCAGTGCAACTGTCAAGAAGGAATCTGATGGAAGCTCTTCTGCTAGCACTGCCGCACACGAAAATAACACACCACATCCTAAACCTAGTAAGGACCGAGGTAGCCAAGATAAGGATGACGTCTTCTCTGATAGTGAATCAGAAGAGACCAGCTCTTCTAAGAGCAGGCGTGACAAGGTGGCTCGCAATGTAGGAGGGTCTGCCAGTACTGCTAATGGACCTGAAATGAAGGCTTCGCAAGAGGCAGGAACCTTGACACAAGCTGTCGAGCAACTTTCCCTGAAAAGTGAAGGCCAGGCTGCAAAGGCTTCTGATGCTAATGAAGTGAGAAGGGACGGGAACAGTAAGAGTGCAGCAGTATCACGCCCCCCTGATTTGGAATCAAATAGCATGAGTGAATTCAAGGCAATCGCTGCAGATGCTTCTGTCTTTTCATTTGGTGATGAAGAAGACTATGAAAGTGAGTGACCCTGCTGAGATTCATCACACTTTGTACATAGATGCCCGTGAAGGATTTATATTAAAGGTGCAACAAAGAGATGTGTAACGCGTCTGATCTGGGAAGGGCAAGTTGAAATTTTATTTATTCTTGTATTTCATTGCAATTTGTAGCTTTGTACATTTTATCATTATGGTTTTCATGGTTTGGATGAATATATGATTGGATTCAGACCATTTTCTGATGACAATTATTATGGACTGACCACTTTCAATAAAATAATAGCATGGAGTAAGCACATTTTCATGCAAAATACCAGACAATAGCAGCTCCCAAGTGGTTTGAGAACCTTGTGCCAAAGCAGCTTCCCACTGTTCCCTCTGAGAAATGGGTACTATAAGTAAAGGACACAAAAAAAATTACAGAAACAGCTTCTTTCCCATGGAAATGACCTAATTACAAGAGGAAGGAGAGGACTTTACCCAGATGGACCTAAAATGCCAAGCTTGGGTATCATAGGACATGTTATTGTACCACTCGAACACCAAACTAAGGTATCATAGACCATGTTATTTTACTACTCGAGCTTTACAAAAACAATAAGACATCCTAACTAAGCCATCCCATTGTTTATATGCTTGATTCCATGGAAAAAAGAATTTGAATGTTGTTGAAGCACCCATATGTTAATTTCAGTACAACAGGTGGATGGTGGTCCACCATAAGAGGTGGTGGTTGGCGGTGGACTTCGTGAAGAGAAGTGATGCAGGATGACCAAGGTCAGCCTAAGATATGTTAATTTGAAACCAAGTTCAAATTACTCTTGAATGGTTAAGATATGTTAATCTGAAACCAAGTTCAAATTGCTCATGAATGGTTCATTACAAAATCTAGCAGAAACCTAAGTAAGAAAGTCAAGCAGGGCAGATAACCTGCTCCTAATTCAAAATTGATCAGTAGTGTAGATATGGGTCTAAAACTTCGATCTAATAAATTGTTATGTTGGATTTAGATGTTGAAATCAGATCTCAAGTTTTATTAGCTCTGGATCAGTGGATCTATAGAAATCCAAAACTTGGTTCCATTGTAAACATCTACAATGTATATACATGGAGAGAGATAGGCTTGGATATACTCGAGTAGATCTTCATTCAAATTTGGTCAAGTTTAAGTTGGGTAATGAGGATCTCATATTGATAATCTAAGCTGTTGAATGTGATCTATTACTTCTGAATTATCTATACATAAAAAATCATGTGATTCAGTGATCTGTAATCTATGTATAAGTAGTTAAAAAATATGTTATTTCATATTATTTAAACTATCTAATTTTTTTGATTACCTGATGCATCAAATGCTTTAAATCATATAATTTTAGTATATAAGTAATTTAAAAATAATATATTATATTCAATACTTCATATCTACTCAGTGGGATCTCCATTGTTCAGTTTAGACCTAATTAAAAATCCACTGAGTGTAGCAAGTTAATACACACACACACACAGAGAGAGATATACTCACTTTTTGTCCACTTATTCAAAATTAATGCAGTGATATTCAATATTTTTAAGAACAAAGTAGTGCCTTTAAACTTACTCAAAAGAAAAGTTTGTCTAGATTCAAGCGAGGAAACTATGGCTTGATAGCTCAAACAACTGCATCACGGATGCAAACGGTTACGATTTAGGAAAGCCTCTCTCCTCTACCTCCACCCCCCTACCGGCACGTCCCCCACCCCTCTCAAGAGAGTAACGATCACCGTGGCGGTCCCCGCACCCCCTCTACCGACCTCCTAACAGCACACACTCAGTACACCCTAACAAAAACTGCCACCCACACACCTGTGGGCCCCACTCGAAAACGTGTGCTCCGTGCTCCAAATGAAACCGTGTTTGCTGTTCTCTCGGAACAGCCATCCGGGCCTCCTTTTGCCCTCGGCTACGGGGACTAGGGACTCGCCTTATACCCAAGGAAAGAGCCGGTTGAATTCGCCCGACTCTGTGTTCCCCCCGGCCCCCGGTTCTTTTCCGTCTTCTGTTTCGTCAAGCACATGTAAGAACGAAGAGGAAAAGAAAAATCTCTTCTTCTTTTTTTATTGTCTTTTGCTTTGTGTTTTTTCGATTTCGTTCTTGTTTAGATTTCTTGTTCCTGTTGATGCCAATTGTTTCTTTTTTCTTGGATCGATGTGGACTTAGGTGGGGCGCACAATGCGATCTGATTTTTATGCCCCAAGGCCATGATTAATCGGGAGAACAAAGGTATCGTTCCCCCTCGATGCACTAGGTCTTTGAATATTCTTTATTTTTGCTTGGAAATATTGTTTTTGGGTGGGACTGTGGGATGCCCGTAATGCTGATCTCGAGATATTGTATGTTTATTTTCTGGTATTTTTTCCCTGAATGGAAATTGAGAAATTTAATTTATTTATTTATTTGATATTTGGTGTCGATGGTGTTTTGATCTTAAGGGGTTCCGCACGCGATCACCGCTTTCTCTGATGAAAAACTGGTTCTTGGGAAATTTGGAGATGAGTAAGAAGGAAAAGTTTTGATCTTTATTTTGTTTTCCTTTTCATTTCTATGTGGGTGGTTCATTCGAGCGAGCCAGCGAGGGATGGCCGGATTTTTCTTCTAAGGTATCCCTCTGAGAATCTCGTTGAATTCTCTTCATGTATAATAGTATATTGACTATGTTGCTGGAACGAAGGTATGAAAAATTGGGCATGGCATCCATAGTAGGTTCTAGGGATTGAGGATCTGCAGCTGTAGTAGATGTTAGCCGGCTTATGAACTGGAATTTTTGTTATTCCAATGTTAGAGGGAAGATTTTAGTATTTTGAAAATTATCAAAACAAAGGAAAGGAAGTTGTTCAGAACTCCAAGAACTAAGTGTTATTCTTGTATGTGTTATTGTTGATTGCTCCTTTCCTCTTTCTCTGGACTCTTTCCACATATGTTTGCTATATCTCTTTCAAAAACTGGTCAGGAATCAGTTTTCTTTTCCCTTTACCTGCCCTAATATCTAGATCAGATTACATGATGAAAGAAAGAGACCATCTTAACCAACAAGAACACATAAAATTTTGTTCTTTGTGCAAAATAAGGATGGTGTTTATTTGTCTAAAATTACACTCAATGAAGCCCTATGTTATTTCAAATGGGATTTTTCAAATAAAAAATTTGAGGTGTCAGGTTTGCTTCAAAAATCAAAAGGGTTGATGGATAAAACAGAACTTTATATATACATGGTGTCTAATGGCAACATAGATGTGGCAGTCGTAGACATCAAAGTTTCAAGATCTAGATTTGGCTACAAATGTTGTACATGCCTATGTACATAGATATGCAGGAATTTTATAATCAAATCTCTAGAATCACTACACATTTGGCCATCTTTATACCTTATTTGGCAGAACCGGGAACAGTTGCATGAGCAGGTGCAGGTGCAAGGAAGTTGATATTTTAGAAACACTTGATGTTAAGGAGCACTTAGTGCATTTGGATTCGAGAATACTAGGAAGATTCCGAAGTGCACGCATTAGCCTAGGTAGACAATTCCTGTTTCTAAGCTTTATATGACAGATAAATTTGAGATGTGAACAAGCAAAACTGTGACAGCAAGTATGACATGTGCACCCAGAAAAAACAGAGATACTAATCTTTCTTAGCTATATTGTCAAGCGATGCTAGGAAGCATGGGCGCCTTATGCTCCACGTTAAGGTCCTGAACATCCTAAGCTTCTTTCATTGGAAATCTAGCTTCAAATTTCATTTGGATTTGACATAATTGCTGCTTTTCTTTTATCTTTTGTTGGTTGCTCTTTAGAGCAGTTTGTAAAATATGCGACTCATATAACCTCTTGGGAAGAGTTTACATTTTCAATTGAAAGCCTCCATTTCTTTTGCATACAATCTTCATTTCCTTTTGCTTATGTAATCTGTTTGATTGCAGAAACAATGCAAGGAAGCCTTGAGGCAGCCTCAGGAAGCCTCGAGGCATCCTCAGGATGCCTCAGGACCAAGGCGTTTTACTATCACTTGCATGAAAGTGGTAATTCCTTTAAAAGGTTTCCTGAGCCCAAGAAGGAAATGAACATCAATCCTGGTGGTACTGTGGAATCAGGCAATCCATCAAAGAGTGAGTCATCTGCACCACCAAATCAAGCATACAGTAGACCCTTCTACCAACAGGATTTGTACACATGGCCAAACTTGCATCCTGACGTTCAGAAGTTTTGGCAGAGCCCAGTAAATACAGTAGAGACCCATTTCTACCCAATGAACAGGGAATATGCTTTTCCTGTTGAAAATAGGTTTCACTATCTGCCATTCAGGATGTTTGCTCAAGGTTACCCACATGAATTTCAGTTTCAAGAATTTCAGTATTTTGTGGTTATCGATTTTGAGGCAACTTGTGACAAAGAAAAGAATCCACATCCACAAGAGATCATTGAATTCCCATCTGTTTTAGTTAATAGTGTGACTGGGCAACTGGAAGCTTCTTTCCAAACATATGTGCGACCTTCATATCATCAACGTCTAAGCGATTTCTGCAAGGAGCTCACTGGAATTCAGCAAATTCAGGTAGACATGAACTCATTCTTGTTCAGTTGTTTTGATTTATTATGTGAACATACAGCTTTGCTTACATTCCAATTTACTATTTAGTTATTGATGCAAGTATAACTTGTGAACTGCAGTGCTCTTTTTTATTGCCTTCCCTCTTTGCTATCCTCTTATTTTCTTATCTACAACAAATTTCTTATGTTTTTTATGCTTATTGTACTTGCATAATTTGCAGCAGAATTTTCTGCTAAAAAGGTTTACTTTTTCTATTAATATCACTCTTTCTGAAAGATGTGGCTGTTGGTTCCTCTCTGATTTGATGTTTTAATGATTTTGCTGATTCAAAAGAATACCATTTTGATCCTATCTTGTTGGTACTTGGTGCATATTTGTGAACTTCATAGTCTGATACAGAAATTTAGTTCATTATTTGGTTGGAATGCTCTAGAACCTACATTGTACCCTTAAACAAATTGTAGAGAGACACCAGAAGAAAGAGAGTACCACTAGCAAGATTGGGCATGTCTTGTTGTGAGGTGGCCATAGTGTTGATTCAAAAAGATGACATGATGCTATTGATAAATAATGGTTGATGACAAATTTGTCGCAAATTGTTGACTCCAAAAGATGGCATGAGGCTCAGGCATGCACAGATAATGGATTGTGGGCACAAAAAGCGAAGTTTTTGTTATTAAGAGGCAGTGTGCGAAGAGATTGGTGGTTAGGTTCGTGAGCAAGCTTACATGCTACTGAGGACAGATTGAAGGAGCATGTAGTTAATTACAGAAGTTAGATTTTGGGCCAAAATCTAACATAAGCATTATATGGTATTGCTAATGATTGAGCAGTTCAGAACTGCATGTTGATGAATTACATCGTTGTTGAGGTGAACCAGCTGGTGAAATTGACTATTAGCTACATTTTTTGTCTAGTGAAGTTGATGGCGATTAAGTAATCATAGCAATGGATTCCAGAATTGCAAGTATTAATAACAAGGCAAGGCATCAGTATGTGCAAGACAGGGCAAGGTAGTTGAGGCTTCTGGCAAGAAACTTTAGATGTTGAGCTGGGGCTGAAAAGGGCAAAGGAGTAAGAGATGGAATCAAAGGTTAGATAGTTGGTCTTGAAGCTGTAAGGATATTAAGGCGTTCACAAGCTATAAGGATATCAAGGCATTCACAAGTATTCTTAATGCAAGATGTTTGAATAACTGGTGCATGTATGACAATAGCACATCTTGTGGTACTTCGGCCCGGACATAATTGTTTGGTGAGTGAGACAAGTCCAACATAAGTATGTTACCAGAGCTCGATGGTTAAAGAAGCAGGCACAGAAATTGAGAGATTTGACCGAGAGGTGAGACAAAGGACAACACCAAGACAATTTGATGTTGCAACAAAAGAATACCATTTTTTAGCAATGATTGCATGATAGGTTATTGGTACAAAATGATAGTTGCACTTCATCAAAATGAAGAATCACTCTTGATCAGATGGTGTAAGTCGAGGGTGAAGATGTGAAAGCCTAGAAGTTGACTAAAGAAGGTAAGCCTTGAAGCAGAAAGATGATTCTCTCTCAAATCAGAAATAGAGTTGAGAAGCTTAATTTCAGATAATAGGGGAGATGATACTGCACTGAAAGAGTAACTCGAACTTCTGTAGATGATGAGGTCATACCAAAACTTTTGTGGTTCATGGAGTCAGCTCTCTCGACTAAAGCTGCCCTGGCCATCAATTTGCACCAATTTCATGATGGTTTGATGTTGATAGCAGCTTGTGAAAAAAATCTGCTCAATACATCCATGAGGCCTTCTTGGCTTGATGTTGTGATTATGGATGGACCATTTTCAAAGGAAAAGGTTTGAAAGATGACGATCTGACAAAGTAAAAGCTTGACCTTTAGGGAGTGTTGGTTAGTGATCAGTACCTATGTAAGAGGTTTGGAAGATGATGATTCAACTGAAACAAGGTAAAAGCTTGACCTTTTGGAGAGTGTTGGATAGTGATGAGAACCCGTGGATGAGAGACTTTTGATGTGATGAAGAAACCCTTGCAACTAGTTTAATTTCTTTGGTAGAGATTGGTGAAGGATATTTGTATCTTTTCCCATGAGACTTTGATTTTTTTTTAAGCAAGGTATACATTCAAAAAATTCATTAAAAAGAGATTAAAACTCGGCTGAAACTTGCCAAGTCTTTTATGATTCAGTTGGATCAACAAGTCAAAAAAAGATTGAGCCACATTGTCAATTTTCTTTTTAAGATCTTGACTCAGTCAAGCTAGAATATTAGGTGATTATTTTGGTAATGCTATTCTCTATTTGATTTAGATATGATTATCATTGTCGAATCTATGACATCTAGATTAGTAAAATATCAAATTTAAATTAATTAAAGCATATTAAAGATTAGTATATAGATACTTAGATTAAAATATTAAAGTAGATCGAATTTAAATTAATTATAGATACTTAAATTAGTAAAATATTTTTTAGTGATTTGTAAATGTTGAGTTGTTTGTTTTTGAAGGAAGAATTTCGTAAAAGCAATATGATTTATTCTATAAGAGTTGATATTAACATAAGATCATGTGACATGATAATATTAATCTTTTTTTTGTCACCTTTTTTTATTAAGAACAACTAAATTATCTTTACAAGATTTTGATCATTTTTTATTATTTTTTTTTAAGTGCATGCCTTCCTAAATATGCGTAATTGTATGAATACTCTTGCAAAGTTGCCATTTACATGTGTATCCTTATAAAGTTTTTTTTTTGCGTGTTTACCTGTAAGGGTATTTTAGCCATTTCAAATTTAAATTGTTTATTTTTAACGGCGTTAGATGGTATGGGTACATATATAGAAAAGAAAAAAAAAGGGTATATATGCAAAATAAGTATTTTATGAGGGTATACATGCAAATAGCAATTTTACGAGGATATTCATACAATTTAGTATATTTTGGAGGGTATACATGCAAAAAACCCTAAACTAAATCTGAATTGTTTAAACAGATTTCAGACTTCAACTTGCTCCTCATGAACGCCGTTTCGATGGATTCTTAGATTGATGATCACTTCATTTCAGCCCGTTGTTGCCTGGATAGATGCCTGAAAGCCTTTCAGACTGGTTTTTCCATCCTTTGCATCCTCCCTTAGTGTGCAATAAGTGATCAAATCAATCACTGCTACACTCCATTTTTCTCCTGTGATCGAATTAATTTTCCATTATTCAATTAAGTTTGAATCTTATAATGCATCATCAATTGTTTTTCATTTATTCAACAAATATTCATGAACTACAGAATACTAACAATATTTAGTTTTATTGTTGACGTTTTTTTGCTTTTGTTTATAGTTATTGCTCTCCTATGCTTGTTGTTTGCCTAAATAAATATGCAAATATATTAAAAAATTTCCATTTTCTATTTGATTTTTTTTCTAACTTTGTGTTATCCAAATCTTTTTCATACTTTTAGCAATTCCATTCATCCTTTCTTAATTTCTGTAATTTACATTTAGCAAAATTGTTTCGAGATTCTGAACTTATCGCTATTCTTCCATTGGAATATTGCATAATCGCCAACCTCCTTACAATCTCTTTTTCAATTTTATTCCCTTAAACCTCTTTGTTCCTTTGCTGTTTGATGACCTTCTTAATTGCTGGTCTCTTTCACATTCAGCACTTCATTTGTGGTGTTGCTTCGAGATTACTCTTTTCTCCTTTAATGAACTTTATCATTGACAAAAGTTACTTTTATTCTCTCATATTATGTTATTTCTCATTCATTTTGTTTGTTTCAGCTCCCACTAAATGCATTTCCTGCCATTCGGATATTTTAGTGGTCATACTCTTTGGAGGTTTACCTTTGAGATGAATAAAAAATAGAGGAAAAGAAAGGAGGAATAGAATTGCCACCGGCGTGTGAGACTGGGGATCACTCTAGTACGCTTAGCCAAGCCTAAATGTGGATATGGATGGACTATCTTGTGGTTATGTCGTACTTGATCTCAGAGTCCATCTTATATAGAAGTTCTTCAACGTTCAGATTCCGTAACCAAAGGGAAGTTGCGGCAACTCCATTCTGTCCCTTTTCCAAAGGATAGATTAGTTTTCCAATGGATAAATTAGTTTTGAGGTCACATAATTATTGCAATGGAGTGCCAAGATACTCCGTATTTTTTGGGTTTCATGGCCACAACAGTCAACATCTCATATGTTATTTCCCTTTCAGCAGAGGAAAAATAATACTTTTATGAAAATTATCTTCGCTTTTAACTATTTCTCTCTTAAAATCACTTCTTTACTATTTGATCTGACATATCACTACCTGATGTAAAATATTGTGTGCAATTACATGTCATAGTAAAGTTTCTTTTAATACTTTCTAATTAACTAAGCCAATTGGAAGTAAAGAATAGGTCATCATGCAGTAAGTTTTTTTTTTTTGGTGTGCGGAACCATTTTTTGATGATACACTTGGACACTTGCCCTTCCTAGTATGACATATGTCACATCAGGATTTCCTGTAAGTAGGCAACAGAGCTATGTGTATACTTGCAGCATAGGTTAGGTGGGGTTTTTTTTCTCTGTAAGTGACCAAATATATCTTGGAAAAATACTTTTGCTGTGCAGGGTCCTTAAATTTGTACCTGCAGCAGTGCAAATTTATTTCCCACTTTTGGTTCTTTCAGTCCAAATTTTTATGCAGCTAATCAGTTTCTTTTTTACCAAACTGTTATATCTTTTTTTTTTATGGAATGACATAAAGTCAGAATGCATGCTCAATTATGGATTACTGCTTTGACATATCATGAATGCATTTCAGTGATTCTGTTTCATTTTAAATGCTTATTTTTAGTGATTTATTGCTCAGAGTATAGGTGAGATCTCAAGTATGCAACCATATGATATGTTTAATATAATTCTGTTGAGCTTTCTGTTATAAAGGTTTTATCCTTTTTATCTTATGAACAAATATGAAGGATCCATGAAAACCCCATGAATACATGCAATACATTTATTGTTAATGTTATTTAGAAATTCGTTTAGAAGTTTGTTGAGGATGACCTAATCATACACTTTAGTTATTGCAATATCCATGATTAAGTGGGAAGCGTACTAACTACAGAGCTTTATGGTGCTGGCTTATATTTTGTTTTGCAAGAGAGATTAAGCTGCAGCTATGCCATAGCAATAAATTTATGCTAATATATAGCAGCAACATTTTTTTTTGATGTGCTAGTAAAAGGAAGGTATTGACCTTTGACATTATGTGCATTTCAGGTGGACAGTGGAGTTCCTCTATGTGAAGCTTTACTTATGCATGATAAGTGGTTGGAGGACAAAGGGATTAAGCAGAAAAACTTTGCTGTGGTGACATGGTCTAACTGGGACTGTCGTGTCATGTTGGAATCAGAGTGCAGATTCAAAAGGCTCAGGAAGCCTCCCTACTTTAATAGGTAATTGATTTGACAGGGCTTTCATTTTCAGAGAAATTAATCTTGTCTTTTCATATATACAAGAATCATATCCTTGTCAAATCTATTGAAATTTTTTTTCCTTCTTTTCTTTTTCTTTTTTTTGGGGTATGCCTCTCCCTGGTAGCCTTTATATGCTTCAAATTTTGTTTTCTGTTTATTCTTTGTGACTTCCCCTCTATCTTCTAATTTGGGCACAATAGGAAGGTGTTGTTTCTTTCATTTGTTATTATTTGGTCATATTTTTTTGGTTATATTTGTCAGAGCCATGGACTCTAAACAGCTGTTTTTGGCATATGCATACATGTAAGTGGCTATGACCTATTGTAACCATGTATGTTGTTATTCCTCATTCTAGTGGATTCCTATAAATGCCACTCTCCGACCCTTGTTTTCATCATAGCTAGAAGTGCGCTTTATAAGATCTTTGTTATAGCTTTAACTCTTTAAGAACTTATAGCAAAAGAATAACTCATCCCTTTACTGTTGAACAAGGTTGCCTTCTCATCCTTTACCTTGTTTTTCCAAAATACAATTACTTGCTTGCAAAATCCATTGACTTGGTTGCTTCTGGCCTTAACAAGTTGCTGGAGCCCGACCATGGCCTAATGCATCTGTTGAAATTTTTCCAAGCATTATAAACTTATATTTGGAATTTTCAATCAGTGAAAGCAGGTTGAGCTCGTTGATTTTGCTTGATTCCCTTGGTTATGGCAAAGAATGTCTTAAAACACCTTTTCCAGTTATTCGTTTCATGTCGCTTTTCAAGTCCACAAACCTTTTGTACTTGCATATATTCCCCCATCTTTCTCATAAGTGCCTTAAAGCTGTCTTGCCATTTGAGACATCCATAGCCCTAATAATAACCATGAAACCAGCCCAAACTTGTTCCAACTAATCTGTCTCTTCTTGATTTGCCTATTTTCTTTTAGATCTTGTTGACTTCATTGGATCCCTCTTATGCTATCTTTGGTCATTTCCAAATGCTTCGTGGATGTTCATGTGGGTCTTTCTAGCTCTGATACCTGAATATTTCATTTTTAAGCTGCCTGGAAGCGTCAACATTTTCAGATACTTGGACATGGCACTACAGGATGCAAAACATCGGGGCATTCCACTTTGAAATATCATGCTGACATCAGCAAAAGTATTTGACACTCTGCACTATTTTTGGAGTGCCAGGGTACTCTTAGTTTTTAGTGTTTGACACTTCAAGCATGGTGTCATTATATTTTCAGGATGAAGTTATCATAGTTATATTAACACTGTAAGTATCTTAAACATCTTAGGTTTCTTTATATAAACCTAGTGAATAAATTAAACAAGTTGCGGACTCATGGATATTCCGCTGAATTTATTTAGTTTTTCTCAATAAGCATCAGAAAAAATAAACATGTGTGCATGTATATGTAATATATATGTATGTATTTATGTATACATATAAACACATGTGCATGTGACTAGCGACTCTTCTTCATGTTTATGGCCACTGTTAGATGTTACATGTACTTGACATAATCTTCTTCCTTCTAGCAGCACTGGATTACTTTTAGAAGATGTTGTCTTCATACTTGTTGTCATGTCAACATGGATTGTAATAGCATGACTACTTTACAATTCCAGTTTGTCTGTTTATTCCCAATCCCTATGCTATGTCAGTTCTTAATTTTTCTTCTTAATTGCTTGTTTTATACTTGAGATTTCTTTTGATATTTTGGTGTCTTGTTTGATTTTGCCTCCATAAATTATCATCTTTGGTTGATACTTAATGATGCCAGGAAAAATAAAAGGGGGAAGACAAAACAACGAGCAAACCAACACCACCCAGGAATTTAAGAATAATGGCAAACACAAAATCTTCAAGAACAAGAACAGTGGATAGACAAAAACTCACCACCCAAAGAAATCCACCCTAGGGATACAGAGTTCTAGTGATCACCACTCACAGGCAATCTTTCTGAGATACAGAGCAAAAACACGCTCACCACCCAAAGAAAAGCCCAGAGATAGAACACCCAAAAGAAGAAACTCGTCAAGCCAAAGGCTTAATCCTTAATTCTCTCAAACTTGAAATTAATTTCTGAAAACATAACTTAGGGCATGCCTTTATATAGGCATATTTGGAATGCTCTTCAAGCAATTACAATAAATAATCCTAAACTTGGGGAGAAAGAAAAATACCATAATTAGGCGTTCCGTAAGAAAGAAAAATACCATAATAGACATTCCATAAATAGCCTTTGCTTAGGCATAAACCAAAAATAAATTGCCATAAAAAAAAGGCTCCTTAAGCACCCGTGTCACTTAAGCTCATTGTCAGTATCTCTAGAGTTCTTAATCCTGACGCCTGTTCTAGGAGCTCCCCCTCTCCCAATACTCCTTGGTATGACCATGCCTTCCCAATCTCATCTATTGACAATCTTGCTGATTTCTTATCATGATCAAGAGCATCACCCTCGTTTTCATTGGTACGACTTCTTCTGAAATATTTGTAATTTAAAACAACTTGTTTTCGCAGAGAGTAGTCTAGACTTGCGGGATTGGCAAGCTCCCTTAACCCTCAAGATCTCTCTTTCATGCCTCTCAAAGAAGTGAATCCCACCGACACCAGAAGATATCCTATAGATATCTTCAGAAAGGATCATATAGCATGCACTCTCAATATCTAGTAGGCATTAGCGAGCTCCCAGACTATAACCAACTTGAGTATGAGGTTTGGTGCCAGAGTTATGGACCATATAAATGTACTCTGCTTCCATTTAGTACATCGAGTGGATCCATTGCATTGCTGCAAAATAACCAAGGACATCTATAAGTTAGAATATGTAGAGTTTTTGTGCAGCATTTTCTCTTGATCCAATATTCCACTTAAGTGTTTTAAACCTCAGAACAAATGTTTGTGTTTCTATCATCTTAGCCATAAGAACCTGATAATCTCAGATATTTCAGGGAATATTTTATCTTGGGTTACAATCATGTGACAACTAAGTATGTTGTCACTTCTAAATGACTTCAGACTACCCGCCAACTATCAAACTATTATAGGTAGCAATATTTTCCAATCTGGATTTATTCTCATCGTCTATATAATGTCTTATTTTCAGGCTATTTTGCATTTGACATCAAAATGATTTCCTTGTTCCTGAACTTGTATGCAGGTGGATTAACTTGAAGGTTCCATTCCAAGAGGTGTTTGGTGGTGCGCGTTGCAATCTAAAGGAGGCAGTTCAGCTGGCTGGCCTTGCATGGGAGGGTCGTGCTCACTGTGGCCTTGACGATGCCCGCAACACTGCTCGCCTCCTTACCCTCCTCATGCGCCAGGGCTTCAAGTTCTCCATAACCAACTCACTAGTATGGCAGCCTGGGGATCGCCCGCTGACATGGCCGTCACCACCTGACCACCCAGTGGACTCTGGCCAGCAAACTCAGAGGCTGAAAGAGCTGCTGGTCCCTGCCTTCCAGTTCCATCCTTTCATGGACCCCACCACCGGAGAGAGGTGCAGCTACTGTTTTTGTGGGGTCAGGTGCAGCAAGTCTGTGGTTCGCAAGCCAGGGCCAATGCAGGGCAGGTGCTTCTTTGGGTGTGGGAGATGGACGACTACAAGACGTGCCTTCTGTAATTACTTCAGGTGGGCCTCGCCTTAAATCAAGGAGAAGATTTGTGGTACTGGAATATATTCTCAGGAAAATCAGTTCTATACAAGGGGCGCAGTTTAACCTTAAAAAATAGTTGGGAAAGCAATAAGACTCTGCAGCTTACTGGGCTGTTGCTTCCATATATATATATGTTGTTACTGTTTGTCTTTGTTTCTGTTACTAGAACCCTTAGGTAGTTGTCTGACCTCTCAAACTGACTTCTTATTGACAGAAGAGAAGGGGGATGAATTTGCTGCTTAGGGTGCTTTGCATGCATAAGACATGTTTGTTTGTCTAATGAGCTATTAGGGTTGGACCTTGTTCTTTTTTTCTCTTATGGAAATCTGCTGAACTTCTTGCTTGGGGCGATGACTATTGCTTCTATTAAGTTCTGATATGAGAAGAGGATAATTGAAGTATATGTAACAGAAGTTGCATACCAACTCAGCTAATGATTAAGATGTATATTTCTAAGGAAAGGGAGACTATGTGCATGAAGCTGTGTATCTAATTTACTATATTTGCTGTTGATATCTTATGCTCAAGGCTTTCGGATGTTGTTGGTACTGATTATCAATCAGGTATTCAAAGACAGGTGGTAAACTTAGACACAAGTGATGAATATGTACATTGAATATGTTGTTTCAGCGCATGTCTTCCTTTTTATTCTGATTTTCATAGGAAAAATCTTGCAAAATGATGTAAAGAGGAGTAACTTTTTGGAAATATAATTTCAAGATGTTGGATGATAATTTGACATGGTATAAAGTGGCTGTATGCTACGGCGGAAGCATGGTGAAAAATAGCAGGCAAAATACGTAAGTAGGGAGGCATTTTATGGGTGACTATAGACATGCTTACCTGCTTTCTTTTCCCTCTTGAATTGCAGGTGATGCCTTGTTGCATTTCTGAATTTGATTCCCTCAATGATTGGTAAGATGTTTTGGTTGGGAGTTGGAATTTGGTTATGGAATTCAGCATGGAAAATGACCAAAAATTATGTCTGACCAATGCAATGATCGAAGGATGTTAAATCTTATGCTCTATTTTGTTTCTTTGATGTGTGCACTCCAATGCATTGGCAGATCATTTAGTATTTACACTAAATAAATCGAACTCATCTCTCATATTTTTCATGGTCGTTAGTCATTTTACTCGCTGCATCCTTGCAAGATTCCGTCGGGTGGTTCTATATACACCCCCCCTATTGCTCAGGACACCCCCCAAAAATTAAAAAAAAATTAAATACTCTCTACACCCCCCCCATTTGCTAAGGACACCCCTAAAAAATTAAAAATTCCTAAATTACCCCCCACCCTCCCCACCCCCTCACCTAAATTGCTCTCTACACCCCCCAAACCCCCCCCACCCCGCTCTTCCCCTCCAAAACACCTCGCCAACGCCCAAAACCCCCCCGTTCCCCCTTCTCCCTCTCGTCACCGGCATTCTCCCGATCTCCGACCACCTCGCCGGCTTCTCCCGGAACCACCTCGCCGGCTTCTCCCGAAATTTTTTTTTTCACGGTTCGTGCTCCGTTCGGTACTGGATCGCCAAACAAAAGGCTTCTGTTCGGCTGAACAGTGCCGGACAGAAGCCTTCTGTTCGGCACTGTGCAGCCGAACAGATCTGTTCGGTTGAGGGTTGCCGAACAGAAGGCTTCTGTTCGGCACTGTTCAGCCGAACAGAAGCCTTTTGTTCGGCGATCCAGTGCCGAACGGAGCACGAACCGTGAAAAAAAAAAAATTTCGAAACAAGGTGGAACACGTACCTTTGCGGCCGATTCTTCGTCCCAAATCACTAGTTGTTTGTCCATGCTTCGAATGGGGCTTAAATCTCCTTCAAAGATCGCCTAAACGATGTAAATGGATCGAGGGGTTTAAGGGGGGTTTGAGGGATGTTTTTTTTTTTTCTTTTCAAAACGAAACGGAGGAGGAGGAAGGGGGGGTGTATGAGAAAATTTCAAGGGCAATATGGTAATTACACTAAAGGTTAGTTTGGGTATTTTTTTTTTGGTTTTTGGGGGGTGTCCTTAGCAATAGGGGGGGTGTATATAGAACTACCCGATTCCGTCCAGCTCGGGCAAGGGTAGTTCTATATACACCCCCCCTATTGCTCAGGACACCCCCCAAAAACAAAAAAAAAAATACCCAAACTAACCTTTAGTGTAATTACCATATTGCCCTTGAGATTTTCTCATACACCCCCCCTTCCTCCTCCTCCGTTTCGTTTTGAAAAGAAAAAAAAAACCCCCCTCAAACCCCCCTTAAACCCCTCGATCCATTTACATCGTTTAGGCGATCTTTGAAGGAGATTTAAGCCCCATTCGAAGCATGGACAAGCAACTAGTGATTTGGGACGAAGAATCGGCCGCAAAGGTACGTGTTCCACCTTGTTTCGAAATTTTTTTTTTTCACGGTTCGTGCTCCGTTCGGCACTGGATCGCCGAACAAAAGGCTTCTGTTCGGCTGAACAGTGCCGAACAGAAGCCTTCTGTTCGGCAACCCTCAACCGAACAGAAGCCTTCTGTTCGGCTGCACGGTGCCGAACAGAAGCCTTCTGTTCGGCTGCACAGTGCCGAACAGAAGGGTTCTGTCCGGCTCTGTGCAGCCGAACAGAAGCCTTCTGTTCGGCACTGTGCAGCCGAACAGAAGGCTTCTGGTGCCAAATCGCGTGCCGTGCTGAATTTTGTGCCGAACAGATCCTCTGATTCATTAATTCTCCGTGCAAGGCCAGGTCTTGCCACTGGCACCCTCTTAGGCTTTGCTGCCTTTTTTGGAGGGGAACTTTGTCCAGGGTCAGCTTTGATTGGAACAACATTTGGAGGTACCTCAGGGGGAGGTGGAGGCAGAACATCAGTCGTATCAGATTCAGGGTCAAACCCCCCACGGGACTCCATCTCCTCAGGGGGAGGTGGAGGCAAGACAGTAGAGTTAGATTGATTGTTTATATATGTACAATTTTTGAAAGTTGTAAATTTTTTTGGCCTCTTAGAGTCATGTACTGTGAAACTCCATCATCAATATAAATCAAAAAATATCTGTCTTCGCATTGTTAGATTGATTGTTATGTGCACTGTTATATTTGTGTAAAATAGAACGGGCCAGGCTTTACAAAGATTACACGTAAATGTACCAAAAATATATATTTTTCATTAATATCAAAGGCTTTACAAAGATTACAAAGGCTCCATCATCAATCCCTATGACGCCATCGTCGACGCGTGTACTGCTGTACGTCCGAATGAGAGGGTCCTGGATCCGAATGAGAGGGTGCTGTACTCGGGCCAGGCTCATCACCCAGAAGTACCTGATGCATCTGAGAAATAGCATCATATAGGTGCCCGGCACCTAGTGACGTAGCCTCTGAGGGACCCATCCGTACAATGTCGGTACTGATACCGAGTGCAGCTGCATTACGCCGCCGGTGCATGTCAGCATCATCATGACCTCCCCTAGCTCCAGAATGAGTACTCGAGCGCAGATGAGGAGGCTGAACTGCAACGTGCGTGATACGGAGATACCACTCCATGTATCCCGATACGCTGTCTGATGGCCGGGTAACTGGGTGGCTCCTGCTCGCCTGGCTCAGCACGTGGTCCTCCCACCGCTCCCAAAGCTGATCCATATAGGAGTAATGTATCCGGTACGAGCCTGCTGTGGAACCTCTGTTGGCTCGCGTAGGGGCTAGTGGCGCTCGAGGGATGGTCTGAATACGACCAAACTGTCTAAGAACCCTTTCTGGATGATAGGGTTCTACGATATCAAGGCACTTGATGGAGCCACTAAAAAATGCGACGGGTATATATGGGCGATCTCCCCGAAGCCGATGATGGGGATCCCAAATAACCTGCAAAACAAAAGGTCCATTTCAGTTTTATACTATATCGCATATTAAAAGTACTGACAAACACAAGCAAATGGTAATATGATACGTACCTCATCGATGCTCAAAAGGTCCAATGACTCACGTAGAACCACTAAATGGTCCATCGTGGTACGGAATGGAGTACCGGGCATCCAGCGGTGCACGCGGGGACTGGCATCAGTATACTCGAGCGACGGGTGAGGACTGAGTGCTGGAAAATGCTCATAAATCCATGCCTGCAGAAGCGTCATATAACCACTGATCTGTCTCACTGATGACCTCGACGCAATCCCCAACTGCCGATACAAATATGCTAAGGCAGCTGTTACCCCAGGCATATGTGCTCACCCTATCCAGATCCCGCAGTAAACACAGATACGCTATAGGCACCCTGGTCCCACTCTTATCAGCAAAGAGTGTGCAGCCTAACAAAATAACAAATAGGCTCGTGCTGCACACTCTATCCTCTGCTGCCTGTCTCTATCAGATACAGAGTGAAACTGAGTCCTCAGCCACTCCATCCTCACAGACTGACCGCGCGATGACAGTACCTCCTGACGCGCGTCTCCAGCTAACACCCCCAACAACTCCACAAGTATCTCCTCAGTATCCCGATCACTCATCCTCTCAGGAGAAACTGATACTGAGGAACCTGCGACAGGAATCCCTAAAATGGCGGATACATCATCCAACGTGATAGTGATCTTGCCAAATGGTATATGGAAGGTGTTCGTCTCGGGCTGCCATCTCTCTACGAAGCCCGAAATCAGAATCTTATCGATGAATCGATAAGAGCACTGTACTAACTCTACGAGGCCCGACTGCCTCAATAGTGCTCTGAACCTGGTATTTGGTTGGTTTGAAGACCACCACTTCCATTCACCAACCTTGGCAGTATGGTTCATGCACTTTAGTGGAGCTCGTTCCTGTAATATAAATGTATAATTACTACTACTTTATAAACATCAATAAACAAAATATAATGCTATAACAAATAAACAATACCTGTTGCCTCCAGATGGAAGCTGCTATATGCGTCCTGAAACTGATCAGGACGGACTCATCCTCTGGACCTCCTAGACATGGTCCAACGGACTCATCGTCTTCGCCCCTAGCGGCATATCATCATGCTCTGACTCAGGAGAGTCCGATGGCATATGAGCAGGCTCGGGAGAAGCAATCCTAGCACGACGTCTCCTAGCTGACGCCGTAGGTCTAACTCTGGCGGGACGGGGATCCATGTCTGAAAATATAGAAATTCAATGTTAGGCTATATCAAAGAAAATAATTCAATTGCATACATAAATGTTCGGCACAAAATTCAGCACGGCACGCGATTTGGCACCAGAAGCCTTCTGTTCGGCTGCACAGTGCCGAACAGAAGGCTTCTGTTCGGCTGCACGGTGCCGGACAGAACCCTTCTGTTCGGCACTGTGCAGCCGAACAGAAGGCTTCTGTTCGGCACCGTGCAGCCGAACAGAAGCCTTCTGTTTCGGTTGAGGGTTGCCGAACAGAGGCTTCTGTTCGGCACTGTTCAGCCGAACAGAAGGGTTCTGTTCGGCGATCCAGTGCCGAACGGAGCACTGGAGGCGGGGGGGGGGGGGGGAGCTACCTCGAGGTGGTCGTGGAGGCGCGGCGAGGTGCTCGTTGCTCGGGAGATGGCCGGGGAGGTGGTTCCGGGAGAAGCCGGCGAGGTGGTCGGAGATCGGGAGAATGCCGGCGACGAGAGGGAGAAGGGGGAACGGGGGTTTTGGGCGTTGGGAGGTGCACTGCACCGACCGGCGACGAGAGGGAGAAGGGGGAGACGGAGGGGGTTTGGCCGCCGGCGAGGTGCTTGAGGCTGGTTTTTTGGGCGGAAGGGTTACGGGTGTTTTGGAGGGGAAGAGCGGGGTGGGGGGGGGTTTGGGGGGTGTAGAGAGCAATTTAGGTGAGGGGGTGGGGAGGGTGGGGGTAATTTAGGTATTTTTAATTTTTTAGGGGTGTCCTTAGCAAATGGGGGGTGTAGAAAGTATTTTAATTTTTTTTTAATTTTTGGGGGGGTCCTGAGCAATAGGGGGGTGTATATAGAACCACCCCTCGGGCAAATCTTGCTTTGCACGTTTACCCTCGAATTTAAAGATAATTACCAGGAAGGCTAATGTATGGCTGGCGGCCAAAACACGAGCCGTTATCTGAACAAGACATGGGAGTTCACAACACAGTGAAGAGTTGGAGTTCACAAAACTGCGAGAAAAGGCTCTCCTTCGGCGCCTCCCAAACCGTGTCATCATCAATGGCAGTAGAGCTTCGATTGAACCTGCCATGTACGATGTTGAGAAAGATGACATCCATCGCGTCGATCCAGCGCTCGTTCCGTCTCGATCTCTTCCTTCTTCTTTTCCTTCTCTCCATCCCTCGCTCGATCTCCGAACTGAATCCGATGCAAGGGGTGAGCGTTTCCGAGAACCCTAGCCGGTCCTAAAATCCCATTCCTTTGTTCTCTGATCTAATTCTAGCGAACCTGATGAAATACTGGTGTAAATTTTATAGTTCTGTGCTATTGCAACTGATTCGGACTGCAGCTCGTCATTTACGAAGATTTTGATCAAGGGAGGGACCGTAGTGAACGCTCATCACAAGGAGGTAGCGGATGTGTACATCGAGGACGGTATCATTGTGTCTGTGAGACCTAATATCAAGGTCAGGTTCCGATGATAATTGTTTGTCTTTGTATATAATTTCTATTGATTTTTTTTTAATTTCTTTTACTTGGACGTGGATTGGAGTCGTTCATTACTCGTATAATCTATGTAAATAGAAATCGTGGAAGCTAAAATTCAATCCCTTTAGATCTAGGGCTTCAGTTAAGTTCTTTCATACAAGCTGCTGGTCCTGAGTACTCCAAAATAAATCTCAGCCTCCGTAGTTAATGCTGTAATTGCACTATTCTTTTGCTACCTCGTTGTATTAGTTAAATGAGGGCTTGTTTGTTATTGTTACTGTAACCTGTTTTGTGTTTTCGTTTCCTTACAAATAAGTGAAATGCCACATGGAGATTGATGTTGAAGGCAGCATTTGCATGGGACTCCTGCCATTTCTTGCTTTTATTGTCACTTTTAATGTGTATGTGTGGGAGGGTCCAGCCTCTTCATTGGTTCTAAGCCTGAATGCATCTCCTTAGTAAACAGTCTCTGGTCAATCTGCATGTATTAACCAGCTCAAATGATTTTCATTGTCTTTATCTATCCATGTTGATACTCCTAGATCTTAATGTTTTTAAATACTGTGAATTCTAACTCCATATTTCCTTGTTATATTAAAATTACAGCTTAGCAACCTTGACTGTGCTACTAATCTTATTGTCACGGCTAGTCATTTTGATTTCTAATTTATTACAAAGTTATACTTCCTTCAGAAGTGTTTTGTTCTTCTTTCTTTTCTTGTGTATTGCTGTTGCAATAAATATGCATTTGAATCTTTACTATAGGTTGGGGATGATGTGAAAATACTTGATGCAACAGGGAAATACGTCATGCCAGGTCTGTTTAAATTTTATTATACAGTCATTGTAACAACCATATTTTTGATGTCATTGCATGAAGATAAAGAGTAGATATCTTAATTTCTATCTGTAAGCAGATGATAACTACAGGGGTCTCTATCTGCATTGGAACAGGCGGGATTGATCCTCACACTCACCTAGAGATGGAGTTTATGGGAACTGTGATGATAGATGATTTTTTCACTGGTCAAGCTGGTGCATTGGCAGGAGGGACAACCATGCACATTGACTTTGTTATACCAGTTAATGGAAGTTTATCTGCAGGTTTTGATTCCTATATGAACAAAGCAAAAACGGCAGTAATGGACTATGGTTTTCATATGGCCGTCAACAAGTGGGATGATGAAGTTGCTAAAGACATGGAGTTAATGGTTAAAGAGAATGTTTGTATAATTTATGCTACTCCAATGGAAACTTATTTTGATTCGTGAATAAGTGTTTGATTCTGAATCCTCATATGAAAGCAGCTTAATCTGGCTGTTTTGTTTTATTATAAGTGAACCTTCCTAAAATTTTACATTAATATCAGGGATCAACTCTTTTAAATTCTTTATGGCATACAAAGGAGCATTGATGGTCAACGATGAGCTTTTAATTCAAGGCTTGGAAAAATGCAAGTCCCTTGGAGCATTGGCTATGGTTCATGCAGAAAATGGAGATGCTGTTGCTGAAGGACAGAAAAGAATGATAGATCTTGGAATAACAGGTCCGGAGGGGCATGCTCTTTCAAGGCCTCCAGTGGTGATTCTCAAAACATGTCTCTTGTACTGTACAATGTTAATAGTAGCTCTTCATTTTACTTTCAAGTTGTTAGTAAGTTTTAGGCTATTTTTCAATTTGACTATTCCTTTTTTATATATAGTTTTTGTCTTTCCTCTTTATTGAATTGCTTCTTCTATTAGTTTCAAGAATCTGTTGCTTGAATCTATACTTTGCTACATACATATGTTGATATAATTGTTACTAGGGTTTTAAAAAAAAATGGTACTGGAGGTTTTTGGCCAGAGGCATACAGTACCGGGCCATCCCGTGCCGATACATGGATGGAGCTTCGTACCAATACAATATCGGGATGGCGATAAATCATTTTTTATTCTTTTTTATTACTTTTTTGCATTTTATACATGATGAAGATGTTTGGCTAGCTTGTTTTGTATTTTTTAATATTGAAGGATTTTTTAAAGGCTATGCAATAATTGAGTGTCGATATCAGTACAAATACTTAATTATCAAACAACTAACAATATTTATGAGTAAAGAAATAGAAAATACAATATAGTATGGAAAAAAAAAGAGAAAATCACAATAACTCACTTTAATAGTCTAATCTCATGTAGAGTGTGTATGCCTTTCATATGCATCCGAGTGTTGCCAATAGTTAATCAATGGCTTGAAAATCAGAAAATTCAATAAAATACAAGATGTCAATTTTAGAACTTATTTTGTTAATTATCAATATATATTCCATATTTATTACATTTAACTAATATTTTTCGAATTCTTATTTATTTTCCTTTAAAATTAATTTAGAAATCATGAAACAACCTTTGATCATCGAAACATATGACAAATAAAATTTAAAAATTGTATTTACACTTTAGGACATCTATTGATAATTCCTTGATTAAAATTTGAGTAACTTGGGAAATTTTTTAATTCTTTTCTTAAGTAAAATATTTGGTAAATGATTATAAGAAGATATTCCAGCCACAAAGGTTGTAGCATGTGCATACTACAATACAAGCATGCTACAATTTTTAGAACTAAATTCCCCATATATTTTATTTTTTATTAAAATTTAATATAAAAACATATATTTTTCTTAAAGAAATAAGATATTGATCAAAAAAATTCATTATGTTGTATGCGGTTGTCTGCCCTAAAACATATCCTAAATTTAAATAAAAAATTTGATATGGGTTTTCCCTTTTTTTGATTTTTTACTTTGGGCCAAAAAAAGATAGATTGGATGGCCTCACCTGGAATGGAGTGCCTTCCCCTATTGTGGTGCTGATGATCCCTCCCTAGTGAGAGGGGATAAAGCCTTCTCCTTTCCTCCTCTCTCCCTTCTCTCTTCTCTATCCTCTCTCTTTACTATCACACTATCTTACATTATGGGCCTCAAAAAAAGCCTCACAAGATGTCTAAAGGCATCTTTGAACCGAGCTAGCCCCCCTTTCTTTTAAAAAAGAATCACAAGCATCTTGATCGAGATGGTCTCGTGCCAAAAATACCAGCATTGGTACCAATTAGTACCCGATCTGGTTCGGCTAGGACACTAATGCAAGTGTTGTCCAGGAAAAACCTGGATTCTGTTCCAACTGGTACCAACCCTTTCCAGCCATATGCCCTGTCTAGGATTGGTTTCAGCTACCTTGGCCCTATCATGGTGTTGGAATTCTACTAGGACAGCATGGTACCATTGGTACCATCCCGTTTCACCAATATTTCAAACCATGGTTGTTACATAAGTGTGATAGTTGATCTTCAATATCGTATTCAGTCTTTCTGTATTTGAAAATCATAATGTTTGTCCTTTTTTTATAGCTATTGGCATTTTTTTCTTCCCATCCGGACGCAGTGCTAGGAAACTCGAGATCCCAAGAAACTTGATTGGCTAGCGGAGAAAGGTGTCGAGTCTTCCATAGCCAACGAGGTTTGTGCATAGGCTTGCCATTGGTATCTAATCAATCGGAACGGTGATGACGAGGATCAAAAGGAGGATAGAGAATAGTGTGGGTCTAAGTGCCTTGAATTTCCAAGGACTTTCGCCCCCATCACACCCATCGTTTGAAGGTGAATAAGGGAGTATAGCGTTGGGCTACGATAGAAGGGTGTAGTGCTAAGCCGATAGGAGTGTAGCGTTGGACTACGGTAGGAGTGTAGCGCTGGTCTACGGTAAGAATATAGCACTAAGCAATAGTAGAAAACTAAGTTATGCCCTACTCCTAAGATAAAAGATAAAGATTTATCCGTTGAAGGTTCCTTAATACAGAGTACGGATTCATAATTTATACTAACACACCAAATAGCTATAATACAACCACTGATCTTTATAACTTTCCACATCACCACAATCCTCAGCATTTTGGTCGTTTGTCCTCACGATCCCACGTGTGATGTAACCGCAAATTAGATCACGGGTCTCTGCACTTTGGCCTGCAACCAAACCGGCATGTCAAAGTTAAACCATGGCCGGACCTCAATCCTTCGGCCTGCCTATCCATATCATGATCAAACCTTGCCTCTTCGGCCTATGATTCCATACTCAGCTGAACTCTGCCCACTCCCGCAAGGGTCACATGGCTCTTATTTGCTCTATTTATATCGAATCTAATCCACGTGGCACTTGCTCTCGGTCGCCAGCTAGATTGTTGGATGAGGTGTGTATAACAACCTAGTATAGTGATCACCATAGAAACCTTACAACATGCATATACACATATTAAGTATATTCACTGTAGGTAATCATAAGGTATATTGTCATTGCTAGCCCATCAATACAATGTTTTCTTGTTGCTACTGCATGATATAAGTATAGAACCATTTAGTTAATGAACTAATCTCTATAGTTCATTGATGCTGTGGTAATTTGTAGTTTAATTTGATTCTTTTTATAGTTGGAGGAGAAGCAACTGCAAGAGCTATTCATTTGGCAAGTTTTGTTCAATACACCCTTATATTGGTTCATTGATGAGCATTGAGCCATGGAGGAGATTGCAAAGGCTAGAAAAGCAGGTGACATTTTTTGAATTTTGTTCTTTTTATATATTTTTATTCTTAAACCATTTAGAATATCTTATGATATACGATTGTGGTTCTACTATAATTGGGGGAATAAGGCTTTCCTTCCTTGGTTATCCGCTTTCATGCTACTACTGAGCGACTTTCCTATAAAGAAGAAGAGATAACTTGCAACACGTTTTTAACCTCAGTTGTTGGAAACTTCACCAATTATTGCATTAGACTAATATCTCCATGAGAGTAATATTAGCTAACTAATGAAGTTATATAGTTGAAGTGGAAATATCTAATACCATTGATTCTACATTTTGTCATTAAGCTATAATTAAAACAATTTATCTAGACCTTGTGCATTTTCTTGAAAACAAAGGGGGGGGGGGGGGGGGGGGGGGATGTTTATTCTACCTGAAAATCACATATATTGGCATGTATTCACCTTTGATGCTTCCCGTTCAACTGTATTTGAGAGATTGTAAAGCTAACTTTAACCAATAAGTGATATCACATCTGTAAGGGTTGGCTTTATAAGACTCAACCATGATGTTGGTCCTCTATAAGTTAGTACCGAAGTCCTAGCCAAGGCAAGTTTGGAAAGAGTGGGGCTGATTGAGAAGCCAAGTAGCAGACTGAGAGACCTATCCAGAGAGTTATAAAACTTGATAGTTACAAAACTGAAACTTGTGCAATCAGAGATTGACTGTTCCTTTAGACTTGGAAAGAGTGGTGATGAATTGCTTCTATTCTAAAGCGCGAGTTACAGGCAATAGCCAAAATGACGTGCACATCACAAATGATTTGAAATGACTGATTTTAATTATCTAATCAAAGGAATGGTTTTTTTGGTTTGATGGAATTATATTATCATTTTGATATTACTAATTTACAAAAATGCATATTTATAGTTTTTCAACATTTTAATGATTATGGTAGGAGGGACAGAGTAGTGTGAAGGTGACTAGGGTTAAGAGAGAAAAGTGGCAGCGTCCCACCCTTAAATCTCAACTTGCTTTGTCTTCCGAGCCATTGGATTAGTGATCCAATGGCTCATATTCACCCACTAGGTAAACCACATATAACCACTTAAGTAAACCGCATATACCCCCCCCCCCCCCCCCTCCCCAAACCTGCGGGTCGACCTGAACTCAACCTGTGGACCCAACATTGCATTAGGCATGTTGTGTTGGGTTGGGTTGAAAATTGCCACCCCTACCTCCTAAAGTCACTCTATTCCTGTAATTATTCAATCCTTTGGTAATTTAATTGCACCTTGATCCTTAAGCTGGCCTCAAAGTACTGGTTGTCGGTTATGGATAAGGTAGTTCATTCTATTTCAGTAGTAGATAAAAATGACATTAGAGTGATCGGATTTGGCTTTATAGGGCACATCATATTGGTCTTTCACACACTACATTTAAGTAGGTGGAAGAAAAAGCACCTTTATTCCTAATCTGTTTTTTTCCATAAAGCTGTGGAAGCAAAATTCTGAATCCTTTTCGGTAGATAGGTATCTGTATAACACCATTGTTCTTTTCCTTTAACAGTTCTGACCAATAAGATTGTTCATGACAATGTTATTTTCTTACTCTGCTCTTTGTTATCTGCACTCCTTGAGTGAATTGAGTTTGTCATTTACATTGTTTACATATCCCTCATTATAATTTATTTGTATAATTTATTGTAGTCTGCAATATATACCCCTTTATTGCTCTAATAAATGCTTAATATTGGATTTGAACACTGCACCACTTATTGCATTAAACTAATAAGTTTATAAATCGATGTGAACTAACATTCTATTTAAATTATGTTTGCAGGGCAAAGGGTCATTGGTGAACTGTAGTTTCTGGCCTAGTCCTTGATGAGTCTTGGCTTTGGGACCCTGATTTCACTATGCTGCAAAGCAAGAATTATATACCATTTTCTTCCTTTATTCGTCCTCAAAATTTATGGCTGTGCTGTTTATAATGCATATTTTATGTTGCAGGTACGTTAATGAGTCCCCCGATAAGAAAAGCTGGACATGATAAAGCCCTTCAAGCTGCACTTTCAACAGGAATTTTGCAGGTAGTATTATTATTATGCTTTGTGTTGTAATGCATGAACCTACGACAGTAAGCACCTTCAGGTCGTGCAATTAAATTTGTTTAAATACTTCACTAGTATGGTTTTGTCTGTTTGACCCTTAGGAGGTTGTGAAAGTGATAGGTGTAGACATCTTGGTATTAATACAGTTCTCAGTACATAACTTGTAATTTTCATATTTTTCTCTAAATGATTTGATGTTTTGTAATTTTTCATACTTTCATGTTGCCACATATAGCTGTTCTGTGATCAGAAACTTTCAGTTTGGACAAAATACTATCATTTTCCCCTAATATGTTTTCTGTTCTATTTTTCAATTACTTTATGGCAATCCTTTTGTTTGTCCCACATCCAATAAAATCAATGCCTGAGAAACTACTGGAATATCATTCTGGCTTTTTGCAGCTTGTAGGGAAGGAACGGATCATTGTGCCTTAAACTCTACACAAAAAGCTCTTGCTTTGATGACTTCCGGAAAAGTCCCTAATGGTGTCAATGGTATGCCTAAGTATTGGTAACTCAAGTATCAAATTCCATGTCTATTTCAATATCCAGAGATCTGATATTAAGATAACACAAACTGAATTCCAGGTATAGAGGAAAGGATGCATTTAATTTGGGACACGATGGTGGTAAGCTGCAAATGACTTACAACTGCTTTTGTAGATAACATTCATCATGGCATATTTTGCTGCAGCAATTGATGTGTTTTTTATCGACTATCAATATTGCTGCAGGCATCTGGCAAATATCTGTCACAGATTATGTGCGGATAACAAGCACCGAAATGGTATTTCATCATCATGATCATGTTCACAACATCAAAATTTGCTTTCAGTCATGCTCAGATTAATTGAAAATTCAGACCAGATTCAACTGAAATTTATTTACCAGATCCTTCATAGAGTTATTTGTATGCTTATTCATAGCGTGCTTTTAATCACATTGATAAAACATAATATTTCTGAATGCTTAATTTTATATAATTGCAGTGCTAGAATTTTCAATATTTACCCAAGAAAAGGGGCAATACTGGAAGGATTGATGCTGATATAATTATACTAAACCCTAATGCAACCTTCAAAATTACTGCTGCTTCTCATCATTCTAGATCTGACACAAATGTGTTTGAAGGGAGGACAGGAAAGGTAACTGTTGTTTCTTCATTTTCATAGTTTCTATAGCATTCTGCAGGCTTGATTGGATGTATATTAAGAGGAAATATTGATGTCAATATATTCAGCTGTTTGTTTGCGCAGCCAAAAAAATAACTGAATTTCAGTACAGCAAGAGTTTCTATGCTCTTCGAGCATATCGGAGCAAACATATGAAATCTAGAAGGATCTGCATGTATAATTTTTCCCAGTATCCTACCACTAGTTGTGGTTGCATGCAACTGTACTGCTATCGTGTCTACCATTAAAATCTTGAGTTTTGTTGTGGTTGCATGTGACTATACTGCTATCATGTCCATTACTTCAACCGCTGTTTTATGGCATTTGTTTCTGCTATAAGTTCAATGTTAACATTTAATTCCAACATCATTCCAACACTGATAATCAGTGTGTAAATAAAACCCGACCAATGGTGGAAACCACTATGGGCTGTGTTTCAACAACTCAGTTGGGGCCTTGGGTGTAGTTGTGGAAGTAAAATTCAAGTGAGGTTGCCATAGTTGAGCTCCATTCAACTCTTCTTACTTGAAATCATTAACCAAGCAAACCTAAATTTACCTGAACTTGGTAAAGCCTTTCTAACAGTCGCTATGCTTCTGATTCGTCATATTATTGTTGGGCAGGTAAAGTAGAAGTTACAATTTCTGGAGGACGAGTAGTGTGGAAGATAACAAACTGAACTTATGCTGGGTCTGGCAGGTACATTAGAATGCCACCATTATGGTTATCTCTTTGATTGTATCGAACAGGCAGATAGCTGCGTATCTGGCTTCCCATTCATGCTCCTGTTCGCCGGACCAAAGCTGCAGCTGAGGTTATATCACCTATCCATCTTCTACATAACTATCAATAAAAGAAAAGTTTAATGACAATGAGGTATATAAGTAGAAAGGAAGTTGGTGCTAAGGAGATTTGGCTTGTAGATTTAGCCTCAGGGCTATGTTCTACATGGAGGTAATCAAGTAGGTTGCAGCGT
The DNA here is from genome assembly GCF_009389715.1 of Phoenix dactylifera. Lineage (NCBI taxonomy): Eukaryota > Viridiplantae > Streptophyta > Magnoliopsida > Arecales > Arecaceae > Phoenix > Phoenix dactylifera. Next base: position 3,153,765 of record NC_052403.1, read on the forward strand.
TTCTATTAAGCAGCTGTAAATAATATTAGCACTTTGGACACTAGACCTGTACATTTTGTATAAAAACTCTATAAAAAGTGTTAATATTAGCTTTATGTGATAGTGTGGTATAGGAACAATGTTGGAACATTTATGTCAAAATTCTGGTATCTTTTGTTCATCCATTAATAGGCCTCAACAGAAGCCGGAAGCTCCCATAGGGAAAGTACAATGCAAAGTATGCTCTAAGTCATATAGAGGCTTAAATTGTTGTTGCTGACTGCTGCTGCTCTGCTCTCTCTTCAAAAAAAAAATCCTCGTATCTAACAGTCAAAGTGAAATTTTGCTGGAACAAGGACTTTTTAGATCAAATTTTTCTTTACTCAACCAACCACCCCAACACCCCCAAGCGCCCAACAAAAAAAACTCCTTCTTGTAAAAGAAAACTCCTTCTTTATTTTAATCAAATTTTGATTCGAAAATTTTTTTAATGGCCATAATAAAGTGGGTAGAGAGAATTATTGCCATGGCCCTTTTCATACAAAAGTAAAAATAGAAAATGAAAAAATGAAAAAAAATATAATATATACCAACGGAAATTAGTAACAGCGAGCCTGAGAGGGCTTATAACTCGGCCCAATGAAGATAATCAATAGAAAGTCGCCACAAATATCTATCCCATAATAAACTTACACACCCAACTTAACCGCTTCTCGCTCTCTTTTTTTTATTTCTCCTCTCATCGGCTGGCTGCTGCCCTTCTCTGAATCCTCGCCTCCGGGTTCTTCTACAAAATCTTAGAAACCTCTCCTCGTCGGGACCCTAACCCTTGGGATCGACGCAAGGGGAGAGAGATGGCAGCGATCAGCCTGCGGAAGGGGAACACCCGGCTGCCGCCGGAGGTGAACCGGGTTCTGTACGTGCGGAACCTGCCGTTCAACATCTCGAGCGAGGAGATGTACGACATCTTCGGCAAGTATGGGGCCATCCGCCAGATCCGGATCGGGACGAACAAGGACACCCGCGGCACCGCCTTCGTCGTTTACGAGGACATCTACGACGCCAAGACGGCCGTCGACCACCTCTCTGGCTTCAACGTCGCCAACCGCTACCTCATTGTCCTCTACTACCAGCAGGCCAAGATGTCCAAGAAGGTCGACCAGAAGAAGAAGGAGGACGAGCTGGCTCGCATGCAGGAGAAATACGGCTTATCTTCATCCAAAGATAAGTAAACATTCTACTCGATCTCGGAACAAATTCGAAATTGTGGGGGTTCTGTGGGATTGGATTTTTTTCTACGTGTCTTGTTAATATCTATGCACTTCTATATCCCTAGAACTTGGATGATATGATGCTTTTATAATGAAAAGATTGAATCTTTAGTGGATTTGATGACTTTCTATTTGGCACTTATTTCATCCATGACATGGACTGGCTCTTGGGTGGTTTTTATCTATGAATTTATGTTTGGATGTGGACTTTTTCATACGAGTCTTTAAATTAGTTGATTGCATAGACCGCTCTTAGGGTTTTGAAAGTTTGGTATTTCTACAGGTTCTTTGAAGGAGTTTATTGAACTCTCGGATTGGCCTGGTTTAATGGGTACATAGTAAAAAAATTAAAATTTGTGGATATTAGGATTTTCATATATCGTCTTTGCTTGGTTCATATTATGACATGGATTATCTCTTGATTTCTATGAGTTTGAATGTGGATTGGATCTCTTTTTTCGCATTTTGCTGGTTTGCTATTCTCGGGTCCTCTTAATTCTTTCTTGAAAATGTTTTCCATAATTTCATAATTCTTATGCCCTGAGAAATTTAAATTATTCAATGCAGCCCCAAAAAATTTTGGATTGCAGTCTTTGGAAGGGAATGGTTTTACAAAACAATCGAACCAAAACTGAAATCAGGTTTGTATTATCTGGTAACACTAATTTCTCCCTAAACCCTCTCGAGTAGTCAAACCCAATTGGCTAATTTCCTATTAATTAGAGTCAACTCCCAATTAGAGAAGCCATGTTTTGAATAATAACGCACACCCAACATGCATGAAGTCCTACTTGAAATTCTTGTCATCACTTTTATAGAAAAGCCATATGAACTAGTTGAGAAGTAAATACCCTTGATCTGTTATATGGTTATACATTGTTTTGACTCACCAAGTGGGATACTTCTATCTACACTAATTTTCAGACCATTGTAAGGTAGCACTTACTTTACTGGTGATCATGACATTGTAATATCTTTTTTGCTTTCCCCACTGCTAGAGTTAAAACAAGGTACTTCCATCAATACTTTGCACTCGTGAACCACTAGTCTGCCTAGCCAACTCATGATCCAGAAGAACCTCCATCCAAAGAAGATTTAACATCCATATCCAAACTTCTATGGGATTTGAAAAAGAGAGGCCTAGATAGAAGATGCCTATGGAAGCACTTGTTTCATTTACCTATGGGCATCAAAAACCATGTGGCAGTAGCATATCCTACAATGAACTTTTGCCACCTCTTTGTTTTTTTGTTTGCTGATCAAACTCAAGAAAGACAAAGGGAAATTTTTGTAACCTCTTTTTTATGAGGTTATTAAGACCCCCACTTAGTATAGTGTATTTTTTAACAAAACCTGATTGTGTTTATCTTGGCACATAGGTAAGTAGAAGCCTCCTATGATATCAGGATGAGATATTTTCCCTTAGCAATTCTATGGTAATTTTCTTCCTTTGTTTTTCACTATGTCCATGGCTTTTCCCCCTCTATCCCCATTGCATGGTGCATAGGGCTGGAAGTGGGCTCGGGCCGGCCCGAAGCCCATCGGGTCGGGCCGCCTGCGGGCCGGGCTATGGGCTAGGCCCAATGAATGTCGGGCCGAGCTCGGGCTGCAAACTTAAGCCCAATTTTATTTCGGGCCGGGCTCGGGTTTCCCATTGGCCCGGCCCGGGCCCGGACCAAGCCCGAGCCCAATGCCAGCCCGAACCAAGCCCAACATCACGGCCCGAATTCAATTTGGGAATTAAAGACTTAAGCAGTGAAGCTTGGCTGGCTGGCTGCTTGGGTAACCCGTAACCGATTTAGGGCTTGCAGAGGGCTAGGGTCCGTCGTCGTCGTCGTCGACCGGGTCCGTCGTCGTCGTCGTCGACCGGGTCCGTCGTCGTCGTCGTCTAGGGTCCGGTGGAGGCTCGTCGTCGTCGTCTAGGGTCCGGTGGAGGCGTTGTCGGCTCGGCGGCGGCGGCTCGTCGAGTGCAGAGGCGAGACGAGAGCGGGGGAGGCTCGTCGGCGGCGGCTCGTCGAGTGCTAGGGTTTCTCCGCTCGTCGTCGTCGGCTCTCAGGTTAGGGTCCCTACTTCTGATTTTGCTGTTTTCCTGGGATGATTAGCGGATTTCTCACCCTTCACCGTCACCGATGCCCAACCTCCCAACTCCTGCTCCGGTTTAGGGCTTGCCGAATCGCGATTTGCAGAGGGCCAGAGCTCGTCGACCGTCATCGTCGTCGTCTAGGGTCCGGTGGAGGCGTCGTCGGCTCGTCATCGTCGGCTCGTCGAGTGAGGGGAGACGAGAGCGGGGAGGCTCGTCGGCGGCGGCTCATCAAGTGCTAGGGTTTCTCCGCTCGTCGTCGTCGGCTCGTCGTCGTCGGCTCTCAGGTTATTCTACTCCCCCTACTTCTGAGTGCTAGGTTACCTCCCACCTCCTGCTCCGGCCGTCCTTAAATCCACTTATTTTGAGCCTCTGCTTTCAAGAACTCAAGTTTGCTTAAAGATTATTTATAATAGCCTACGCTTCTTGAAGAAAATTCCAACTACAAGCAGTATCACAGAATTGTCACCAAAATCTTTCTTCAGCTGAACTATGCCATGATTTTATAGTTTTACAAGCTTAACTTGCAGAAGGGTTTAGAATGTGTTATATCCACATATGTACAAAATTGGACATACTGACCATCTGACTGCATATCATATTGTTCATGGGCAGCGCCTATTGTAGCCCTCTGTTACCCAGGATTTATCTTTTGGTGATGTTCGATGGACTTGTATTTAATTAGGTAACACCATATGTAGAGATATGTGCGCATCTTAGACATCCTTAAAACTCTTAAGATGAATAGCCTCCTCTAGAACTTTTCCTATGAATACTATAACTTTGATTATATGAAGTCCAGTTTATTAGAGAGTAGATTAAGTCTAGTTTCAAGGAGTTCAGTTTTTGACTTCCTGAGAAGTAATTTATCTGGAGCCTCATATCAGGCTTCCGGTTCTTTCTTCTTTCTAAATTATGCAAGTCTTGTGGTAGTCCCGAGATGAAGAGAACAACAACAAATAACATAGAAGAGACTGGAATGAGAATGAGAAGAATAGAATAGAGAATAAGAATAACAGGAAGGGATAAAGAAGGTAATAGAAAAGGGGTGGAATTTGAAAGATTTCTTGGTTTTATTTGACTATCATGTTGGTGTGTTTTATTGCAGCTCTTAACTGGATAAGTGACTACTCACCTCTCTCCATTCTGGCTTATTTGCCATATTATCAGAACAATATCCAGCATCAACGTTATGAATGGATGGACCTCATAGATTCCACATGAAGTGCTCCAACTTTTGAAGTCTCCAAGAATTTTAAGGAGCAGAGACGGAATTTTGAAATATAGTAGTAATTTTATTTATAATCAGTTCTTGCATGGCAGCATGATTAGTAGTAATTTTATTTATAACCCATCCCATATGTGCAGTCATAGCTTGGATGTGGGACTAGAATGTTTTATTCTTTGCTAATTTTGAAACATTTTATTACATAGCTTGGATGTTGCTCTGATCTGGCTGTTTTCTTTTCGATCCGAGGAAAAACATGATGTGCTTTGGTTTTATTCTCTTAGCTGGCTACAAACTTTGCTTTCCTCTTATGCAAATGTGTTAATTGTCCTGCTTGCTGCTTGTCTGGATGTTAGTTTGGACACCTGGAAGATCCTGCAAAATAATATAGGTTAAATTTGTGATGTTTATTTTGTTATTTGGGCAGATTATTTTTACTAATGTCTCATTCTAAAGTGGGTGAAAATGAGACTGTTGAAGATTTAAGGAATGAGGATGATAGAAATGAAGATACTGCTGATAATGTTTGTGACAATTCTTCTAAAAAAAGATCTTGGGTATGGAATCACTTTATCGAGGAAAAAAATTCTGAAGGATCAATAGCTAAGTGCAAATATTGTAAAAAAGTTTTAAGTGGGAGCACTAAAGGAGGAACGAGTCATCTAAAACGCCATCTTGAAAATGTTTGCAAGAAGTATCAAAAGAATCCGACTAATCAGTTGCTCTTACTACCAAGTTCAAAAGATCCGATAAAGTGTTTCAAATTCAATCAAGAAGAGAGTAGAAAAATTCTTGCAAAATTTATCATATGTGCTAAGCTTCCATTTCGTATTGTTGAGCACACTGTTTTTCTGGATTTTATGAAATCTTCAGCCATTATTCAAAATTATGGGTCGTAAGATTGTAAAACATGATTGTATGGCTTTGTATCAAGAAGAGAGGAAAAAATTGCATGATGTATTCAAGAACCTAAGGTCTCGGGTTAGTTTCACTACTGATATTTGGACATCAAATCAGAAAATTGGTTACATTTCTTTCACAGCACATTATATTGATTCTGATTTTACTCTGCATAAGAAGATTATTAGTTTCAAGAAACTTCCATACCGTCACACCAGCTTTGCAATTGAAGATGCTGTAAAAAAATGTCTTGTTGAATGGGAATTGGATTGTAAAATATGTGCTATTACTTTGGATAATTGCAGCACAAATGATGCTGTAATGAGAAGGCTCCGAGATCACTTTTGTTATTCAATGTTGTTTAGTGGGGAGTACAGTCATATTAGATGATGTGCACATATATTAAATATTATGGTTCAGGATGGAATGAAAATCATTCATGAAGCTATTGAATGTATAAGAAAAATTGTTAGATATGTCTCTGCATCCCCATCTCGAATGCAAGCATTTAATGAAATTGTACAGCATATGAGACTTCCTGCTAGAAAAGGACTCACTTTGGATGTTCCTACAAGATGGAATTCTACTTATGAAATGTTGCATGATGCACTTGGTTATAAAGATGCTCTTATTAGATATGCAACTGAGCATTCATGTGTATGCCCCACCAATGATGAATGGAAAAAGGCTTCTATAATTCTTAAATTTTTAGAAGCCTTTCTTGATGCCACTAAAGTATTTTCTGGTTGTAAGTATCCCACATCCAATTTATACCTAAAGAAGTTTGGGGAATTAGGGCTTGTTGATGGATGAAAGTATCGATACTGATGAAACAGTGAAGCAATTAACAAATGAGATGCAAAGAAGTTTAACAAATATTGGTCTCAGTGCAATAATTTGTTGGTAATTGCTTCTATTTTGGATCCTAGATCAAAGTTGATTTTGTAGAGTTTTGTTATCAAAAGGCATTTGAGTTGGAGGAGTGCAAGAAAAGATTGATGATTTCGTGCTTGTCTTTTTAAATTGTATAATGGTATGTAGATGCACAAGAATGCATCCCTCTATGGTTCAAGTGAGCGAACATCTAATTTTGGGGACAAGGTGATATAAGTTCAGTTTCTTCCAAAAAAAATTTGGTATGGATTTTGCTCAATTTAGAGTCAGGGTTCTTCAAAACGCCCTAGAGATCCGGAGTTGGATAGTTATTTGGATGATGATGCTTCCTGATTTGGAGGAATAGGAGTTTGACATCTTGGCTTGGTGAAGAGCAATGCAGCATCTATCCTAACTATAGAATGGCTCGGATGTTCTAGCTATTCCAGTCTCCACTGTTTCATCTGAGTCAGCATTCAGCACTGGTGGTAGAGTTGTGGATCAGTATCGAAGCTCTTTGAGCCTTCTACCGTAGAAGCCTTAGTGTGTACCAAGATTGGCTTCGTGAACAATATGATGAAGGTATATAAATCTTTTAAATTTATCTATATTTTTATTTGCTATTGTACTTATAATTTAAACATTTATGATTGATTTGTGTGTTAACAGTTGCAAATTGCTCGAGTTCTGTAACGTTGAATGTAGATGACAACACCCTCGACTCCTGGAGTGGGCAATTGGGAGAACTGAATGACGATACCCTCCTCATCAGATCTAGTTCATACCTAAAGTATCAAGTATCAAGTATGTTTGTTGATGGGTATTTTCATGTGGATCATGGTTATTTGTTGCAAAATTTATGACAGTTGTATGTTTTTGAACTGCAGGCCTGAAGCTGACTTCAGGGGGTTTCTCTATTACAATTTACATGGATATGATGAATATATTATTGTGCAGGGAACAACGACTTCAGGCCGATGATTTTTTTTATCCTCCTGTTTTTTATGGAATCCTTTTGTTTGGTTTCAGTTGTATCGTTGCAGTTGGTTGCATGGAATGAAATTTTTTGCAAGTTATCTTCAAACCATCAGATGCTATTTTGTTAATGATCCGTCTGATTGCCTATTTGGTCCATCTCATATTTCATTTAAGTTGAGTAGGTTGTTTGCTTGTCGATATTTTTGCTTGTATGTTTTCATGTACTTGTATTTGGACATACACCTCTGTGAAATTGTCCTCTGTGCAGCCGACAGCGTGCAGGTGATCTGTCATTTGAGCGTATTAACTTTACCTCAGCAATGCAATCCAAAGGTATGGACTCCTTACTACAATCTACTACACATTTGTCGAGCATGTGTATGCATGCCTCCAACATTATTTATGCTTGTGCTGAGATGTACATGTCTACACTTTCTTGAACCAAAGCACAATAATCATTTTTCTGCTATATAAGAATAGTCTCTAATGCTCTCTCTATTTGGAAGTAATCCCTTTCCTTCTTCTTTTATCAAAATATCTGTCACTTTTAGAGTATGATCATCAGATACGAGCTTTTGAAACATGACGCCAACCTGTAATTCGAATGGAGAAGCATGTAAGACAAGCATAAATAATATATGGAACTGATAAAATTAGCATGTAAATTGCAGCAATTGCTTACCGAGTAGTAAAAGACAGTTCATAACTCATAAGAATGGAGGTAAACCAATAATCCATGTAAAGACTAGCAAATAGGAGATCTACACCTGGAATATTGACAATTTTTTTGCCAGTTTTCTAACTTTCTCAAAACACATGTATTCAATATCATAATCCTCGTAAACTGGGACCGGGCTCGGGATCGGGGCACGGGCTCGTCATCGGGCTGGCCCCAAACGGGCCTCGTCATTCGGGCTGGCCCAAACGGGTCGGGCCGGGCTCGGGCCTCGGTTTCCTTTAAAATTGTTTCGGGCCCCGGCCCGGGGCCCGAAGCCCCGAAAAAAATTCGGGCCGGCGGCTTGGGGTGAGGGGTTTGGCCCGGACCCCGGGCCCGGCCCACTTCCAGCCCTAATTGTGCATTCAGTTGCTACTCTGGAATCTTGCCAATCATTCTACCCTCATTTTCTCTTGCTGTAGCCTTTGTTCCCATGGCATACCATGGATCAAAGAGCGTAACCTCTCTAGTGACCTCAGACTCATATCCTGCCATATTGGCCATCTGTAAAAGATGGCCAACTTGTGGCTGGGCTTGGTGGCGAGGCCTCTCCTGCATAGCCATCAATTATTGGAAAAGGGCAATGTCTGGTAGCAAGGCATCATAGCTGTTACCACTAAAACTAGGGCCACCTTGCTCCTCCCTCCTCACGAACCATCACAGCACTTGCTACAATGTTCTCTTCCCTGTCTTTCTCATTGTCCTTTATTTTCTCCAACATTTATGTCCTTGCCCTCCACACTCTTGTCAGCTACAACTAATTCGATTCTAAGACCTGCACTGGGAGGATTACCCTCTGTCACACCCTTCCCACCTCCCTCCGTAACTCCTACTGCCATCTTAATACTCTGTTGCTGCCTCCTAGCTTTATATTCTTGCAGGTTAGAACCTCTAGTGTTGTAGAAGGTAGCCTAAGTGCAAGCATGCCACCTTCAGGGGTAGGCTCTTCTAATCAAACACATAGAAGTTGCTTCAGTTGCACACCTGTCTCAGCTCAAGCGCATGCAGAAGCACGTGACAGTGAACTAGCATACTTTTACTGAAAGGGTGAACCCAGTCATGATCCGGCCTTATCCAATGAGGTCTCTTAGAGGCTGAAAAGAAACCGAAATGCAATTGTTTGGGTCTTGGTAGCCTTATTGAGTTGTCCATAGCGTGTTCAATGCTTAACATATATGTAAGGCTGAAGTGGGTTGAAGGCATTTAATGGATTATAGACCACAAGATTTTGATTTCTTTTTTAATAATATATGGAAATGCTTATTCCAATTCTCATTTTCGACTTGTGTTTATTGGGCCCTATATGCATGTGCTTTTAGTGGAGTTGATGTAGGACTCCCCAAGTTTGTTTTTGTTGATCTTGACAGATTCGCAAAATCTTGCATTTGTTTGTTCTACAACACCCTTGGAATTATTTGAAGGATATTTTATCGAGTTTCCTGGGGCTGTGTTCATGCGCTGGTGCATTTGATTGGTGAGAGGGCTTGTTTCCTAGTTTTGCTCTCGTCTTTTCAGCATGAAGTGGAAATTTTAGTTTTCTAGAATTTTGTAATGTCAACTGCCAACTCTTCTAGACACTGAGCATGGGCATGAGACATCTACTGAGGACCACATAAACTGCCAAGTAAAAATGCTTAATTACATCATTATTGAACTGTAGCGTAGAGTTTGCCTCTTTCCTACATATATAAAGTTCATTAAACCATAGATGACCTTGAAACCTTTTGAAGAGGAATGTCCAAGCTGTCTTAAATCATTATGAGTCAATTTTGACACTTTCTCGAGTTTTTCTCCAATTACAATTGCGACCATCATGCAGGCGGTATTGTAATATGTATGATACAACACCAATGGTCGAGCCCAAGTCTGATTGAGCTGGGTCAATTTTGGCTTGGCCTTGAAATTACCTTTCAGCCTATTTTGCTGGTGCAAGGTCAGTTTTTTTAGCTTCAAACTAAGCTTGACTAAGCTTTTTCTCAAGCCTGTCTCGAGCTGCTTGGTTTGTTGACAGGCTGGTCAGCCGGTGAACCATGATCTGGCCACCAGAGCAGCTTTGGGATAGGTCACTGGCCTTGAACCACTGCTTTGGATGATGTTTTAAGGACTTATCTGCATTCTTTTCAGAATATCCTTAAATTTTCTATCAGAATATGTACATATCTCTATAGGACCGACAATACATGGATCATGGGGAGGATGTATTTGACATGTTAAAACAAAATAGGCATATATATATATATATATTATATATATATATATATATATTGGATCCATCTCATTTTGAAGTATCCAGAAATACTCTCCATTAGCAAAAGGGACCCAGAAGCAGGGGCAAATGAGAGCACTGCAATTCTAAATCAAGACAGCTTGTACTTGTTTTCTGTTCCTTTTCGAATTAAGCCTACAATTTGTTCTATCAGTCCTGAACTTGAGGCCTTGGACTCGTTACCCCATGTTCGTGGCACGATGGGTCTGCAGACTGGTGTTAAATAGAGGTATCAATTTGAATGCTCCGATTGTAGATATGAAAATTAGACGTGTGGTACTACATTCTTAAAGCTTAACCTTCACATGGATATGAAAATTAAATGGACTCGTCTGAAAAATATTGATATGGTATACCGTATAATCTTGCCATCCACCAATCGAAAGGGTGATCTTTCGGATCAATATACTCGTCCGGAAGTCTCAAATTTAAATGCTTTAAAAGCACGAGGGAAGGCAGCATCCTTTCCTTGGTAACTTCCAACAGAAGATATGAATCTATTTAGAGCTTTCATGGGAGGCTGATATGGATCCCGTTCATCCGCTTGGCTGGTGTGGCCGGAGGTTGTCAGAAGCTGAACGTGGCCCAGCCTAGGTAATTTTATCCCATACCCGCCAGCAGAATATATCCTGAAAGATTGAATGGCATTTTCCACGTCGACTAGGAATGGCTCTCCAATCCCTGCACGCTGAAAGCATAGGCTTTTTAACTCCAGCAGGGGCTCCGAATCAGTTGAGTATGGGAACAACTTCAATAAAGCCACCAAAAAGCCAATTTGGACGTCCCTTCGGCCTCCACGAGTTTTTTCTAGGACAGGCAGCAGGCTGGAATTAACACCAATCTTTATAAACAGGTTCGATAAGCTAGGTCAATCTTTGCAATTGAGGTACACAAATCTGTCTCCGGACAATCCATAAATGTATAGATCAATCTAACAGGAAAGCATGTAAATTAATTAGCATATAATAAACATTCAACAAGTGGTTTCCTACACGGAGATGTACAGAAGAAAGGCTCCCCAGGTCAACTATAAATAAATCATCCAGAGGCACCAAGGTACTTGAGTTCTCAGATATCCTAGTAACCAATCATTGCCTGCAGCAACATATATAATCTAGGCCTGATGCCATTAAATGCAGAGAGTGGTTTTGCAGAATCCATTTAGCCTCACTCTCTTGGCCGAGCCAGCCACAGAGAGCTTAATGCACGGAGCCGTGAAAAGTAGTCATGTATGGCAAGGAGCGCAACGGGCAGATTGGCGTGGTTGTTAGTATGGCGAATCATTTGTTGCAGTGTCTGTTGACGCAGATTATCAGCCTGGAAGATGGATAAAGAACAACAGGTTATGATAAAAAATAATAATGATAATTGGTTGGGATAAACGATGCTTCATGCCCTCGAATTTCCATCAGCAATATAACAAGGACCATTCCCCGTCAATATATAACAAGAGCTGAGCATGGGGAAAGATCACCTGGCGGAGGAAACTTTCAAGAGTGCCAAGCTTCCCCATGGCCATCGCCATCTGACCCATGTAATTTGCCACATTACCAGATGACCCTGCAGGCCCAAGTGATCCAGAAGACAATGTTTCCGCCAGGGACTGCTGCAATGCTTCCATGCCCTGTGAAAGTGCATCCTCAGCTTGCTGGGAGGACTGCTGTAGGTTGCATATCCCCATCAACTGTTGCTCCGTAAGTGGCTCCAGTTGGCTTGCAAGTAACTAGAATGATGCAGTGCAGTTAGCGCACAGATTGATCATCAAAAAACACATACGAAAAGCACTCTATAACTTATTTGTCATATTAGACAAGACTGACTACAAAATTCACAGGTCAAAGAATTTAAAATAATTGGACCAACAAAAAACAAACTAGTTCAATTATCTCAAGAAGAAATTTTGATGGCCTAGAATCACCTTAATATCTGAAGATCACAAAGAAAAATCACAAAATTTACTGTTTTTTCCCTACAAATTTGGGAATTCTGAGATATAAGACGCATGATAGGCAACAGTATAATGAAAAAGGCTTCAACTAACTACCAGGAAAGTTAAGAGGTCGGAAAATAAATGCAAGCATCTCGAATGACCTGTTGAGGCTATAAAATTTTACTCGGATGGTTTTGGGACGGAAACAGAAACTCTGCTGCATCAAGTTGTTTAAAAAGCCTACACCTTGTAAACTAAATAAACAGAGGATACTTCAGTCATTTCCTTATAATAGAGATCATCTCTATTGAGTGAGAGAGTGAGAGAGAGAGAGAAAAGGGGGCTACTTTGAGAGTGATGTGGCTTTGATATTTGTGAATATCAAATTTTATTAATGGAAAACCAAAAAGTTACCTATCTCTGATACATCCCCTGATTAGCATTCCCCCTTCTCCTTCCATGCTCCTCTAAACCCCTCCCAATCTCCCACCCCAAGCCCACCCCTCCAACCCCCGGTTGGTGGCCCCACCTCCCTACAACCTCAGGTGCAACTTCCAAAACACCCACGCTCCAGCCAGTCACTTATGCCGCCCTAAAGCACCTCATTTGGGTCCATCAACCTGGCTACAACTGCCTTGCTCGCCCCACGCCTCCCGTGCCTCTTCCGACCTCCCCACCCTCAACCTCCATTGCCTCACCCTCTCGACCCCTTTTCTAGCAAGATCCCCACATAGGTGATGGAACTTAATGGAGTGTAATACAGGGACTTACTTGGGGAAAGGTTTGATAACAGATATAGAAGCCACAGAATGTTGTGTGAATCATATGGTGAACCTTCAAATAACTTTTACAAAAGAAACTGAGCAATCCTCCATCTCGATATAATTTTTAACTTTTAGATGTTCCTTGGGTGTTTCCCCTCTAGTTTCCTTCTTTTCTATGATTCAATTACCAGAATACAGAAGAAACTAACTGGTCCATAAAATTGATGATATTTTTCACATGAGAAATATCAACTAACGAACATGAAGAAAGAGAAGATTTGCACCTTGAGAAGTTCAGATGACCGGAAACCCCCAAGCCACAGAAAACACCTCTCTGCAGGTGTCTTCCACATCCCTGATAACATGTGGAAAACATCTGCTTTGGCTGCCACACTTTTGAGCCTAAAAATTTCATCATAATGTGCCATAATGCTATCAACAATAGTACGAAGGTCATTATCACTAGCATGTGAGTTCACTGCAGCCCTCAGCTCATTAATCTGTCGGTTGTGTTCTTCTAGCCATCGCGCATATTCCATGTCAAATGCCAGAGCCCCTGCAAGTTGAATAACATAAGATTTTTCTGACATTGATGAAAGAGTCAAGCATTTGCATGAATCCAAAAAGGCAAATGAACTTATTTTTGAGGCACATATGGTTACCTAGAATTCTCAAGCAATTTTAGTTCTCTATTTGGGAAATACAACTACCCAGATACTTGCGCAATCTCAGAATTTTAACAGGAAAAAAAAAATCTAAAGCCCTCCCAATTAAATTAACAAATCCCACAGCAATGGTGTGATTATCATTGCTAATTTATTGACGTTTCAAAGGCTCTGTGAAGAAAAACAATTAGGCAATTCAGCAATTTTCATTAAGAAGCTCCTATCAATTAAGTTCATTATAAAAAACTAACCCATGCGAAATAGCTTCATAGGTTAGTCTGCTGGTGCCTATTCTAAAGCTATTCTTCTCTAGTAATCCAATGTAAATCGTCTGATGAGAATATCGGGGCGAACATTTATCAATTATTTGGACTGATGATTTATGAAAAATTACTGAGAGGCATGCATTCATGGCATTTTCTTTGAGTGTAAAATGCCCATCTGAGTACTATAATACAGTTTTCAACATAGATCCTAAATCATTAACACTGAGTAGAGGCTCTTAGAATACCATTTCCACCCATTGAATGGGACTGGTCTCCTGAGCTTGAAATGAAGATGCCCTGTTACCCAAAAAAAGGACCAAGTCAAGAGAAACAACTAATGTGTTTTTCTGACAGAAATCTGTTTGAATGAAAAGAATGGTAAAATTAGAGAAAGGATAGGGAGATTTTACATTAGGATCATACCTGTTGGCGTGCTCGCTGAAGTTCCTGCTCAAGTTGAGTAAGCTTTAACCTGCTATTCTCTAGTTGTTGCACATATGCCTTGCAGAAGAAATAGCAGCATTAGGCATATACTGCATTATCTAAGAACATATAATAGATCCAGGATGATTTTTGAATTAAATCAATTCTCCCAAAAATCATAGCAGTCAAGAGAAAAAGAAGCCGAAGAAAAGTTGCTAACCACCAATATCACATTAAATGATAGAGATCAAATCATGGCATTCATCAATGTGGGACCTCGATTATCTAATTTAGAACTGACCGGATCTGAGTAAAGCTCCACTCAAGCGTAGCCATATATATCTATATATAAAATATGTATATATATATATATATATATATATATATATATATATATATATATATGTTGAGTTCACAAACACACAGATGCACACATACACAAATACATATGTACATGCGTATGCATGTGTGTATGTACATATGTACGTATATTTGTGGGTCTACTCCTTCAGGAAGGATTAATGCCTCAATCCTACCAATCCAAAATCAATGATGGAGATGATATATGATCCATACTGTTGATTATAATCAAATCATTAAAAATTACAACAAGACCAAAAATCAAGGATTCTCGGGGTCATTTGCCTATAAAAACGCACCCCAGTGGGGGAGGACTAGAAGCTTTGTCTTTTGGATTTTAACTCAGATTTGGTCAGTCCAGACCGGACAGTGGAGATCCAACGCTGATGCCATGAGTACATCTAGTATCTCTAAATTGCTTATGCATAAAAAATCACGTGTTTTGGAGACCCCTAATCTATGTATCAAGTGGTCAAAAAAAACGAATAGTTCAAATAATATGATACAATGCATGTGTTTTAACTACTCAATACATAGTCTAAGGATCTCCATATCACATGATTTTTTATGTGTAAACAAATTGCAGGTAGTAGATTACACTAAAGGTTTGGATCTTCAATGTCAGACTCTCATCGTCTAATCAGGACTGACCAGTTCTAACTTCAAATCCTGTCGATCAGATTGTAGTCCACCTCATGTGTATGAATGTATGTTTGTGTACATGCATGTATATACACACATATATACATATATATGTATATTTGCGTATATATATGCATAAATATATTTTTATACATATGTATGTATATATATATGAATTTATAAAAGTATGTAAAGTATGTATATACGTACACATATATGTATGCATGTATATAAAAAAGGGCGTCCGGTGCACAAGGCTCTCGCCGTAGCGGGGTCTGGAGAGGTTCAAATGTCTGCTGACTTAACCCTGCATGCAGAGATGTTTTCATATTTCAAACCCGTAACTCCATATCACAATGGAGCAACCTTATCATTGTGTCTAAATAATGCATAGCAACTTTTGGTTTCTAGGTATTTTTAGTGGTAAAAACATGAGATGGTGTGGATCTTTGATTTTTGAATACCCCATCATTGATTTTAGAATCAAGACGAGTGGATACCTTCTCTTAAGAGGAGCAAAGTCCATCTCATATGTGTATATACATGTACGTATGTATGTGCTTGTGTTTGTAAGATAGAATTTCACCCATGAACCCTATTACGTGAGCATAAAATCTCTTCTTCAGTGGACCATATTTTGAACACTAGGATCAAACAAAAATTCACAAATTACTCACTTGTGAAGATTGAGAAACCTTCAAAAGGATTTCTTGTCATCTAAAGCTAGGAGAACTGGTGATAACAAAAGCAACTCCAGTTGTAAAGCTGTAAAAAACTACAAAATAACTATACCTTTCAGAGAAAGAAAAAGATCTAATTTGCATGTCCAAAAATATAGGCCAACTTACCAATCTTTTTAATCAATGGAATATGAGGACTTCTTTTCTTAGAGCATATCATCCATACTAAACCCATATGGCAGAATTCCACCAAAAACTATTGTTTAAGATGATGACACTTTTAGCACCCTCCAAAGATGATGTCTCATATTTTCAATTTACAAATAGAGAACTCCACCAAAGATTGAATAAGATCAACAAGAGGTTATTTAACATAAAAAAGAACCCCTGCAGTGTCGATTTCACCAGTTGACAACGGACTGTGGATCTAATAACAGAAGTGTATGGATACATCTAAGCAAACTTAAACATGGCACAAATTACAGTTTAAGTTGACCCGTGGCTATGACTATACCAAAAATGTGAATTATGTAACAACAGCATCAACTATGTAACTACAGGATAGACTAACAAAGTCAGCCTGATGTAGTTTTTCCAGGGTTGCTTGATGTTTTCTATCACTTCTCTCCTCTATAAATATTGTCAAAACTAAAAACAGAGTGCTAATAAACTAACCAAATATTGACAGGGAAGGACCAATACCTTAGGCTAAGAAAATTAAGCATTCTTTTTGTTGAGCAAATTGAGGATTTATTATGATGCATATTGTAATGCAACATACAACAATTGACAAGGAACGAAGAGAACAAACGAAAATGAATTACCTTTTTTCTTAACCGGCTTTTTCTAGCCGCTTCACGATTTTGAGCCAGCCGCCGAAGTGTCTGTAGGGAAAAAATTTAATACATGATGCTACAAAATATCACTGAATCAGAAGAAACTATAGCCATTTGACTACCTTCTGGTCCATTTTATCCTTTGATTTGTCGCTAGAGTCGGAAGCTGCAGCAATAGCAGCTTGTCCTTGTTCAAGCTGAATACCAGAGAAAATTGACACAAAGTAATCAATGAGCTCCATCAGGATGCAGCATCCTGGTTTAAACTAACTAATGCAGCATGATTACACGTACAGTAATAAATCTCCAACTAAATTAGACTAAAGACTTTAACATTAAAAGGAAAGAAATTAAGAAAACATTGCAAATTACTAATTGTAATTTGTCTTGTTAAACTAAAAATTTCATTCACATCAGAAGAAAAAGAAATTCTCCCAAGTAAAGGAGCAAGATTGTAGAGGAATAAATGAATTAAAAAATACAAGGCCTACTGAAGGAAAGAACTATATGAAGAGCCAACAGAACTTCCAGTAGTTATAACCAACCAAAAAAAAACCCAAACAAAAAAATAGTTTTAAGTCATCAAAAGGGATACGTGGCCTTATATCCAATAAAAAAATCCAGCATCCTAAGTTAAATGCCGCATGATATAACAGTCCAATGGCCTCAATCAGAAAGCAAAGAGCATTGCAACAGCAGGGAAAAGCAAGTCTCCCATGACAACATTAGATCAGATCACATGTAACCCATCTTAATCAGCCCTAACTTATCTGAACAGCAATAGAAGCACTGCAGCCCAACTTACATTCACCTGTCTCATTGAATGTCTTCCACCTGTTAATAATATGTCCTACCTTTGAAAGACACACTCTCAGAATGTCCCTAGAAACGGGTGCAAACCTGGTTTTGGGTGTCATACACAGGAGGTTGGAATGCTAATTTGGGGCCAAAATGCCAAAGTTGCCCTCAATGATTCCTAAAAAACTGTGGTTTATAGCCATTTCAGGTACCTTTTGAAGGCACACAGAATTTCCTGTTCTAAAAATTCTTAATTGATAACACCGTATTAGTTGTTTTATACAAAATCTGCCGCACTATTCTCAGCATGAGAACCTTCTAACTATTCTCCGATTGTAATACCCAAGTCCAAGTCCTCTATAACGTAATTCTGCACCTCCACACTAGACACATTTAAAAGACCAGATACTATAAAATGTTGGTGACAAGTTAGGCCAAAACAATATCATATATGATATCTCTACAAAAGCAACCAAATCTGCAACATAGGCTGGCAAGCCATGACTATAGAATGAAAGTATACAATCTAAGTCATGCATACAAAATGCCAAAAAGTCATGAATATCTTTAAACATCCTTAATCATGTCCGAATAAAAAAGGGTATGGTAAGCAAGTTCCCAAACCACATCAATCATAGTGATAGGATCCTCTTCTTTTATTTTTTTGGTTGACTTGGAAAAACATGACATGTTTATGTTTTGAAGAGTTACTGAGTTTTGTACCAAAAAAAAGAGTTACTGAGTTTCCCATGCATAGAAACCTTCCGATAGCCACCACGTCAAAACTTATCTCCAATTACCTGGCTTCATCTTACTTTTGATGCATTTTTAAAGACCATATCAAGCTTCCAAGCAAGAGTTCAGGATAAGAAGAGACCTCATTAAAAAAATGACCTCATCACACGGAAGCACTCACCAAATTTCTTTTAAGATGGTTTTAAAACAAAGATTATAACTTCTCATTTGTCTGAATATATAGATAAATGATATTGCTAGCAATGAGAACCTGAACAAGTGTAAGTTTAATCTCGCCAGTGATCAAATTTTCTACTAATTCTAAGTTCAGACTTTCATAAATGAAATCCAATGTCTACAAGTCATCACCGAAACCAAGACTATCACATATGTAATTCTGTCATGCTAACAAACTAAAACTTCAATCAATAAAGATTTAACAGCAACATTAAAAGCACTCAAACAAAACCCAAAAAATAATTAATACTAAAGTATGAGGCATAGATAGAAAGTTCTAAAGAAAAACATACAATCACATATATAAGTTAGCAGTTATAATGTGAATTCTGCAATCTCTGGTTAGTATAAGTAATATGGCAATATGCATGATCCTAATAAACATACTATAATAAAGGAGTGCTGTTTATGGTGGGTCATTCCATTAATCAAAGTAGCCTTTTATAGAGATGACTTCCAAAGATGACATCCTTTCAAGAAATTCCTTGAAAAGCTCAAGAAAAAGAGCACACCTCAGCTTAAGTACAGTCCGATATTCCTGATGGTCCTAACCCAAAAAAATGTTTACAATCTATTAGGATTTAGATCATCTATACCCTAAGCAATTTTAACCCATAGTGAATGGGTAAAGTGGATTCTTGTTTAACTAATTACCTATTTAAGATTGAGATGCTATTCCAGGGAACGAGCATATAAGGAAAGGCTTCAAAAGATCAAGGAGATAGGAGAAGGACAAAAAGAAAAGCAAAAAAAAAAGCTAGCCAACAACCAACCATAAGCACTTTTTTTAAATAAAATAATGAAAAAGACACATACTGCACAAGTGGGGGAGGTGTCATCTGTAGTGCAAAGAGTATCACGCCTCATTTTCTGTCTATGCATGCTACATTAATAATATATTTATAAGTAATAATTTTATCAGCCTTGCTAGAAAGCAAATTCTAGCTAAATAATAAACATTTGCCTCTAATAAGTTTATTCAATTAAGCATTGTGGCATGCCATCTGCAAAAGTTGTAATTCTTAGTTCGCTAAACTGAATGCGACACAATTTTCATATCAGAGTAATCAATCAATTAATCAGATGAGATATCGTGTCAAATCAGATAACAGATACAAAGGATTAAGATGCAATAGAACAATAAGAGGAACAAAATATTTAACCCTATATAGCCATCCAAAAAAAAAAGGAATGAACTCAAACTATGACAGAACATCACTAACAGATTGTGATAGAATGGAACATTACCCTCTGACTCTTGTCATCAGTGTCCACATCTGTTGAGGTATCAGTCCTAGGACTGGTGTCTGCCATTGTAGACTCTCCCCAGTTCTCAATATGACCGCCGGATGATGACACCAGATTAGGCTGCTGCCCTTTTTGTTGTGGAACTGTAAGTGGCCCAAGTCTAGCGGACACTGAGGAAATATCAGCAGAAGGAAGAGGCTGTTGCTGCGAAAAAGAACAATCAGTGAACTATATTGAGAAAATCCACAGGTGCATCACTATGCAATATTAATAGCAAATTACGTAATGAAGAATACATCTAATTTTACCTTACTATAAGCACCAAATTGAAGAGGGTCAGAAGGAACAGATTGGCCACTTGATTTTGGATTAAATAAAGGATCTGCATAAATGTTAAATAGATAAACGAACATAAGCTCAACTAGCTTCAATAATGTGCAGAAAATTGAATAGTGGCAGCTGATATTGCCTTTAGTACAGAACTGCCTCCCTTTTGTAGTTATTGAATTAATTAATAGGTAAGCAAAGTTCGCCTCAGAAATAAAATGGGATCGCTTTGAACTAAGAAATGACTTAGTCAGATGATGTTTGTGATATGTAACAACCGGATGATAACGAAAAGTTTCTCTACTTTGAAAATCAAACATGCCGAAATAATAGGCCTAGCTGAAAATGATATAAAATGGCCCATGCGTATAACAAATATTCTGACCATAAGACTGCTCATAGATATTGTTGCAGCATAGCAAGTCATTACGAGAATAAGATAAAACAATTAAACAGAATATATTGCTTTTCACTGTCCTTAAAAAGGGTAATAATCACATACTTCTGCTTAGATCAACAGCTTCTTCTATGCGAAATCCAATAGACTGCTCAAGTGCTGCAAGGTCAGAAACTCGAGAAGGGTGCATGCTGTTTTCCCTCTGTCTCACTAAGGAAGGCAATCAGAAGAACAACAAGGCAGAATCATCAGTAAAACATAACAAGGTAATGACAAATGTTACATATGAAGATTACCAGTTGAGTAGAAAATCTTAACCTTATCAAAAGAAAATAGGTAAAGAATCTAATCCTAGAAAAAAACTTCTGTCTCTTAAATATTCTTCCTCAACAATACTGTTCAAATCTTTAACTAATATATTTGGGCAATAACCCTAAAAGACACTTTAGTCTTCTGAAGTTTGCTATCTGAAATTACCCTTAGAATCAACTTTTCCAAGACGAACAATCTTTTACACAATTCCCTCCATTAGACTTTGAGTTGCATCAGCAAATAAACATATTGACGAAAAATCTAATCCTAGAAGAACATTTTTGACTTCTTTAGTTTCTTATTCGATTGTACCATTGTAACAGTAGATTTCACGCAGAACAATCTTTCACAGATTATCCTCCTTGATATTTCAAAATACCTAAAATATTGCACATGTTTTTCAATTAGATAATTCAGTTAGCTGATCTAAGTGAACAAACATGCCAAATAGGGACTATGGATTTCTGCAACTTACTGAAAAGCCTGTTGATATGAAACAGGGGTCAAAATAGATCTATCATGCCATTTTCTTGTGTTTGTCTTGTGCTATAATCAGCTTGATTACTAAGAATACATGGAATTCAATTCAAGCAAACAGGTCAAAGAAAGGTACCACTAAGAGCCATGGAACAGGAGGTTCTATCTGAACATAAAATTTGACGCAAGATAGAAACAATATCCATGAATTTTGTATAATTAAGTCAGATGATGGTTAATATTGTCCTAGCAATCAATAGACAATTCCTGTAAAGGTCAAAGTTCATTATGAATGGACATGGTTAATTATTGAATTTCTTTTCCTGTAGTTTATTAAATAAAAAGAACTTTCCTTACCATCAACATAATGATAACAAGCAGGTCAATCCCATGTGCTTCGCATATTATCAATACATGGTT
Source organism: Phoenix dactylifera (assembly GCF_009389715.1). Classification (NCBI taxonomy): domain Eukaryota; kingdom Viridiplantae; phylum Streptophyta; class Magnoliopsida; order Arecales; family Arecaceae; genus Phoenix; species Phoenix dactylifera. The sequence continues at coordinate 3,175,572 of NC_052403.1, forward strand.
GTGCATACAACATGGTAGGTGGGATGCACATTAAAGGAATCATAGGCAACTGGGATCCCCCAATAACATTACACAACTTGATATAGGCATGCGGAGAGTGGAGACTTGTAAAGTAGTTGTCCAAGCAAAGAAGTTTGCTTTGCAAGAGTAGAAACAATGAATCTAATTCAAACCATTGGACTAAACTTGATACTGAATTCTAACATCCATAACAAACATGAAAGCATTAGCCTTGAACAAATCATATAGTTATTTTTAAAATTTTATTAAAAATTTTAAAATTTAAACCTGGTCTAATCGGTTGACTTGGTGCTTATACCACTAATCCAGTCTCTGTTGGTCAAGTCAGTCTCTAGTTTGGGTTTAACAACTATGCTATTGTTCGACCTTCCACTAGCATCGTAAGTACCATGCCAATACCCTCTAGCACGTTACCAGCATCATGCTAGCATTGCCTGCCAATAAGGCACAAACATGATGCATGCCATTCCATGCCTAGCCTATGGGTGCAAATGTACCAAGCTGCTCCAAGTAGCTCGAGGCTCGCCTAGCTAAAAGCTTTTCTAAGCTCAGCTCTATTAGGAAAAGGGTCAAGTGCAAACACATGTCAGAGCTCCTAAACACCTGCCCTATTCAAGTATAGTGGGGCGGCCTGGCTTTTCTGGCTTGGCTCGACTCGAAGCTTAGCCAAACCAAGTATAATTTTGTTAAGCTTGGTTCAAGCTTGAGCTGAGCCCGAGTAGCCTTGTACTCGGCTCAGGTCAGCTCATTTGCACCTCTAGCCATGCCAACCAATTGGATAGCACTTAAATCCATGCCAAGGTAAGCTGTAGCAAAGCAAATTAAAAAATTCTTTCCTCCCTCTCCTATCATTCCTCTTCCTGCCTTTTATTCTTCTTCTCATATAAGGCAAGACAGCAATCCATAAGAAGCAAGAAAAATAATATTGCTTTCCAATTAGATGCATAAATTTGATAATTCCACACTATATACTGATATATAGTCAATTTTCAACATGTTGCCCAAAACAATGATATTTTGCCTATTAACTACCATCTTTGCTTTCAGCGATAGTCACCATCCCTGTGCAAGTAACCACCATTGCTATGAAGATATGAGGGGTTCTATATTTAATGCAAAACTTGCAAATATGCCACCTTATCATGCAGATAGGATAAGTAAGCACCTATACAGGCCTAGCAGGTCACACACTTGGCTACCCAAGGTTGGTCTGGCCAAATTGGCTTTTTAACCTTAACTGAAGCATCAACGGCCACCCAACTTAAAGCAATAGGTGGGGTTTTCTTTCAAAAAAGAAGGATCAAGTATGATTGATTACTAAATTTCTTCATTGTCCCTTTCTACCTTAACAAAAGCAAACAAAGATGACAAATAATGGCATTCAAAATCACCTTTGCAACCGACATGCTTTCTCCAACTTTTAGTTTATATTACAATCACGAGAAGATTACATAGGACTATAGCTTTTGTGTAGGGTGAAAGGACAATTTTCTCCATTATTGGTAAATTTCCTACTCTTTAAAGATATCAGCTACTTATAAGAACTTATTGGAAATCATTTAACCAAGTCTGCAAGTCTTCTTCTCTCCCATGTACTTCCAAACCGCTTTGGATGTTTCCCCTTTCTTATTTTCAGCCTTGCTGACTGAGTATGAGGGTTCCAATTATACTATATAAACGACATTTTAAGTGTCGGCATTGTATCATCTAAATCTACATTTCCTACTTTTTAATCATGGTTATTATGGTTCTCTTTCACTCGCCATTTGTTCATCAGAGCTTTTGAGACTTGGGGCATCAATCCCTCATTCCTTTGGTCCACTTTCCTATGGAATTTCAGAAAATCTTCAACTATATCAGATCATCAGCAGCCAAATAAATGAGTATAACAAATGTTGCTTCTCTTCCTCTTACCACATGCACAAGCATATAGATACACAGATGCAAACATATGTGTGTACATACATACACATGTATGTATGTGTATGTGTGTGCGTGTGTATGTGTGTGCGTATCAAACTTTCCATGAAAGACCACATAGCACATAAGTAAAGCATTATCTTTTTTATGCTCATTTTTTTCTCATATTTTTAAATCTGGCTTATACACAAATCTCATAGATTGTATATTCTTGTACGCAAAAGACTATTATGTTCCCAACTCCCACAGTTTGACAATATGCACAATATATCAGATTTTGAAGATTTTAAATAAATTTCAAGATTCAACATCAGAGGCGAAGCTATTGTGCCTTGTTATAGCACGGCGGGCTTAGATAATATGCAGTTTTAGTATCAAAACAACCGAGGCACACAATATGTCAGAATTTCAAACAATAACATTTTCTTATCATTGTTTGCATTTTAAAATATCACCAGCACCCAACTGAAGCATTTCAACAGGAAACCCCTCTAGACCAAGTAAACTCGAACACAGTCAAACAACCCTAACACTGTTGCTTGCTATTTTAGTTTCGTCTTGTGGTTGATTTCATCAAGGAAACCCAGAAAGCTCGCTCTGTGACATCTTCAAATAAAAGAAGAAACAAAGTACAGAAATCCCTCAGATGTCACTTAGTACCTTAATATTAAAACTGAAGCAATTTAACTTTCTTCTACAGAAATAGTAGCAAGATCACTAATTTGCAGCAGGATTCCCAGAACTAAACAAACACAAAGGATTATGCAGAATAAAATAATTAGCAGATAAGACTTCTCCAGAGAGTCGGACACGCATACATGTGATGAGCCCCAGGCAGCGCTGAAATGAAGCTCGGCATCCCTCTAGCCGCCTCCTTAACATCTTCCACACCAGCCCCAACTTTTCTACTCCCCATCCACCACCATCATCGCCTCACGACCACCGCCACCACACAATCAGACCAACAAAACCTCGACACCTCTCGGAAATACAAACCCAAATCCCAAACCAACCACACGAAACCCAGAACAAAACCTGAATCTAATCCGATGCGATCCGAGTTGAAGTCTTTCAAGAACGAACAAAGCACCCCAAGAATCCGGCCACCCGAACCAATCGAAACCACCAACCCCTCTCCAATCCTTGGGATCGAAGCAAAACCCTAACGACCCCAACCGCTCCAACCCAGCCGACGGAGAACCGAGGAGGAAGCCGAGCTCGTAAACCTAATTCCGGCGCTGATCGATCCCCCGAGGCCGCAACTCGGCCCGTAAATTAATCCCCTGGAAGCTCGCTCTCTTGGAGCTCCGAGCGATCGATGGGGTCCGGATACCGCCGCTCCCACCCCTTCGCCCTCTCTCTCTTTCTGTCTCTCTCTCTCTTTCTGTCTCTCTCTAATAAATTTCTTTCAATATTTCATTCTGGGGAAAAAGAATTCCAACTTTCCACCAGCCTCGAATTCCGAATAATTTTTTAATCTGGGGAAGCGGGTGGCCTTTAGACTATTCCAATCTTCAGACGTCGTTTTCCCCTCCGGATAAATTTTTATTATTATTTTCCACCTCTTCCCTCTCTTTTTTTTTTTTAATTTTTACCTTGGCGAGAAGGCTGTCAGAGATCGTCTTAGGGAGCGAGCGGATTCAACGCCGAAGGGGATGAGATTAAAAGAAGCGGGTTATAGTCGCCACCCTATTTGCAGATAATTAAGGTTCTGCCACTACCGAACCGAATTGTCCCAGCGCGCGTGGTAAAAAGGAGGGTTGCATTCGCCACCGGATTTGTAGATAATTAATGTTCTGCCACTACCGAACCGGCTCGTCCCGGCTCTCCCCGGGGGGTCCGGTCGGATGTCGACTGAAGTGGATAGATTAGATCTTTCACGAGATCTGGACCGTTGAAAATGGAACGCTGAGCGCGGACGATGCATGATCGGTGTGGGGCCCAGGATGGTATTGGCAGCTGTGCCCGGATAGCGGGGGCCCACCGGCCCAGGGATGATGGAAGACGGAGGCAGATGGGCGGTTTGGGATGGTTGGGGTTGGGAGCGTTGTTTCTTGGGAGCAGTTAGGGGAGTCGTTTTCCGTGGGTGGGCCCGAGGACCTAGCAGCCTATCTGACTGCATTTGGTGTACTTTTTTGACCGTGAAAGAGTCATGCGGAACAAGCTTCGGACGTGTTCTAAGGTCATATGGGCTGCTAAGGGAGGGAGGGAGGGGGGGCCTGCAAATGGCGTTGCAAAAATGACGCGTTCAAAGGTGTGCCAAGGAAATGAGCTGCTGTATCATAATCCCTCTCATACCTCTTCTTCTTCTCCATAAATCATAGTCAAAAAGTCTGCATGCTTGACCGCCTTATTAGTAGGATGATACTAAATTAGCGCATGTTCGATCGAATCTCGGCTCTCATGCTACTATATGAGCATGTAGAAGTATACCTTAGGCAGGCTCTTTCGAATTACAATAGAAGTGTTGGATGACTATGTTGTAAGACTAAGGATTACGAAGGCTTGCACCCTATTTCTCTCAAGCATAGAGATGGGTGAATATAGTAATACTCCCAAAAATTACCGAATGGATATGATTCTTATTTCTATCCCTCTCACAATAAATATTGAAAATGCTAATTATAAGAGGAAAATTATAAAGAGTCATTATTGATCGAGGGTGACCAATTCTAAATTATGCTAAAATTATTCGCCCATAAAATGGTTTGGAGCCTGAAATTGTATATGCACTGAAGAAGGCAATGCACGGATATAATAAGAAAGAAAAAAAGACTTGAAGGTGCAACAAAAATGAAAGGCACTGTACTCACCATAAATAGTGATCATATTCCGTTACTTGGAAAAATAATGTCATATATGAAACTAGTAAGAAAAATTTTGAAGGAAAACATAATTTGGTTTTCTATTTGTATAAAATTCCATTTCCTAAAGAAGATGCGATTTTTATTATGCTAACTGATAGAAACAATATTGGTAATCGCCATGTTGGTATACACATTCGAGCTCTTAATAACTATCAAATTTAAACAAATAATGTCCACACTTGTATAGTTTCTATATAACTATCTAATAAAAATTTCTTATGTGACCTTTCCCATAGATAACTTTTTCAATTAATTGATCATCAAATATCGGGCAATTTTCTGATAGATATTTTGTTGGTCCACCAAAGAGGTAGAGAGCATTTCCATCTAGTTATCAAACAGATATCTCACTTATTAAAAAATTGAATCTATAAACAATAACACTAACTGCGAGGCTGCGCAAAATTTATAAGCTGCATCCCAAGGATCTATTCCCCCAAAACATTATCACTAAAATAAAGTTACATTTATCTGCTTGGAAATGATGCCATCAATGATATTATTCCACTTTGCAACGGTAACCTAGAACTATAATTCTTGTTTTTCCTCTGAAGGTAAATAGTAATTTTTACTGCCTTCCATGGGAGTTGTGGCTAACGAATCTCACCTTTCAGACCCGTCGTACATCATTCAGTTCATTTTCTATGAGTAATAATAACACCAGTAGCAAGGGCGAATATTCGATCCACCAATGAATCTACACTACACGCACTCGAAAAAGGGACTCCAAATTTGTACTTCTGCAACCAGGCGCCGAGGCTTCTCAAATATGCCAGAACTTTCTTTCTCCATGGATAATCGCGTAATTTTGATCAAATACCGAGCCTAAAGCTAAGACGTGGTAGAGCGTGCCGGTGGCACGTGCGCAGGATCTTCGCGCTTTATCAGGTGTTCACACCTGCAATCGCCCCCACCTGTCCTGTCTTGTCGGCTTTTCAAAAATATAAAAGTATTATTTAATCGTGGATCGATATTTTAATTTTGAAAATATTATTTTAATCCGGTTTTGGTAAGTCTGTGACTGGCTTTCTTTATCTGTGCCGCCTGCAAAAGAAGATTACGGGAGATCACCACGAAATCATTAATTAATTGACTATTAATGATGGAATTGTGAAAAGACGATTATGCCCTTGGGCTCCTGAAGTCAACTAGGGGAAGCGGCCATTCAAAACGACAATGCGACAACTGCGTCCTGCGAACCGGGGCTTGTCCGACCGGCCGCCGAGTCTGAGCCGGTTCTGCAAGATCCGGTTTTTAGCTTCTTTTTTTTTTTTTTTTTTTTTTGTGCTGCTTACTCGATTCTGGTGCCCACGCGGTAGCTGCAGTTGTAGGTGGTATTATCTTTCTATTTAATTATATATATATATTATTTAATTATATATATATTGATACAACGGAATTTAAAAATAAATGTAGCTAATAGAGTCGAGAAAAAAAAAAAAAGCATAAGAATGGTGTGGCGGCCAATATATCCAAAAAAAAATCAAATAAAAAATAGCAAAAAAACACTTAATTAACAGTTTTATTTGCCTTCATGAACAATTTAGAGTGAGTCATGGTGTCTTCCTATCTAGATGTCCTTGAGCAGCGGCTTGTGTGGGCTTTTTTTTATCATCATCATAATTAATGTTATATTTGGCAGCTTGGGCTTTACAAGTTTATTTGCTTGTGTTACAGTAACAATTTTCTTAGTCAAAAGGAAGATCTTAATAGTGTACTAACTCCTGAAAAGACTGGAAAAAAAGTACCACCATGCCAAGTCCATATTAATTATAAAATTTGGACCCTTATTTATTATGAAATTTGGACCCCCTATTTATTATGAAATTTGGACCCCTAGTGAACAGCGATTGAGCGGATAGCAAGACAGGAGCACTTGATGGATAGGCACCCCTTATTTATTGTGAAATTAATAAAGCTGTAGATTAGACTGCCGCTTTTAGGGTGGAGTATTTTGTTGGAGCCTTGCAGATGGACTATGCGGTCATTTCTTTCTCTTTTATAATATTTATATTCTTTTAATTTTGTTAGATATATTTATACTAGAAATATTTTTAGTATGTTTCTTTCGTGTGAATTCAAAAATAAAAAAGAATAAAAAAAATAGAGGGAAAGAAAAAAAGCTAGATATTAATCATATATTCAAAATCTATATTTTACTTTTTTTTCATAATATTGGTGGATAGCCGGTGATTCTTTTATCTTTATTTTTGCCATTTAGTTAATTGGGTTGGAATTATTTTCCTAACTATTGCTGAACTGAGGAAAGAGAGGAGAAGTATGTAAGATTTGATTTTATAATCTTTGCTTGAGATAGAAAGAGGTAAAAAGTTGGATTGGATTCTTCAACAATTTGGAGAAAGAATATTATTTTTTCTGAATAACATAATTATTTTTTAATTATTATATTTATCAAATTTATTTTTAGAATTTAATTTTTTAATAAAAAAGAATAAAGAGTACAAGAGAATTGATGTAAAGTTACATGTTTAATTTTTTTTAATTATTGTGTTTTATTTTTTAATAAAAAATATTTTTCCATTTCTCGTCCTCTCTACATTCATGAATAGTATAACTAACATACATTAGGGTAGGATATGTTCTAAAATTCTTTTGCATAAAATTTAAAATATTGATTGTGAAAAAACATATGAATATTTCATATACTTTTTTAAAGTAGGTGGTTGTTTAAGAATGAGCTACTGGCTTTTTTTTGCACCGGCTTTAGCTTCCTAAGATTGCTATAGTTTAAAAGTAGATGGTTTGGTACCACAGCCTAGTCATATCATGCTGCGATTGCTGCTGCTGCTGCTTCTTTTGAGTTGCTTTTTTTGGGGAAGAAAAATGTATGAGATCAAACATCAAGAGTTGAACTTGCAAAACTAGCATGTACTATGGATATTTAAAAAAAAAAGAGAGAAACAAGAAAATAAATCATTAATATATTTTTATTTTTATTATTTAATTAGGGAAAACTAATTTAATAAATAACATAATATGATTTCAATATAAAAAACTAAATATAGGTTAAATTTTTTAAATCATATATTAATCAAAAGAATGAAAATTAAAAAAATAAGATATGAAATAGAGTGAAACACCAATTGAAAGATTAAAAATGGATAAAATGAAAAATACAATGCTAGTTAAGCTATAATATAAAATATGAAAAAAAAAGAATCTAAAAAAAATAAATAATGAATAGAAGTCTAAATAGTAAAATAGAAAATATAAAACATGCTCGACAGAAGAAGAAAATACAAATTAAACAAAAATAGATAAACGAGAAAAATAAAACCAAATTAGTCAAAGTGATGTTGTTTTTCCAGCATGTGTAAACGAGCAAAGCCGAGTATTAGACTACTCAAGTTTGCCTCGATCCATATCTAGATTACCCGAACTCGGGTTAGGCTCAAGCCAAGCTTGTCTTTAGTTGTTGAAGCTTAAGCTTAAATAGGAGCTCTGATTATTGTGTTGAGCAGAGCTTTCCTATAAAATTTGTCACCATCTCATAAACAATCTGAGCAAGGTGCATGTTCATTAGTCTACTCCAGGAGTTTGTCATGATACTGGTCATTGAAGTAGGCTTTCTTAAAGGTCTTCATAGTGAGGAATTGCTGACAGAGGACGAAGATAGGATGATCCTTATGGATATTCTCTGTTTTGGAGGACTAGGCCTTGGAAGAATAATCTAGTGTCCCACAGCCCAGTCCAAATGATGGATTAAGCAGAACTTGCTCGTGCTTGTGCTTGTCATCAATGCTATTTATCTTAGTCTGAAGTAGCTCCGAGGCAACGCATTTTCCAATTTAAGTGATGGACAAGGTGCCTCTTGCCATAAAATTGATAAGATACCTATATAAAGTATAGTAGATGATGGAGTTAATATTTTGAGGTTAATGGCCAAACAGCTAGAATTGTCGAGGCTTCCTACCAGTATCAAAGAAGCCGGGTTGAGGTTAACCATCTTAAAGTGAATTGGCCGAAGTCAAAGCTGGTGCAGAATTCTCTCTCTCCTATACCTTTAACTTTATAGTGTTGAGGTATCCATCACAAACTCGTTAGAGTTTTAACTTAAAAAAGAAAATTAAAAAAATAAATATACCAGTTTTATTCTCTAAATTTTATATGTTTACAAACTTTGAAACCTTTACCTTTTCTTTAGATGCTTCTTTTAGAAGAATTGCGACTGTTCTGAAAAGAACGTTAGTTCCAATTTCCGTAAGGATGATTCAAAAATGCCATACCGTATAGATCACCGGACAAAGTCTATAAATAGGCTGTGGGTCCAATGTTTTGCAAAAATTAATCCAAATTACTACTTCTCTGATTTTTGAGGCAAAATAGAGAATTCTTCTCTCTTTTTTCTTTTCCTCTTCTTCCAAACATTTTTCAAGCTTTTCTTTTTCATCTGGGTATCTGAAAGAGTTAGTCGAGTCAAGCCACCTCAACGATCGTGCCTGTTAAAGAAGAATCGAGCTAAGCCGGATTGTTGTATCTTAAGAACGAGATCGTCGCAAACTCATAAGCCTTGATACAGACAAGCTCTTTTCAATTTTTTTATTTTTTTAGTAAATTATTTATTTATAATACTTTTATGAAATAAAGGCATAGCAGTTTTTAAATAAAATATTTTTCCAACAAAACTTTCACAGATTCAGGAGGGATGCGTTCAGGAAACCTCTGCTACATTACCACTCCCATCCATATTAACCTTGCGCACAACAGCAAAGGCGTAAAACTCGGCAAACTGTATCAGGAGGATCAATCCATTATGTCCCCTCAAAGGATTAGAATTTTCTTTCAGATCCCCTATGTGCCATTATAGCCTTTTTATCCACATTAATATCTTGAAATCTCATCTCAAAAATAAAGTTATCTTGAAATCCATATTCCAGGATATTAAGTGTCCATACCAGGCATTTATTGATGACCTAGCGAATTTCAGCTTAGTGTGCTCTTTTGCATACCAGGATTGTCAACTAGAAAGATCACTTTGCCTAATTCATTGCTGAGAAAAGATTAGTACAGACCAACCTCCCTACACCCCCTCTGAAAGGTTGTTGATTACAATTCCATCTTAAGTCCATCCCGCGATCAACATTGTGGAGAGAAATTAATTTCATGAATAGTTGCTTCTCCTTTGAATGCAACCCATATGATCATCATGTCAATCACTACACCAGAGTAGCTGATCTTCCACTCCCTGTTCTCATGCCAGATTACACGAACACATCACGCCGCTTCTTTGGGTTTGGATCTGGATTCCCTTTCTTCATCATTGCCACAAACTCAGTGTAATTGATCCTTCCATCCTGCAGGAAAAACACATATGAGAACAGAAAGAGCATCAGCAAAGATGTGCATTCGGTTGGTGTGAAAGGCTCATCGATACAAGTCAAGGCTAACTGGGATTGTACACTGGTTTTGCATTGGTAAGCTATAATTCTGCCTTTAATTCATTCGATCTGTGCAGAGAAAAAAGGTTGAGTTTTTAGTGTTATATTTTTCCCTTACATTGTCGGAGTCAGCCTCAGCGATGATGTCCTTGATTTCCTGACCATTGTACAAACCTTTCTCCTTGAGGGCCTGCTCGAGCTCTTCTTTGGTAATGAACCTGAGTTAGAATAAAGAAGAAACTTAGCCATTGCCTGTCCAATCTGGTACGCTAGAAATTCTTCCCATAATCACAAGGTTTCATCGGTCTAATTTGCAAGAGGATTCATGGACACATTTTTGTGAAATTATCCTAGCTTGGTTGCACATACCCGCTGCCATCCTTGTCGAAGTATTGGAATGCTGTGTAGAGATGCTCTTCTCTGTCCATTCTGTTCATATGCATCGTTGCTGTGATGAACTCTTCATAGCCTATTGTTCCATCGCCATCTGCATCAGCCTGTATCAAACAGTTTCAGGGAAGGATGAGAGAAATGAATCTAAATACAAGTCGATGCCGATTTTGATAATTTTAAGTGAAAAAGCGGAGCTTTGCATGTGATAAGAGATCTTTAAAACATGTGGTTTCCTTTGTTTCCGAAGAACTTACAGCTTCCATGAGCTGTTTAAGTTCGAACTCCGAGAGCTTCGTTCCTTGTTTGCAGAGTCCTTGTTTCAGTTCTTCTAGTGTTATAGTCCCACTATTATCAGTATCCATGTTCTTGAACATCTGCTTCAGCCCTTGAATCTCTTCTTCTGATAGACATCCGGCTATGACCTGCCACAATTTGGAAGTAGAAGCACAAACTTTCATACAAGCTACAAGAGGTCTATTTTTGCTTCTAAGTTAGTGACTAATTTGTTACAGTTTGTAACATATATTGAGCAACTGATCAGACTACTAATTCTGAGCAGCCTAATAACTTCATAGATTAGTGGCAGAAAAGAAAAGTTTACCCTCAGTGCTGCTTTCTTAAACTGGTTCATTGCTCTGAAATGCTTCAGCCGATTGAGAACAGCATTATCAAGAGGTGTATCAGGTGCTTCTCCATCTTCTTTGATCCATGGGTGATCTATCATAGCAAACAGATTACATTTTATCGCATATTGGGAGAGAATAAATAATACCCATATGATAGAAGATAACTGACTCATTTAGTGAAATATGGGCTTCGACCATGATGATTCCAAAAACAAAGAAAGAAATAATTGCATGCATGGTTCCTACTTCCTAACTCATGATCCAAATAATCCTTAGTTTGTAGTTTGTTTTGCTTCTATCTTGTTTGACTTTAAATTTGATGCTACTAGGCCGGTGGTACTTCGGTCCACCGGTTAGCACCTCCCTCCTCAGCGCTTGCACTGGTGAGAGAGATTCTGAGTTTGAACATTCTTATGGTATTAGAAGTTCTTGTTTTGTAACCCCACCCCGAAAAAAACGAGAAACTGAATCTTGCTTACTGAGGACTTGGAATGCTGTGAGCCTCTGCTTGGGGTCTGAATTGAGCATCTGTCTTACAAGATCCTTGGCACCAGATGAAATGTTTGGCCAAGGATCGCTTGTAAAATCAATGTGGCCTCGCAGGATAGCATTGAATATTCCGTTCTCGGACTCTGTTGGACAAATTCGAGCATTCTAATTAGTCCTTCCATCCGAAACAGCATGAGATTTTCAAGCAGCATGAGTGACAAAGTAGAGAAAAGAGAAACTTACCAGCCCAAAAAGGAGGAACTCCACACAGGAAAATATAGAGCATAACTCCAATGCTCCATATATCTGCCTCTGGCCCATATTTTCGCTTTAGGACTTCAGGTGCAATGTAGTATGCGCTGCCAACTATGTCCGTGAACACCTCTCCTGTTTAGGATGAGAAATCCTGTTGTTAGCTCAGATGCAAGTGATACAAAGCATCTAGCGAAGTGAAATGCCAAAGAAAAGCATGTAGATCGAGGAAAAAAAGACAGGACTCCATCGATCCTATATAGATCAAGAAGCAGCATTAATTAAAACAATAAAAAAACAAATATTTGGTGGTTGTATGTTAGAAAACACTATATATTTAATGATTCAATTGTTTGCAAATGGTGGATGACTTGACTATCAATCAACAGAAGATGGATGGATGGTGTTAAATATGTTATGATATATGGACATTTCTTTTCTGAAAAAAAAAGATATAACCATATAGAGAAGCACCAAGAAGCTAGAGATGATGTATGAATGCCATACCAATATATATACCAAAATCCATTATTCCCATGACATAAAAAGAAGGATCAGAATTCAGAAGAAAGGGAATAAGAAATCGATCGATTCAATCGAAAATGAGGTAAATATGAAGTTAGAGTTGATGCCCGCCACAAACCTTCCTTGAAGAACACGGAGAGCCCGAAATCGGTAGCCTTGAGCGGGGCGTTCTCATCCTTGCTCAACAAGAGGAAGTTCTCCGGCTTGAGGTCCCGGTGAATGACACCCATCGAATGGCATGTGTGCACGATCTGCACGATGGTCCTCAGGAGGGAAGCGGCCGCCCTCTCGGTGTAATGCCCCTTGGCGATAATCCTGTCGAAAAGCTCCCCTCCGGCGCAGAGCTCCATCACCAGATGGACGGAATGCTTGTCCTCGAAAGCGCCTTTGAGCTCCACGATGTTGGGCTGCCCGGAGAGATGGTACATGATCCGGACCTCCCTCCGGACGTCCTCGATATCCTCCTTGTTGGCGAGCTTCCGCTTGGCAATCGTCTTGCAAGCGAATTGCTCCCCGGTGAGCTTGTGGGTGCAGAGGTGCGTCACGCCGAACTGGCCCCGGCCGAGCTCCTTCCCCATGGAGTAGGTGGCCTTGACGTCCTCCATCGGGCGGCCGAGCACGGGGCCGATGGGGACCGGCTTGGAGGGAGGTGGGGAGGGCTTCGGAGGAGGGGCGGCGTGGGGGGAGAGGTTGGGGCGGTCGGCGGCGGCGTTGCCGGCGGCCGGCCGCGGGGATTTGTCGTTGGAGAAGCAGTTGCCCATGGTGGGATTGGGGGGAGGGGGTGGCAGGGAAAGGGTGGAGGCATGTGTTAAGAGAGAGAGAGAGAGGGTAGGGAGGAGGTGGATTTGGGTGGTGAGAGAGATTTCAGGAGGGAAAGTGCGAGTTGTATTTTGGGGTGAGTGTGAGGAGGGAGAAGGGAAGAAGGGTGGGGAGAGATTGGCGGGAACCAACGGTTTTTTCTCAGTTGGGGAGTTGCCGGGGATTTTTATCCAATATCCATGCAGGGATGGGATCTATGGGGATTTTTTATGGTGGATGATCCAATAGTGAATTTATGTGAAGAAAGGTGAATTGCTCTTTAATGCAAAAGATACAACCTCGATTCCTTATTGGGATGGTCAGAGATAAATGTTTAGCTTACGAAAATAGAGATAGATGTTTAGCTCGCAAGAGTAAAGATAAATATATGGAGTAATTGGTAAATGGACTCGTAACAACCAATCTATGATATGGTGCTTTGCTACTGGCGAATGAGGCGGTTCTTATTGGGATTTCAAGAAATTATTAGGTTCTAATTTTTGCGGATGAGAAGAGATTGTTAATTGATTTAGTTGGTAAATTTATAGAGATTGGGTACTAGCGATCATGGTTGGAACATATCTTCCTCACAAATTATAATCTTGATGAATTTTAATAAATCTTGCCCCTCTTTTTGCCAAAAAAAAAGAAAAGGGGGGGTTTGTAGTTGTAGGAGCCGGCAGGTTTTGGACTTGACAAACATGCGAATGCTGCAATGATTAGATAAGAAACAATAAGAGAAAGTAGCAGATTACGAGAACGCTAGTAATTTATTATGGTTTGGCAAATTACTTGTGTTCATGAAGGTAAGAAAAATCGCTATAATAATTGAAAGGAAAGAGACTTAACATGGTTACGATGCTATGTGTCACAGAGGATTATCATCTCTCTCTCTCTCTCTCTCTAGTTATGATTATTCCAAGATCATTTGCAAGATTATCAACTATGCATGTTGGCCAAAAGAGTTATGCCCATAGTGACCTATGTCCACAGCAGGTTGTGATGCTTTTGCTTTTGTCAGTGCTTGGAAAGTTCTTGACAGGTTCTAGTTAGTGGAAAGGCACCACATCCTACAAGGGATGACTTTGGAATCCTTAACTCTAGAAGGAAGGAATGAGGTGCTTTTGAGATGAGTCTCCTATGAACAAAATCTTCATTGAAAGCATGGATAAAATTGATCAGGGCTTTTCTCATATCATAATCACAGCATTGCCCATCCTAGCAGGTTAGATACTTTCACACGAGTAGTTTCTCATAATTTTCTAAATCTATGAGGCACCATATATTATTGTAGTTATATGTTAGTCATTATTGTGATACTCGCCACTTTTAATCCAAAACTGTGACTCTTAATCTATTGGATTGATTGGGAAAATGGATGAATTAAAAGGAAACCATTAAACTCAAGGTCTCCACATAGGGTTATCAATATACTTTAGTTAAAAGAAATCTAGGGTTCTAAGATCAAATCTAAGTTAAAACCATAAAAGTCCATATGAGTTTTATTTAGGCTCCAGACTTAAAAGCCTAGGTAAAAAATGATTCACATCCAATTAGAGCTCAATCAAGCTTATAACGAAACCCAGAGTTTGGTTAGGTGTGAGTCTAATATTTCCATGGCCCAAGAATAGTTTTCTAATAAGAATAAAGAGTAGTAGCCAGACAACAAGCTCAACAACCAGGGGGTGTAGCTCATATGGTAGAGCGCTCGCTTCGCATGCGAGAGCACGGGGTTCGATTCCCCGCACCTCCATTGCTATTTCTTCATTGAAGTAAGATATCGCATGGTGTGTAGTTTTAATTTCCTTGATCATAAGGATAAAATCACCATCCTAGTTTTTTTTTTTTTTTTTGGACCAAACGGCAGAATAGTCCAGTCTGAGTAGAACTTATCCCATTTAATTGGAAAATGCTATTTTGTAGCTTTTAAAAGTTTTTTCAGGATAACCCAAACACATGTTTAGAGCTATAGTTTCCATTAAGAAAGCAGAATATTACATTCGTATGTTAAATTTTGAAGTGGAGGTGCCAACGGTTGAGTTGGAAGTCTTAGGTATTGATCCAATTAAGAAAGCAGAAAATAATATTTACATATTAAATTGAAAGCGAAGGCACCAGTGGTTGATAGTTGGAAGTCTCAAGCATTGATATTAAAGGCTTAGTTTTGGTTCTTGTCTTCAACAAAATGAAAAATAAAAGGGCTCTGTTTCTGCCCCTCCTGCCAAACAATCTTGAATGATTCAATCTAAACAAATGAACAGCTAGGAAATAGATATTTTACCCCAACAAAATTCTCTCACTCTCTCTCTCTCTCTCTCTCTCTCTCTCTCACACACACACACACACATCATATTCATTTCTTCTTCTTCTTGTGTGTGTTTCACCCCTACCCTAGCTCTAAATAGCCATTTGTTAAAGAGAAATTAATTTTTGTTCCGAGTTAGAATAACTGTATCTAAACTGTTTATTGACTACATCAAAATGAGATGCTTATTGGTTGTAGAATTATTGATATTTAGATTATGCATGATTTATGCAAATCTTTAAGATTGATAAGTTTATTGTTCCTCAACCTAAGTATGTCCTATAACTATTTTTATAGATTCATTTCATTTATATATATATACTACGTACTGACAGAGGCCTGTGACCATACAACGCAT
This sequence comes from Phoenix dactylifera, assembly GCF_009389715.1. Taxonomy (NCBI): domain Eukaryota; kingdom Viridiplantae; phylum Streptophyta; class Magnoliopsida; order Arecales; family Arecaceae; genus Phoenix; species Phoenix dactylifera. Next base: position 3,191,525 of record NC_052403.1, read on the forward strand.
GGTCAAACAATCTTGCATGATACCGTCCGCACCCGGGTAGAACTTCTGCAGCATTCTCGGCCAATCTCAAAGGACCCGGAAACGTTGAAGGAGAAATCAAGTAAAATCCAAGGGACGACCAAGAAATGATAGCCAAGGAAAAGGTTCATTCACTGTGTAAAATACGTCCGAAAGGACATTTGTGCATGGAAGCGGGCTTCGAGATGACGAAGATATTTTCGAGCACAGTGGAGAGCGAGTGGTGACCACAAACAAAAAGATAAGAAGGATGGTACAGGGATGCATTCATAGCTCTAGGTGCAAATGCTGCTTGTTTTCATGGGCATGTAATTTTATCAATATTGAATCCCTGATGGAAGGAGAAATGGTTGGTGAGATGGGATCACACGTTGAAGGCCTTAGCACCATTTCTTTCTCTTGTTCTTTTTTTAATTTATACCTGTGCATGTCCTGGTGGGTTTCTTGCATGGATGCATATGCCCATGTGTGTGCTGCCGCATGTTATAAAAATTTATATCGGTAACGGATGCTGCTCACCGAAGCATTCACTTGTTCTGACCCACATCAATGCATAAACGCAGCCATATGACGGGATTACTCGTATATATCTAGTATGGATACATCCAAAAAAGTTAAAAAGCAATACATCACGAAGTATACTAAACAACTTCTTTCCCCAACCCAACCTAAAATACTTCCAGAATGATCAGCCAGGTATGAGGCTATCTAGTCCGCAGCCCCATTAGCTCTTCTGTAAACATGCCAGCCTGGAACTCAATATCATCTCTCACCATGACTCGAATGTCTTAAAGTAGAGATGATGCCCATCCGCACCACCAGATTCTCTTAGATTTAGTCAATCACCGTAGCTAAGTTGCCCTTCAGCGGTACCGTTCTGGCCTACAGCATATGCTGTACATACTTCAAGGTAGCTCACGCCGCTTTCAACTCCGCCTTTGAAAGAGAGATATCAAAGATCTGACACATGTTAGTGGCAATCACTGTAAAGTCTGGGCTCGTTGCTATTCACTTCTTGGCTATTTTTTTTTTTTTTAACGATATCCATGATCGAAACTTGTATCTCTTTCAAAGGTAATTTCTAGAGGAAAGGTGCCAACCAACAAGAGTATTATTTACTATACAGGAGCACCACGACATGACATTCCAATAAAATACAAGCAGCATCAATTAATTAATTAATATCGTGAAGAGCAATGATGCATGCACACTCTTAATCCTAAAAGAGAATAGTGTATGCTTATATCTAATTAAGATCGCTATGATATTCATAAATTAGCAGTGCATCTATCTTCACATCCAGCGCATATAAGATGCAATTTTGGGCTCATGATTATTGTAGACCCTGACGATTGATTCAAACCAATTGACATTTATGCAGTTCAAAACCTTTGCAGGGCCAAGATTTTTTTTTTTTTTTTTTTTTGGTTCTTTCGAGAAGCAAAGCCGACCCTAACTAATTTGGTATTAGAGCTTAGTTGAGTTTGAACAATTCTCAAATAATTCTTTTGTATATCTTCAGAATGATTAAAGTCATAGCCGTAGAATACAGTTTGTGAAATGCTCATGAAGTGCAGTTTGTGAGTAACAAACCTTCTCAAACTACTCTGAGTTCCACCTCTGCTACCAAGTTGGACATTACGCACCAAACATAAATTTCAAAATTAATCATCAAGTGTTATGTGTCTCTCTGCAATGTTTTCTTTTAGAAATGCCATGAAAATGCCACCACCAACGTTGGAAAGGGAGAGAAAGCTACCTTGCTTCCCAATGGATCTAAGCCACACCAATTAATGCTCCATGGTACATGATATGAACATGCTAACCAACCTTATTAAGTATCTAACAGGACTTCTCGGCCAATTTCGTACGGCTTCCTTGAAGATGTACCTAAAGGCATACGCCATGAAGTAAGTTGAAGAGAGGACAGTGCAAAATGGGGTCGGTCTTAAAGGTGGCTGGTCCCGCTAAAAGAGAGAGAGAGAGGATATAAATTGGGAGAACGAAGTAATGATGAGACTTGGGACACCCAATTAGGTAGAGATAGCTTCGTCACCACCCCAGCAGGATCCTGTGCTTCGATGGGACATTGCGACAGAGACTGCAGCATTATATCCGCTGTTCTTAGTGCGAGGTTGAGGACCACCCCTCATGTCTTAAAAGACAAAGTGCCGACCGAGCAAACAAAAATGAAACTCCTAACTCTTAACCCGGCCGTCGATCAGCCACTTCACAAGGACAAAACTAACCACCTCTTATGATTGAAGCTTAAAGTAGTTCATGTTGTGTTAAGATCTCTATAAGGGAGTTTAACTTCCAAAACCCCCGCACTGGTGGTGAGGGACACTTCAGCTTTTGGGTTGACACTTGTGCTGACCCCACAATGTGGGTAGATTTTTTCTTTTTTGATAAAGAAGGAAGTATACACAGTGGTTGTTTGCATGATTAAGTTTTACATGACCATGATGATGGAAATCAATAATGCATTACAACGTCCATTATAGTAGTATTATAATAAAAAATAAAGGGTAAAATTAGAAGGACAAAATCGTCAGTTGAGGACGGTCTAGGTCGGTTTGAGTTATGCTTGGCGAGCACTGCAAGCTAGAGTTGTCCTGCTCGAGGACGATTCGGCGACGGTTATTGGGCGGATCCAGTAGAATTTGACTGGAGTGAGTGATTATTACCTGCTGCTTAGAGACATTCAGGCTATGGTCTATGATGGAATAGCTTTTTAGACGAAGCATGAGTGGCATCGTATGTGACCAACCACTTGGAGGATACTCTGTGGGTAGGAAAAAGTGAGTAGTCTAGTGTGCTTCGAGATCTATTATTTTTTGATTTTTTTGGTTGTATCCATATGCCCACAATGTATGATACTTCCAATTTAGCCAAAAAAAAAAAAAGATCAAATTACTATTTACTAGATAAAATATATTTATTTTTAGATGGTATTATTTCTATGAAAAATTGGTGTAAAAATTAATTTTGAAAAATATTAATTTTGTGCCAACGATGTAAAAGTTAAATAACTAGTGTTATTTTGTCATATAAATATTATTATGGTAGATTTACTAATAACGACTGATGTAACTGTCCACTTCGAACATATCACCATGACTTTTGTTGCAGTAGTTATCATGCCGAACCATTCCAAACAAAATTTTCTATAATAATACTATTTTTATAGTAAATATCTACATAAATCATTATTGTCGTTATAATAGCTATGACATGCAGTATTTTCTCCACCATGTGTAATTAGGAGCTTTTAGTCTTAAAAAATAATATTAGTTGTTTTAGGGATGTCAGCACAAAAAGTGATGGATAATAGTGGAAGGATAAATTATTCAAATGTTAAGTGATGACCATCATTTTTATTACATAATAGCTCTTAAACAGTAGAATAATGATGATTTTTAGATATCAAACCCACACAAAAAGGACAAAAGATTCCCTCCAAAACCAATGTAATAGACGTTATTTTGCCGCATGACGCCGATGCATGGCTTTCCTATTGATAACATTAAGAAACAAAAATTTAATAGTTAAATAGCATTTTCACATAAACTGATTTATTATTTGATGATTTAGGAATTGTCCTTCAATAAATTTTCCACAAGCTGCTTGAGATGGCAGACCTTTCTTTTCTTCTTACCAAATATGAAACCATTGAAATGGTTTTGAAAGCCTCTTATACCATGCATAGTTGCATGCATTAATTAGCGTAACAACACCATGCTCTCTTCCTCACGAGGCTTGAAATAATAATTGTTAGAATGTTTTTGAAGCCTCTTAGAGCTTTTTTAGGTTTTGAACTACTTTGCTTTTCTTTTCCCAGAATGCATTGGGATTACATCTATATTTGGCCTTCTTTTCACTTTTAATTTGAACCAATATTCATGATTATATTATTAGAGTAGTGAAACCAGAGAAACTCTACCTTTGATCATGCTTGCATGAGAGTACTACTGAGATTGATGACCCCTCAGAGACCCACATGTTACAGAAAAATAAATAAAAGCTAAAGCTATGTTAATTGAAATTTTTATACGTAAGCATCATCAACAACCAAATCAGGAGAATGCATTTGCGATATGAGAACGACTCATTTTTTTTTTTTCATACCAAATGCAAGGCCATTGAGTTGAGATATCCCAATCTGCTCTTATCTTGTTATAGGAAATTGTCATTTCTTTATAAAAATATTTTTATTATACATAACGAGTAAAGACCTATTAGGCTAGCTTTGAACATGATACGGTTCCAAGTTCCTGTAATTTTCAGAAAACTTGCAGTAAGAAAAAAAATCACCGTGGAACAAGAACTTACTGTCGATAATAAAACGGTTAAAATTCAATAAAAAAATCTAAATTGAGATAGTATTTTTTTTGCTACAGCGGATAGCTCATACATTTTTAGTATGGATACATCAAAAAATGTTAAAAAATAATACATCACGAAGTGCTCTAGGCAGCTCTCTTTTCTCGACCTACAAAATTTTCTAGAGTGATCGGCTACAAGACCATCCAATCCACGGTCCCATTAGCCTCTTTGTAAATGTGTCCGACCTAGAATACAACATCATTTCTCACCATGGGAGTAGGAGGTTGCACCTATCCATATCATCCGTGTTCTCTGAATCTAGTCAATCACTGTAGCCAAGTGATTACTGCCTATGGCCTCGCCGTTATTTCTGCCACGTTATCTGCCGCTGTATAACAGGATAACGATTCCTCTCTCGCTGTATATAACGGCATGGAGAAACCGGCGCGCCGTGCCGCGGAGCATCCATCATGCTGACGTCACCAAGGCGCGCACTAGTGACGACATCGCGTCGGATCCCATAGGTTGGCGACGGCCACGTGGCACAAATTATTGAGGCATTGATGCCCACAGGAATCGGAAGCGTGGTTGTTGTGTCTATTTATTTTTTTTGCTAAAAATTGTGTCTATTTATTTGTCTATATAAATCCCTCCTTTTTGTGGAATCCTCCCTCCCTCCCTCTCTCTCTCTCTCTCTCTCTCTCTCTCTCGGCCCTTCCCCCAAATGGTCCATTTCTTATAGTCACATGCCACCCTTTTTCCACCCCCTTTCTCCTTCCGCGAAACCACCCTCCTCCTCGTTAATCCCTGCCTCGCCCTGTAAAGTACCACTCCAACCTCTTTAGTAGTTTTCCCCTTGGATAACTAAAGCAAAGCACCTTCATCTCATTCTCCACCCCTCCCCTCCTCCTCTTCTTAGTTCCCTTTGGCTCCATACTCCACACCCCTCCTCCTTTTCTGGAGATGGAGAGGTTAAGCGTCCACCAAAAGAACACCAAGCAAGCCAAGGCCAAGAAGACGCCCATCAAGGTGGTGCACATCTCCAACCCCAGGAAGGTCAAGGCAAGCCCTGCCGAGTTCCGCAACCTCGTCCAGGAGCTCACCGGCCAGGACTCCAACGTCGCCGACTTCTCCAAGTTCCCCGACGTCGAGGATACCGGCGATCTCCCTCCGCCGCCCCCTGAGCCTACCTCCGGGGCCACTGGCACCCCCCGGCCGAGCCCTGTCGTGCACCGGACCTCAGATCCATGCCATAATGCGTTTAGGAATCTCCCGAGCCCATTCGAGATGATCGATGAGGCTTTCGATCTGCAGATGCTTGAGAATATTCCGGGGTTCTTGCCGTCGATCGCCGCTGTACCACGAGCCCCAGGGTCATGGCCTTGATCGGGACTGCCATGCGGCCTGAGTTGCGCAAGCTTAATTTATTGAGGTTTAGTGGCATGAGATTGATGTATGGATCCTTCGTTATGGTGTTATGTTTCTGACGATATTTATAAATATGTTGTGGTATATAATTTGGTGCATTTCATAACTAAGTAGTCTTGAATTGTGATTTATTTTTGATTGAGTGTTACAAGAGTGATCCCCATGTTACTGGAGCTGGGGGATTGAGATGGCCATGGATGACATGGATTTGATGACGGTTCGTGGGAATAGGCCACTGGATAAAGTGATGGTTATTTCCTGTGGACATGTAGGCATTGCCCTCTTCAGAACACACACAAACAATAGATACATGCATGGTTGATGCGAGATTGGTGAGACTATATCTATGGCCATCTGAGTTGAGCTGGTCTAAGCATGAGGATTTGGTTGAACATCTAGCTGAATCAACAGATACTAATAAAACCCGGCCCCTTTGAGGTGAATGCTAAATTAGAAACATCCGCCAAGAACTTGGATCTCAAAGACAAGACAAGGATCTAGATCCTCCTTATTTGCTATCTGATATGATTATTTTGGGAGTTCAGGTTTGAACCAGAAATCTCTCTCTAATGTCCGCACCGATGCGTGCTACTATGGGTGATATTTCTAGCTAGTTGCACCATTCGTCATAACATGTCATGGATTCAATTTTGTGAGATGCAGCTGAAAGCTAATTACAAAGATTATTGTGTTGTCAATCTTACAAAAGTCTTAGCAATGCGTCATCATTGCATATACTTATTGTGCTGACTAGTTTTCATTTGTTGAGCTTGTTTTTTTTTTTTTTTAAATTCTCTGTGTATGCAATTGAAGAATGCATGAAATCCAGTGCTATTAGTCAGTAGTTAACTATTTTTTGAAGAACAATCTTTAGTTATTTCTGGGGTATCCCTTTTTTTGAGAACATTGATGTTGTGCTTACATTAAAAAGAATCTGTATTTATGTTGTCCATTAAGTGCTAAGCATTAAGTTAAATTTGAGCATGCAAACAAGGCACATGGAATTCGTTGACAAGAACAGTGAGTTCTTAAGTTTTGAGAGCATATAAAACTCGGTGCCTCGCTTCTTATATAGTTTTCTTTTCGACGGAACTCACTTCTAATTTAGTTGAACTTGAATTAGTTGACGAAGACAGATAAGTTTTCTTCTCTTTTGTTTTGTTCTTTCTTTCTTTTTTTTCTTTTCTTTCCATGAAATGAAAGGTAGACCAATCTCCCTGTCTTGTCACCAATACTGTTCAGTGGATCAAGACACCTCGTCTATATGGAGCTTAAACTAAATCATCAAACAGAAAAGCTAAAAGAAAACCTACTCCGAAAAAAAAAAAAAAAAAACAGATGGTGGTGCCATGGCATTATGGTTCTCTTCATGGCACGCGGCTTCGATGTTTTCTTGCTGCAAAGCAGATCTTCATGTTGGATAGATCATATCTTGCACTCAAGATACTCTCTCTAATGCTTTGGGATCTAACAGATGGTGGTGCCATAGAGATAGACCAATAGCCATTAAAGAAATCATCCAGTTTTATTTGTTTTGTTCGTGATAAATTGATGAATATTAATTATTGTCACATTTCTTGATAATTATGGTTTAATTAGGAGTACTCTTTCCAACTGTTGTCCATTTAATTTGTTCACAGATATATGAGATTATCTTTTTCTTTTTTTTTCTCTTTCTTTCTTTTATTTTTTCCTTCTTCTTTTTGATAAATTCATCCAAGAAGAGTGTTTCATGGATAGATTCATGGAATTCTGGCATACAGTCTGCAAACCAAATACAAAAATGGAAGCTATCAAATATTTCGGTCCAGAAGGACCACCGGTCCTTTTCTTTACCATGCTTAGACCTTAGATCCCCATAATGGGTCCTCCTGTGTGTGTGTGTGTGCAGAGAAAGGGACTCCACAGAAGCAGTCATGAAGCTTTTGCTGCAAGTCTGGGAGCAAGAATACCTGTAGAACTTGAAAGAATTTCGAGAGTTGAGCTACTTTGAACAAGACTAATATATGCAAACTAAAATGGTCAGTTCCAGCTCAACTGTTTTCCCAGCAACGAAAGCATTAGAAATCACCCCTCAGTGTGAGTTCTGATGAGAGTGGTAGCCACATAAATAGCTCTTACTTCATCTGGGATACGATCTGCATTATAGATGATAAAGTGGACACCAAGAACAATGGCTTGTCCCATTCTACGAGCCCATTTGGTTGCACCAGAACGGATATAGGTACAGTTGCTTGCCTTGGCCGAAACTGAAACTACCCTACGTACAGGTCCTACAACTACTAGATATGCTCCAAAACATGAGGAGTATATATATATATATGTGTGTGTGTGTGTGTGTGTGTTGGTAATACTTCCAACGATTGGATAAGTTATGATTGTGATAAATAGCTTCTTTGCTATTAGAAATGAGCAGAAAGACGACACAAATCGATATTATTAGTGAAGTTTATAACAAGGGAAAAAGAGTGATCTGAAAAGTTTGCTAATATTTAAATAGTTAAACCTACCTACTCTAGTGTTTTTTTTTTTCTGAAGTAAAATATTTACATTCTTCAAATTCGAGCTCATGGGATCTGAAATAAGAAAGATAATATGGTTTAAGGTGACGAATGAAGCATCCGAGTTATTTCATATCCTTAGATCATATGTTTTCATTCCACTCTCAACATATCCCTGGCAGTCCTCAATCTGAATACACTGAAAGGCGCATTCCCTCTGTTTTCATTCTTTTAGTTTACTTTCTTGTCGGCTACTTTATGTCCTCTTAATTTTTAGCTAATCTCTTAATATAAAGCTTTACTTTATATTAAATTTATGGATCCAATCTGTCTATAGATAGGCGCCTGCTGTGGCAGCAATTAATTAACCTCTGCCTTAGCATACAAAGACCATGGCTTGTAGCGGGTGATTTTCATACTATCAGAACCGTCGGTAAAAAAAATGAAAGGTAGAGTTTTTTTTAACAGGAGCCCAACCTTTTAAACAAATTTCATGATTGTCTGTAGAATGCAAACCTAATTGATCTTCGTTCCTCGCGGCGCAGACTCTCTTGGAGCAATCAATCTGGTGGGGCCAGACACATTGTCGGCAGACTAGATCGAGCCTTAGTTAATCCTGAGTGGATCTAAAAGCTGAATGCTTCCGGTGCTGATTAACCTTATAACATTACCCAATTATTTACAGTTCTCACAACATAACATTACTAGCTAGTCTTAAACATTTAACAGAGACTGCATATTAGTGCCTGTCAAGTTTGTTGGGAAGATTTCCGCTTGTTTGAAAAAGGGAAGATGTCAATCCCTTCTAGAGGGAAAACGACCAAAGCTAGACTTCTTGCTCTTTTTTTTAAAAAAAAACAAATCTCTTTTTTTGACCCCTTTTTTTCTAACTAGTTTCTTGTTTCCACTTGGTCTTGGTATTTGTGGGATCTTTGGCTTCCTTTCTTTGTATTTCTTTTTGAGAAAATAATCTCAAGGAATGTTGGTAGCTTCTCCTTTCTTTATCTCAACAAAAGATAAGGTAAAGAAAAGATTACTCTTTCAAGACCAGCTTTTTAAGGAGAAAAACTTTATGCCGAACATTTTATTCTTTTCATGTGCTTTGAGACAACCCGTCATCTTGTTAGTCTAAAACTGCTTTTTGCCTTTTCTTTTTGAGAAGATAGTCTAAAACTACTTTCATCCATGTCGAGACCGGATATAGTATTCTCTTCTATTTTATTTATGGTTGCTTTCTTAGCCCCCTCTTCATTAAAATAAAGTAAAAACAACTGCTTTGTACACGAGAAATTATATCATACACCATGTAGCGGTGCACCACACGAATCCCAGAGGCTTGTTTCCTGTGGGCTCCGTTTATCAAATACTCATCTCAATGAACGAGTATCTAAGATTGGCGTGGTGCACCGCTACGTGGTGCTTGCGATGTAGGATATAATTTCTCTTTGCACATAGATTGGATTCAGCTTGTTAGGAAAGAACTGATCGGGAAAACCTTTATCCATGCTGCATGAATCAAACCTAGTAATCCATCAAATCAAGTTGGCGTGGGTCTGAAAGTGGACTAAGTTTTGTGCCTAAATCTGCATATAGTTCACTAACCCTTTCCATGAGACATGAAATGCAGCAACCATAGAATGGAAACTTTCTATGCTGGTTAGAAAGTTATATTCGAAATGTCATGAAGGCCACTAAAAGGGTGTGATCCATCTATCCGCCTTCACAGTTGCCCATCCAAGTGGTAGGAAGCGAGAAGATAGATTTAACAAGTAAAAGGATGCTTTTCTTGGCCCTTACAAAATAGAATGTTAACCCTAAAACAGTAGAGGAAGCACAGTATATCTCTAATAATCCGAAAACAAATTTTACTTGATCAACTGCAGATTAAGTGAAACTTCAAAATCGCATGTATTTATGAATTCAATCATAGAAGAAGGGTTCAGACCTTTACAAAACTAAGTTAATTATTTTAATCAAAAAAATAAAATAATAAAACAAAAAATTAATTGTTCAAGTCCAATCTTATTATGAAATTTAAGATTTTACTTTGCGCACATACACCTACATGTAAGTTTAATTGCACTGCCGGGACTGATCATGAGAGCATATACAACAATAAAATAAGCTTCACAGCCTGTCTCATGATACCGAATCCTTCAACGAATGATTGCTAATTTTATGTGAAGACATGATCAAACTTTAGCCATATTTTTATATTTGTAATTATATAATAGTATATTTTCTTGTAAGCGAATCTTATTTCTAGTATAATTTTGTACCGGTTTTAATGGATCATACCTTCTATAAGCTTCTAAAACGTTGTTTAACAAATGGTTGGCCTTTTTCGACGTATTGGTAAATTTTTTTTGAGAAAACTAAATGCATCAAAAAGTAAAAGAGTTTTTCAATCCAGTTTGTCTTTAATTTTGGTGTTGTTCTACGGACAATAGTCTCAGTGATTAAACTACTTTTCACCCTTCAAGTTGCTTTGGAATAGCTGGTTGGAATGGAGGGAGAGTAGTATCACACCTCCATTCTTACAGGGAGATGAGAAAATAGAGAAAAAAAAAATCTAGTGGCTACTCTTTTCTTAACTTGTGAAAACAAAGATAAGAGAAAGTAAATTTAAAAATTTGAATCTAGGCCGTAAATATTTCAACTTTTTCTATAAAAAATATTTAACAATCATGTCAAAATGGTTTGGTCAACAATTAATATTTAACATATTGCAATGGAATATCTGTGCAAAAATCGGAAGAACAAGGATGTATGTGTAAATAATAATTTTTCACAGAATAATTATGTACTTAATCATATTTTGAAGAGTATCGAATAAAAAATATTAAAAAGATAAAAAAATAAATCAAACCAACTAAATTTGGTGTCTTTTTTCTGAACTCAAAAAATAGCGACTATATATTAACAACTATATATATATATAAGCAGAAAAATGACAAATAACCCTCTCAGACTCTCAAAGGGCGGCCTCCCTGAACCAAACGGGACGGCCGAAAGACTCCCCAACTTCTTTAGCCAAAAAAAAAAAAAAAGACTCCCCAAGTTGTTCCCATTGTCTAAAAGATCTGTTTCTAGTGTCCCTCTCCAGCATTTATCTAAAAGCATTACTCAAAAAAGTAAGAAAAACCAAAAAATCCTGCACCTAAAAAGTTTTTTATTTTTTATACTTTTTGGCTAAATCAGATGAATCAAACGAGTCTAGTACAGATATATCTGAAAAAATCGAAAGATAACAAATTATGAAGCGCTTTACATAACTATTTTTTTTCAACATATAAGGTACCTCGAGAGTGATTGACCATATAAGTGGTTATGCATGCAGTTCATAGTTCTGTTGGCCTTTTTAAAAATATGCTTGGTCTAGAACACCATAGTGCCATTAACTATGATTTGGATATTTTGAAGCAGGAGTGTCACATATCTATGTTTTTAATATTTTTTTTGGATCCAAACTGATTATCATAGTCGAATTACCTTTTAATATAACTGCTCTAGCTCGGAATATGTACCAAATACTGTTCCGGCCCGACTCATGCCGCTCTTTGCACAATCTTAGAAGTCGAGATGTCTAAAATTTTTCAGCTACCAAGCAACAATTATTTTGGAGTCTAAATTGCTGACCATGAAGTTGGCATCTTTTCTGCTGCCACCATCTACTACGCATGCGTTGAAAGCCTCCTCTTCTCTGTCTCATTCTAAGATTCACCTCACCTTACAATTCCATGCCGCGCCACCGAGTACCGGAATCCCCCGGTATGATGTACCGCCGTCCTTTGCACGCCACCCCGTGGACCTTTATCCTTTTTAAAATTCCAAACAGTACGATCCATTGGGGAAAGTCTTCTCCAAAAACGAGGGCAAGGCAGGCCGCGGGACAGAAACCCTAACTCTCGCCCCCCCCCTCCCCCACCCTCTCATTCACCACCTCGATTTCTGCGTTTGAATTCCGCGTCGACCAAACCTTCGCCTTTCCCCTCTTGTTCCCCTAATCCTCGCGTTTCCAGGCTCCAGTTTGACCTATTGACTATTGTTGTCCATCTGACGTTGCTGCGGGGCCGCGGCTTTCCTTTTCTACCTGCCGCGCCTTGGATCTGGGCTATAGTGCGGTGAATTGGTTGCTTTGATTGGGAAGTTTGAGTTTTGAAGGGGGTTCGGGTGCGGTGAATGGAGCTTCGGAAGTGATTTTGGTTTGGGAGCTGGAAATGAGGGTGGAGATCAATGGGTTGTGGATGTGCTGAATCTGGAGTTGAGAGAATTAGTGAATTGCGGGTATAAGAGGTCGGTTTTGGTTCAAAATCGTCTCTTTTCCTCCATTTTTGTGGATTCAGAGAAGATCTTGAGATGCTTCTTTCTTTGTTTTGATGGCGATATTTTCTATGTTTTTTTCTTATTTTTTTTAACGATAATCGGATGCATTTGTTTGTAACTTTTCTGCTAGGATCGTTCGAAATAGCATATAAAATGTTTTTAGGGAGCCTTTGCGAATACAAATGCACATACTTGTCATGGTTTCTGGGCTTTTGTGGGTTTTGCTTTTCTTGTTTTGTCTTTTATATGTTTTTCGGCTTTGTGACAACCTCGAAATGTGGTTATGGGATTCCACGCTAATGTGTCTCCTTTGTTTTCTTTTCCTTATTTTATTTTTTCTATGGTGACTTTGTATGCAAATGTATAGAAGGCGAAAAGCTCCCTTTTGTAGTTTAATGGAAGTAACATCCTATGAAAGTGGTGGGTTAATGCATAGTTTTTCGTGCAAAAGCACTTTGTTTGATTTGAATGATTTGTAATCTGGTGTACTTATATTGAAGTTAATTAGGAGGGTTGTGTAATTGGAGTTATGATGCTTTCATATTCTTGCTCCATAAAAAGTTCAATATGATCTTTTTGTTCTTGGTGTTTCAGTAGATGCATTTGAAAGTAGTGTTATTGTGATTTTAATTGATCCGGTTTGCCAAATTTGTGATTGAAGATAGTGAAATTCTGTTATTGCCATAAAGCTGTCAGTAATAAATCTAATGTTCAATCCAATTCCCTAACAGTTTTCCTGCTTTTAAATGTTAGATAACAAATGGGAAGAGGGGAAAAACCTATCCACTTTTCATTTACTCCATTATATTGTTGTAAAAAAATGAAGGATAATCGACTCCTTCGGGCATTGGTTTGACAATCAGATTTTCTTTGATGTTTTTATGCTTTTCCCCTTCCTGGATCATCTTCTAAATGCATTATCATGTACTAAATTGCAGTCTTCTCACGATGTACCATGCAAAGAAATTTTCAACTGTTTCCATGGTCCCACATAAGGCCCAAGGCACCGAGCAGCTTGTTAATGCTGGAGTTATGGGTGGATCGAATGTAAGCAATCCAACTAATTCTGGAGGAAGTGGGAAACAACGACTAAGGTGGACTGCAGATCTTCATGACCGCTTCGTTGATGCAATCACACAGCTCGGTGGACCAGATAGTGGGTATTTTCTATTAGTGACAGTGGTTTATAGCTTAAGTGGTAGCTTTACAGTGGATATTTGAGAGATTTTCACAATTCAATGCACTGCTGTGAGATACATCTACTGTAATATTGTTTGCTAATATGTGATCACGTATTTACACTGTTAAAATAAAGTTTTGTAGCTGTAACCTTATCATCATGAAAGAGAAAAATGTGTAATTGGATAGGCTGGAGCAAGCTAGTCACACTTATAATTGTGGACATTTGAGTTGGCAGGATTCGGCATATTGATGGTAAAACTTAGAATGGAATATAAGCTTTCTTTGTTTATCGGTTAAGTGTAAGATGCAAATGCTCACGGCTATTCTAAAGCACCTCCGTAGCCTTTCTGCAATTCTTCCATTCCTCTGTCCAAATTAATTTCCATTCTGTTATCATGGTAATGAATGTTGTTCGTCCAAATCTAGTGCATAGGTCAGAAGTCTCTAAAACATGTGACTTTATGTACATAGGCATTTGAGGCCTTGTTGATCACATTCCAACATTTAGGTTTGCATGTTTCAGCCCCTATCAGAGGCATAAAGTCTTCTCTTTACTGTGTGGCTTATAATTGCACCCCTTTATTCATAACAGGATCTGATGAAGTGTTTGGCATGTAAAAATACCAAAAATTTCTAGAGCAAGAAGGGTCTTCATGATCAGCTGGTTAACATGATGTGTGATTAGAACTTAGCCTACTTTGTGGAACTAAACACAGGTAGCATAGGTAATTGATGTTGCACCAAAAGGGGGCTTGTTTTCTTTACAGCTTACAGAATTACTAATCTGTTTTGCTGGACAGATAGATGTAATATATGATCTACATGGGTATGAGCCAAGTTGCATGATGTCTTAATAAGCAGATGCTGTTTCTTTCGTTACAATTGGTCAGTTCCTACTTAAGCATGTCATGTTAGGTCTTCTTAGGATTTATGATTTATTAATAGTGGTGTAGTCTTCTGACTAAGTAATTTAAATTGTACCTCTATTTTTTTCTCTTTTCTTCTTCTTCTTCTTTTAAAATGAGAGATTAAAGGTCCTGTTAGTTTGTTTGATTTGATCTCTATTCAAAGAGCAAGTTGCTGTGTTTCATAGACAGTCTAATGGATTGAATAGTACAAGATAAATGGATTTCTATTCAAAGAGCAAGTTGTCTGGTTCTTGTCAGCAAATTTTTATGTAATTCTTCATTTTTCTTCCCTTTATAGATTTCTTCTAATATCTAAGGGGCCATCACTTATTGCACTTTGTCCTCCATCCTGTGCCATAGCAACAATTCACTGTCTCCTTTTGTCAAGGCATATTAATATTGACTATATATTCTTTAAGGTGCATTTCTTGAGTCCGAGAATGTAAATTGATGGTTCTCTAGGGGTTATTTGTCAGCTTCAAGATGGTGAAAAGATTGGGTGGCAATCAGGTGATGGTTCTCTAGGGGATATTTTTTTTGCTTTCAATAATCTTAGGGATTTGTTTAATTGATGCCATTTAAAAAAGAAGGTGAGATTTTTTTTGCTTCTACTTTCTTCAAGTTGGTGTTACACGAGGCTTTGCTATTTTGCCAAATGGTGATGCAAGCACTTTTACCAGCATTTTAGTTGTCAGATTTTCCCACCTATAGATATGGTTTATTGTTTCTGAACTTAGTTATCAACTATATTTGGCTGCATTCTAGCATTAAAATTTTGAAGAACAGATGAACTGTTTGTTGCCACTCTTGATATTATTAAACTAAGTAATGTTGCACGAGCATGGATGTTTGTTGGTCAGTTTTTGGCAATCTAAGTTATTTAGATTCGAACATGGTTGCATCATGAAGGGATGGTGAATAAAGGTAGACAAGAAAGAAAAACTGCTGTACTGAACTTTTATTATCTTGCATCACCTTTTGGTTTATTACAAGAAGCAAGTCCTCTGTAGGATTTAAGCTAATTTTGATCTACTCTCTCTCTCTCTTTCTCTCTCTCTCAATGGTCGCAAAAGGTGGCCTATGAGTGAAAAAGAGCCCGAATCAGGGTATTGACAGTGTTTCAAAGTCCTACACTTTTTGGTTGTTTTGGTGTTTTATGTCATTTTACAAAAATTTCTGTTTAGATGTTGGTTGCCTTTTTTAGAAGTAGGTTTTACCTTCATTTTTTTTACTTTTTCAAATTTATAGAAGGAAAGATAACTATTTCTGTTCATGAGTAGCTTATCTAAGAATTAAATCTGCAAGTTTATCCATGTTGGCTGCTCGGTACATGCATCTATTAGCTCTTTTCTGCCTGTAAGTTTATGGTAATTTAAAGTTTTGATATTGACTGGATAAGTATCATATTAGAAAAAATTCTGATTTCAATGATCTTTGTGCAATAATGTTGTAGTTGTGTGATGAACAAATGGTGGGCACCTTCTGTTGCTAAGTTTGTTTTGGTTTTCTGGCCACATTCTTCCATTAGGATTTAAAACTATAGTTTCATATATGTGTTGAAGATCCCAAATCAATCTCTTACACTTACTTTGTAGCAATAAAGGTGCTTGTGGTTTAGAAAATCGGTGGTTCAGTATCATTGAGCTGTAAAATGACTTAAGCAATGCATCAGGTGACATTTATTGCATATGGTGCATTATTTTTATGCTTTGTTAATTAGCTTTACAAAAACATCTTGCTGAAGTCATGACTTTGAATGGGAGGTTGCTCATTAAATGTCATTTCTGGTAGTAGTTCTGGGGTACATGGATCTTCTTGGTAATCCAAATTGCCTTAGGTCATTGTAATCATATATTCTCTTCTGCACTGACACTTTTTTATTTGCTTTTAGTATATAAAATTATAAACATCTTAAGATTTATATTATTGATGACTTGAGATATGAATGCTGAATAGAAATTACCTGAGCTTCTGCTAAGTTCACCATCTCTGGTGTAAGAATTGCATTCTGTCTCATCGCCCTTTCTCTTCTTCTGATTTGTTTACCTTCTTGTGCTGATTTTAAGCCCATCTATTGTGTAGATCAAACATTTTGTTTTTGTTAATAAATTTAAGGCCTTGCCGATTTTCCTGAATTTAAGACAATTCTCTCATATTTTATTCTGATTATGGTTTAGGAGCAACACCTAAAGGGGTTCTACGAGTAATGGGTGTACCAGGAATTACAATTTATCATGTCAAAAGCCACTTACAGGTATGGGCCGTTGCTTTTAATTGAGATAGGTTGATGCCTTTCAGAAGAGCTGAAAATTACCGATTCCTTTGTTGTGTTCTTGTAGAAGTACCGCCTTGCAAAATATCTACCAGAATCTCCGGCCGATGGTTAGGTCTATTCTCTTATATTTGATATATGCTTCTCTTGGCAGATTCTTAGTTCAAATCTCTTCCTTGAAAACTATTTGAATTGAAACTGTTTTTGCTTGAAGAATAAAAACATCAAATGTGTGCTAAAGAACATGTTGGTTGTAGGTTCAAAAGATGAAAAGAAGGATTCTGCTGATACCCTCTCTAGCATGGATTCTGCATCGTAAGTAACCTTTTCGATTGATGATGGGCAGATTTTTTTTTCATACAAGTTTAGGTATGTTATTTGTGGCCTCCCAAATTGTCAAGCATAATTGGGCTTTCCTTGAAATCTATGAGATAATGCACTTTTAGGATAAAATTTAAAAAGGCGGGTAGGGCCAAATCTTGATTAATGGGAATCCTTCCTGCTTTGTTGTCATCGACCTGTTATGATGAGCGGTTCAGCAGGAACTGTTTGTTCTTATTACTACTGCTTGAGCAGGTGAAGTCCTTTGGAGATGAAGCCAGCATAGAGACTGCACCTACCTCCTGATACTAACAGTTGAACTTGAAACTTAGTCCATAGTTGGTATTAGGGGTTTATTGTTGTGGATTTGTCTTTGTGTTGGTAGTCTACCTACTGCTTGCCTCTTGTATATTATGGATGTAATCTGTAAATTTATATGACCGATTTGTTGGAGCATGTAACCTTGGTAACATTCGATGGTCCATTTCATCTTCCAGAGGAATACAGATCAACGAAGCTTTGAAAATGCAAATGGAGGTTCAGAAGCGGCTCCACGAACAGCTTGAGGTTTGTGAATCTACCAATTCTAGCTGTTGCTCATTTATCTTGATTGGCTTTCGGTTTTCCTTGGCTCAAAATGCAACATTTGGTTAGGTTCATAATCAGGTTCGACTTGATTGTCATTGCCAGCGGAAATTGCATGACAGATGCTTATACATGCAAATCTAAGTAATTTTTATTTAATATCTGTTGCCCTCTTATATTCATTCTATACCTTTCATCCCTGCATTGCCACTGTGAAGTCTTTTAGGTCCCCATGGTCTTGTAGAGCCTCCGAGATCTCAATTCACTTATGTTGGCTTGGTACTTTGTGGCACTTCAAGACGAGCTCACCATCGTAATGTTTGACTTCCACGTCAAGTTTATCTGTACATTTTCAATCATTTTAGGTCCAAAGACAGTTACAGCTGAGAATTGAAGCTCAGGGGAGGTACCTAGAGAAAATCATCGACGAGCAGCAGAAGCTAAGTGGTGCACTTAAAGCCCCTGGGGAAGAACAAAACCCCTCGCCGTCTCCATCAGCTTCGCAGGACTGCCTTGGTGACCCTTCTTCTCCACTCAAGAAACAAAGGATTGCTGATCAGTCACCAGACCCAACCCATGAAATGCCTCCACCAGAGTCCAAGCCTCATTTCATTGGTCAGTAAGATCAGGAATTGTATGAAAGTAATGTTGCTTGTTTTTCTTTTGACTTGGGGTCAGAATTTAAAGAGGGTGGAAATAATTGTGAGCAGCAGGAACAGCAGTTTGTGGGGGCTACTGCTGACAAAAGTTGAAATGGTGGTCCAAAGCAAAGAGCTCTCGATCAGTCTCTGGACCTGCCCCCATTATATTGCTTCATCCGCACTGGAATGTGTAATCTTTCGTGATTGATGTGCTGTTCATGCTTGCATTGTACAATTCATGCACTCTCGGCCATTTGTAATTATATCCAGTATCTAGTATAAGTACCTGTTCACTATATATATATATATATATATATATATATATATATATATATATATATATATATATATTTATATATCCCTCATACTGATATGGTAATAGTATTTGTAATGGAGGCTAAGATTAGATGCCAATTGTGCACTCCCATGTGAAGGTAGTAGTAAGAAGTTTATGGTCAGGCTAGTTTCTATGGGTTCATTGGAGCTGGTGCGGTAGCTTCGTTGTGCACGCGTTCAGCATGTTGATCGGTGAAACCAGCAGTATTCCTTCTTCTAGTTGGTCATCCATGGGGATGAGGATAGGAAGAGCAGAGCATTAAGGCTTCGTTTGGTTGTTTTCCAGTGAAATGAAAATTTGAAAGAAGAAATCAAAGAGCAAATTTAGAGTCAATTTATTTCAAAAGAACCCTACTGGTGGATTGGGATAACTCAACCATAATCCAAGTCCTAATTCCTATTGACACTCCAACCCCTAGGGATTTTAATAATCTTTCCCTTCGTTTCCTCTCCACCGAAACGAAGTCTGAATCGCTTTTATAATTTTCATGCAGGAATCATCACTCGGAGCCAACCAATTTTATGGCGAGCCAATAATTTTGGGCTTATCTGCAGCACTTTAACCACTCTGCTCTTTCCAACTGCATTACTTTAACTACTCTGCACATCTTCAAGCAAAAGCCTGAATGGCTTTTATAATTTTCATGCAGGAATCATCACTTGGAGACAAACAATTTTATGGTAGAGCCAATAATTTTGGGCTTATCTGCAGCACTTTAATCGCTCTGCTCTTTCCAACTGCATCACTTTAACTAACTCTGCACATCTTCAAGCAAAAGCCTGAATGGCTTTTATAATTTTCATGCAGGAAGCATCATTTTCAGTCAACCAGTTTTAAGTTGAGCCCAGAATTTTGGGCTTATCTGCATCACTGTAACTACTTTGCAGATCTTCAAACAAAGCCTGAATGGCTTTTATAATTTTCACGCAGGAAGCATCATTGGCAGTCAACCAATTTTATGGTGAGCCAATAAATTTGGGTTTATCTGCATCACTTAACAACTCTGCTCTTTCCAACTGCATCACTTTAACTACTCTGCACATCTTCAAACAAAGCTTGAATGGCTTTTATAATTTTCAAGCTGGAAGCATCATTTTAGTCAAACAATTTTATGGTGAGCCAATAATTTTGGGCTCATCTGCACTACTTTAACAACTTTGCTCTTTCCAACTGCACCACTTCAACAGTTCTGCACATCTTTTGCCTTTTTGCCAGAAAAAGATGGTGGTGCAGGAGAAAGTTTCAAAAGCAATTCCACTCTGGGGTTGGTGGGGGTTCACATGACTTTGCATGACAAGCTACAGGAAATGATAAACTTTAAACAGATTTATATATCCTAACCCAAATCCAATCTAATAAGAAAAGCCCCCTGAATTCATTTATGACAAACATCAAGCAGATTTGGTACAAATCTTTATAGATCTTCCAGAAACCATGTAAACTACGTAGAAGCTTCACATACATGCACCATGAGATACGAAGATGATAGAATGAGATAGTCTTGATTGAAATCGGTGTGATCGAGAACAGCAAGAAAATCTTTTCTTTTTAGTTGGTCAAAGTTTCTTGATAAAGGATTAATGTCAAAAGAACCAACATCTTGATTTATTTTGACTTACGTAGATATGTTTACCGCACTGCTGTCTTAATAAAAGCTGGGGTACCAAAACTAGCAAACTCTCAGTTATTAATTAAAAACTTAAAAAAAACACAGCCATTACTTTTCACTGTTCACACTTTCCTCTTCAATTCATCTCTCACCAACACTCTCTCTCCCCCCTTTGAGATCTCGGAAACCCTAACCCTAATTTCTCCGAGACCCTTGCCGCGATCGATGGCCGTTGCCCCTGGGGTCGCGGCCCGAGCCCTAGCCCTAGCCGTGGCCATCGTCCTCCTCGCATCCCGGGCCGCTTCCAACTCCGAGGGCGACGCGCTGTTCGCCCTCCGCCGGAGCCTATCCGACCCCGACAACGTTCTCGAGAGCTGGGATCCCACGCTCGTCAACCCTTGTACCTGGTTCCACATCACCTGCAACCAGGACAACCGCGTCACCAGAGTGTACGCCTCTTCTTCTTGTTCTCCTCCTCCCTGTTCTTCTCATCCTTCCTCCAATTGGTTGTCTTTTTTCTCCACGATCCAATCCCCTTTGATTGGATTCAAGGAGTGATGTTCTATTGAGAAAAGGGGGGTTCTTGATGGAAGAATTTGCATTTGATAACATGATTAATGATTCTAGCTCCCTTCAACTCATGGATTATTGTTAAACCCCTTGTTCTGCATTGAATTAAGGGAAATATCATTTTTTGAACATATTGTATGCCCAAAGTTGCTACTTTTCAAATGAAAATTGCTTAGATGAAGAATTCGTATTTTCTTACATGATAAAAGATTCTACTTCCGTCAATTTCTTGATTTTTTATATTGAATTATGAAAAAATGATTTTGAGCTCATCACATGCTCAAAGTTGCAAACTTTGAAATGGTAATTGCTTAGATAAAAGTTCCTGAAATATTTTAAACATGAATGCCTGATGTGATTCGAATAAGACATGCTGTACTTATCTTGCTATGTATTTTGATTTCTTATGATGAGGTTTAAGCAACAGGTTACACATGATAGAGAGGTGCAGGTTTAAATGGATATCAAAAAGTTAACATGTTTGATGGTGGCCAAATTATTGACTCGAATGACTGGGATGCTGATGAAAAATCTTATTTTAATTTAGTTTATTTGATGGGGTATATGTTTACTTAATTATTTTTGAAGATGTGCTGCCTTTTCTCTTCATATAACGACATATTATGTGATATGCTGAGGAAGAGATTCCGAAACATTTTTTTTGGTATTCGATTCTGTTTTTGTGCAGGGACCTGGGAAATTCAAATCTGTCAGGCCATTTAGTATCTGAACTTGGAAAGCTTCAACATTTGCAGTATCTGTAAGTCTCCTCTGTTTATAAGCTGTATTTGGATTTACATGATGCTGTTTTTTAATTTCACTCTGGCATTTCCATTTATTTATTGAACAAACTAACCTGAGATTGACTACTGAGGCCAAAAAATTGCAAATTGAGACAGTAAATTAACAAGCAAAAGAAAGCATATCTTGAGAGATTGGTCCTCATAGGATTCTTTCTTATTCCTTACCTTAATTCTGAGTCTACCCTTTTGAAGAAAATAAGTTTCTTGATATTTTTTTAAAACTTCAAATTGTGTCCCGATGAAAGGAATGTTTGAAAAATAATCTAATTGCTTGAATCTTTGTTGTGAAGTCTAGAAATTATCTAATTGCTTGAATCTTGGTTGAATCAATTCATTTTTTACTCTATATCTTTTGGTAATATCGGAATAAAACTCAGTTGAATCCTCCTTGGAGCATAACCTAGAAATAGATCTTCATTATCTAAACAGATCCGGAACGTACTGTTGGGAAGTGATTCAATAATTAAACCTTCATGAATCAATTTTTGTTCTTTCATTTCAGGTAACCCCTTGAAGTATCAACTAATGAAGGAAGAGGTATATAACTCACTTTTCCTCTCTATTTCACAAATGAAAAGTTCGAGAAGAAATTAGGCTATCAGAAAAGGAGGATCACCATATATTATACAAAATTCTCCAGTTTTTTCTAGCCGAGCTTCTTGATTTGTTTTATACCTCGCGAAGTAGAAAGAATTGCAATTCACATTCCACTAAAAATCTTAGAAATTTATCAATAGTTGGAATAAATTCGTTAGAATCACAAGGAGGACACCAACAATTATTTCAAAGAAATGATGTGAGAATTACCTAGGTCAAACACTTGATAAAGACCTTCCAAGGTCTGAACTTGGAATCTTGTCCAAGTGGAAGAGGGGTGCAACTACTGGGCTATAGCCCAGTTCGCCTGATTGGATGAACATTTAAGGACGGAACAAATAACTATATTACTTTAAGCAGCAACCGACAGTTGCTGTTAGGATGTTGGAGGCATCCTCTGGATATCAAGTTTTGGTAAGAATATGATTAAATTTATATTCTTCAAAGCCTGCATATGCTGGAAGATGATACCACAGAAGAAAATATACCACAATTTTGGAGGATGCAATGTTGCTTGAATAGTGAAAGTTATTTTTGTATAAAATATTTTTCTGAATGTTGGCTTTTTATTAATTAGAAAATAAAGAAAATAATTATATGATGCTAGTATTTGTACATATATATACCTAGACACTGTTGAGACCTTGAGTCTTGTTTATGAGTATAGGAGAAATGAGCACTGGATGTTGGAGGTTGTCTACCACAACTTTGACTTTATCCTCTATCCCTATCCCAGAGCTAGTAGGTTCCCCCACATATGCATGCACATAGACTAGTCCATTTGGAATTTGTTACTCACAATCAATAAATTTGTACTCATTTAAGTAGAGCAACTATAGCATCTATCACGTTGGAAAGGAGGGGGGTGCTTATGTTATACAAAGACACATATTTCATAGACTTTCTTTAGTTCAGGTATGAATAGGTGAAGAAAAGCATGTATATAGAAGTCTTTGACATACTTTATTACATGAGAGCACAGGTCTTCAAACCTTTCACTGCATGATTTTTTTTTCTCAGTATAATTATATCATGAACCATGATGTCCTGTAATATATACAACGATTTCTAATATAAAGTCCTAATATGAGTAATTACTGAGAATGAATACTCATTTTCTTCCTTACTGAATCTGCATTTCAGCTGGCTGTTCTTTTTTGCTTTCTTATGTTCATCTGCAGTTTACTTCTGCAATAACTCATGACTATATTCCTCTGCTGTGCTTCTAAATATGCAAGAGTTTTGCACAGGCTTTGGCAGTTCCTTAGTTGTTTATGATATATCTGCAGCTTGAGTACTAATTTTGGATTTGTTAATTCTTTATATTACTCATACAGGGAGCTTTACAAAAACAACATTCGAGGGACAATCCCAGCAGAACTTGGTAATCTAAAGAGCCTGATTAGCTTGGATTTGTATAACAACAACATTTCAGGGACTATACCTCCAACATTAGGCAAACTGAAGTCTTTAGTATTCTTGTGAGTTCATATTATCTGTTTTTTTTCTCTCTAGATAATATTATGAATAGTGCTTAAGTGAATACAATCTGTGGTTGGTATTTTCCATATGGGCATCAATCACATCACATCAGTTGACTATCAAGGATTAGGGATCTGGTCCGTTCTAGGGGTACTGTACTGGCCTGGAAAGATTCCAGGTCCTGAGGGCATCCAGAACCCTCGGTCTCTTGCATCCTGACACTTGGGATGGCCTGACATCCCAGGATGCCAGTTTTTTTAATCTATTTTTATTCTTTTTATTTTTTGCTCTTCATTCTTGTTGTTAATAATTATTGTGGTCCATCCTAGTTTGTCCCGATATCATCATGGTACTGTATCGACCTGGCCCCAGACGGGGACAGACCCTAGTAGTGGGATTTAAACCCTTGATCCCAACTAGTGGGATGCTGGTATAGTGTCTCTGACAAAGTTAGTGTTTCATAAATAAAGGGTGGGAAATAGCAAAGCAATATTAACACCACCTTGTGTCTTCTGGATCCTTTTGGTCTGACTTTATTCCAGTACCTGCCAAAACAGTCTCATTTTTATTGCATTTATTTTTTAGCTTTCTTTTTTGGATTCCTGTGTTATTGCTGATTGTATTCTATGCTTATGTAGACGGCTCAATGATAATCAATTAAGTGGGCCGATCCCAAGGGAACTTGTTGGAATTTCCAGTCTCAAAGTTGTGTAAGTGGGGCAGTATTTTTACCTACTTTATATTACAATAGACAATATTTATTTCCTGTGAGCTATTGAATGCTATTATTTGTCCTTTCAGAGATGTCTCAAGCAACGATCTTTGCGGGACGATTCCCACCTCTGGGCCTTTTGAACACATCCCCTTGAACAAGTAATTTCTGATTTTCTTTATTTTGATCTATGAAATCTTCAGCATTCGCTGTTCTGATCTTTAGAGTGGAGACTTCGTAACATTAGTTATTTTCCATTGTCCATCCTTGGATCTTAATCTGCTTTATCTCAGTAGTGCAATAGAATCGATTATGACCACTGCCAGTAACTGGAGTTTTGCAGCTATATAGAATTACTGCTGCATACATAGGATATAACTGTCGAAGGTACATGAGATTATTACATTTAAGAGAATGTAGCATGCAAACAATCCCTACAATCAATTAAATCTGATAATACAATGAGATGTTTTATATCGACTAGAAGGAATTTGTTTGCATCTACAACTTCGGACAAGATTCAAGAGGTACGGAGTTGTCCTTTAATGCCCCCATCAATAAATTAGGTCATGCTTGCAAATTTGACAGACTTGTGCTGTATTATCAAACATCTTGCTATTTATTTCTTTTGCATTTTGCAGTTTTCTTGCACTGCTCAAGATATTTTCACTGTTAACAGTCTTTCATGGAAAATGGTATTGGGCGTCTTGGAAGGATTATGAGCTTTGTAGGAAGCTTTGTCATAGGAATAAAAAAAACTGGAGGGTAGTGGGGCCATAGCAAGTTTGATAATGTTTTTAGTGGTGGAGGTGCATTTCAGATATCATGTCTGTATTATGGTTGAGATGAAGGAGATAGTTACGTAATTCGAATTGCCATTCAATAATCTGGGACCTCCTTCCTTATGAACCAATTCTTCTAATTAAAGAAATATGTAAGAAGATGTATTTGATGGCATCTACAAGTTTTGTTTAGAGATGAATTTACTAAAGGACATCAGTGAATTGAACCTTGTGCCTGATGTCTTGGTCAGAGGAGTATACCAGAATATTGAGGTCAAGTAATGGGAAATTCTCCATGCCTTTGAAGTGAGGTAAAACTTATTATGTAATTGACTATGATCTGTTATTGTTTGTGTGATTATGGTTATCAATCAAATTTATGCTACCTACCTGTTATAACAACTTACGTGGCCTCTCATCTTATAGTATGCTTTTCTTAGTAGAAAACAAGTTTATAACGATCAATGTGTTACTGTAACATCATGAACCCCCCCCCCCCCCCCCCCCAAAAAAAAAAAAAAAAAAAAAAACCAAAAAACAAGCACCATCCAGGTTTGAGCTTTGGGACCTTATGTGCATGTGCGGGATGAAGAGGATAAAGTTAAGGATTGGGAAAGGCTTTTTTAGCAGAATTTTTGTTTTTTGTTTGGAGTGATTGTATATTATCATGGGAACTCTATGATTAAATGCCCTATTATAGCATTGGAAAGTATTTTTCTTTTGGTTTATATTTAGTTGGAATCTTATTATTGGCCTAAGACCTTTGAAAAATTTACGATTGTGTCAAATATTAATGGTGATAACTTGATCATATGCAAGAAAGATACTGAGAGAACTTGATAGAGTTGGGTGTCCAAATGGGTATTAGGTCAGTATGGATGAGGGAAAGACCAGTGAAAGCTTGGAAGAAATTTGTGATAGAGAGTATAAAGATGATAGCAGTGAGTAGTTACTTTAGTAATGGATTTCAATGAAAAATCATAACCCCATCCAAATTGATGGTATAGGGATTATTTTGATTTCTTTTGCTTATAAATTGCAAGAGATGGTTACATAGGCTCAAAGGATTGGAAAAGCTATATGAAATTTTGTAAGAGCACATTTTCAGAGGCCATATTGTACTGCGCAATTACATGATTTTCTTTGTAAGGGAAAAATTTGTGGATTTTGATGAAGTTGGGAAGGACTAGAAAAGCTTCAAGTGCTAGAAAAATAATATAAAGAACAGGGTATAGTGGCTTCATTTCACTGGGCAATTTCATGTTATCTATGGCAAAAACATTGTGGAATTTGATGAAGCTGGGAAGGACTAGAAAAGCTTCAAGTGCTTTAGAAAAATAATATAAAGAACAGGGTAAAGTGGCTTCATTTCACTGGGCAATTTCATGGTATCTATTATGGCAAAAATGTTGTGGAATTTGATGAAGCTGGGATTTTCAAGTTGATTCAAGAAAGTTGAGTTAGATCAATATTGAACAGAATGGCATCGTTTGTCATATCATCCATAGGGAAGTTATGCTATAGCCTAATATATTTTAATTAAAAATTCTTTCATATCTTTTGGTACTTGGTTTCCAAGATAGTCCAGTAAAGAGTGCTGATAATATAGTGGTTTCATGATCATGGAAAGAAAGAGTTTCTTAAAGAAATATTACCTCATTGGTGAAATTTTACACATGGATCCTCTAGAATTTCTATTTGATAACTTAAAGGGCATCATCCCACCCATACAGTTTCAGCTTTGTGGATCATGGTATTGTCTACAATTATATACTCTCTTCTTTTTTTCTGCTTGATAATCGGAATAATTCTTTTTCTCACTTCATTATCATATGCATCATGTTCATCATTAGGCATATCAACGGGTCTGCTAATTAACTTAAACTGCATGTTCCTGAAAGAATAACTTAATGAATAAGCTATTTTTTACCTCTTTGTTCTCACAAATTAGACATTAATTTATTCTGTTGCGCATCATCAAGCTGTAATATCAAAATCCTCTACATTTTCTCTTTGTTTTCTTCTCTGTTGAAATAACTCTTTATGGCCATTATTCATCTTCTCATTTGACTTTATAATTATATTTCCAATAAACGTGTTATGAGTGATTGTCTGCAACTCTTGAACAATAGGAAACATTGTTGAGGCTACTATTTATTATTTCTGAGCATTCACCTTGCAGCAAGTACCGGTTTCATTATCCATTATAGAATCTGAATACCACTATAAAGATTAAGATTGCATCAACCTGCCGACGATTACGTTCTTGTTGTCTATGAAAATTAGTAAATAGCTTTTAAGCACTCTAATCGGCATCTCCTTTCTGTCTTATCTATTTATTTACCTCTCATGAGTTTGCCCTTTGCCCTTTGCTCTGCAGCTTTGATAATAATCCCCGTTTGGAAGGTCCTGAGTTGCAAGGGCTTGCAACCTATGATACAAACTGCTAGACAGTGTACCGGGGGTTGTCATAACGCTCTGCCGAATGGCTAGGGAATATTTATGTATTGGTTTTGGAGTTCAGTCTAGGCCATTATGTAAATCTTACTTTGTAGTTGTCAGCGTCATATTTGTAATGCAGAAAAGACTGCTGCTTGATGTTGTGCGTGGATGGCTGGGTGAATGTTTTCCTTATACTGCTGCTACCTGGGATTACAATAAAATGTAGACCAATCTGATTCTAGAAACTTTTTGAGCATACATTGCTGTATGTCTTATGGATGCAGTTGCAGTAGTCCGAGTGTTCAATGACTTGCTTCCAAGCTCTTGCTTCCTATGGGGTTGTATTTTCCTAACATGTGAAATGTTTTTCAAGGAGCTGCTTTATGCAAAACTAGAAGGAGAAAATGTTATGGAATTCCATCAAAAGTTTGGTAATCTGGAATGGATTTTTGGATAGCCCAACACCTGTTCCTCGAGCCGTACCTGCTGATGTTTAAGGCCGCGGCTTCGAACAATCTTTGCTGGTGTAGGTACGGCTGTCTTTGCTTGACTAAACCTTGTGTTTCCAATACTGTGATTGACCTTGGATCAATATCTTTACTGCAAAGCTATTGTAGATTTTGGAAATGCTTTTGTTTTTTGTTTTTTTTTTTAATAGTCCTCTTTGGTTTACAACAACAGGTATCTTCTCAGTGATCCTCTTGGTTTCCTCGGCGAGTGCAACAATCGAACAGTATAAGGAGTTCAGGCCCTCCAGGTGTTCAGGATAAAACTGTTTGATTTGCAGTAATTACTGAGACTCAGGCTTGGTGGTAAAGTATGATCCAAAATCTAAGTCTATTGGTTACAGAATATAGCATTTCACCATGAATCCGATACTAATAAATGTTTTCTTGTCTGTGCAATCCCATATTGTAGCTGAACATTTGTATGGTCTGCTCGAGATCGTCAGTAATCGCTTTTCTCTCTATTCCCTTTGTCATGAGAGGATTGATGAGGATCTATCTCATAGAGCTCTTTGCTTATAAATATTATGAACCCTCTTGTCACAAGTCCTCATAATAACAGGATCCTAGTCTACCTTGCCCATACTATTAGACGCGATATACTAACTTGATTTGATCGAAAATCTTAGCAGTTCAGAATTTATTAAAACAAAGCTTAAGAAGTTTCTTAACTAACAATGATTTAGGCTGCAAAAAGAAAACAATAACTGTTCAGGAAATATTAACTATCTATCCACGGGCATGGAACTTTCACTTGATTCTCAACCACCATAGTTAGGAACATGATAGGAGCAAAATCTAAAACAAAAATTCTCCTTTAATGATCTTGACAAAACCACTTATTTTATTATAGGATTAAGAAGAATTTCTTCATGAAACTCATTTTATAGCTATTTACAAAATCAAACTCATTTTCATAAATCGATGAATCTATACTCAAAACAGGGGGCATGTGTGGTAGCAGTATTTGATGAGTGAGAATTCTTATTTAACGCTGCACAACCAAGATTCTCTGGATTCCGCAAGCATACAAGAAGCATTTAAATTTACTCAATAACCTTGTATTTAGGAATCAAGGCGTCTGAATGTGTTGCAGACAACTATTATCTAATTATACTTAGAAGTACCTGGGAGATCTGACTAAAGGATGATATAAATAGTTCTGAAGACAAGAAATGTTCTTAGACAGTTAAAAGACTCAAAATAATAATAATAATAATAATAATAATAATAAATCACACCACTTGCTGTAGAACAACTTAGCCATGTTCAAGAATATAAAACAAATTCCCATGGTATGTCTCTATCCTGGAAGCCCCTCCTACCACATACATACATGAGATGCGACCAATTGTCCCCAACTTTTGTCATGCAGATTAGTGAGAACTAAAACAGCCTTTTTTGTGAGATTCCGTCATTTCTTTCTCCCTTCTGCAGTCTGTTAGAAGTTCTGTAATATATTTAATATTGAACTCTGCAAACACTTCCAACCCGCACCTCCCCCTCCACAAAAAAGAAAAGAAAAAGGAAGCATTAAATCAAGGTATCATATGCATTTGCATATGCCCAATGCCAGTAAAGTTCTCTCAATTTAATAATGGAAGTAGTTGTTCCACTGCACGTAGAGTGAAACCTGGTTCTGGAAGACAGAGTCTCTTCCAATACTCTTCATCCTCAATATCTACATGAGTTAATGCCCTCTGATAACTCTCAACAGCCTTCCTTGGATGTCCTTTGGCAACAGATGCCTGCAATTTCCATCAGAAGCCTGTTAGCTGCTAAGCCATGGTCATTATTTGAGCAAAAAAGGATTCAGAAAACTACTGCAGTTGTAAGAAAATATGCAATTTTTTTAAAGAATAAAAGACGACCACCAGACTGGCTTAGTGTCAGATTGTGAAATATCTACTATGGAGAACATAGTCCTTCTCATAGCTAGCAAGTATTTAACCTTGCTGAAGGAAACTGGGCAAATTTATTAGTTCTGAAAAACTAATGTGTTTATTCATGGTACATGTATAAGAGCTCGTACTTTTGATAATTAAACAACTGTTAATGCATCTAAACTGGCCTTGAAGGAGTTAGATTTTAAAGAAGAGAATAAAGGGCAAAAGAAAGAACTAAGCACATAAAATGCACGAACCCAATGCCTTTTGTCGAGCTCAAACAGACAAAATCTCCATTCTCTTGATTCCACCCCATCAATGCGGATGGATATATGGGTCCAATTTGTGTGATGAAATTCCAATCTGTGCAACCCAAAGCCCAACCCGGCTCCTATCGCTTTGACATATGCCTCCTTCAGACACCAATACCTACAAAACAAGCCACAGCAGTTTCAATGATCTACAGCAGGTACGTGGCAATGTGATGATACTGCTTCACAGGTTCATATAATTAGTAGCAAGTATATTTGTATGCATACAAACTTGATCTGAAGCTTGAGATAGTATAATTAATCTAGTAAAATATTGGACTTCCAGTGCTTCTTAGAAAATAAGGAGCGATTTATAATCGCACTAGTTGCAAATATCATTATGCTATTAAGTCAATTGTCTAGAATATGAAGCAACTGATAAAATCAAAAACTTCATAATGCAACATGGTAGAAACCATGCTAATAATCTTGTACCTGCAAAACTCAGCTAAGATTTCATCTGAAGTGCCAGCATTGACAATTTTCTTCCATTCTAAGACCGTAAAATATGATGAGAAGTTCTGGATGAACTCCAGAGTTGTTCCTTGCTGAGGGACGACGAGAGAAAAAATATCTAAACCGACAAGGCAAACGGATTCAGATGCTATACCAACATAGTTTCCATGATGTGATGCATTGAAGTTGAAATTTGGAAGCAGAAAGTCCCGTTCAAGATTCTGCATTAAATTGATAGAAACAAATTACCAAATATAAGACCTATGAATGATACAGGTTTACTGCAAAAAGATATATGAGATACTCTATGAGTTTCATGAATGAGATCTTTGCGCAAGGGGAAGTCAAAACAAAAAGTTTATGCTATAGGATTATCTAGATATATTTCAAAGAGGCTCCTAAAAGTAATGCAAGGTTGTCAAATTTAGGGTTTTTGATAAACCCTTAAACTTCTATAAAAGAAAGCATAGAACTGGTAATAGATTCTTCTAACCACATTTTCTGCACCTTTTTCTTCCTATTTTGAACTACATGTTGTTGTTTTGGTAAGTAAGACGATTATACTGAACTAATATTTCATTTTTATGCAACAATTCAATTAAAAACCAAGTACCTTGATCATATTACATTGATTCATTAGACAGCAGATCTTAACCAATATGATGTGATAAGACTGACTTTGATAGAATCACCGCCATACCAGATATGGTTTTCCCTCAATTGTACGGTCCAAGATTATCTTGCCAAATGGAATACCCAAAACTTCATGCACAATTGTGTACTGAAGCAACCGACTAACAAGTGCTCGTTTCCTGTCCTCGAACTTTATAAACCTATTTAAATGTGAGTTTGATGTTAGAAAATGAATACATGACCAGTTTTGTCACATAGCCAGTTCTAAGTGTTAAACATTGAGAGGTAAGAAACAACTTGATTATCTCAAACTAATCAATTAGTGCAAAGAAAAAAAGGCCGAACTCTCTTTACTCAACCAATCTTCCTTTATAAATTATAATCAAGACTAACAAGCCTTTCTTGGTTTCAGTTGCCGTGGTTTTAGGAGCTAAGTTCTTATATGGCTTTATAAATGGGGAAGAAAATAACAATGTAGAGACCAAAAAAGATTCAATTCAATACCATACTAAAACCGAGAGCACTATATATGTTCTTTGGCTGCCATGCAATTTTTCAGGCAAATATTATCATCATGCACAGGAAAACAAGGTAGCAAAGCTCAGCTTCCCCCTGTTTAAGGCAAACAGTGTATCCAATTTCTTTTTCGAAAAAAAACATTTCCCTGAACCTCGTGCTCTTTCCAACTCCTATGCACACTGACCATATCTTCTCACAATAGTTAATCTAACCAGGCACCATATGCTTGCTTATCGCTCCTTGTAAGCCCTGTAGCTCCTCCCTCTTATCTATCTCTGAAACATCACAATGTCACATTTACCTTTGGATAAATGGTCAGAGCAAAAGTTTCAAGTACAAGGAATTTACCAGGTGAGAGAGGGCTTTAGAAGAGATCAAGGGCCGACTCTTAAGATCAAAACATCCTGCCACACTATAGAATGAAAGAAGTAGAATTGATGACAAATTCCAGATACTTAGGGACCTCAAACCGCATAATACCGTTTCATTTTTTCTTCAAGAAAGTTAAAACACCATACTTTTTAGAAGTCACTAAGAATATCTCAGAAGTTATCCTATCCAGTACTGCATCAAACATTTATCATTTCTGTTCATTTAGATGTCACTAATAATATATTACAAGCTATCATTTCAATTTGAAGAAAAACAACATAATAGATGAGAAAGAAGTGCTCACCGGGTGACGGCCGCCTGCTCGTGCGGCGGAAGCCGAGAAACGAGGGAGGAGAACTGATCCTGAGAAGGATTCCACTGAGAGATGTCGATCAACCATCTCCGCACTCCATCCTCCATTCGCCCACCGCACCCAAAAATAAAAAAGAGAGAAAGAAAACGCTCGAAGACAAACCCTAGAAGAGAGAGAGCTCTCAAATTCCCCCCAATTGCCGGCCAAGGTGAGAGCTTTATTTATTTATTTTATTTTCGGTGAATCACGGTATGCTGCACCTCCAAACAATCCCAGATAAGTCGTTTCTCGTTTCCTGTGGACCGTTATTTTGCATTGGACAACTGGAAGCCCAGCTAATTCCAAGCATCCGCGGAGCGTGATAATACCGCCGGCGATTTTTTAGAGGCTAGGGTTTCTGATTTGTCGAAACCCTAATCGGGAGATTGCAAATTTGTCCCGATGCTGGGGAGAGCGCTTCGGAGATATGGGAGGAAGGTCGCCGGCGCCGGTGTTCTCGGAGGCACGAGATTGATGGGTTTTGCCGGAGGATTGGAGGGGATTCCGAGGGAGACAGCGGACGTTGTGGTTATCGGGGCCGGGGTGGTGGGGATCGCGGTGGCGAGAGAATTTGCGTTGAAGGGGAGAGATGTTTTGGTGGTGGAGGCCGCCTCTACGTTTGGGACTGGTACTAGTTCTCGGAATAGTGAGGTGATTCATGCCGGGATCTACTACCCTCCCAAAAGCCTGAAAGTAAGAAGGTTTCCCTGTTTCTTGGTTCAAAATCTCTCTTTTATTTAGTTAGAATTTTTGCAGAAGGTGGCTGAGGACTCTTCTAGTTTAGTAATTCATGTCTTTTTCAGATGCATTGTCTAAATAAGTATGCTAACGTGATAAAGTTTCGATCTTTATTGTTGTATTCAAAAATTCCCATTTAGAATACTTTAATTGCTTGGTCTGGAGTAAATTGTCTCTTCAAGTTTGCAACTTGATATTCTAATCTTTATTATGTGTTGGAAGAAGCACAACTAGAGAACCCGTTTGAGACTTAATCCTGAAGTTGTTCTCTCTTAGAAGTCAGAACACATGATACCATGCTATAAAATCTTCACAATACCCTGTTTAAGCTGAAATAGAAATTTAGTTAAAGTTTTCAAGCCAAACTAAGCCAAAATATTTACTTTGGGCACCTTTTTGCTTCTATTATACAGGAAACAGCCCCATTGTAATAGCCTTCATATGTGATCTTCCGTCATTGCCTTTCTGGCCCTATTCATGATTGGTTTCTACCATCAGATGTGGAACATGTTTGCCCACCGCATTAAAGACTAGGCATTACTTTTAAAGACATGTAAAATATGTGATTTCTTTAGCAACAAATAGATTTCAATGATATGTTTGGAACATCATTCTTGGTAGTGTTCTTGAGAGCTTCTTCTCCTTGGACAAAATATGACCTGTTGCCTCGGGATTCTCAAAATATTGACCCAACAGAGGATGGCTGCCTCTCACAAGTTTATCATGCAGTGCATCTCGTTTTCTTATCCACCTTTCATCACTATTATGCTTGTGCTTCACAACCTGGTCTTGAATGCAAAGATCTTTGGGTAATCATGAGAGGTTGAGTGGTCACAGTCCTCATAATCTCTAGAATTTCCCTGCTGTGTCTTTTTATATCATTAACTAGACTCTTGTTTGTGTTTGCTACCTTGTAAAAAGTTTGGATACATCAAGGATGTTGCAAACTTATAGTTTTTGGTTGTTCATATCTATTAGGAAAGAGGAAACAAGAGCCATGCTACTTGGGAGTAATCTTATGCATTTTGAAATGTCTCTACAGGCAAGTCTTTGCGTAAAAGGAAAGGAATTGCTTTACAAGTATTGCTTTGATCGGAGAATCCCCCATAAACAGACTGGCAAACTTATAGTTGCCACTAGTGTTGCAGAAGTTCGAAAGTTGGAAGATTTGTTGAGACGGGGGACAGAGAATAGGGTTGAAGATCTGCGCATGATGGAGGGATCTCAAGCTATGCAAATGGAACCGGAACTTCAGTGTGTCAAAGCATTGCTGTCTCCTAGTTCCGGGATAGTTGATTCTCACTCATTCATGCTTTCTTTGGTGGTACTTTCTACATCTTATTAGACTGAAGTTCTTGTTATGTATGTACAGCAACATTCTTCATTTTGTCCTATTCATCCTAGAATTTTTAGATTGATTCATCCTAACAATATATGGCTAATTTAATGCTCCATAAAAATATGTGTTGCAAAATGTACTCTTTGAAAGAGGTATCACTATGTCATTTATCAAGTACAATGAGGTATATAATTTTTTTGGTACAAGTACTGCCCTCCTAGGAAAAATGTCCCCATCAACAGCTACTCTCACTTAAAAAAGGTTACTTCAAAATCAAACTTTCCTTGCTGATTCTGGAACGACATTTATCTGCATATTAAATAAGTAAAACTATGTCATTCAATCAGTTAAGATAGTGATTGAGTGACAAGTAACTTTTCTAATGATTTGTGTTTTTAAAATAAACTTGAATAGTTGCCGAATTAGGTTTTCATGGTTACCTACTTACCTCATGGTTATGGATTGTTTATCTTGTCATAAAGTCTGAGCACAAGTGGATCATAGAGTTCACCTCATAGTTGTCATATATGGACTTATTTTGTTAGAAATGCTACATTCATTTGCAAAGAATATAACAGAGCTTTGAAGAAATATCCTGATTAGCACAACTACATGAATACAGGGGGAAGCTGAAATTTCTAGAACTACTTTCTCTTATAATACTACAGTTATCGGTGGTCATTTTGAAGATAATTGCCTCCATCTCCACATTTCTGAGAGCAAGGACCTTGTAAATCATACCAAGGATGTTCCTTTGTTGCCTCAGCTTGTAGTGATTCCCAAGCTTGTAATTAATTCGGCAGGATTGAGTGCCCTTCCTCTTGCAAAGAGATTTCATGGCCTTAAGCAGGGAGTTGTTCCTCCTGCTTATTATGCTCGTGGATGCTACTTCACTCTCTCTAAACCTAAGTCTCCTTTCAGCCACTTAATTTATCCAATGCCAGAGGATGGTGGTCTTGGAGTGCATGTTACACTGGATTTGAATGGCTTTGTCAAGTTTGGGCCAGACGTTGAATGGATTGATAATATAGATGATTTATCAAGCTTCTTGAATAGGTAATTTTACAAAACTTAGTTATACGAGCATTGTATAGTTATACTAGCATTGTATTATTGTTTGTGGGCTTTTATACCATAACTCATATGTGAGCTCCAAAACACTCCAGGAATGCGTAAATATTGAAATAGTTGGCATGGATAATAACTGGCTGCATCTTATTGCAGCCATGAGGCTTATGTACATTTCTAGTTTTCCAAAGCAACTACCTGTGGATCCTTAATAAAAAACTTTATCTAGCACAAAGGGTTATTATCCAACAGTTGATGAAGATAAATGGTTCAATATCTCGATATTTGCAATGAATTTTTCTGGCTTCTGGTTTCATGAGTTTTTAATGTTACTTTCTAGTGGGAGGCACCTATATGGCAATATCCTTATCCAAAATGTGAGTTGAAAGAGAAGCACAACTCACCCCACCCAAAAAAAAAAATAAAATGGAACCAAATATGTTGCACAAACAAAATTATCATTGATTTTCCTCTAAATGCCATAGGAGAGCAACCAATCCCTGTTTTACATTTTTTTAGGAGGCGTAATTTTCTATTATAAAACTGAAGTTTGTTCGTTTTAATGAAAATTTTCCTGACCATCCACACTTCCGGTTAATCTGGCAAGCAGATGAAGTGTAATAACATGTTAAAAAATTGCATAGCTACTGTTCAGAGCGACCTTTTAATATGGACTTCTCTCCAGCATATAAAGTTACTTGTAATGATTAGCAACTCTCTTTGAAGTTCTGAAAATTTACATGTTAAACATGCTTCAGGTTTGATTACTCAGTCAACTCTGATCGTTCAGGTAGATTCTATCCAGAAATCAGGAAGTATTTTCCTAATTTAAAAGATGGATCTCTGGAACCTGGATATTCTGGGATTCGACCAAAGCTTTCAGGTCCAAGACAACCTCCTTGGGATTTTGTTATTCAGGTATCTTTCTTTTTGCACTTATAAAAGCATCTCAGAATCTAGTTTTTCTAGTTCTTTTATTGCTGAATTTCTTGATTTAGGAAGGATCTGGTTCATTTTTTTTGTATAACTTTAGATGGCAGGTATTTCTCAATACTAACCAGAAAAGTCTTTGCTTAACATTCTGAGTTGGTTAGACAGTTCTTTCCTTCTCTAGCTAATTCAGTGTCGCAATTTTAAAAGGAGACCTGTAGCTTTATTTCCAGCAGTGCCTTTACAAAATGTACATCACAAAATTTTTAGTTGCATGACACACCCATTTTTTAATTGTTTTTTTTAATTAAGGCTGCATTTATTGAGGTTAATTGCTAATTATTTTCAACAGAGTTAAGAATAGAGTGGAAATAGTATACAAGATAATGACACTAATTATTTTTGAGCAATAAAAGAGAAAATGACTTTCTATATCAAATGGCCAGTTTTCTTTTAATTGGATAAAACCCTGTACCTTTGTAAGAGAAAATAAAGAATTGCTAGGTGATATCTTAGATAAATAGGTGGTCAACCAAACATTAGTGATTAGCACCAGCCTTTAGCCTCATGATTTAAGTGAAGATATGATGGCCGGCTGAATCTTTACCTTGCACTCGTGATGAATAATCTGCAAGTTATATTTGTGATAATGAAACATGTGCCTTAATCTGAATTTTGGAGAACATGCAAGCAAGTACAATACACTCAATCAGAATTTTATCAGTAAATTTTAAAAATTTTTGGAACTCATTCAAGTAACATACTCCAAAAATTTAAACAATGGTATTTCAGGATTCAACAATAACTCTTTTAATTACCATAGCTTATACTAAATGAATTTTGATAATCACCATCTAGAATTTCGGCTGAAGTCTGGCAAGCCTCTTGTACGTGTCCTTGTTTGAGTTCTTTTTTCTTCTGTATGTTTAACCCTTTCTTTTCTATCTGTGAAACTCAACTCATGTTGCATTGCCTGCAGGGGGAGGACATTCATGGTGTTCCTGGACTCATTAATTTGTTCGGAATAGAGTCACCTGGCCTAACATCCAGCTTAGCAATTGCAGAATACATTGCAGCAAGGTGTTCAAGATGACATTTACCTCTTGGAGTTCTATCATGGTCAGGTCTTGCTGCTAAATTCCATTTAGCCCTATGAGAATCATAACTAATGGTTCAAACTATATGGAGTATTTCCATTTGGTGCCTGTCTCTTTTCCAAGATACGCTTAAGCTTTTTTCAAGATATATTTGTTCTATAACCATATCTATTTATAGAGGGTTCAAAGGGGAGTTGATGAGGGCACTGAGGAACCTTTGTACTATAAAGGGCATGGAAGAGGCAGCGCCACTTTTGTTTATAAGTTTATGTACAAATCTAAACGAACCATGATCAAACTATTTTCAGTTCGTTAGGATGGAGAATTAGCTCCAATCATGGCCGTAAGGCTAATTTTGATGGTTGGCATGGAAAGATTGGTAATGTATGGTACACTGTCTTTCACTAGGGTGGCAAATTAGTGGCATGGGAAGATTGGTGTAGGTTTAAGGCAGGCTTCAAATATTCAGATTACCATTTCACATGTCCAAAGGGCATCCTAAAGCATGTGTTTATGTCAAATCATCTTCATCAAATTCTACAGCGAAAATGTTTTGCTTCCATTTCAGAGGAGCAATCTATAAATCATTACTGCAGTTCAAACATATTTATTACAATAACTTAATTCCATGCCATCTCAGCTACATTCACCAATTGCAGGAAATTTATTACAACAATCCTTCAGCATTATTATAAGAGAGACTAAGAATCATCTCAAAACATGTTTGTTAGCTTTTGTGAATGACACTCATAATAGCAGCTTTGAGCAATAACTCAATTCATGCATTCTTCTAACACTACATTAGATAGTCTGTAAGAATCCCTCCCCGATCATCCGGGCCAATCTCAGTACATTAAGTAAAAACTTCTTCTGACATTCCGACTACGAGTTTTTATTGAGCCAGGAAATGACTCTGGACAGGTCCCTTCTAACCCACAAAATTGGTAGCTCTCATTGTTGTAGACATGTCTGAAACCCATGGAGTTTTGTCAGAGTGGTGGCCAAAGAACATTCACAAAGATGGAAGTGAGCGTTGGGTCCATCATTATCAAATGCACAGTGAGATTCCAGCTAAATCACAATGGATTAA
This sequence comes from Phoenix dactylifera, assembly GCF_009389715.1. NCBI lineage: Eukaryota > Viridiplantae > Streptophyta > Magnoliopsida > Arecales > Arecaceae > Phoenix > Phoenix dactylifera. Next base: position 3,230,664 of record NC_052403.1, read on the forward strand.
GGAGTAGAACAGTTCTCCCAAGTCCAAACAAATCCATTCTGCAATCAGATCCTTTTTCTATCTACTTGGTCTCCATGTCATTAAGTTCCACAAAATTGGGAAATCAAAGTTTATAGGACTGGTGTGGGTGATGGATTACATGGTCCACCAAGTGATTTGAAACACCACCACAAACCAAGTTTTCAGCTGGCCCTAGTTCCATTCAAGCCTGGGCATTGTATACTGCTAAACCCAACTATGATGCCTTCAGAAAATTGGAAGCTTCTTTCCATCATTTAAAGGGTGCTTTGCAGCCCAAACCAAGTCATGATAATTCAAGACCTGTTGTTGCTCTTCAGTGCATGCCAACGCACCGCAACTGGTTCGTTGCCTGCTAAGACATTGCATATCTACAAGATCCTTCTTTCATAGTTCTTTTTTGTGTAATACAAACTTTAATTCTAGTTTTAGAAACAGTAATTGAGAATGTCACCATCAAAATTTAATCTCAAGGCTTTCTTTCAAATGAAAAGGAGTGTCAGCCGGTATATAATGAGCCGTATGTTTAGCTTCAACATGCTGCCTCTGTAATCTGATCTTTCTTTTGACCATGCACTTTCACCGGGCCCAACTCCAAAGATACTCGTTATTCAATATCATCATACCGTATTTAGTAGGTTGACCTGCTTTCGCCTTTACCCTCTTTCTTAGCTTTCGCCCAAAACTAAATATGCTATGGCCAATAGATCCAATCAGGAAGAAAAAAGAATTTGCTCAACCTTATAAGCTTAAATATCTAAAAAAAAATTAAAAAAATGATTGAAAGATTACGAATATAGGGTTTACGTCTTTTTTTTTCATTGATAATCATAAAATCAAGATACTTAGCCTTTATTTATAACGGCGAGATCCATTCTTGCATAATTCGGGTAGGGTTTCATGTCTAGTTTTAATAGGATTTACTTTCATAAAATAAACCTGCATGGTAGAAATATACTTGAAAAAACTAAAATTCTATGTAAGGTAGATCTCGACTTTTACATCAATTTTGTCTTCTGTCTCTTCGCTTGATTTTACTCGAATTAGGAGATACGTCCGATCAAAATCTTTCTCAAAAAAAGAAACTTTCAGTTTGACCGTTTCATTTCAGAACCCAAACGATGGAATTTGGATGTGTTGTCACTTAAGAGGCATTACACCACATTGTAAATCTCGAAAGAATACCTCATTTCAAGAAGAAAAAAATACCCAAAAATTATCTTAATCTGATGTTGTATAATCAAGCTATGGCCTTTGGAAATTTGACTTACGAGTCACCTTCCTGATATAGCAGTTCTTGCTTCTGTATCCTATCTAACTCTATCCATAGTAATCAAAATGGTCCGTACCATAGTAATCCTTCTGAATCACCGATCAGCAAACTCAACCGCGCATCTCATTAAATAATGATTGCAGCATTAGACTTGGGTATTCTCTTTGCATGAATTTGGTGCAAACCCCATATAATAATGCCTTATCAAATGGTAGGCTTTGGAGACCACAAAATGATCCCCATCATATAATTAATATCCATGGTCATATATGAATAGAGGAAGCCGGATGACCACCGGTGACGGTGGGCGGCGGAAGGAACCGCCGTGGGTTTGTCCCCTTTTCTTAACAAAAGAATATAATGATCATTTGGGATCAAATTGACTCGAAGAGGCGCACGGGCTTATCCGATTCCATTTGAAAGCAATGGCATCGCACGCCTCAATCCGTGGGCCAGGCATCCACATCTGCCGCCTTATCAATTTGGTCATGTATCTTTTTTTTGAGTGATAATGAAGGAAGTGAGATACTTGCCAGGAAATATTTACAAGGTTGTGGTTGCGTGAGCATGAGGTATATAATGGAGGATATTTCTAACTCTATCAATTTGATATCGACTTGGAAGAAGGAAAGGCTGGACTCAACCTTATCAAATTGATATCAACTTGTAAAAAGCTAGAGATCATCCGCTATTAATCACTGCCCTATTCACCAGGGGATACTAACACCATCAACCCTTACGTAGGGTATCGATTTTAATTAGATGAACTGAGCGATCATTAGCAAGTGATCGATCGATGGCGATGCTCTATCAACTTATCCAATAGCCTCTTTATTATATTATATTATATTATGTTATATTGTATATGCGTGCTTGTTTAAAGCTATGGGCTAATAGCTATACTACATGGCGAGCATGTTGGAGGTGCCTTTTAATTCTTGGGCTAAAAATTGGTGATAACCAATTAAAATTATATATTATCTAATCTTTGTCACGAGAATAGTAAAATCTACAGGCGTTATAGGCATGAGATAAAATTATAAGGTCATGAAAAATATAAAATATCGCACAAAAATATTTAGTCATTGAACAATGATAGCCTAATAGAATTTTTAACTACTTCAATATTAATCCAAAAATATCTAACTCTTTTAGAGAAAGTATTTAAATATAAAATAATAAATTTAAGATGGCAAATGAAACCTCAGGCTTGGCCTACAATCATTCCAATCTACTTACTGTCTAAAAACAATCCAAAAAGACATATTTAATTAGTTTAGAAACTTATTCTGCTAGTTTTAGTATTTTGTAAGCTGTGGTCTTTCTATTTCTCTTAAGAGCTTTTAATTATAGCTCTTTTTTGCTAATTCGCGTTAATCTGAGGCTTGTAGCTTTGATGAGATTTATGACATGAAATAATAAAAAGAAAATAATAACGTGGATAGGATAAGGATGGCCCCACTTATCCTCCTGTCCCTGTCGCCCTCCTCGTGGGATTTTGAGAAGGACCCAAGCCACCAAATTTGGAATGCCAACGGTACCCTTCTAAATATAGTTGCCCTCCTTGGTCTTATCCGGAAATTAATCTACTTGTACGAATGCTTGTTATGGAATAGCACACGGTATCTTATCCTATTGGCTATGAAGCATAACTTTTTTAGCCCATAGACATTTGGCAACAAGCCAAGGAGGTCAGTTTCACTCTCTTTGTATGGTAGCTTTGAACTCTGTGAAGGACATTGTCCTAAATCTCTTGGCAGATCACTTTATATTAGTGCCCTATTGTCACATCAAAAAGCTTGCTTGGTACTCTAATCTTCTGGTTAATTATTATATGAATTATATTATGAACATGATTAATTATAGAAAGGGTTAATGAATGCTTCAAGGCCATAGATGATTGCTCCATGGCTAACTAGTGATGTATATTAATCTCATTTGTCAAAAATTATTTTTATTATCAATGGTATTTATACGATTGCTATTGTAAAATTTTTGGTACACTTTCCATCCCAATCAATAGTGAGCCCTATTATTATATTTAATCTTTTTGTGTCGCCATATGAATTTTTAAGATTTATCTTAGTAAAGTATAAATAACAGAATAAAGTTATCAGTATTAGGAAGCAAAGGATTATTTGCAAGTCTAATCTCTTGATAATAATTGAACCTTTGGTCGCACGAAGAAGACTGGACAATACAAAACATCCCTTGTGAAAGTGGGATAATTTGCCACACACTAGTGATTGATACAGAAAAGAAAATATATAGAAGTAGTATTGCATCTATAATTCTATATGCCACCTATAGTTACATGTTGTTGCTATTTTTATTTTTTGTTTTGTTAACCTACACCTCTTTGGCCCCATTTTGAATTCTATATGGTAGGTCAGGAAACCTACTAATTTTAAATCAATAATATCAAGGTAAGAATCATGTCTTGAAACAATGACTTAGAAACTAGACAGAGTGAAAGCAAAACCATCATGCACCAGAAAAACAAAATAAAACCATTAAAATTTTGGTAGACTTTGGTGGTCTCTCAGGCTTCAAAGTCTATGAAGTATCAATCTCACAATTTATATAATCATGTTTGAAAAAAATAAGTGCATGCATTTTGTCCATATTAATCAAATATTAACTAACCATAAATCTATATAATTGCAATCAGTCTTGTACAAAGAGAGAAGCAGATAGAGAATCAGATATTCTCATGTTCAAATACAAATCGAAAAAATCTAGTTCTAACCATTCGCTATTTGTGTGTTGCAAAATGGTGTATGATCGACCAAGATAATATGGTAGAACATTTTGTTCTGTTCAGCATAGCCGATCCACATGACATAATTAGTTGATGATTAAAGTAGATAGTCTGCTCATCCCCTCCTCCAAAATTACAAAAGTTAATATTTTTTAATTATGCATTAAAAATTTAAAATAAATGTAGAAATTCAGGTGTCTTTGCAAGTAATACCTCCAAATCCTCATGCCCACTTTTGTCCTTCCAAATCTTACCACAAAAAGCCGTTGCCCGAGGATTCATAGGGGTAGTTTGGTCACATAATAGCGTTACCACGCAGCCCTGGTCCGCCTGGCATGTCCCCGCAAGCCTCTAAGCGTGCGAACCTCTCATATCCGTGGGGCCCACCACATCCAATATGTTTTGGTCAAAGACGTGTCTCTCTCGCCACGTCATCACCTTCCGTTTCTTCTCCTCTTTAGAAAAGCCATTACCTCCTCTCCTCCCTTCTCCTCTCCCTCTCTGGCGCCGTTCAGTGGCAGTCGCCGTAAATTCCACATCTCCGGCGGCATTTTCACAAGCCCCTCCTTCTCTTCCCCTTGCTTTCTTCCAGGCTCTCGCCGGAGTGGCTTTTCGGGTAAATAAGTACGATCACCGGTGGCATTCTCTTAGTCATTTCTTTTTTTTTTAAATTTGTTCTTTTTGGTGGTCCTATTGGGGAACGGAGATGGGTAACGCGAGCGGCAAGGAGGGAGAGAACGGGCCCGGCGAGCCGTCGGCGAGATCGGACGGTGGGGATCCGGCGAACTACCACCTGGTGGGCGACATGGGGAGCACGCCGCCGGTGAGCCCCCGCCAGTCCCGGTCGCCGATCATGTTCGCTCCCCAGGTCTTTGATTTGTCTCTCCATCTAGCTTGCCTTTTTTTGATGATTTTTGTTGGATCTTTTTAATTGTTTTTGGTTTATTGTTATCAAAATGCTGCGTTTTTTTTCCTTTTTTGTTCATAATCTGATGTGAGTTGCTTGATTGTATTTGTTTGTATGTTTGTGATTTACTCGTTTCCCTTTCCTTTTATGTTTGATTTGATATCGTTTTTGGTGTAACAAGAGTTAGTTTGGTAAGATTTTGTTTAAATTGTTGGTTATACATGCAACAACCAAGGACCTCACCCAAAAGTGCTAGTCGGAAGGTATTATTTGAATTTCTTGATCCTGTATAATTATCTAAGATCTACTTAGCGAATAACCAATGTAGGACTAAACACACGCATGCACGGGTTATCACATACTTCCCCACACACTTTTCCGATGCAGTATCTTCTAGTCCTTGTCAGGCTAAGGGTTCAAATCTATTCAAATTTAATCACAAATATCAAGATCGGCTCGTGGTCAGCCCCAATGGATTTATGCTGCAGTATCTTCTAGTCCACATAGGTTATGGGCTGGGTCCGCTCTAATACCATTTGAAACAATCCAAAACCTCACCCAAAATAGCCAGCCAGAAGGTATTAGAAGATAACCATTTAATAAAAAAAAAGCAGCGAGGATGTCATACATAATCCTTTAATATGAATACCGGATGGAAAGAATTAGAAGATAACCATGATCCATTAACAAAATTAAGATTTAAAGGTAAAAGAGATTGCACGCAAGAAGCTAGAACAAGATAGCCACTGGACAAACTACTTCAGTTCATGGCATGTTAATGTGATCTGGCACCATATAATGAATCCCTTAACGATTGTTAGCTTAAGGAGGAGATTAATTTGATAAATTGGTTTTGTTATTGACATAAATCAGCAATGCATTAGGTATTGATAATTAACTTTGCATTTGTGAGAGCTTATATGTGGTTATGTCTTTTCTATCTCAAGATTTTTATTAGATTTAGACTTAATTCATTCAAAGCATGTATGTTTTCAGATCTAATGATTTTGCTTACTTTTGAGGCAGCATTTAGTGAATTCAGATCTAATGTTCTCGTATATAAGCAAGACAGATCATTTGGGCCATTAAAAACAAAGAAAACGAGGAGATCATTTGGGGACTTAAAAACAAAGAAAATGACTGTCTGGAAAGAGTTATGTCCTGAATAATGATAATGAAATTGGTAACCTATTGGTCAAATATTGACTTATTGAAACTGACTGTTGGGATTTCTTTCTTTCTTTTTGAATAAATGTTTTATCTTGCTATGAGGATTAATTTCTCTTTACGATGCTAAAATTAAACTCCAAACATAAAATTGGGAGACTTTATTGTATACAGAGTTACATATATTTCTTGTTATGATAAGCAGATATGTATCTTCAGTGCATTGTAAATTCTCAATTGGCCATGATTGCAATACACTTTTGAAGAAGAAAAACAAGAGTAAAAGAAGTCTATGAAAAAAAACTTTTATCATTATTTTTTTTCTATTCACTTCGCCTGAAATTTTTTAAGAAAAGACACCAGCTTTTGTTAGTCCAATAACTATTATCCATGGCTCACCCTATTTGCCTAGTGTCATGCTAGTTAGGTTTCATGACCCGTAGATTATGATGGATACTTATTATGTGATAGAAGAAAATAAAAAACAAATCTCTATCAGATGGGAAAAAGAATTCATGGAATAGATGGCAGTCAATGTGGGCCTACCATATTTGGAGCTGCCTTTTCAATTGTCAGCTCCAACTACTTGGAGCTTATTTAACTAGTGATAGCCATTCTTCTGAAACAAATTAATAGGCAGTACTCTTATGTTTCAGATTCCAATAGCTCCACTGCAGAGAGGTGCTGAGGTCCCTCCTGCTTTAAATTATACGAGGATGAACTCTTCGCATGGGCATTTCGATGCTCCCCTTGAGAAGGGAATTCCCACGCTGATTACATGGAACAACGGAGGAGACGATGTTGCTGTGGAAGGGTCATGGGATAACTGGAGTTCAAGGTAAATGCTGTTAGATAAGTAACATTCTGTGCTCGTCATGGTAACTTTCCATTCAGTTTTCCGGAGTAATCTGGGTTGTGATAATCAGAAATAATAGAAATTTTAAAGACCAAATGTATTTTACGTGTGAGTTTTTCAGGAAGGTACTACAGAGGTCGGGCAAGGATCACACCATCCTGTTGGTCCTTCCATCTGGGATCTACCAGTACAAGTTCATTGTTGATGGTGAATGTAGGCATATGCCTGATCTTCCTTGCTTCTCTGATGACATGGGACAAACTGTTAATCTTCTTGACGTCAATGTCAGTATCAGTCTTATTCTTTTCCATATGCTCTTATGATCAAGGATGAACATTTTGCTAAACTTATCATCATCTTATCAACATTTTTCCCCCTCATTCCAGGATTATGTTCCAGAAAATCTGGAAAGTGTTTCTGAATCCGAGGCACCGCTATCACCAGACTCCAGCTATGGCCGGCCATTTCTTGTGGATGAGGACTTTGCAAAAGAGCCACCAGCTCTTCCACCCCAGGCGCATGTTACAGTCCTTGGCCCCCAGAACAATGAGGATTCTTCAAAAAAGCCCGAGCATGCTCTCCTGAACCACCTCTTCATCGAGAAAGGATGGGCCTTGCAGTCGCTGGTTGCCCTTGGCCTGACCCACAGGTTTCAGTCGAAGTATGTGACTTGCGTCCTCTACAAACCTATGGGAAGGCAGCAGCAGTAGAAACATCTACTGCAGAAGTTTGAGAAGGGGACAGAAACAGCTGCCACCCTCCCCTCTGTATATACATAAGGGTGCTGCAGTTGCTGTAGGTTTTAAGGTGCTTGTGCACTGGTGCTGTGAATTCTCTCCTTTTATAATTACTTTGTCTCAGGATTATGTTATACTCTTTGAGCTTTTTTATCACCTGGCATCGACCACACAGAATTCTCAGTTACTATGAACTTTCTGACATGACAAGTTCATGTTGGATCCGCACAAAACTGCTTGTTTAATTGTGCAGGTAAATCACTCCAAACTCTTGCTAGTCACCATTTTTGATATGGAATTGGGCCTTGTTGCACCTCTGCGGGTCTGTAATGATTAGTGGCAGACTGAGCTAGAGGAATGCTAATAGTCCTCGTTAACTGCTAATTGCTATTGCATTCCAAAAGCTTAGATGGGGTGAATGGACATAGCTTTTGGAATGCTTAACATTTAATTTGAGCCAATCCAATCTTCCTCTTTATCTAGCCTTAAGGTTGAAAGCGAGTCGGATTATATTTGATCGTATTCGTTTATGTATTCGATTCGGATCTGATTCGGATACTAGTTTTTTGGTCCGATTGAATCAAAATCTCGCGAATACGGATATGGATGCACTTTATTTTTTTGGATTTGGATCCGGATATCCGTATAACAAGTGTGAAAAAAAAGTTAAATTAAATTAGAAAACCAATTAAGTGATTAACAAAATTTAAACTAAAAAGAATCCAAATATCAGATAGATGTCACTTGAGACAGTAATCCGAATACAGAATATCCGATTTGAATAAAATCCTTTGAATCAACCCACGCCTGAAATGCTTAAATATATCGTTCGTTCGTTTCGTCCCTCTTTTCTCTTCGTCGCCTTCAAGCAATTAGAATTTTGAAGATTCCATCTACTTTCTAATTTCCGCTCGGTGATTACAACCGGCAACAACCATGAAACATTTTCGAGACGCCATATATTTCGTCTACTTCGATGACGAACAACCTTAAACGATGCCTCCTTTATAAAATTATTAATTTTTATTATTTATAAATACTTGTTAAAATTATAATTTTTTAATTAAATTTTGTCTTTATGATTATATCTTTATTGCTAGTTTTATTATTAAATTTTGTTCAAATTTGATTAATATCCAAAAAAAATACCAATATTCGAATAAAAAATATAAATATATTTAATATCTGATCTACATCTATATCTATTTATAACAAATATGAATAACAAATATGAATATGCTTGATATGCAATTCATATCTAGAGCAAAATATGGATATTAGTTTTGATATTCATTTAATATCCATATCTGTTGAAAAATATAGATACAAATACGGATATATCAATACCCAATTGTATCTAATCCTTTTTCAGCCCTGTCTAACCCACGATACTATTAAGGTGCATACAAAATGACCAAACCATCTTCAGCATAATAAAAGCATAATAAAGGAAATCAGGCAAATATCTTATTAGGTCATCAACCCCGACAACCCTCCACTCCGACAAGATCCTCATCCAGCAACCCTTCTCTCTCTCTCTCTCTCTCTCTTGCAAGCGTTCCTAGTTGTGCCTGCTATAAGGACAACATGCCATGATCTTGACTCCGGCATTCTTTTCCTAGTTGTGCTCTGGCTAAGGGCCCGCATGGGCCTCCAATTTGCACATTATTTAGAAAAGAATGCCGGAGTCAAGAATATTTGGACCCACACGCACCGCACAGCATCATTTAATCCGGGCTCCACCTCACAAGAAGCCAGATACAGGCCCAATCTGATGAATCTACCAAGGAACATCATAAGGACAGCTGGAATCTGACACTGGGCATAGAATATACAATGATCATCGTATTTATAAGTACAAAATTTAAACAAATTATTCAACCATTGCATCTGTTGGATGGATTCAGAGCCCGCAAGTTCCACAAGGTGACAATAGGACCAGCTCTTTCTAGCTTAAAAATAAGACCAAGAAAAAATGGTGCAGAAGGTGAAATATACACTTCATTGTGCAACGAGTCTCTATAGAGTTGTAATCTCGGATAATGTGAGGTGTCCTCCCACCAGAGCCTAGATCAGCTACAATTTAGCAGCTCCATTGTCAAATCCTGCAGAATATGACACCACAAAAAAAATGCATCAAGTTGTAACAGAGGTGAACTTTCCCAGAGCTCATCTTGTATTAACCAGCTCAGGTGGTGATGTGGTCCAAAGTGCAGTTTGATTTTGGATGGGATATACGTCTATTTGCCTGATCTGTAATTGGACAGGCATGTGGGCACATTATGATCATTTAACTAGGAAGCTACCGCAAACTAGCAGAGCTGTCAGTTTTAAATCATATTGTATGATTCTTTGCCTAAATGTATGCTGTTGCACTGTACTGTCTATCTATAGCAGGCTCTGTGCCATGGAGGATATCAGAAATACAGCTCACCAGTTCTTCTCTTACCAGTCACTCTTCATCGCTGTCAAAGACAACTGCCTTTCTACGATGCACTGTTGTCTTTCTTGGTGGAGACTCTCCATCTGATTCTATCTCCTTGCGTTTCAGACTGCTGCCTCCAGTTTCCCTGATCTTTTTCCTTGGCTCCTGTGGCAGGCAGAAGGTTGACAATAGAACATCAAAAATAGGTTATGAACCACGAGATCACTCAGCTGGAATTCCATGCATATTCTGGCCACTAGCATAAATGCTTTGCAAAGGAACATTTCAAGTCAAAACACACTTTACACAAGTTAGACCTGTCAGCAAATTGCTCGCCTACACGGACCAGTTACGGCCAATATTTGAAAATTTGAATGGGAATGAGACGCTCCACTTACAATTTGTGATAACTTGATTAGAGATATTTCATATGTAACCTTTTAGTTAAGCAAAAGCATTTAATACTTTGGCAAGTAGCACTAAAATATTGTCAAAATTAAGTTCAATTAAAAGCACCAACATGTTACTGGTCAACATGTGGCTGCCAAATACCCATCCAACTTCCTGCCAAGTTCAGTGAAAGAAGAGTGTAGCACTTGGCCATGGAAAAGCAAAGTGCGGAACCCCAAATGCTCCACTCTGGAGTTTGGGTTATATAGTAAAATAAACAATCTCAAATGTAAACTGCAGTAGTAACCAAACACTTTCTTGCTGCTAATGTCATTAAACCCAAATCCAGAGTCAACATAAGCTTTTCATGCCCTTCCACACTTCTTCTGTCCATGTTATCCTAAATGCATGATCATAAGTATGATTCACAACTTTAATGTCAGAGTCACAAAAAGTTCTAGGACTGAGAGGTCTGAACTCCAAATTTTGTTACAAAATTTAATTAATATGTTATGATCAGATAATGTGACAAAAAAGAAACATTATAGATGCATTGAGTCTGTGTTTTGTGGGTCTCTGCAACTGAACACCCATTGCAATAAAAACAATAAATTGAATAAAAAATTTATTGCCGAAAATATTGGATATTGAAGAGATGGCACCTATTAAAAGATAAATGATTAATAGTTCATATAATTTGTTTCAAAATTTTAAATGCTTTACCAAAGGCATAAACCAACTTTGTCCCATCAATATATTGATTCCATGCAGTTCCATCTATTCTCAGAAAACTTTCTCAAATTCTTAATCATGATTTCAATGCAAGTTTTCTTGACCACTTGCTTTTTTCAGAACTTTGGGCCTAAATCGAAGCCCATCTTAATACATGATAAACCATCAAATGCTGCTTCATCACTTCATGCTCTGCTAGTAAAATTCTATTTTACTGTAATTTATCCATTTCCTACAACTTACCTTCCTAACTATATAATAAATCCTTGCCCACATAATTTATCATACGTAATAATGTGATCTTGCAGTAGCTCTTTTTGTCCAATTAAGTTACACTCTGACAAGCATCCATGATCATGCATTGTATGTAGGTTGTTTCATAAATAGATCCAAAGTCATCAGAGATAGCAACAGAACAGTAAATCAAGATTAGGGAGGGCATATATCTTACCTCATATTCATCTTCATTGGATGAAGAATTTGCACCTAAAGCTTCTTCATCTGCCTCATCCTCCTCATATTCATCTTCATGGTCTGGCTCATCTTCCCTTGTATGTGCCAGTGACCTCTCAATATCCTCACCATCACTTTCATATTCAGATTCCTCCCTGTCACTCTCCGAATATTCCTCTACCCGGCGCCTTGCCAGACGAGCAGCAAGCAAGGATGGTTTGCGAGGGACACTTTTGAGTATGTTTGACTGATAATCCATACAAAATTAGCATACATGCTTGAGGAAGATGAACAACAAACTGGAAAATTAAATGTGTAGAAAAATAAGGAAAGCAAATGCAAACTCACTCTCTTTGCATTCATTATGCGCTTCTCAGCCTGTGCTTCTGCTTCCATATCTTCCTCAAAACGATTACGAGCTGAAGCTGCCCGGCGAGAATTATAATAGTCTTCAGGCTCATCTTCCTGAACTCAAGAATGATGAGATCATGTAATTAAAAAATGGTTCCATTATCGTCTGCAAATTTCTGACACCAAAGTGTCAGGCACCCAACATATTTAAGCCACAAAACGAAATGAGCACCAGTTAGAAAATATTAACATTATGAAACCAAGGAGCAACTAAATTATAAATGATTGCAAGAGAATGAATATACAACATAATCTAATAAACTCGCATAACCAGTCTAAGAGAGAAGGTGATCTGACAATCTTATAAGCATCTCAGTTTCACCAGTTCTACAATGACGATGACAATAATTTGAGCAAGAACATGCACATGAATGCACACAACAAAAACACAAGCAGCAATGATGAAAGAAATAGAAACCATGGTACATATGATAACAAATATTTAAAGAATGAAAAACAGTAGAAGAAACCAACAATAACATAAGCATGCTAACAATATTTTAATGAATTGTCAAACAATACATTGTATTATCAAAAACACTTCTTTGGTGAAAAACTTGTAGAACATTGTACCTCTTAAAGTTGAGAAGATCGTTTTATATTATATGGACATCATACAAATTAGTATATATATATGCTGTAAATGATGAATAAAGGAAATCAAAATCAGAGAATACAATTTTATGATGTAATTCACAACTCAGATATATGTAAATGTATCTTTTCGATCTTCTAAGGGTACAAACGATGAGTTTGTCAAGAAGCTTAAAACAGTTTCATACTATTTCACTAGACTTTGTTATTTAGTAATTAGTCAAATGTCAAACAATATAATAAGCATCATGAAAAGTAGACCTCCTCTAGTGCCTCCTCCAAAAACCCTGGCGAAAGCTGTTGTCCTCTGCTCACAGTTTGTGTGTACTTTCGGTTCACCTTTTCACGTTTCCTCTGAAGTAGTACATTGGCTCTGATTGTTTGTCCTTCAACCTGCAAGAGATTTTCACCCCCTCAGTATAAAGTGGTAGCACATCTGAAAAGATGAGCATTTATCAAATAGATATATTTAAGAAATGAAAATAAATTCACATAGGCTTGCTCATATTTGGATATTAGCTTATGACTTGATGAGAAAAAGGTCCAGTGCATCAAATGGTTTTCAACAAGTTGGAACCCAATTAGCTCAAATTCACTTTCTAGCAAATGCAAGTTACAGGCACTCCAAAAGCTACTAATTGACCATTGAGCAAAGAGGATAAAACTACAAAAAAAAGGAAAACATGAAGACTTGCAAATAATCAGTTAAATGGTGGTGACTGGATTAATGTAATAAGCTTGAGAATCAAAGATGCAAAACCTTACATCTAGAGTATATAGTATGGAAAGATCAAAGAGCTGTCTAGTTCAAGCAGCTAGCAAAAGCAATCTGCAAGTGTATTAAAATAATTTGAATTTTAACAGCAAAATTGATGAAAATAGTGTTGAGCTGATCTAACTGTTCAGGTGTGGGACAGGTCCAGTTGTAAATATTGGATAGATAAGGCAACTTCTTAAGAAATTGATAAAGCACGTTACAGTACCAATAACTAAGAGGTAACAACTCATTCACATGGGGTCATCATTAGCACACACTAAATTGCCAAAATGTGGTTCCCCAACTAACAGGTCAAATATCTGGATGAACTATTTGCCAAGTTTGGCCACGCTGAACATGAAATGACTGGATGCAAGCATCTCTTACCCTTTCCTTCTCTTCTTTTTCTCTCTCTGGATCAATGTCAGTAATGCAATTTTTCACTTTGTAAACCTTCTTATGACGTGAGTCAACAAGAGCAGTCAGTAAACGGTGAGACTTTGATGATAAAGAAGATGGCATAAATCTCATCTTCCGTAAAAGCCTTCCTTGAGACTGCAAGATTCCCTGCATTAACACAGATGACAAAGCAATTAATTTAACCAAACATATTGTCACCAACTGTTGCCAATAAATCCAAATTATCAATGGAATGAGAATTACAGTTTTCAACCAATCATCTACATGTTAAGGTATAAAATGCTTGAAGCTTAGAGCATAATTATCTCACAAAGCAAAAGACGTAAGAACCACCTTTCCATGCCGAAGAAATAGGTGTGTTTGATCATGATCTGCCTCATGCACAGATATGTCAAGAACTTCATTCCCAATTAGTAACTGTAAGCTTCCATCTTCCCACCTTACAAAACGTGCATTGCTTTCATACTGTAGCAAAGATATGCATACAAATGTTAGCCACATAAACAACAATAGAGAATTCAGTTGAGCATTTAATCTGAATTAGAAAGTAATTCATGAATTATAGCATCTGTCCATATAACCCTGTCTGCAAATCAATTAGCAGAATAATATCTAAATGAGGCATATATTCAGCTCAGCCACAACATTAAAGTGACATTTAGCACCTGTCCCCCACCCCCCCCCCCCCCTTCCCCCGCAAAAAAAATGGATTGACTTCTGAGGGATCTACAGTCAGTGGAGTCAATTAAGCAGCTTGCACCAAAGATGTGTCTGCTACAAGACAAACTGTGAAAAGTAAGTCAAGCTTGACATTCTACTGCTTGGGTATAAGTATAAATGTCATCCGTACACAGCAAATAATGTTTATATGCACCCTAAACGTTATAAGTATGCATGCTGGTGCCATGAAAGCCTGGAATTGGCACAAAATGTGTTGAGTTGTGCCAGCGCTCCCCACTCATTGGCACAAATGGAAATGGGTCTGGCACGGTACAAGCTAAGCAGCACGAACCAGCTTGCAAATTATCTCAGGATGCAAAACATAAGGAACAGATGGAAGAAGTATATACAAAACCATTTTCCTTGAAGGAGCATACTATATGAATTTTACTAACAAAGGAAACCAGCTAATACAACCAAGCAAACAAACACGTAAGGACCTAAAGTAATATAAAAAAGGTGAGATCACACCTTCAGCTTAACCAAAAAATGCAAGGAACCCAAAATCGGAATTTTATTTTTTGGGGGGGAGGTGGGGTGGTTAGTCGTTGGAATACATACACACGGTCATCAAATCAGCATCCAAGAATTTGATAAGTAAAAACACAAAAAAAGAACAAAAACAGCCACATAAACAATCAGAATTAGACTGAACTCATAGATAAAGTAAAATGTGTAGCTATACAATTACCCAACTCTCTCTCTCTCTCTCTCTCTCTCTCTCTCTCTCTGGGCCTCGATCCACACAAAGGTCATCACATTCTCATCCCCTAAAAGCTCAACTAGGTTAACCTTCCAAACAAGGAGCTCCTCAACAACATTAGAATTAACTATTTTACAATAAATAAAAAAGGGGAAAAAAATCTGAGAGGGTCATCCACCAATTTGCAGCCAGTCCGCAGGTAGGGAATAGATGATCCTGAGTTCCCTTCTCCAAAAAACAATGAACACCATACAATTACCTAAATGGCCTCAACTTTAGGCAGATAATTTTCTGTCAATTGCCCTTGGCTAAATTCACCCATCCAGCGATGAGCAAAGCCTTATACTAGATGGTTACCAAGTACAAGACCATTCATAAATTGTATTGTTGTGTTGCTGCAGATTCGTCGTGAAGTTTGAAAACCTACTCTGCAGATCTGCTTTTTCCTAGACAAATTCAGATCCACAAGTTCAAAACGAAAAATCTCCTTATCTACTAGAGGTCTTTTGAAAGATGGACCCAGATCCCCCTGAATCCTTTTGCTTGCCAAACCAAGTCTTCAACCTCAGATTTTTGTCATAGTCAATAGAAAAATTAAGAAAAAAAAGAGGAATTGACAGAAACATTATACAGGCACTATAGGTCCGTCCAGGATTTACTTCAATTTCAGTTGCCAAAATAAAATCTTAGACCTTAGTTATACATCCTGAACTCTTGCTTATACATCCTGAACTTTGTCCACCACCGGCTCTCAGAAATGCTGCTTTAAGTTTTCCACAAAGCAATAACCCAGGGTAAGGCCAACCACATTCATCCATTGAAATTCTAGCCAGCCCAAACTTTTAACTTTTCCAATGTCCAGAACAATCTGATAATGTTAATTCTACAAAAACTTACATTTTATATAATACCAATTGACCCATCCATAATATAATTTTTATCACAATACCTCGCTAAATAGTTAACAATATGTAAGTGGTGACATTTGCTAATTAAATAGTGAACATAGATCAACTTGCCACCCCATAAAGAAGAAAGCAAAGGACAAACAGGAAAAGATTAGCCTAAAAAATGATTAACTTGTTGAACAACTGTCCAACAAAAAAAGCCATTAAATCTCCAAAAAAACATTGTTAAACCCACTTTTCTGAAACTCGTCCTTCACAATAACATAATAAAGCAACCTTTGAGCAATCAAATCATATTTCACATCCTTTCAGCCAAATAATGTATACAGATGTCAAAGACCCAGGACATAAAGAAAACCAAATCCATTGACCAAAAACATTATGCGGAACAAAAGGAGAAGTTAACATAAGTAAAAAAGATAATTGTCATAAATTCATGTGGCACATGATATATTGTAATTCAGTAGGCCTTCACTTACAGAGGTCGTGCCATCGCGATTCTTGACAGCTCTCCAGCGCACGATATTGTCCTCTAGGCGTATACGTTTCTTAGCTCCTGATTCATCTGTGACAAACACATCCTCTTCTATGTATGTCTTAGGATCAAAAGGTTTTGGTTCAATGCCCATGATGTTTGACACCTTGATCATGTTCATCTGCAAGAAAAGAATATTTCTTAAAGGCAAGATCTTTGCCACTCGTTGGTAGAAGGTTTGATAAGGACCATCAATATCATAAAACAGATTGGACCACAGGTTCTGCAGCAAAGGAGTCCTTTAGAATAGAATGAAGAAACAGATGTGCTTTTAGGTTCTCCAGAATGACAATTTAGTAAATTTCAAGTACAAAATGAGATTGCAATAGTTGCAAATTCATTAATGCCATCCATTTATTTTGCATGCATCAGAAATGTGGGGCTGGACAGATAATACCTCTCACAACATGTTTTGAATAAAGATGTCAGCTTAAAAGAAAGAAACTAAATAATGAATGATAAAGAATCTATGCCTTTGCAAGAGACAAATGGCGAGACAGGAAAAATCACACAGAACTGCCAAATGACCATACAAACACTTCTTTGAGACTTGTTAAGATGCATAAAAACTAATGAATGACAAAGAAAGGACCGATACATAAAAACTAAGACATGTTACATGTCTATCTAATAGGGATGATTAATTTTTGCTCAGGTTAAATTAACACCTCCGCCATAGATTTAATAGGGAGTAATGATCCCTTAAGTCACAGTATAGACACTGCAAAACCTTGAAGAAGATGATGCATAGAGGAAGCCAGAAAACAAAGACTCACTCCTTCAGGATGACCTGGTGGAGGGCGCAGCGGAATATCCAATTCCAATGGTGGACCAACAGGTTTCTCCTTTGGTTTCTTTTCAAGATTCTCATCTTCTGACTCATACTGGCCATCATCATCGGGCACTATGTCCTCTGGTCTGAAACCTTTCTCATAGCTCCCTTCTTCCTCCATAGGAGATCTCTGAGCAAGATAAAGTATTGAAATTTTTTGTTAGGGAAAACAAAATTCAGCCAAAAAAAAAAGCAAACAAATTTGCATGCAAATCAAATCAGTACAAAAAGTGTTGGATGCCAGTTTGAAGAAAAGGACAACATTGAGAGATGATATAAAGAAATTGATATTCATAAGCACTTAATAAATCCCCTGGCGAGTTCATTTTTAGAGCTTTTTCTCAAGAAGTCAATTGTGAATAGTTCAGTTAAACTACCTTGAGCCCTATAATGAACTTATTTTAACAGATAAATACCTATCTGACCCTACTGGTTCCACAGGAAAAATAGTACAATGTCCTTATTCTTTTATTTGCCTAACAAAAAATACATTAAACAACAAGCATCTGACAGTTCTTATCCGATTTGAGGTCATCTGGATGGATCTTATGTAAGCATTGCTTCTTATATCCCAAGACTTCCAAGTAGAAATTTTCCTTCAAGTCATTTCTTACAGCTTCCACCCAAGTATCCTTTCTAGTACCACTATTACCTTCCACCAAGCTGCAATATACTTGTATCCTACTCTAACTCTTCTAGTTCTATCGACCAGGTACATTTATAATGTTTTAATCCTTTGTAAGTTAATAGTTGAATTGCAGGGGATCTTCTGGAAACGCACAGCTGCAAACACAAGCCAGATAATTAGGCATTTTAGGAACCTGTGTTTGGCAATCTAATAATATATTATATGTTGACATTGGAGCACATTGTGCGTAGTTACATAGATTAAAGAAGAATCTTATAGAACAAACAATTTTCATCTAGTAAATATAAATAAAGATCATCATATCAACTGCAAATGAGAAAACAGAATTCCTTTCCGGAGAGAAACACAACAAGTACTCTTTATTTCTGAGTCTCACATGTAAATGTTGCTCAATTTCGTTCTGAGCGCTATATTCAGCAGGTTCTTCCTCATCAGAGTCCCCAAAAACATCACGAACAACTTCATGGTCTTTTTGCTCATCTACTGACCTGTTGTAGGATTAAGAAAGAAAATGCTTTTAACTCTAAAGATCAAAGTTTCAATAAGGAATCAACAATGAAATGTAAAAAAAAAAAAGATATACTCTTCAAGCAAATTTGTGTAAAAGATTTTAGCTAATAATATCATCCTAGCAATATATTAAAGCAAATAATTCATGAACCTCCAAGCTCTCCTCGTACATGGCAAAACTGAACAGATCAAAAATCTTTATCCTTTTCTTTCAGGTGGTCATTTTTGTATGTCTGTGTGTGTTTGGTATGTTTGTGGGTGTAGGTGGGGTGGGTTAAAAGCCATGTGGACTGGAGACAAAAGCCAACTAAGGAACTAGAACAACCATATGGCATATGCATTGGGTACACCAACATCACCATCTGAAATAAACAAAAATTCATAGAGCACCTTAGTAAGATTCAAAGCCAGGACTTCCACCAAAACTGGACCATACTAACTGCTGTCCTTGTTCATGCATACAATTTGTAAACTTGTCACTCCAGCTGAATCCGACTGGAGCATATGCTTCTATAGACGTGGTCGGTAATTTGAGACAATAAAAGTGACCATTAAATTGTCCAGACAAGTATGTAGTTTTTTTTTTCATTTTCAATCACAACTAAGTCTAAGCATGCATGTATAAAGATGTAAATGTGAACGTACCAGGAGAAATGCACAACTAGAAATGATTTTACCTTGGTTTCCTTGTATTATCAACCTCCATATCTTCATTATCACGGTCAGCATAATGATTATCCTCAGATCCCTCTGAATCACTAGCAACTATTTCTCGCCTCCTGCTTGTTACTACTCTTTGCCCATAGCCTTCTTCTTCACTGTCAGCATCTTTTGGCTCGCTCTCCATCCTTTGATCGCTAATTTCTCTTTCTGGGGAACTCTGAACCCTTTCTCCCTCACTCTCTCCATGGTCAAGATCTATATCATGGGCTTCAGCTTCGCTTTCCACGTCAACTTCACCTTGCCCCTCAACTTCACCTTCCCCTTCACCTTCTCCTTCACCATCGATCTCAGCCTCGCCTTCTGCTTCATCCTAAATAAAGAACAATAACAAGAGCCTATTGAGAAAATGTAAAGGAAATCTGGCTTTACCCACATCAATCATAAATAGTGCTAAATGTCATAACTGTTGAAAAGATAGTAGAAACCGTACATAAATGTAATGGTAGCATAACAAGTTCAGCATTGGTGAAATTATAATTACCTGAAAAAGTAACCAAGCTCCAAATACAAATGAATACACTTGGCACAGGATACAGCATATGATCATATTTCCACACAAAGTAGCCCATACTTATTTGGCCATCAAGAATTTCCTCTTGAAGTATCATGTGTATGTGCGTATAGATTGTTTTGAACCTTTTCAACATGTAGTTTATCAAAGTTAATTGTACAAAGTTACTGAGTTTCTCGAACTTGTCACTCTATATATGCACACATGTATTCTATGATGAAATATGATTGACACACATCAACGTGTCTTAAATCTTTAGTTTACAAGCATGTGAATCATTGCGATTTGTTTTAGTAATAAATGTTCAACAACAAATTTCATGCATAAAAGTTTGTGACTAAATATTTTCTATTTTAGTTTCAAGTTAATAAACTTGATTTATTCATGTACCTAGTCAGAGTCAATATCTGAATTTCCTAAAGAAACTTGGCAAACATCATTAATATCTACTTTTGCAGAAGGATTGGATGAAAAAAAATCTTCAAAAATAATATTAAGAATCAACTAGAGAGAAAATTATATAATTTAAGAGATTGAGTGAAGAACACACCAAGGGGAGAGTGGAGGTAGACTCTGACACATTCAGCTATAGAGGATATAAGTGGCCTTTGTTGCATTAAAAATAAGCATTTAAGAAAATGTGAAACTATGTGAAATTATCATTTTACTTAGTTGTTTCAATGAACACTCGCTTGAACTTTTGGACAATTATTTGATTGTGATCTTATGTAAATTAGTGAGCCCTATTTTAAACTTGTGTTTTGAACTTTTTCAGTATCTTACTCCATATTGAAAGCTTTGATTTGAGATTTCATTACAAAATGACTTCAGCGAATTTATATTTGAGTTTTCTGGTGATAATTTAATTATGTGTTTCGTTTAAAGGTCTTAAATTCATTTGACCATGGCAAAGTTGTTTGCTAAGCTTGTAGCTCATTCCATCTATCATGCAATATCTTTAAGTGATAGTGAGGGCTTAATGGACCTTTTTGACCAGGTGGATCTTGATTTTTAAAAGTGTCCTTTTTGGATTTAGTGATTGTTGAAGTGCGACTAGCTACAAAGTAGTTTGCTTTTTGTTTGTGTCATGACCCGGATCCGGACATGATTTTTTGCTCCCTAGATCCGGGCCGTGACACGGCCATGCTACTGTAGGTTGTTGTCCACAATAACACGAAGCCCATGACAACAATTTTCTTTCATAAAAAAAGACAAAATCTGATCAAATTCATTTACTAATCATAAAGAAGCAAGTACAAAGCATCTAAATCAAATACTTGAGTTTGCAATATTACAACCCAAACTTATTAACATAGATACTTCTAAGAATCCCTGTAACTATGCTTCAACTCTATTTTCATTTACACTTTCTCCGCGCCTAGCAGTCTTAGTTATCCGAAATAAATTAAAAAAAAACAGAAAGAGGCATATGAGCTTGCGGCTCAGTAAGTAACCATGTACTATCTTATTGGATCAAGCATAATTTTTCTCATGCCAGTGCATCATCTGAAGAATATAACCGTTATAGCAAAATAAAGCATTTCATAGATGATATACTCAAAACAAGTCTTAAAGCAATGTATGCTCCAACCATGCAAGTTCATAAACACGATAATGCATCATATAAAAGTGTTGCCATCTATCCATATTTTATAAATCATGCTCTCAGACGGATGTGCTGCTATGGTCACTATAATCCCGTGACGGCCGTATTCGTAATCGACGAGTTTTATAACTCATTCATATTCGTTACCAACTTTAACACGTTGGCAAAGGGCCGTATTCGTTGGATGCTAGCTTCAGGATGTCGACTGGTCTCTATTTCTAGAGGTGGGCATAGCTATCTGAGAGTTCATAAATCATTATTCTTTTTTTTTTCAAAAATCATACCTTCATAAATAGGTTAGAAAATGACAAATGGCATCGTAATTTATAAAATTCATGACCATGCCACAAATCTTATTTCTATGCAATCTATCATAATCATAATTCATACCAAATCATATATTCATGGAGGAATGCTATTTAATCAAATTCATGAATCACATGCAATCATATGCTTGATCCTAATTTTGAGAAAATACATCATATCAAATACAATTTTATAATTTCGTACTTACAATTAAACAATGATTTGAAATCAATAAGATTGTGCCAGGGTTACTTATTTTGATTCGTTCACGAATCCCTAGACCCAGATGATAAATTTACTGTACCTATCATCATCATAGAGGACAGATTATTTACCACTCATTCATCATTTTCCATTTTTATTTATTTATTTATTGTTATTTTATTTCATTTAAATATATTTATTTATTATCTTAATTCTCTATTTATTTAGTTATATATTTATTATTATTATTACTACTAATTATTTTTTCTTTTTCTTTTCTTTGCTTTTCTTCTTTTTCTTCTCTTTTTCCTTTCTGAAGCTTCCCCTCTTCTTTTTTCTCCTTCCCTCTTTCTTCTCCCGTGAAGGGAGATCGGGCTCGAGAGGACCGGGCAGCGGCAGGCGGCGCCCCCGACCAGTCAACGGCGCCCGTGGTGCCTGCGGCCGGGCCTGTGGCACCCGCAGCCGCGGCCGCGCCTGGGGCCACTTTGGCGGCCTGCGGCCGGCACCTGCGGTGACTCCCTTTTTTTTCTCTTCTTCTTTTCTTCTTCTTCCTATTCTTTCTCTTCCTCTCTTCTTTTGTTCCCCCCTTCTGAGAAACAAGGTCCCTGGACCCTGTCACCCGAAGAAGAGGAGAGACCCTCAGCCCTGCCGCAGCCCTGGCCGAGACCAATGGCGGCTATGGCCGAGGCTTCGGCTCTCCGGGTCCGTCGCAGCAGAGGTGGAGGAGAACCCCTCCACCGGCAGTCACATCTTCGGCTTCCAGAAGCCGTTGCAACAGAGAGGGAGAAGGAAGAATCCTCCCGACTGTCAACGGCTGCGGCAGTGATCGTGTGCAATGTCGAGTCCACAGTCGGAGATCCAGGTAGTTTCTCCCTCCCTATTCCTCTCTTTTTCTTCCTCTCTACCTTTTTCTTTTACTTTGTATTATACTGCAGTAATAACAGTCGGGTTAGGGTTTACCTAATCTTGAGGGAGACTGCGGCTACTCTCTCCGGCGGCACCAGTTAAGGGTACAGGAAGCCCTATCCCTGGAGAAAGAAGGAGAAAGAGGCACTGTGAGGAAGGAGATGAGATCGGGAGTCCCTTTCTTCTCTCTCTTTTTTATAAGGTGATACAGCATGGTTGTGGCCCGCTCAACCGCCGCGAGCCCGCTCACCGCCGCAATGCTCGCGGTGGTTGAGCGGAATCTGCGGCCACTCAAGAGGCCGCGGAGTTGCCACGGCGTCTCCACGCTCATAACGCATAAGCAGAGGCCCTAGGCTGAAGTCGGCTGGGCTTGCCGGCTTCAGCCTTTTTTGGAGCCTATTCTCACAGTTTGTATCTTTGAAGGTATGGTATTACATGAAAGGCAATATTCCGATCTATATGTGGATTTTAATCCAAGAGTTATGGGTTATAACTTGTTCTGACACATGATTTCTTTAAGGATGGTAAAATTTTATTGTTAGTTTCAATCAACTGTGATGGTCATACCAAGGGCCGGCCCAACCTTTAGGCAACTGAGGCGGTCGCCTAAGACCCCGGCCCAAAGAAGGCCCACCACAGGAAATGCCTCAAAGACAAAATGAAAAGAAAAAAAGGCCCCCTGTGAGTTCGTCTTAGGTCGGCCCACTGCAGGGAAGGCCTCAAAGACAAAATAGCTTTAGGCCTCCAAATATATTGGGTCGCTCCTGGTCATACCCTAGAATTCAAAAAAAGTTTTGATCTCGGGGCATGACACCTACTCCATGTGCTAATATATGCTTAAATAGTTTAATGACTTTAGTGAAAACACATGTTGTCCTTTTCAAAGGCCAAAAATGTTTTTTTTTCTTTTTTTGAATGATGTAGTTTATATGCATGCACGCATAATTCCACAAAAAGTTTGAGTTCTGTAAAATTCTTCAGACTTGCATTCTTAAAAAACAAAACTAGCTTTCCGTTAATTAAAAAATAATAAAACCTACGCCTAAATTTTGCAACTTTTCTGCTGCTGTACATGATATAATGCCTAGAAATTGTGACTTCACGCACAAGAACAACAAAATAGTTATCATTTGATTGAAGAAAAAAAACTAGACCTATATTTTGCAATTTTTCTGCTATCCAGCATCATATAATGCCCAAAATTCTAACTTCACAGGAACAACAGAATTAGTTTCAATTTTTCATTAAAGATTTAAACAGAGGTTCAAGAGATCCATATCTAGGTGCACTGACATCAGTAACCCCGCAAACATCGATATTAAGGCATCATTGCAAAAATTAACAGCAAGATTCGCCCTACTTCCTGAAACCCTACCTCAAACACTATAATAAAGATCCTTTGACGAACATCGGAAGGAAATCGAGGGAATCCACACGCCCCCCCCCCCCCCCCCCCCCCCCCCCCCCCCAACCCAAAAAAAAAAAGAAAAAAAAAGGAGCAATCAAATTCAATAAGACTTTCCAGCTTCGTACCGAGTGGTAATCGGAGTGGTTGGCAGCGACCTCGTGCTCGGAATCAGCCTCCTCTGCCTCCTCCTCCTCTTCGGATTGATCGCCGAAGAGGTTCTGCATCATTTGATTCCTCGTCTCCTCCTCCATGTCTCTCTTCCCTCCTATCCGCCGCCCTCTCGATCGCTCTCTTTCTCGTCCTCTCTCTCTCTCCCTCTCTCTCGTCTCGTTTCTAGGCCACCTTCGCTTCCGCCAACAATCGCAGCTTCCCCGGAGTCGGATATTTTCCTTATTACGGTTTGCTCCTCCCGTCAGGATTTAGGGACCCAGGCGGAGCGGGTATGCTTACCCCCGTTGGAACCGTATCCGACACCTCCCAATCCGACCCGAACTTGGAACTTGGATTGTGACTTTAATGAAGGCGTTATTCCGTCGTAACGGAGCCCCTCACCAAAACCATAATGACCACCGTGATGGTTATAACAGTAACAGCCGTCATTTGCTCCATCACGAGTGATTTGAAATTGTTTAATTAGTATCAAGAATTACCAAAAAAATAGTATCAAAATAAGTGTTCTTGGTAGCATAATCTTCACCATGATCTCTTACTTATATCATAGTAGCGGCCACATCGACAAAAAGAAAAAATAAATCAGCCCATCTACCGCCATCCATCGTAGTGTTCTTCCATCCAAGAGTAAATACATTCAATTTCATTCTTGACTATCTCAATTTCTCTACCAGTATAGGCTCACCGGACATCAATGACCCCCTCTCAACTATCGTTGGTGTTGAGGCCAATGCTGAATTTTCAGAAGTATCTAATCTCTTAAAGTCTCTAAACTTGATATTAATGGATCTTATAAGTGGAAGCCAACGTAATGTCGGGTGGCATAAGCCCACAAGAGAGAAGAGATAAGTGTCATAATCCCACGTTGACTAAAAAAGGTGTCACGCTAGTGTATTGGCCTAGGCTGGTTCTCCTCCCTGCAGCTTAAGTTTTTGAGCCGTGAGTTTGTGATAAGTGATACTAAGACTATGTTTATTGTGTATCACAACCTTTATCAATTATATCGACCTCTCATTAGAGGATACTAGGGCCAAGAAGGATCCGGTAAGGTCGAGTAGGGCCTGAGCCATAGGTGGGGCCTTCTTTTTCAAGTAGGAGCCAATCATGATGAGGAAGTCACGAGATTTGTGGAGGAGATTGTCATAGTCTCATATTAACTAGTAAAAAAATATCACACATGAAAGCTTAAGCTTTTAGGTGTGAGTCTGTAACACAAAGCATATGGGGCTTTTAGTAACTCTACTTGCATTGTGCTAAAAGGGCATGCAAGTGTGCACGGTCATTGTTATGTTCGCATGGGTTTTTTAGACCTGTGCTTGTATTTTAGCGACTAGAATGTCACCCTTATACTACACGCAGGTGTGGTCAAGTATGTGAGAGAGTACGTGTGTGTAAGCGCACAAAAAATATTGCAGTTGGATAAAAAGCACCGTAGCAAAACCTTTGTTTGAGAGAGGCTAAACCTCTCATTTAAGTATGAATATATAAGGAGTGCAGTGATCGCCTACATTGTAACCATAATTGAAAAAAGAACCTTATACTACACCTCATTTGAAATTGGGCATTAGGATGGCAACTCCAATATCACTTTTTTTGCAGAAATAATCAATATTTCAGTCTTGTACAAAACATTGTTATCCAAAATTTCACATCAAAATGTCTCTTGTTATGTCGTTTCATAATATGAGTTAGGAAGAGGAGTTGGGTGAGAATATACTATGTATATAAGAAATATATATACAGAAAAAATGGTAATTTAATAGATAAGAAGGGAGGGAGAAGCCAATCAACGATAATTGTAGGGGTTATTGGGAATCTGGTCATCACATGACTCATTGTCTGAAACATCCTTCCGAAAATATGATCGAGAGTTGGTTAGACGAAGCCACCATGCTACCCAGTCAACTCAGTCAGGAAGGTGGTATCAATTTTTCCAGCATAGCTAAGTAGAGAGGGGCGCAAAGAAAAAGCAGGCAGCTGTTCAGCACAGCAGAAAAAGGAAAAAAAATAGTTGCAACCCTAATGGAGAGTGTGGAGGAGAAGTCAGTTCTCCCATATTTAGAGATTAGGAGGAGTAGCGATGACAGTTTTGTTGATAATGGATCTACCGGCTAGGAAGAGTGGGGGATATGAGACCACCATTAATAAGACAGCCGCAGAATGGTCTTCGATTCACTAGTGAATCTTAGTTTATGCATGCCATATAGGACAGGGACTAGGCGCACAATCTAGCAAAGCTCGTGAGTATAATTGCATAAACAGACTGACTCCTCGAGATCGTTCAAGAGGACACGATGCAGTTGCAGATGATCTTGCATGTAAAGTAGGATCCATAGATATGTTAGATTCTAAATTGTCTGCTGGATTTTATTACCTACAGCCACAGGCAGCCTATGATCCATATGAATACGGTTATGAATATGGTACGTTTAAGCTATCGTCTTCCGGTGGCTACTACCATACTCAGCTCGAAACATCTTATGGATCGAATGTTGCTATTGGCATATTTGGATGAGCCCTTCCATAACCGTATTATTAGCTAAGGTACACCTTTCAGAACTAGAGCTTTAATGAGAGATTCGAGACTGATTATAACCTAGAGCGTGTTCCTTATGGGATGAGCGTACAAGACTACAACGTTGCTTGACGAGAGGGATGAGTTGATTAGCCTCCTAATTATGCTAATCAAGGTCGGTAGTATCGGTACTAGGCACTGTACCGATTTTTCGGCGGCACGAGTCGGTACGGACCGTTTCGGGCCTATATCAACGAAGGAGACGGCACGCAGACCGTGAGAGAGAGAAAAAGAAAGAGAGAAAAAGGAGAGAGAGAGAGAGGTTAGTTGAGGGTGGCAAAATTTTTAAATCGACTTCCCTTAAAAATCGTAAAATTTTTAAGCCACGATCCTACCCCTGTTTCGATCGAAACAGACAAACCGGTCGCGACCTCGTTCTTGCAGCCTCCGCCGGCCCTCCGCCCTCTCCCTCCCTCTCCCACTCGCTCTCTCTTTCTTTCCTTCTCCGGCTCTAGCAACGAATTTCATTTTTATTACTGGAACCGTATCGATGAGCTGCCGGTACGGCTCAGAACGGTCGGAACCGTCCGATTTGGGATGGTTCTGCCGACCATAATGCTAATGATTGAAATATCTAAAAAAGACATCATCACTCTACAAAATTTTAAATATCGATATTTTTATTATAATTTAAATATATATAATTAATTATATTATTTTATATTTTGTATCTCACTTTTTTTTTTTCACTAGAGATGCTTCACTCTGGTGCAGTTTTTGACTTCAAAGCTGGGACTCTATCTGAATTATCTTGATGCACAACTGATAGGCCTCAACAATAATTACCTGTAGTTAATCAGGCCAGTCCCCTGTTGGCACAGCCATGTTAAGAATCCGGCTATCAATCTCTAGAAATAGACATGAAATCAACCCAGTATTCCATCCATTATTCTCTGCAAGATCAGCGAGTCAATCCATCAAAGAAATTTAAAAAAAAAAAATAAATATGACGAGCATAGAGTATATAAGATCCAGGGATTTGAAAGTTATGGGTTCCCAGATTGTCAGCAGCAGCGATCACCAAAAAGCTGTCACTGAATAATTACAGGTTTACATCAGCCACCGTATTTTCAGAAAGCAGGGGCAACTAAATAGTCATTTAGTTTTTCCATGGCCCACAATATAATACCCCCAAATTTTTCTGAATATGAAATGCCATGTCCTCCCATTGAACAATCACTACACTCGTAGCAAGTCTGAAACACCTCAGGCAAAACTATGACCATAACTAGAACTAGTTGCCTAAAGCTATCAGTAATTAAGAAAATCAGTTTCCTAACAGTTTTTCCAGTATAGGCTCCAAGGATCAGGCATTTTCACAAAACTCATTCAGGTCAGAGTAAAACCATTTTAGTGCCAAGCAGTCCCTCAAAACATCAATCATGGCAGCATTTGCCAATATGGATACAACACTTGTGCTATAATTAAAAATTTCTTCAGTTCTCATACTAGGCCAGAAAAGATTATCATTCAAAAACCATGATTACAAGCTCAAGATGAGGCTAATAAGTTAACTATGTCCCCAATTTTTTAAGTTATATTTGATCGTTTGCTTTTGCATTGCCCCTTTTTGTTTCCTTTAACCTGTTTCATTCCATTCATCAGAGGGGAAAAAAGAGAGAGAGAGAAAGGAAAGGGGCAGTCAGGTATGAGTATCATGGCTCTTTTGAACATCGCATATATAAAATACTTGACACTTTTGCTCATTTGAGTGGCAAGGGACATATTATGAAGTGTTTGGAAGATTGTCGAGAATGAAGGGGCCCAGTTTCCCCATTCTAAATAAAGTTATTAGCTTCTTGGAGACCATTGTTCGAGCTTCAGCAGATGCCTTGTGCGGTATTCTGAATGATTTTCTGAGTGCTGCAAGCTGTGTGTCGATTAGACTTTCTAGTTCATTCTCTTCCTCCAAGTTGCCCTTAAATTCTTTAAATGTAACATACAATGTCCGCTGTACTTCCTTGACAACATCCTGTGGAGAACAAATGGCTATGATTTAATATACAAGGATAAAAGGATGGTTTTGTAGGATATCCAGATTTTTAAAATGCAGAACAAGCCCATTACAAGAACAAAATCATCAACTAATGTTCATCAATTAACTAGTAAGCAGAGGTAGTGTCAGGTGGATGTCCATGAGCAACCCTGGTGGTCAACTGGTTGTGAGACAGAAATTCTACAGATGATAGAAACTCTTCGTAGTAACTTCACTAATCAAAATCAAGATATGTATATCATTATAGAAAAAGATCTTCTTGAAGTTGATGATTATATTCCACATGATAAGAATAAAAGATTATATAGCTCTGCTGAAATACCATCCAATCTCAACAACATATTGACAGAAGAGCATACATATTACAAAAAATATGCTACAAAAGCATTTCCTAGATTTTCATCTCTTTCAGATCAAGTTAGGATTTACAAGTATGAGAACAATAATCTCTATTGAATTAAGTTAAAATTAACTAGTAGAACAGCCCTTCTGTGGGTTTCAACAATTAAATCTTTGCTGCACTATTTACAACCTCAATTCCACCACCATTTCATACCCCCCGCCACCGCCACCACCTCTCTTTTTTATTTTCCGCTTGGGCACCATCCCTCCAATATATTAAATTATGTATGTTTAAAACTGTCACCTCTGAAATTCATCAAAACTACACCTAACAGATAATGTAAACAATATGGGAGTTGAACAGACATGTTGCAGGCATGATCATGTGATGTCATTTGCACAATATGGCTTTTAGAACTTCCCATTGTTGTCCAAATATTCAAAGGTGATTCATAACAAAAATGAATAAAAGGTACACAAGCATGAATATGGAAAATGTGTCCAGATCAGTGTGCTGCAGTTTCAGATCATCTCCTACTTATGTATATTGGAGCACGTTCCCTTATCAAAATATTATCAGAAAGAATGAGTCAGGCATTCACAAAGCCTTGGCAAAAGTATAACAAAAGGATCGAGGAGCGCAAACATGCCCTAGCCACTAGGTTGGCTAACTTTGCAAATTACCTTCCAAATCTTTCCTAGAGGACAAAAGAATTCTATATTCACATACCATCTAGATGTGTTTAACTATTAAAAATAGGATAAAAAATTAACGAATAAGAGAAACAATTCAAATTATACCAACTGAAGATAATGAAGACTAATTTCAATCACTAAAGCCATCTTCCAAAAGATATTATAGCCCAATAATAGAATTTAGTAGAAGGGTTAGTAAAGGAGTGAAAAGCTGAAAAGAGCTTAGATGACAATTGCATAAAGGATTTGCAAACGTGTGCTAACATGAAATATAGCTTAATTAATAATTGCAATCAGTTCACAATTAGACCCCAAACAGTTAAATATTTGGTGATTTTATGAATTTATGTATGTATTTATGATTCAATCGGGGAGAAATAAATAATTCCCTCAACCCATTGGACTTGATTTTTTTAAGAAAATTTAGGAAAAGTAGAAAATTGGCAAAAATAGAGTCTAGCAAAGTCTACCCTTGTACAATTCGGGCTGCATTCCTTTTCCAGTTGAAAGAGGACATACCTTTCAAAAATAGACATAACTAGTGGAAATAATCATGAAAATACTAAAATTCTATGAAAGGTAGATCTCTACCTTCTACCTAATTTTTCTGGACTGGAAGATATGCTCCATCAAAGTCTTTGCCAAAAAAAAAAATATTGCTTTAATCAGCCCATTTTGAGGACCCAACAATGGAATTTGGCACTAATTGTTTGATGAGTCTACCCTTAAGGGTGGCGCCATGTCGTAAAGAGCATCCTATCAGATGTTTTACAGGCAAGTTATAGCCTTCGGAAGTTTAGCACGTGATTTAGCTTTCCAATATGGTAGATCTCACTCTTAGACTCGGTTTAGTCTTCCTCGTAATAGCTAAAGTGATCCATATCAAATCTGGTGATCCTCCTAGTTCAAGGCTCCCCTTGTTTAGAAATTTTAGCGCATGTTAAATCAAAACAGAAGGAAAAATGCCTACTTTCCTGTCTCACAGTTGAACCCCTTAGCTTTGCTAGGAAGTTGACCGCTCCAGTAGATCCAAAAGGCTTCAATCCCTTGCATCTATTTTCTTTAACCCTCCAGCAATGCAATCCTGGTCTAGTGGTCTTTCCTACTCCAACCATAGATCATCTACAGCTAGTAGCACTGGTTCCTTGCCTTGGTTTTCTTAACTCCCGGATCTCGGCAACCTACTTGCCCCACTTCTCACCTCTTGATTCCACCAATTGATCGATTGAGATCGAGATGGAAGGCCGCTCATTGCCATCCTTCCTCGTTGAAGACTCCCCCTCAATCTTGATTTCAGTTGAGTGGTTAGTGGAAACAAGAGGCAAGAGCTTGCCCTCTCATAAATGGCATCAGCTTCTCATATCATCATCAACAAGAATTTATTGCAGGCATTAACAAGCCACATTGCTTGGGTAGTGATTGCAAGATCTATATTTCCTTATGTTATAGAGGATTGATCATAAACTCTCTTCCGTCCTTAATGAATTGATACTCGTCTATCACTATGGAAGACCGCATCTTGATCCCAAAGGTAGGCACTCCAAAAGATGACCTGGTAGACATCCAAAGAAACTACTTCACATGTCACCTCGTCAATGTACCTCACTTATTGCGAATTTAAATATACATTGCCTGCGGATCTTTAGCTTGACATCATTTTAAATCCAATTGAAATGGTAGGGACGCGGATAAGGCTTAGTCTGCAACTCTAGCTTTTGAACCAAACTTTAAGAAATGAGATTCCTCTAGTTTTCAAGATCAACAATAGCATCGATGATACAATACTTCACCAGGATCTTTAAGTGGAAGAGTTTCTCTCATTTCTCTGGGTCTGCCTTGGACACTACTTTGGGTTTTCTCGCTATCAAACTTAATTTTGAGTCTGTTTGCTCAAGCTCAGGTAGCTTCTCAACCTCAGTCACATTGAGGACAGTCTACATGATCATCGATAGAGATCCTGAGTGAGATAGCTTGCTTGTGGAATACAATAGTGTAGTCTTGAATAGATTGATCATACTTCTGAAATAGGTATCGACCTTCCTCATGACTAACAAGGTGAAATTGCTTTTTAATTAAGCTCTTAAATTTGCTCCAAGTTATATTAAAGATGTTGTTTCTAATATACGAATTCTACCAGATAAGAAGAGCGTGGTTGGAAAGCTTGAGGTAAGCAAAAGCTACCTTTTGGACACTAGCATATCCATAGATAGTGAACTAGGTCTCTAGCCAGCTATCAAGCTTCTCTACATCGACAATTCCATCATACATAGGGATCTCGATTCAAGCTTTGACTTAGAAGGCCGAAGACATGAATTTTCAGTGCCTGCAAGTTCCTTATCCTCCTCACTAGATGGTACATCCTCATCTCCAGACATGTAAAATAACTTTGCTATAAGAGTTGGTGATGCTTTTATTGAATACGCCCACTATGATATGAATTAAATGAGTTCAGCAATTTTCTTCTCTAATTGTGCAAAATGTCGATTCATCTCGTCATCGATCGAGGTAGAAATAGTAGCCACACTCATTTTTATCCTTCGATGCACTTCAATAATCCATAGCCCCTTTCTTACCGGCATGTGACGCTCATGCATCTAACCATAAATTAAGGTAGTCATAGATGTAAAGGACAAAAGCTCTGACCAACTTGATGTGATTGGAGAGAATTCTCTCAACCCGTTCAATTCGAATGTCCTATGAAAATATAGAAAGAAGAAGAAAAATTGGCTAATGTAGAGTCTAGATTCTCTTTTCTTTCAACAATCAATACAAAAACCGAGTTACATAGACTTTACTTATACAAGTGAGGTCTACCCTTGCATAATTCGGGCAAGATTCCTCTTCTAGTTGAAAGAGGATATAGCATTCTTGAAATAGATATAACTAGTAAAAACAATCATAAAAAAGCAAAAATTCTATAAGAGGTAGATCTCGATTTCTACATTGACTTTGTTTTCAACCACTTTACCTAATTCTTCCCGGATTAAGAAATATATCTAGTCAAAGTCTTTCTCAAAAAAAAAAAAAGCTTCAACTAGCCCCATTCGGAGGCCCAAAAGATGGAATTTAACCTTGATCACTTAGTCGATGCACCCTTAAGGGGTGGCATCTTGTCATGGAGCTCGAAAAGTTACCAAATTTCAAATAAAAGGACACCTCAATTGAACATCGTACTGGTAAGTTTTGGCTTTCAGAAGTTTGGTGCATAATTCAGCTTCCTAATATGGTGGTTCTCACTCATGGATCCTGTCCAATCCTTCTGAAGTAGCTAAAATGGTCCGCATCTAGTCATGTGTGTATGTACATTTTTTTTTTAATGAATCAACGATGCAATTGGAACAAAGGATGAGGCCATTTTAAAACAAATTGCTTATGCTACCTTGGTTCCTCATAAAAAAGAGGATAAAGATATAAATATGCAATAAGCATATAGAAAGGCACATAAAGAGAAGGTGATAGAAAAGCATTAGTAGTTTGTCTCCAAGTCCATTTATTGGACAAACAATCAATTTTGACATTTTCACTATCTTCAACAACCACATGTGCACACAAAGCAAAAACAAATGGGTGAACAATAATGTGTTCCTTCGTTTAGTCCTCTTATCCTAAACCAAAATATGAGTGTGAGCTTTAGTGTACACAAACAATTTTATAAGTGAACTACGAGAGAGTAATATATAATGCTGTAAACATTGAAATGTAAAATATACTAGACGTCTAACTAGATTGTCAATATAGATTTAGTGATCCCTGTTAGCCAATAAGAAATGAACTAAAGCTATTAGATACCCAAAGGTAAAACTCACTATAGTTACCTCCTAAGTTAAACTATGTGAATTTTGAATATGGACATCAGTCGCATGAAGCTACTTTACAATAACAAATATTTTAACCGTAAAATGTTTAATACCTCAATATATAACACATCAGACTCATTCAACCGCCTTCTCCTCTTCGGTGATGAATCTTTAAATATGTTATTCTCTTCATCAGGCATAGTTTCTGGTCCTTCTCTTTGATAGTTGTCCAAGCACACCAAACGCTCCCAATGTAAGGGTGTTTTCCGAGTGTTTAGAACAGCCAAAAGATATTGTGCAAGACGCTCTTCACCAACAACTGAATTTTTTACAGCCCCTAAACAATATGAGGAAACACATGAGGTTGTTGTTATCCAATACTTTATAAACCTAATAGAAGATCCGAGTATGAAGATGGTAGTTTGATGTACATGTCGATTTAACGGATCTTCTAAATTTGAAGATTTTTTTATGCAAATTTTTCGTGACTTGTCGTTTATGCAAATTTTGGCTTGCTATATGTAAAATGAATGAATTAATAAAAAAAAATGTGGTAGTTTCTTTTCTAAATTTAAAAAATAAACTCCTTTAAATGTAAAACCATAAACAACCATTATTATCTAACATCATTACAACCATTTGGGTCAGCTTCCATGTTTCAGAAAAAAGCCCAAGCAACCGCCTAGGCACCTACCTCAGGTAGGACAAGCGCTTGCAAACCTCTTCTAGGGCCTGGGCAGCTTGTCTAGGTAGCCAACCTAGGCCACTGCCTGAGCCATGTTTAGGTTACATCAACCTAGATGCAAATGCATGCTGAAGGACCGTCCTTCCATCATGTCCAAGAGAATTAGAGACAAGATAGGAAGGGAAACAGGTGTAGAGAGCGAATCTAGTGGCACCTGTTGGCAGCACCCATTGGTAGGATTTGGTGGCCTGCAGCCACGTGTGCATTTTATTTTGTTTCTTCCAACATTCCACTCTCTCCCACCACTTCAATTTCCTATTCCTCATCTTCTTTCTAGGGGTGCAAATGGGTTGGGTCGGACCAAGTCATGAGTGACCCCGACCCAACCCAGTTTCTCGTTCGGGTCCTAATATTGGACCCAGATCTAATTCAATAGAAGATTGGGTCGGATCAGATCGTGTCCATGGCTAAAATTTTTGACCCAACAAGTCATTTAGGTCAGGTCGGCTCCATTAAGATCTCTTTGGCGATCTTAAATGTGACCCATGATCAGTTATGACCTGCATGACATTCTCCTCTCCTACCTGATTAATCACCTCCATCAATTTGAGGATGTATGTGGTGTCGTGCACCTGATCAGAAGCATCGACCAACTTGTGGAAGAAAATCTTCATATTATAATATGTCAAGAAGTTGATAATGTTCCACTTAATAGGACCGGTCCAACCATCACACATCACCATCAGTCCATATGTAGGCCACTTGCTCTTGTATGAGGCAATCCACTTCTCTAGCATTTTATTATTGTCAAGAAGTTCACCGTAGATGTCCTTTGATCCTGAAGGATCTACACCGAGACCAGCAACCTGTATGAAGAAAATGACAGACTAATAGTATGTATTGTCTATTTTGCTAGAATATGACTGAAGTAGAACCAAAATCTAATAGCTCGCCACAGGTCCTACTTATCTTTCTTCAACATTGTCAACCCTCTGCTGCTTCGAATCCCTGTTGGAGAAGGCATGTGGATCTAAATCGTGGATGACTGCTTCTAGTGGAATCTTTCTAGATGACTTTTTTTGCTACCAAAAGCTCCAGCATAGATACAATACAGTCACCACCTCTACTAATGGCCTTCCTGACTGAGGTCATCCTAAACTTTAGATATGTCCTTGTGCTCGCAGAACCGGAGCCTGAATCGTAGTATGTAGGCCTAAATCAAGCCCTATGCCTAGCCACCTCATCCTGCTGCCATTGATCATCCAAGCTCACCTGCATGGCATCCTGGATATGTCTCCTCAAAGTCTAGAGCGAATGCCTCCTCTGACTTTGTAGAGTGATAGAAAGGTAGCTTTGCCATTCGGTGGTCCACCTCTGCCTTCTTGAAAACCCTATCCTTTGTTGTTATGAAGTCAACGAAATGCTTTTTCATCAGCTGTTAAACCTTCTGTGAGTATTTTCGACACATAGAAATGTTGATTTGAGAATATTTTATGTTGTTCATTTTATGATTTGTATTATTTTAAAGCAATAAGATGCATCATCTAGGTTAAATCAGAATCATAGAAACATCAAAAAAATTCAAAAAAACATCAAAAAAATAAATTAGACTTAAATTCATAGAAAAAGTGCGAAAAGAGTGATTGCCAAATAATTTTTTTTGAGAACTCCCAAAAAAAGAATTAAAATGTGCCGGTCCATGAACCGGCACGCCCTACCAATTCGGTTCGATACCGAACCGTACCGAGTGCCGGCTGGTACGAGTCTCTATACCGATTCGGTAGACCTTGCTTGGTGCACCATCCAAACGAGATCGAAGAAAGAAACTTGTCAGTGAAGGAACTCACATTACAACAAATTTGAATTTAAAACAAATACAGACAATAACATTAAACAAATGACAATAGTGATTCTACGATAGACAGAAAGTAGTAGCCATTAAATAGCACTTACCTGTCAAAGCAAGCTTTAAACCTGTCTCAATATCTGGGATGCTAGGCATCAACACACCTGGTGTATCCAACACATATATGCTAGGCCGGTTTGCAATCTGTCCACCATATCTTTAAACTTACTTCATAGATTTTGAGAAAATCACAAAATATACAATCATGGAATTAGAAAAAGTTAATCAGCATACATGTATACATACCAACCATAAGACAGACAACCATTCAGATAAATGAATGGATAGGTAGTATATTATTGCACAATGTCCAGAGAATATTCTAGAAAACAGTTTCTCATCGAAATGAGGCTTATCATACTAGTAACAAGCATTGAATAACAGCGGGAACATTGTTTGAACTTCTACCTAAAATTTGAAATTGACACTTTTCGATTGTAGCCAAAATCAATCAGAAACTGGAGCTGGTTTTGGAGTTACCAAGATTAACTTACAGGACCAAACTCATGATAAGTATAAGTTATAAATGGACACTTCTTGTTGTTTCTTCATTTCTTCCAATGAGGCAAAATTCCCTGAACATGAAATAAGAGTTTGTAGGTTTTGAGAAGATTTGGAAGCATTGCAACATTACATTCTAAAGGTATGTAGAGAAACTAAAGTTTTTGACAAAGGCTATCCTAGAATATCGATCTCATAGGCATTTAAATTAACATACCTTGCGCCACCATCAAAATTTAAAATGATAAATTACATTCTTAGGATGTTTTTTTAACATTATATTGTTTTAGATAATTTTTTGACTATCTCAATTCTAAACCATTGAGTAAAATCAAAACTTTCAAAACAATTTAGTATATTTTTAAATAATTTCCTAAAATTTTCTTGACCTATTTTTTTAATTCTCAAAAAATTCTAATTTCAATTGAAAAATTAATCAATAATAAAATCTTGCCCTAGAAGGCTATGCATTGGTATTGAAGGTTTCCCTTGAAAGATGAGATTGATGATGTGTTTCAAAAACATGTCAATGTCCTCACTCACCAATATGATACTTGGAGTCAAGGCTTTAGGTACCGACGGGACATCGAGATTTTAGGTACTAGTGATATTGATGCATCCTGCTGATACCATACCATTCCAACAAGAAAATGGTACCAATGACGGGTGTGGGACATCAGTCTACTCATGGACCAAGATGTCCTGCCCGTCCCTGTGGAAACAAGTCGAGGCAGGTTGTTACCAAGACCTGTTCAGCTGTTACCAAGAATGACTTGACCGTATCATTTGGTTTTTGAAAAAAAAAGGAGAGCTAAGGGAAATTATGCTCTCTTATCTCATGCATGTCATACTGATTCGGTACCGGTTCCAGTACGGGTGGCATACCGAATACCAAACCGGTCCCGGTACGGATGGCGTACCAACATTTGGTACGCTAAAAAACTCATACCTTACTATACAAACACTATGTTAGTGTGGAACCGATACGGAATCCGGTACCGAGACAGCGAACCTGGACTTTAACCTTTGCTTGCAGAAAAATTAACATGCCATAAGAGACATATGAAACTGAGATTTAATAGAGGTTATAGCAAAAGCAAAATAGGATATTGAAACACTTTTTAGCCCAGGTAAACCACGAAGAACATCAACATCTAATAATAACAAACATTTTTAATAATGCTCAAAAATATGAACTTGACCTTATATCCTGCAATATCTTGCGTAACACCTGGCAATGGTCCCACTGTAGCTCGCTTGATCTTCTCCTCCACTACGAAGAAGCATCAAAAATAATATGTGATTAATATTTTTAAACTAGGTAAGATGAGAAAGCATGCACCAATTTTTCTAACAAATGATGCAAAGTGTGGCATACTTCGTAACTTCAAATCTTACCAGGCAAACGAGAAGTTGCAATCTGATGGATGGAATTAATGAGAGCTGATTTGCCGACATTAGGAATGCCAACAACAATGACAAGAAGTGTAGGTTCTCTAGAGATCACTTCTTTCAGCTTTAATTCCACAAGCGCAAGAAGCTTTCATTCATAAACCACAAATCAGATTTCTTCGTAACGTGGACTACAACATAATTACACAAATGCAGTAATCTTTAAAAATCATGAAATATAGATAAATGGACATATCTTTTCAATATAATTTGAAAAGTATTCATGAAATTCTAAGTAAATGGACATTGTCATTGCTGACAAAGAAGTGGAATAATCAGACAAAATGTTTCTATTTTTGGTGTTTTATATACAGTATTCATATTATAAATGCAATGGCTATT
The DNA here is from genome assembly GCF_009389715.1 of Phoenix dactylifera. Taxonomy (NCBI): domain Eukaryota; kingdom Viridiplantae; phylum Streptophyta; class Magnoliopsida; order Arecales; family Arecaceae; genus Phoenix; species Phoenix dactylifera. The sequence goes on from NC_052403.1 coordinate 3,269,549, forward strand.
CTGTAAATGGCAATAATAATAGTAACATAATGATAAATTTTATTGACCTGGGTGACAGAACTTTTACTGTGTGCACTGATTGGAAGACAATCTTCCTTGCACGAATCAAAATGCCGAACCCAACGCTGCAAGTTATGAGAAAACAAATGCTATAGTAAAGAATACAAATTCAAAAATTTAATTGAATGAACAAGGAGAAAAACAACAAGTACTAAAGCCATAATTAAAATCTTTGAAAAGGAGATAAAGACATTAAAACAGAAGTATAGATGGGTAACTTCATAGGAGGCCATACCATCAACCCGAACAAGATAATTAATTGAAAGAAGACGACTTACATGCATTATATTCGGATTTGCTAAATCCTTCTTGTTTAGAGCAATTACACGTCTCTTAGAGGAAAGCACACTTTGAAAGTCTTTATTGGCTGAGGATAATGGAATCTGTCCGTAAGTTACAGAATTAGAAATAAGCTTCTTGTCAACTGATAAAAAGAATATTAGAAAGAGATAATCTTATATCTCTTCATATCTCTCAAATTAAAATGTTTCAAGCATTCGCACTTGCAGTTGTAAATGTTGCAGCCTCATATTGATGAGTTTGATTGCATAAATTTGGCAATGCTTGGGCCAAAAAGACTCATGTAAATAGAATTTTATGATGCTAAGCTCTTGAGAGAAAAAGGAAAGAAAAGGTACAGATCAATAAATATACAATCTATCAGGTATGAGAAAATTTACCATTTTTGACAATCAACTAGGAATACTTATCAAACCACAAATAAAAAAGCAAACAAAGAAAAGAATGTCATGAACACAAATAATAGAAAGACTAGTGATACTTCTAGATTAGAGAACTTCAGTTTCTCTTTGAACCACAAAAATTCAGAATCCTTTCTTACATTCCTTTAAAAACATCAACGACATATATGTAAAGGAGAGAGAATACATGGTTTCAACCCCTTCATCCAGATCAAAAAAGAGATAAAAAAAAAGTTCTTACAAAAGCAAACAGCCCAAACCAAGGAAAGAATCTAATTAAAAAATACCCACTAGAGGGGCTGATTGCATGTAAACAGAGCATTAAAAGGGTAGGTAAGCATGGATGGACTGAAAACTCTCAACCTAGCACCCTTAGTCCAAAAGGTGTAGTCAAAGCAGGAAGTTTGAAGTTTGACCTAAACCTTCTACATTGGAAACAAAAGTATCAGTTTTGCCTCAGAACCAACCCAAAACTAGAGCCAGTTTTGGTGTTTCAGCTAAAACTAACTTATATGACCCCATTATACATATAATAGAATATAGATAAGGGAGTTTGAGCCAGGAATAACAAGAATTTATCAAGAACTGAAGAAAATCAACCATGAAGCCACCTCACACTAATATCCACAAAACCTAGTTATCACATTAATCCAAGTCCTTTCTTTATCTGGTCCATCACATGTAGGTTCCCCTCCTACATAAGAGAGCTCTACAAACATAAGATTCTCATCAATGACATAATTTTTCTAAAACATCCAGCCTAAATGAATTCCCCACATGGGCCTACTCCCTCTATGTGTGACCCTTATAACTCTTCTTTTTCACTGCGCCTGGCTGAATGAAAATGAGCTTTCGAGCTTCAGATATATTCAGCATTCGTGATCAATTTCGTGTCACTGATAAGTTGAAACTGTTTGGTGATAGTTTCGGACTCTTTCAGAAGGCCAAAGAAGACAATCAAAGCGCCTAACCTCCTAAAGAAATATAATTGCATCTTCAAAGCCCAAAATCTTATTGTCAAGCAGGTGGTAGGCACTTGTTCTCAAGGCCAATTCTCAAAACGACTAAGTTTCCATTAAAAATATTTTCATGATCCATAACGATACACTTGCTAGAAGAAGAGAGCGAGGGAGAAGGACGACTGACCCGAGAGTCGCGGACTTCAATGACGAGGTCGGCAACCTTAAGGCGGTCGCGGATGGCCCGAGTGGCGGCGGCCATGTGGCCAGGGAACCAGTTGATGACCCCGCCGCTGGCGTTGAACCCCATATCCGCTATCCGTTTCCCCACCTTCGCCCCCACCCCCATCCCCTCCTCACCCGGCACTAAAACAAACTCTTACTGGAGAAGGAGTAGGAGGAGGAGAAACAGGTTTTTTCCTTTTCTTTTTCTTTCTTTTGCTTGGTGGGGGACCAAAAAAGAAAGAATAAGATGTCGCTATGCCTCTGCTCCTCTATTTGATCTCTTGGTGGTTGTTTGCATTGGAGGCGATGCGGGGAAGAGAAGAAATGAAGAAGGGTGAGGGCAAAACCTCTGCAAAGCCCTGGCTGGGACACGGCTTCATAGCAAAGCCCAATACGATGGCTCGAGCCTGGGCCTGTCCAGCCCAAATGCAGCCAGAGCGCTGCCGTTAATGTCGCAGGCCTTAGCCCGGTGGGTTGGGGGTGGGGGGGGGAGGCAGGGGGACGAGAATGGCTCGATTTGGACCGTTTGATTGTTGATTTTTGGGTTTTTTATATGGCTACCCTCTAAAAATTCAAATTTATGAAAATACTTTCTTAAAATTTATATTTATTTCTGTACCTTATAAAATACTGTTTTTGCAGCGATAGACTCAGAAACTGAAATAGACTAAAAGATGACTTTCCTAGAGGAGAGAGGAAATCCGTTTAGATAGGGCAATAGCCCGATTTTTATTGAATATTTTTTCATGTGCTTGTCTTGTATTGAGGCAAATGCCCCTAATATAACGGTTCTTCTAATTTAAAACCGTTAATTTTTTAACGGCACTAGATGGCATGGGTATATATGCAAAAATAAGAATAAAAAAGAGGACAAAATAGCAAAACAAGTGTTTTATAAGGGTCTATATGCAAATATCACTTTTGAAAGGGTATTCATACAAAATTCGAAATTTAGAAGGGTATTCATGCAAAAAAAAAACTCTTGATTTTATTAAGCAATGCTTGTATAAAGTATTGTTTGTGCTTCACTATGAGTTGCAATACATTTATATTTCTTCCTAGCATAAAGCCTCAAACTCAGTTCCATTTTTAATTAATCAATGAGAGAAATGGAGTTGCGTTCGCATTTTGATACCGGCTAAAGTGCTACCTAAAATGATACATAATTTTTTTTTTATTTCTTGTTTATTATATGATAAATAATCTAAATCAACTAGGACTTTTTTCCAAATGCCACATGGAACAAATTAGCAAATTCCTAATCAATCAAGGACTCTTCAACGCCATAGACTCAATTAAATTAGGCATTAGAACAACTAAACTCAATGTGACTTGACCCAATCCTTATATGGACTCAATCTAACATTGGACACACCCAATGTTGGACTCAAACTCCTTAATTCTAATCAACTTGGACTCTTTAATTGACACATAACTAAGAGTCCAAATTTGCTAGGACTCTTTTACATGACTCATGGACTCAATGTGACTTGACACATGGACTCGTTGTCAGTTGACTCATGCACAAGCTTCATTATAGTTGCTGGAACTCTTGAAACCCAATGTGCTTTGGTGCTCACCCAAGAAGAGAACTCAATTTCCATGCACGCCTCAGCATTGGGCTCATGCTCCTGCATCAATTCTCCCCGGCTGAAAAGAACTCGACTCCATCGAGTTGGGGCTGATTTGAAGAATTCTGCTTCGGGTGAGATTCGCCATTTGATGCGTGCACGGTGCAGGCTGATGCGCGCCAAGTGAGCTCTAGTGGAATTAGAACTCTAGGCTGATGTGATGACGGGCCGCCAACTAGATGACCAGGCATGGATGCGGGTCCGGTGTGCACGGGACGTGGATCCAGTGCACACGGGATGCAAGTCCAGGAGAACGTCGGGAGATGGTGCTGCATGGGGCTGCTGCGACTGTGGCGCTTGGTTGCAGCCTTGCACGCGGGCGCTGGGCATGGCACCGCGCATGGATCAGCTGGTCGTTGTGTGTGCTTCTCTCGGTTTCTTCGAAAAATCAGATTATTCTCATTAAAGTCATATGGTCTCACCTCTGAAATTTCAGATTCGACCTCCTTCGCAACCGTCATGAATGTGTCCTTATTTTCATGGCTGATTTTCTTGACTCGCTGCATAGACAACACCCTTTGATTACTAAATTTTCAGGCTTGAATTCAGCAATCTGAAGTGGCTTTAGAACAATTTTCTTATTGGCATACATCAAAGAATAATAATGGGAATATCCGTCATACTTCACCCGTCGATCATATAACCAAGATCTTCCTAGAAGGATGTGGCACGCTTTCATGGGCAAAATGTTGCACCACACATCGTCATGGAAGTCCTTTCCTAGTGAAAAGCTAACTAGGCATTTTTGCTTGACGGGAATAGAAGTATCGTTAATCCAACTTACTCGGTAAGGCTTGGGATGAGGTTCCGATTTCAGCTTCATCTTTTCAGCAAGTTATTGGAGACGATGTTCATCCTGCTCTAGTTGTCGATGATGAGGTTCATGGCCTTGTTGTTGTGCTCGACACGGGTGTGGAAGATGTTGGTGTATCTCCAATCTTCTTCCACGTTCTCTTCTTGTTTGCTACTCGTGAGAATCTGGCGAACAATGCATACGGGCATATCTAAGCTTTCTAGCTCCACCCCAGGCGCCTCTTCTTCATTGCCTTCCTCCTCTTCCTCAACCTCAGTGGGTTTAGAAGAAATTTCAAAGGGCTCCACTGTCTCATCCTCTTTACACACCAATGCAAATCACTGGTCTCTGGTAGGACAAACAACGACAAAGTGTCCTCATCCGCCGCACTTGTAGTGCTCGAATTGCCTCTCTCTTTGCGCCATAGGTCTCTTTTCTTTTTTGCTGTTTGAAGGTCATAAAAAGGAAAAACATGTTCCATAAAAGTGACATCCCATAATACAAGCAATTTTTTTGTTTCAAGCTTAAACACTCGATAGCCTTTTTGTCTTAGGGAATAACTAGGAAATATGCATGGTGAAGCTAATGAAGAAAATTTATCCCTATGCGCACTCAACGTTTGGGCATAGCAAAGACACCCAAAAATGCGTAAATGATCATATATTGGTGCAGCATTAAAAAGTCGTTCATATGGAGTCATATAATCAAGACTGGGTGAGGAAATCCGATTAATTAAATAGGTGGCAGTGAGCACGCATTCACTCCAACAAGAAAGTGGAAAGTTGGCTTGAAATCGCAAGCATCGAGCTACGTTAAGAAGGTGACAATGCTTGAGTTCAGCCACTCCATTTTGTTGGAATGTCTCAACGCTGCAACATAGGCGGTGGCTGACGTGGCGCCACGTGCTGTCCAGTTAAAGCCACTCCGATGGTGGGCCTCCCCGCGTGGGAACCGCACCGAGCTGGGCCAACGCCCGATTGATTAATTAAATTTATTACAGAATCGTTAATGGTACTTAAATCGATAGAAACGTTTTATTAAGTGCGGAATCCCGACAGACTAAAACGCTGCATCACCGCCCCACTCCTTCATTCTCCCTCTTTTGCACTTTAAGCCCTTTTAACTAAATTACGATGCTGTCCCTGTTTCTTCTTTATGGGCCAGGATGTGGGTGCCGCTCATGAGATTTATTGAAAGAGGATGTCATTCAATTTGCGATGTCAAAAAAAAAGAAGCTTATCAACTAAGAGATAATTGAGAATTTTTTATTAAAAAATTGTATGATACGAGATGGGGAGTTCCATGCCAAAAAAAACAGTTAATTCAGTTATAAATTTTCATTTAATTTCCACCTATCAAGCTATCCTAAAAAAAAAGTTTAGCAAGTGCAGGGGCGATCAAAGCAATTATTTTCAAAAACAGGGGCATTTCCGTTATAATGTATGCCTCGTATTGAAGAACGCCGTCACGTCCGGATGAAGAGCATAAGATGCCATTCGCATCCTCCGCCGGTATAAAAGATCCCGACCGATCCTCCCCGACCAAAAAGCCGTTGAACTCTCCTCGCCGTCCCTCCTCCGCTTAACGCCTCTCTCGATCCCTCTTTCTCGATCTCTCTCGGAGAAGAACAACGATGGCCGATCAGCTCACGGACGACCAGATCTCCGAGTTCAAGGAAGCTTTCAGCTTGTTCGACAAGGACGGAGACGGTCAGATCCCCTTGATCCTCCTTTCTTTGATTTATTCTCCACTGGTCTTGTTTCTTTTTTTGCTTCTGATCTCGTTTTGTTTGAGACTGAATGCTCTTTTGCCAGATCCGGATATGGATTGGCTGGTTCTATCGAGATCGTTAGTATAGGGTTTCTGATAGATTTCTATTGTTAGATTATATATTGGAATCTCATGCCTCTACTTTTTTTTTGGGATTAATAGTTGTTGATTTTTTTTTCGTTAGATTTTATTTGGACCTTTCTGGTTGATCCAGTTTTTGATGGTTGACGATCTCTATCTTTTTAGTATGGTTTGCTGATTCTTGTATCACTGGATCTGGCTTTGGATTATGGGGTTCTAAGTCTGTTTGCTATTTGCTGATCGATTCCATCTTGTTATGATGTTGCAACTTTTCTGAATTTTTCTTTGATCATTTGGTTTTTTGTGATTGGCATTTTATGTGGTCCAGTTGCTTGAATGACTACAACATCCGATTGAAGGATGATGACATGCACCTGTTGTTGATTTTATATGTTCGAAGTTATTTAGAACTGGAAATATGTTTGTTCTCTCTGTTGATGGACGCAGATATTAGTTAGTTAATTCAATTTGGAAAAAAAAAAACTTTTCCACCTTCATGTTTCAGTAATTTGTGTTCTTTGTGCTGGGTAGTGGAGCTAAGGGCTTGTGATCCTCAATATTTGGAAAGTCGTTCTAGTTGTTGAAGTTTTAGATGCTATTGGTTGAATTCATTCATCTCTCTTGTGTTTAAGGAAAAGTTGGGCCTTGTCCGACCAGTTGATTAAGATAATGAAACAGGAAACAAGTTCGTCCTTTTTTATTCAGTTAGTGTTAAAAACTAATTGAAGTAGTCATACAAGTTTTTGAATCCTTCGACAGGGCTCTGAACTGTACACTTGTGATAATACCATCATTTTTTACATGATATCTATTTTTAGTGGTCAAATGTGTCGTATTCGGTTTAAGATTCTGGAGGGATTTATTACAGTATCTAGTAATTGTTTGAAATACTATAAGTTTGATCTAGTCTATTTGACATGTTTTGGCATGTATTGGTGTGCAACTTCCAGCTGAATTTGGTCCATCTGTCTTATTTGTATTGTTTGTTTTTCTGAAACTTACAAATTGAAGCTTCAGTACCTCTAGTTTAGGAGAATTTACTATCATGCTATTATATAAAAAAGGTAAGAAGAATATGTGACACAAAGTGCATGATTGACCATATATCTGTCCTCTGAAACTTTGACATGTGAATAATTTATTTTGGTGGAGTCATAAACTTTTTAAGAAGGTTTTCTGCATTAATAAATGTATAATCAAAAATTAATTTCGAGTTCTTATGTTGAAGTGATAAGGAAAAGAAACTAACATTTTCCAGGATATGTTTATGCTAGTTCCTTTCCTCTTGCTGGAGATACAAAGCGAGAGTTTCCTTTTCAACATGGGTCCAAAGTGAACCCTGTGATTCTCCAGCCGTTGAGCTTCTGGAAGCTTTTATCTAATCACCCTATAGGGTAAATTGATTAATGAGAAGCAGCATTAATATAAAAGGGCAAAGTGGAATTAAAAAAGGATTTCATTTCTGAATTATATTATATCTACATCTTTATGATCTTACAGGATATGGTTCAATCAGTGGAAGCACTTTTAATTTATCTACCATTATACCTATTGTCAATGACCCATTAATTTTCAAAGATGTTGACATGGATCATTTACATTATTATACACTTAACAGTTCCTTACAGGGAAGTTAACAATATCTGAAATTAGAATTACGATAAAGTAATTTATTGGCTGATATAGATCATAATTCTAAATTGATTACTTTGTTCATGATTTTGGTATGACCATTTTGAAACGCTTTATGTGGCACGGCCGGTGTACCTCCAAAGATGGGTTATTCAAGATCGAAAGTTTAGATTTACCTATTTTTTTCAATAAGAAAAGCGCTTCTCCAGATACCACAAAAGATCGTTGACAAGTCTGATCCCTAATCGTGGAATTGTGACTTTCGCTCCATTTCTGCCTCAGGCAGGATCAAAACTCTCCATTTTTCGAGTTAGATTTAAGCCCTTCTAAGTGATCTCTTTCGGCAAGGAGAATTTCTACCTTGTGGTCTTCATTCCCGATTCTCTTCCCCACCCATCGCCCATGTTTAACACGTGTTACAGGTTGCTAAAATGTCATTATCGAACTTGAGTTGGAGCTTCTTAACCTCGATCTCGATCGACATCCTAATAAGGAAGGAAAGTCTTTCAAGTGCTCTCTGCCTTGAGTGCGGTCTTTCGCTCCATCTCTAAACATTCCTTCCTACCCCGGCTTCCTTCGAGGGAACCTTCCTTCGCTACTCTTAATAATCTCATATTGGCGAATAAGGGGTAAGAACCCGCATTTACAAACAAATTCATACGGCGAGATAACTACTACAAGGTCGATGAAAAAAATCCCTTACTACCCTTTCACTACCGTTTTTATTAGAACTTATCTAAAGAAAAGGAGAATCTTCCCGCTTCGGATAATGCCTCAATAGCGCGCTTTCACCACTGCAAATTGTTCCGTTCCCGTGGCTCATGGATAGCTTTCAAAGCTGTGTATAGGGAAAGGTCTTCATCTTTTTTCTTTCCTCTTTTGCTTTGCAAGCAGTTTGAACATTAGAAGTTGTAGATTGTGCCCACACATTTAGTTGTTTAATATATTTTATTTTTGGTCTTTAAATGTCATCAAATTGGATGTACTCTCAATTCAAAAAATAGTTGGAATCTAAGTCTACCTCATTGTGGGTTTTAAAAAGTTTGGATTTAGTGTTCTATTATCGAATCCTACATATGATAGTTTTTGTAGTAATGTTTATTAAAAAGAATTTACTTCAGTTGTATAGTAAGCTTGGCAAGTAAGGATCTTTTGGGTGTTTTGCTGTAGTTCTTTATATATGCATGTACAAATTATTAAGATACTTGGATTCTACACTTAGATAATCCTTTTTTTTTCAGTTATCTCATTTAATTTTCTTTTTTATTCTCTGTTTCTTTTCTTTTTTATCTTTCTCTTTTTCTCTTTATGTCTTTTTCTTTGGATTCACATAGCGTAAGGGCAGGTTTTCTATATATCTGTGTAGCAGAAGGTTTTCTTTCCTTTTCACCACCCGATTAGCTTAGTGTGAGATGCTACTTGAATATGGAGTGTGAGATGCTGCTTTTTGCTTTTAAAGGCTGGCCTTGTGATCACAAATTTTCGAGATTTCATGGTTCATCCAAAGTGAAAGCAGGCTTGCAGACAAAACAAGCCACTATTGCACCCACATTTTTTTCAATGTTTGTGATCTCAGCTATTGCAAATTTATGCTTTTCGAAGGGAAATCTGTTTTGGAGACATTCCCTGACTTGAAAATGCAAGGTAGAATCTTTGGAATACTTCTTAGGTTTAAACCATGATGTTTCAGATGAAACATCACGAAATTGTCGTGGAATTTGTTGTCATGATAATGTAATAGTTTTGTAGCACATGAAGATCTATGCATTTCACATTAGGCTATTTTATGTTGTACATCCAACAGTTCAAGACTAACTGTTTCTTTTGATTAATATAGCATTCGGTTAAGACAATGTTAGTTTTCAATTGAACATTTAATTGGATCAAATGTATTTGGTTTTTTCAAATTCTTGAGATGTAGAGGGCAGTTAGATAGGGTCAGAAACTACTGGTCTCTTGTTCAAATTTGAATATGATCATTTGGGTTCAAATTCTTAAGATTTAGAGATTTTAGCAGTCAGATAGGGTCAGAATTTACTAGTCTCTTGTTCAAATTTGAATATAATTATTCGTTGCAACTCAAGCCTGTGGGATCTGATAGATGACTAATTACATTAGGCATTTGGATCTTTATCGTGTTAGTTATCCATTTACATATGCTCAATGCATTGTGGCCTAGGTAAAGTATATGATCAAGCAGATTGTCAATTTTGTGTGTAACAGTGCTTGGGTGTGATGTTTTTTTTTTTTTTTTTTTACTTTTTCATGCAACTGATTACCATGCATCATTTTGTAACCAAGATAAGTTATACCATAGCTTTTTCTCCTAGTTCAACCAGCACGTGCAGATTGTAGCAATGCCACTTAATGGTATGCCTTTTGTTACATACTTGAAGCTCAACAAACCTTTTAATTTCTTTATGGTGTATGCACTCCTTATTTCATCATTGATTATTGAAGCTAATGGCATTCACTAATAAGAATCTACTGTTTGTGATATGGGAAAAATTAAGCAATGGCCATCCACATCTGCACTATATTATGCTCATAAGTGCTAAAACAAATTTGCCGAAGTTGTGAACTAGGAAAGAGTTGAAGTTAGGATTCAAGAAGACTTTGCTGTCAAGGATTTTGTATTTGATGCATGTGAGAGATATGTTTCTATATATGCTAGAATTTGGCTTAAATCTTGTTTTTGGATCAAGTGGCTGCATTGAGTTTGGCTGATTTTGTTGTACTTTGTTTTGTATGCTGCTCTGTCTGGTCTCTTTCTCTCCTTTTGTGGGTAGCTTCATGGGCTGAACTTTACCTAGGTCATCAAAGATGTGCATAAAAACCATAGCGTAGAATGCTGGCAAGTGGTTTCTGTCCAGCATGACAGGAGTATATAAGTTCTACTATTGGGAGGTGATTTATGCCTTGCAGTTCCTGAGCCTCCTTATTCACTGGCAAATGTACCTGAAAATGCAGTCCTTTTGTCAGCGCCCATACACATTTATTTTATGTTTTGAGACTTTGCAGCATAGCATGCTTTGCTCCATTTTTGCATTTTCACTAGTCCGTCAACTTTTAACTGATTATTGTTGTTTGATCACTTCCTGGTTCATTAGTTTACATTTGTGCTACATGCTTTCTTTTATTTATTTACATTGTTATTTATTTATCTAGCTGAAAATTTTCATTTTAGCCATGCTACGGTAACTTATGTTAAAGATTGGAAAGCAGCATGCTTTGGAATATGCACGCTACTATTTTAATTTGTGTTGAATATTGCTACTGGGTATGGAAATTCCCAGATGAAAGGAAAAGCTATGTGATATGAAATCGTAATACAGTTTATTTTTCATGAAACTGCACAGGTTGCATCACAACCAAGGAACTGGGAACTGTTATGAGATCACTGGGGCAGAATCCTACTGAGGCAGAGCTTCAGGACATGATCAATGAGGTGGACGCAGATGGCAATGGTACAATAGACTTCCCAGAGTTCCTTAACCTGATGGCTCGCAAGATGAAGGACACTGATTCAGAGGAGGAGCTCAAGGAGGCCTTTCGGGTGTTTGACAAGGACCAAAATGGGTTCATCTCAGCTGCCGAGCTTCGCCATGTCATGACCAACCTTGGTGAGAAGCTAACTGATGAGGAGGTTGATGAGATGATCCGCGAGGCTGATGTTGATGGTGATGGCCAGATCAACTACGAGGAGTTCGTCAAAGTCATGATGGCCAAGTGAGAAATCCTTCCTCACTAAGAACCTTTATATAACAAGCAGAACATCATGGCAGCTTAGTAGTATTATGGGATTCCCTTCATTCGTGGTCTTGTAGTTAGTAGTAGTTATTTAGTTAGTTGTGTCCTAGTTGTGGAAAATATAAGAACAGCGATACATACCGTCTCTCTTCTGGCTTGGATGGTTGTGTTGCACTGTTTGTGTTTGTTTCTGTTTCCTGATCTTTTCATCCTCTTCAGAACTTGGACTTGGATCTATATGTAGGATCTTCCTTTTCCATTATCTTCTAAACTATTGCAAACTAGCTACAGGGCGCCATCTTGGATGACTCAAATTTTGTTGAAGTCATTATTTTTATCCCTTTTTTTTTTTTGTATGTGCCCTTCTTCCAATCGACGTGGTTATCATCATTTGATCCTTCAAACTGCTGTATGTATCCGTTCCAGTGCGACCAAACTTAACACAAAACCGGTGATTCTCTGGTTCTTCTGGGTTCCTTAAAATCACTGTCACACCATGTTTCTTGGTTGAGCGCATCTTTAGGGTATTTTTTTCGTCTGTTTGATGGCCTTAAACGCCCTAAACCTCGCAGGGTCGACGCCCATCCTTTTTCTAATTGTTGTTTCTTTCGCACTTGGAGAGCAGGCCAAATTAAGAAACCTTTCATCTCAATTGGCCTGCAAGCAAGTGATCCGTTAAAGCCCGTGGCATTTGTTAGCTCTTTCAGGGCTAGCTGTTCGTATTCGCGCTGCATGAAGTTTTTTAATCTGGATTCCGATCTACATTGGTTGGATGCTGTGCTGCCATGCTCATACATCTTTTATGCGAAACAAATATCATATCAATGAGATGATGGCTTGACGTGGCTGCCATGCTCTATCGGACAATTTGGTCATCTTTCTCACCCAGAAGTACAGAATAAAAATCCAGAGAGAATCAGAAGGTGAAAAAAAAAAAAAAAAATCTCGGCCACTCAAATGGACGCAAGTCTGGACCAAAATGAAGGTGCCTATCAGGCATCTTTCAGTCTCTTTAAGAGCGCGGCAGTCCTTACAAGTAACCACGCGTCGCAACGCCGCGAAAAAGGCAGTGCTATCTCGTATAATGCAACACCTATAATAAAAAGTGATTACCGGAGAAGTCGCATTCTTGGGGTACACATGGACCTTAGAAGGCACATCAGCAGTTCCTGGCTTGATGGGGTAGGGCCTCCCGGCGATGCCTGCAATGGATGTGACTTGAAGGTCCTAGAAGCATTTTGCACCCTACAACACAGATGTGTCTTTAGATTTCAACAAGCATTTGGCATTGATTGGTTCATGAGTGTGGATTCTGTGTGGCTTGCCACCACCGTGGGTCCATTTCACCTTAGGATGAAATGAATCCATCTACGATGATTTCATCCATCCATCCTAGATTTATGGCGGATCTGATCCACCTAATAATTTCTTCTGAAGGCTTTATGCGGTTTATACGCATAAAGAGGTTGCAGGATTCAAAAGGCGGGTGGAAGAGCTCTGATCTGCTTTGCCATTTGGAATCTTTTGCAGGAGGCGGCAAAAGAAGATAGAAGAGAAGAGGAGGGGACGCATGGCTGAGCGAAGCCCTTCGCCGACGAAGTGCGGTGGCCGTTGCTCAAAGAACTGCACCATCCTCTGATAATAACATGGTGATAGCTGTGGGGAAAGTCATATCGTCGGAAGGAACAAGCTTGCAATAACTGGAGACATCGCCAAACTACCATAATCCGAAGAGAGACTCAAAACTCTGGCACGTACATCGTAGGTCATTTGTGCATGGATATTTTTATTTGCCTGGCATGAAGGCTAATCACAATCTATTATAGCTAAACGGCCAGAATCATAGTAAGGTGACAACCCTCTAAAGCCCGTCTGATGCTTCGGTTCTCTCTCTTTTGCGAGAAATATTGGGCGTCTATCTCGCTTGCTCTGTCCTCTGGATATATAGTTCTAGACTAATTTCAAAACACTTCAGGCAATGCTGCTTCAAACTGTTTGCTCCCAACTTTGCAACTAAGAAGGCAAAATTTTTATCTCTGAGTTCTTCCTTAGTGATCACCTCCGGCACTAGCACTCAGCCTGAGCCTTGCGTTCATTGTTATGGTGAAGAGGTGTTTTGGCTTAATTTTTCGTAATGGAGTCAAAACCATGAGGAATAGAGTTTTCGTTCATAGGATAAGTATATCCTTTGTGTTCTGTCTGAACTATCGTACACCAAGTCTTCCTTGCAATCTCATATTTAAAGGTAACTTGTGGTTTTTGTCCTAGTTTATGTCATGCATAACTTGGTAGCCTCAATATATAAGTTTTTCCTCCTCTCTTTTTTTTTCGGATGTTGGACTACAGTGCATAAATAAAAATATATATAGAAATAGTGTAAGGTCTTGAACTTCTATTTCTATATATATATATATATATATATATATATATATATATATATATATATATATATGACCTGATGGTGGACCCGCTGCTCTATGATTCATTATTAGTAAACTAAGGGCAATGTTAGGAGAGTTGGGCTCTAGAAAAGGAGTCAGTGCCTCCTGCTCCAGCCATTTAGTTGAGAAGAATCTCATTCCCAGCTATCCCCAAGATCTAATCTCAGTTGTCCTCCTAGTATTCAAGTCTTATTCCGTCAGGTTTATTAGAAAAATTGATTTTCCAAAGATATCTCTCTCCTTAACTGATTTTCCAAAAATTTACTAAAAAATACTCTTATTCCAAACCAAATATATTGGAGAACATAACCATTCCGATTCCAATTTAGTCTCAAACTAAATGCACCCTAAAATCTCATGGCTGATGTTTTTTAATTATATTGCCAAACCAACTCTAGGATCTTATATACTCAATGAACCTGCACATATTTGCCTTTGATATTCTTCTAAATCAAGTGTCTATCTTTTTTCATATTAATTAGTTGGACCAATTTTAATTCAGTTACCTTCACTTTCTGTGCTTTGAAGTTTCATGTTATGTTTCTAAAAGTATATTCATCAGATAAGTCGATGTTAGTGTTAGCCTAGATGCACAAATATAATTGATGAATTAAATATTTCTAATATTCAAAAACAGTAAATAAGAAGAATAAACTAGCAAATAATTAACTTGACAATATAATAATAAAATGAAGAAAGAGAGAGAAAATGGCATGTGGATCGAAACACGCTGATGCGTTGTCGCAGAAAAGTTTATGCCCCCCACGCATAGGTCTGCTGGTACAGATCCCCCTAGAGATACGACGATCCAATACAGAACCACGTTTCTCCGTCAGTGCGCCTCCAGGGAAGAAAGAAGACCACGTTCACGTTTGCAGATAGCTCAAAAAAAACTTAGAAAAATAATAAGGAGAAGAAAATTTTTTTTTATTTTTTTTCTCCCCAATAATCCCTAGAGCCCTCTTGGAACAGGGAGAAGAGAAAATTTTGATTGTATTTAAAATGATCCCTAAAGCTCTTTATATAGGCTCAGACGTGTCAAAAGAAGCATACTCTCTTCCCGCGGATTGATGATGTGTCTTCTTGTGCTCTTTTGATCATGCGGCTTGTTGCATCTTGGTCGTCCATGTTTCCTTTCTTCTTCGAGAGGCCTTTTCATGCTTGCTCTTGCGCGTGGATGCATGACACTTATCATGGCTTGCTTCCTTTGGAAATTTTTCCATATTTGCTCTCTTGCTTGTGCGCGGATGTTTGCTACTTAGCCGTTGACCAATTTAGTTTTCAAATTTTTAAAATATTTCATTTAATTCAACAGTTAGTTTCTTAATTACATATAATTTTGTCCAGACAATTTGTAGCCCCTTCCCTTCGTAATGGTCACCGTTTTTCTGCTACTGCTATTATTTGCTCTTGAATACCTCCAAAAAAATCCAAACGAGAGGTGTTGGAATGGAGTGCCCGGATGTTCCTATTTCGTCTGCAGTTGGGATCGTGTTGCGGTCTACCTCAGAATACACTGCTGAAAGGGACTCGCCGCTTTCGCTCTTTCTAGCATTTGGGGACTCTTTCTCGTGTTTTCAGGGCAATTTTGAAAGTTTTGCATTGGAAACTCTCCTCTCCTCTGTACTTTGCCTGCACCAGTAAGCATTCTCCAATCGTCTCTGCCCATATACGCATGCTCTAGACTGAATCACACAAATTCTTGTCTCTTTGCATGTTTTCTGATTAATTTGCTAATCCTAGATCTTGCTTCCTCTCATAATATAGATTGAATACAATGAATGCCATAACGTGCATAGGTGCAAGCGAGACTGTTGTTACTACACCACAATAGATAACCAGTGCTTTGTTTCTCTGGATTGCCACCCATTTGGTAATCAGGTTCAGAAGATAAAAAGTTTTCTTCATGGTTGGTGACTGAAAGCAAGCTTCTCACTGCTGATAATCTAATTAAAATGGTGATTGCAGCTCCTCTTGCTTGTGTTTTATGTAGTACTGCTCCAAATTGGCTTGTTTTTTTTTTTCCTCTCTGTATGCCTGTTTATAGGGCGATATGGGAGCAGTTTTTAAGGAAAAATAAATATTAAAGGATGGCCATTGAAGAAGTTCTCTCCAAATTGGTCGATCCAATCCTTTTGAAAATATCTAAGGATATACAGTACAGGAAAGTATTAGTTCAGATACACTCAAAATTTTCCTTCCAAGAGTACAGGCTAGTAAATTGTTTCTGAATCAAAGTTTTGAATTAGGAGAGAGCAATCCAAAGACAGTTGATAAGAAACTCATGATAACAGGCGATTCTTTTTTTAAAAAAAGAAAAAAACCTGAATGAGATTTGAACCCATAACCTTCACCTCTGATAACAGATTAACTAACCAATTAATTCTAATATTTTAACAAATAGAAAATGCATCAACAGTATATCAGGCTTTAACAGGTACCATGCAGAAAATCTATAGGGTGGATGTTACCAACTATTTTCCTTCCTTTTTACACTTGGTCCTGGCAGCAATGGCAAATTTGGTCTAAATAATCCAAGTGAGACACTAACGAGGAATCAAGTGAGGTAACGGCTCAGCAATCGTGATCACATTTTGCTACCAATAAACCTTCTGCATCTTTTCTCTGATTAATCTTCATTTGCCGAACCTATTTGACACCAAGAAACAGAGAAGCTGCAGAAACACTCAAAAAGATGATTGTAAATGAAAGCGAGTACTCCATGGATATAGAGAGCCTGGGTTCATATCTTCAAGCAAAGGTCATAGGTTTATATAGCACTGCACGAAAAGAGCTCTCTTTATATAGGATCAACAGCAGTATACAAAGTACATGAAACTCATGCTTGCTTTGTTCTCTCCACCAATAATACAGAAAAAACAACAAATAAAACAATCAAACAAGTCTGCCCCAACATTTACAATGGTACAGTTTGTAACAGAGAGGAAAAAAAATGCAGCAGGGAATCACGCACCAGCCAGCACGGTCGACAGCTTGCTCCAGGGGGAAAAAAACTGGGCGACCAGAAGCTAATATCTTTTGTGAAAAGAAAAAGGAGCTCACCCTCATCTCCAAGAGGCATCATTTGGCAGCATTGTCATGCATTTCGTCTTCAGATTTCCAAACAACATCCTTCAGGCTGTTGGAGAGAGTCTTATAAAACTGCAGAGACAAAAGGAATTATGATCAGCTGAACTGCTAAACCAACCATGCATAAGAATCTCGTCAAATTAGTTATATATAAGGACAAGCAAATGTAATTGCTCATATTAAGCTCTTCGAGCCAGAAAAATAGGAGCCGTGATGGAAGTACAAGGGGACCAAGCAGAGACTGAAGGCTTCCCAAACTTTTATGCAGTTTCACGGCTTGGAATGGTGCAGTACATGGGAACAGGTTTAATATATTATCAAACAATCATTGCTTGTAGCATTTA
The DNA here is from genome assembly GCF_009389715.1 of Phoenix dactylifera. Taxonomy (NCBI): domain Eukaryota; kingdom Viridiplantae; phylum Streptophyta; class Magnoliopsida; order Arecales; family Arecaceae; genus Phoenix; species Phoenix dactylifera. The sequence goes on from NC_052403.1 coordinate 3,287,026, forward strand.
GCTCATGACTAATGATTTTGAGGTAATACTATGGTGTGCATAGCAGCCAAATGATGCTTTGCTATATTCGCTCAAGTACTTTATGATATCTGCTGCATCACTTTTTATGAAGCTAGGCAGTTAGCACACATGCAGACAAGAGAGTGGCTAAGATTCATTTTTAGTCTATCACAAAGTTATCCATGTCAGATAACCATCAATATTTGATTAAAGATGAAATTTTAGTCTCAAATCAAGCCTTTTCTTGAAATTGTTTGATTGAAAAACACATATAGATGATGGTTACTTAAATACAAAATATGCATATAAATTTACTTGTATATACTTTGCAGACTTAGACCCCTTGAAACAAACATTACACTTCTTTGGCAGCTTCACAGCAAGTGATGGTTTACAGATCAGAAATGTTAAAGTTACTAAAAAAAATCTGTTTATATGAGTTCGAGTTTATTTAAGTAAAAGACAAGCAACAAAATATACATTACATTATTAGCATCAGTTCATGTGTTATTCAGAAATTAACCAGCTCAGAAAGTACTGTATTTCTTTCTAAGCAGCAATATCGCAAAATTGTGGGAAAACATTCATATGAGAAGTTGGATAAAAAAATAATGAAAGTTAACAAATCAAAATTCAATCACTATGTTTCAAAGAATGGTATGAATCATGATCTGCTCAGAGGTGTCTAACCATAACCAGTCAGCAGCACTGACATCTCACTAGTGAGTGATCTCTAGAACTCCTACCGGTGTAAAGTCAATCAAAATGAGGTGAATCTCATATAAGAAGCACGGTAATATGCCATCAAATTGACAACCTAGAATACAACAATCCAGTTCCTCCAACTATGTAGAAGATTCAGCCAAATGTCTAGAAATACTCTCTTCTTAGAAATACAAATGTCTAGCATGTTCGCCCAGTCAACTACAAAGAAATCATTATAATTGGTCAAAATTTATGACAGTACCTTGTGGAACTCTAGAGTATCTCCTTTAGCTTTCCGTACCTCAACCATATGAAAAGAGGGAGCTACTTGAAATACCTGAGAGTCATAATACAACTGTTAGAACAAAAAATTTAACCTATTCGTTTTTGGCAATTAAATCAAGTACGAACTCGATCATACCTCAGTAGCAACATTGAGGTTCCCCTTTCTTCCAGCTTTCATGTTTTGCAGCTTCATCTGAAAATAGAAGAGGAAGAGTTATTTGATGGGGAAAAATGAGAGATAGATCTATAATGTCGCCTTTAGCTCCTCTACCATGAAGATTGGCACAGACCCTCTAACATGTTTATAAGAATAGGTTGTTGCACTCCACAGTCCTACACATGACCCACCTTGTAATTTTTCTTCTGAACATCAAAGCCCAGTGGCTTTGCAGCTTCCTCGATCTTACTAATGATTTCATTCGCTGGGCATTTTGATGTAAATCTTGTTTCTCTCTTGAATTCCTGTCATGAGTGAGAGTGGGAAATTTAGAATCTTATATACATGATGACCAGCAAAACTAAGCCTACTTATAGTAATAATCTGAACCGTTCCATATAGGAAACAGATGCAATATATGCTTCTTAAGAGAAATTTGAGTTTGGAATAAAATAAAATGAGATTGTTCATGAATAACTTAAAATACCGGTAGTGACTAGGAACTCACCCAAAAAGGTCAGCCAAAGAGGTAATATTTCAGGTTGTAAGACCTCTCCAACACACAGCCAATGTGAGACTAAGCATATACCTACATGGGTCCTATACTCCCCCCTTTTAAGCACCGGCGGCCTTGCCAAGAGATAGCCCTTTTTTAATTTTGTGGTTGATCACAAGAAGATCATGGCATTTGTGATTGTGTTTCTGATTAGACCTTTTGTCCAACGAGAATGACAGGCCCAAAACTAGGAGTGTGTGAGGATTCATGCGGGCATGAGTTTAGTCACACATCATTGGTGTGTTGGGGGAGGTGCTTGGAAATTTAAGTAGGGCCACGGATCCTAAATTACAACTTCTGGCTAGTGTTTTTTCGTGGGGTCCAGGATTATTGCAATACCAGAATCTAATAATATCATATTCCAAAACATATAGAAAAATTGTAAGGGCATTATTTTATCCATTGCCTAAACATGGAAATTGTATGACCAACTACAAAAAAGTATAGAGTATTTCAACCTGTTCTATGTCAAACAAATTGCCAAGATTTAGCCCCTTTGACATTGAAATCAGCTCAAATGCATTCATAGCTGCTGGCTGGTCTTCCTTCTCCGTTACATGGTGCTCCTGAAATAAAGGTAACACATGTAGTAAATACCATTTTAACCATAACCACCACAACAGCATGTGCCAAATGAAGAAAAAAAAACTGCACTATAATTGCCCCTGGAGCTCGTCTTCAACTCACTTCTGAATCCTTGAAAACAGCATCCACATCATCCAGATTTGCATAATATTTCTCCTCAAAGACTGGTGGCTTATAGCCTTTCTTGAACCATGCATCCTCCAATATCTCGGGGATAGTTATTCGCTGCCATCAGTCATAAAAATTCAAGTTTAACAAATTGTGCCCTTACACATTGCAAACACATAATTTCTCTCACAGTATATGACTAAAATGAGCTGTCTACCTTTTTCTTTTCCTTTATTTTCTTCTTTTATTTTTCTGAGTGCCAACCACAGATTCTTGTTAAATATGACTAATAATTATATCTTATGACCAATAAGAAACCAATCCAAAATAGTCAAACCTGCTCCCATTTTTCTATCTATGATTCAATGTTGATTGTGATTCTTATTAATTATATATTAGAATTAGCATCTAACACTAGTTTATGAATCAAATCACAAATACCTTCTACTCCATTAAAGGTTATCTAAAAAAAAATACTGTTTAATTTGATCGAGATAAGCAACTTACTGTCATCGGGTTTGGATCAAGGATTATTGTCAACAGTCTCATGGCACCAAGGGAAAGCCAAGATGGGCATGTAAATTCAGCAGCCGAGATCTGCATCATAAAGAAAAATTCTTAGAAATGGACGAGAATGTAAGAATACATGGAATCCTAAATCCTAGATATAGAATAATGCTCACTTTCTTATACAAGGTCATAAGATTAGAATCCTCAAAAGGCAAGTACCCTGCTAGCAACACAAAAAGAATGACTCCACATGACCATAAGTCTGCAGTTGCCCCATCATAGCCTCTATCATTGAGGACCTAAACAGAGGGAAAAAGAAAATTATACTTGACATGATTTAAAAAAAGAAAATGGGCAGAAGACATATTTGCCAATTTTAAAATCATAAAACTGCCATTTGCACCTCTGGAGCAACATAATTCGGAGTTCCACAAGTAGTGTGAAGCAAGCCATCATCCTGAAGGAAACAACATTAATAGTGGAAACTCGATTAAGTTTTGAGAAATAATGATTAATAAAAAGGTAATAATATGAAAACTTGTCCAAGAAGTAACTAGCAGATCTCATAATTTGTCAAAAAAAAAAAAGGGTCGGAGTTCTAGCATCCTTTTTATGGTGGATTGAAGAATTCGACAATCATACGACTGAAGCATAGGGCCACCAATCATTAGCTATTAGTTCTAGCAATTAGTAGACCTGACTTTATTAAGTACCAAGATATCAGTTTTATTTTAAACTTTAAAAGTTTACAGTGCCAGAAATATAGGAAAGATTAGGACTTGTTTAGGACTATTGTCCAATTGAAATTGTACTCATGACTTTATGGTAGGTGCTTTAGTTGGGTCAATAATAGTTTACAGGTACACAAAAACCCCAGCACAACATTGCCCTTTAATGCTTTCCTTCTAGAGAAATGCAGCAAAGGACCTATTGCCACACAGTTGGCATATATAATTCCCGGTTATAAAGTTTAAAGATGGTAATGTGTCCTTTGGTGGCAGGCAGATGCACAAGAACAATATCTTGAAGTTTCTTTTGCAGCTCAAATTGTAACCGCAAGCTCCTCCAGTTGCTTCTCTTCCTCTCCATGACTTCTGTTATTTATGGGTCATCCAACCCTTTCTTTGACTGTTACATTCCCTTCATGAAAGGATTGATGGGTTAATCCCATCATTTTCATCAAAAATTTAAAAAAGTATTCTTCAATGACAAACTTGAAGGACCAGTACTTGCAGGAAAGGGAACCATTGTCTCTTGTCATTATATAAATTTTTGTTCCATAAATGCAGGATGGCTGTGTCCACATGACAGTTGTGTTTCATGTTATGCAGAGGGAGCAAAAAAGTTAAATAATCTTGGAACCGTTACAATTCTTCTAAAAAAAGCAAAGCAAAATTTCTTATATTCAAAAATTAATAATTATTGTCCAAAAAGAGAAAAAAATACTAAAGGAACTATATAGCACAAACTATAAGACTAAATCGTACCAGGTTTGTCAAAAAGTGTTATATTAATGCCTTAAATCAAAAAATTTCGAAAATTGTCTATTGCAATCTCAACTCAGAAACATGGATCAAGAAGCTGTAAAGTGTTATTATCTAGAGGCAATTCGAGAACAAGGACTTTGAGCATGTAAAATTACCCTGACTTGTTGGGACAGCGCACTTAATCCAAAATCAGAAACTTTGAGGTTTCCATATGCATCAAGTAGTAAATTCTCTGGCTGCACAGACATGTCAGAGGATACCAAGATTTATATTTTCAGCATAAAGCCCTGAGCAACTTAAAAGAATCAGGATGTCTAAGGCATCTAAGAATCAAGCAGTTCACCTTTAAGTCACGGTGGTATACACCTCTGCTATGGCAATAATCAACAGCATTAATTAATTGTTGAAAATACCTTCGTGCTTCATCCTCCCTCATTCGCCCATGGTTGACCTTCAAATTTGAAATTTTAAGCACTATCAACACTGGAGCTAATTGCAGGAAGGATGCAACAATGTACTACAAGAAAGTTCTACGTATGCATGAAGATTTAGTGTATATTTTTGTAAGCATGCTAGGACATTTTGTAACTTTTGAATCAATAATTTCACCTCATTAATACAATTTATTTTAAATCCAACATAGAAGGAAAAGTTTCACACTTACAATTTTGTCGAAAAGCTCTCCCCCTGTAACATATTCAAGTACCAGGAATATCTTTGTTTTACTTCCCATAACCTGAACAAAGAAATGAGACCATGATAAATAGAAGCGTGGTGGAAAGATGGATATGAACAGAAAGTTGTCATAGTCTGAGCACATTCGTAAATTTTAGAATTCTAGGTTGTATTGATCATCAACTGAAAAATATACCTGACTAATCAAAAGCAAAGATGACAAGGGCTCCAGAGTTTATATATTAATAGCATCAAACATAAGAATCACGTGAATGGATGTACACATAGAATCTGTATCCAGCAATAAGCTGGATCACCACAAGGACTGGAAAGTGGAAACATCCCATATTCCTAATGACTGGATCACTCTAAACCTACAATCAGATTGACCTTTTTTTTGACTGAAATGTTACTGGAGCACTAATCCTCTTTTCGCATTCATTCTTTGAATAAAAAACTTGAACTTTGAGCTACAGTTCTGAATTCTGTGCCTTGTTAGCCTGTAATTTTTGCCTTCGGGCATGAAATAGCAAAATCAGTCTTATCATATTATGTCACTTATCTTCCAGTATAGTAGGTTTAGCTTAAGTCAAACCTGGAGGACTTGACATGCTAAACAAACTTTGGAGTGATAATGATGACAAAAATGTTGTTAGAAATCTAGATTGTTTTGTGGAGGCACAGTGGTGGATATTTTATGGACTGATAAGGACATTCTCCTTTTAATGAATTCACTCCCCTGGACCTACCTCATTTTAGAAATTATTGTGCATATGCATGCATATATGGCTCGGACTTGTTCTGTTGTATATAATAAGGATACGCTGGTATGTACGCATATACAGCACCTTGATACACATCAAGGACCCAGACTTGATACACCTAAACTTAAACAGTTTTTCCCTTGTTGTTACATCAGTCATGACTTATTGCTTTGCTCAAGTAATGATGTGAGACTGCCAAACTATAGGTGCCAAAAGACCACCATGGATACCAAAGGTTTTGAAAATTACCTCATATAGGCGAACAACATTAGGATGCTTTATTAACTTCATGGTGGCGATTTCCCGCTTAATCTGCATATAAGTATAAAATTATCCCTTAGCAATGAGAAGGATTGAGAATTAAGAAACGAAACATACGCATTTTCAAATCAAATACGTATTAAAATAATAAGAGAAAAGGCATTATAGACAAGCCATGAAGAAATTACTGTGCTTTAGGTAATGTTACAGTAAGACTCATCGGAAGACACTGTTGATGTGAATAATTGAATCAGCTAAATATATTGTTCCATGATACACATTCTTATCAATATAAAAATGTAAAACATATTCTAAAAAGTAGCAGAAAGCAAGAGCAGACCTTAAGGAAAATTCTGATGATTAGATCATATGAAAGAAGGGTCACAGACTGGCTGATTTAGTTCAGAGGAAAATATTGAGTATCGGATCAAGAATATTCCAATGATAGACAAATTAACATTTGTCGTGCACATATTTGTTCTTGTAGTAATGCTACTTCAATTGTAAACAAATTTTTTTTTTAATATATACTTAACGATACCTTATTTGCAGCACCAAAGTAACCTCATCTTTTCTATTCTATATTTTCTCCTTTTCTTTCTGTTTAAGGGTGGTGACTGGTGAGTGCATAGAGCATTGGGGTTACTTCTATCAGGAGTAACTAAATTCACTAAATCATGAAAGTTCATATTATAAACAAAATGCAGCATCTAGGCAGGCCCAAGAGCATTAAGTGCCTCCCAATACATCAGCAATATTAACTTAGGATTCACTAAATTGACCCCGAAATGCACTCCATACATGCCTAAGAAACTAGCCAGAAATAAAATAAACACAAAGCTTAAAATTTAAATAGAGCACCAAAAATGCTGCAAGAAATACCTGCTCAACCAATTTGTTCTTGAGAACCTTCTCCTTATCAAGAATCTTGATGGCAACAGGTTCCCCCGTTTCAGAGTTCCTTGCAAATCTGACCTTTGCAAATGTCCCTTCCCCAATTGTCCGCCCAAGCTCATACTTGCCCACACGACGCTTCACCTTGGCTGTACTCATTTTCTGTCTTGTATCTCTGATGTGTTTTCTAGAGAAATGAATAAGTGATCTCAAAATTCGCCTTTACAATTATACGCTGAGAGCTGTTTAAAGCCACAGTCAGGCGAAAAGAATTTGACCAAATATGATATTTACAAGAGAAAGTCCAAATCCAGACCAAGTCAGAAGAGATTTATCTTTTCTTGAGATCAGACCTTAGGCTAGCATAACTAGATCAAGTCAAAAATTAGGAACTAAACTTGTAATGAAGATCAAAGAACTCATCTTTCACATGAAGTGCAATACATTGGAAAAAAAATCAATGACAAGTGAAATTGCAATTAAACAAGTTGGGAAGAAAAGGGAGTGTCTAAGGGCCCGACAGTTCAACACAATTAAATTCACTATATTAAGGCCTGTGCGCTCTAGATCAAGATACCCCCTTTACAATGGAAAACAACAAATGGCTAGTGCAATTATTAGGAGAAATATTTAAAATTTCTAGATATATGCACACACAAAGAAACAAAGAAACTGCTAATGAAATTGAAATATGACAGCACAAAAGTTAATCTTACAAATATTGGTTATATATCCAGCATCCTGTTATAGATTTGATTGGGAACTCAAAATGTTTTCCTTTATCCTTTTGATAAAATGAGAACTTTAGATGCCAGTAAGCAATATCTTCGAGATTTAAATTCTTGAAGCAAATGGATCCAAGATATTGCAGTATAGAATTAAAAAAAAAAAAAAAATCATGTCACAAACAGCATAATATTGACAACAAGATTGAGTTACGGACCTACACTCCAAGCACAGAAATACAAAGAGAAACTAGCAACCTCAGACTACTAAGCTTGTAACTGGAACCTGAGACCTTCAAAGGTCATGCCATGATTTCAGGCACAGAAATTGAAAGATCACAAACCTATGCACAAGTATCTGAAGACTTCATATCACCAAACTAATAAAGGAAATCTGAGTAGCCAGACCAATAGAATGTATGTGCACACAAACATACATCACAAATGTCATTTTTAAAAGTGGCATCATGCGACGTGTGGATAAAGCTAGAATGAAAGAATGGAATATCGGCTGACCTTTTTTTTTAATAGTAACCCAAATTAAAAGAAGAAGAAAAAAGAGCATTAATAGAAGGAATCAAAGTTTCAGCGACATATTAACCAGTCAAATCAAAGAGTGCAGCCAACAACTTGCAGCTCGTTGAAGCTTCCAAACTAAAAGAGAATAACACGCATATCTAAGAAGAAGTCTACAACAAGAGAGGGCCAGATTATCAATCACAATAATAATATTTGAAGAAAAAAAATTCCAAAACAAATTAGGGAAAAAGGAGAATTAAATCCCGACAAAATTAATTAGATCCAAGGAGAAGATCGTGGTTTGCATTACAACAAGCACAAAAAGATAATTAAAGGCCTCCCTAGCATGAAAACACCATACAAATAACAGTCAGATAATCAAAATCTTCTGACATAGAAGAAATGGAAAAAATCAATCCTTGCATCTCTGGTTGTTTCCCAAAACACCCAAATTTCCCATTCTTGATGTATAAGACAACAACAAAAAATAAAAATAAAATCCCACCTTGAAAATCCCTCTAGCAACAAAATCCATATGTTAATTACCAAGGAAAAAAAAAAGCCAAATTCTTTTTAAAAGACAAATGTTCAAGTAAAATCTACATTTAATGTGGAGAGAAGGGGGTTAAAAAAAGATAGATAGAGAGATCAAGAACCTACCTTTGTAAACCAATCCAGAGGAACTGATCAGAAACTACTCCAAACTCAATGGAAAACGACCAAAACAGAGGAAAACTTATAATAACTTGATAGGCTCCGGAGCACCAGCTAAGGGATATTTTCCTCGACTTTTTGGCTCCTGGGAGCTGGGGTGGACCAAGAAAGTAAAACTGAGACAAGGAAAAGAAGCAGAACAGGGGACTGTATATGGATAAGAACAGAGGCTGCATATGAACCAAGACAGGGCAGGGGCCATAAGTAGTTGTAGAGGCAGGGGAAAGGGGGTGAACGCTGCGGTAAGCCGGTAATCCAATTCCATGCAACTATTCGCCGTCCTGGTCGTCAAGAGGGCAGGGGCCACCGCACCACTGCCTGTGGTCAGACTGATGGCGACAACAAAATGCCAGGCCACCCAGCTCCCCTTGTCTTCTCCCTAATTTTAACCTGGAGTTTTACTGGGATTTGGTTTGACGATTAACTTTCCCTTTGGATAAGTTTCAACAATCCTTTGAAAAAAAGGATGCCCTAACATTACCATTGCTTTTCTTCTTTTTTTTCTTTGATGTCCCAACCTAGCATTGGATGGGAAAAATGTTACTATTTGTGAATCGATTGGCGATGCATCGGCGGATTGGAATCAGAATAGATTTCTGATGTGTTTGATTTATCACTGAAATCGTAATTTGAAAAAATCAAATGAGCAAAGAGGTACTTTTTCAAAAAATTATTATTTTTTATATAAATCTAGCAGAAAAGGATTTGAATATTTGGAAGAGGGTTGGAATTGAATTTGAGAGGATTGGGATGGTTGACGCCAAAATCCTGCCAGACTCTGGAGGTCTGGAGGGCACCAATTAATCCATGGAAGGATGCTGATCGGGATATAAAAATAAGAGAAAAGCTCGCAGGACTAGTTCTGGCCGGACCTTTCGACGCCTAAGTCAAAAAAAAGTTTTGAAATAATAGTAAAAAAATAAAAAGCATAAGAGAAGAAAATTAGTGTAAACTATTGCCTTCTTCTGATCAGCCTTATCATCTCAGCCTTCTCATATCGATCGTCTCACCCAGGCCTTCTCAGGCCGGCTTTCTTACCTCGACTTTCTTAGGTTGGCCTTCTTACCTTAATCTTCTCAGATTGGCTTTTTCACCTCGACCTTCTCACGTTAGCCTCGATTTTCTCATCTTGGCCTCGATCTTCACCATAGTCTTAACCTTCACCTTGGGTTTGGCCGACTTTCTTACCTCGGTCTCAACCTTCACCTCGGCCTTGGCAGCTCATATACTTGCTAGCCTACCAAAAAAAAAAGCAAAATGATGAATGAGGGCATAAGAGCTTCTCACCATCTTTACGTTTTTTGGACCCTCTTAATTACAGAGTTGTTGCCGCCCAGAATTCAAATGTTTTCAAAATTGCTTGCCACGTATCCATCCACAATAGGAAGGTCGGTTTATGCCACATCAGAGGCATTTCCATCACCCGTGAAATGGAAATGTGAATGGGATTCTCCCCAATAAATATGTGAATTTTGATAATTTGAGTGAGGGGGTTACAAGCATTTAACCAATTGAGTTGGTTGAAGAGGGCAGCTCCAAATGCGTAGTCCACTATTGATAATATGGACAATCTACTTAGTTGGTCAGTGTCTTTTTGGCTTTTGGTTTGATTTTAAGAAAGGTTTAAACAAGAATTGCTATTGCTTTATAATAATTTTTAATGGTTATATAAGTTTATCCATGTATCCATCTCGGCAAGAGAAAAAAAATATAAGTAGGTAGAATAAATTATATCTTGATTAGATTATATCTATACCTTTAATATTATTTATTTAAATATAAAAATAAATATTAAGAAAATATTATTTTTTAAAAAAATTAGATATATGTTTTTATTTAAACTTTTTAATTAACTTAATGAAATGAAAAAAAAAATATTTTGTAAAATTATTCCAGTACTTGTATCATTGATCAATCACTAACGAACATTAATCACTTCTGACATAAAAATAAAGTGTCAAACAAACTATTGAACTCAGCCAATCATTAAAGTGGCAACTACTAACAACCACAATATTTTATACGTATTTGACTTATATCTATCCAACATGATTTTTTAGCCCATGTGACATATAATATTTTGCAAAATTTCAATATTACACGACCACGATATGTATATTCGATATCTACTATATATATATATATACCATATGATAGTTAATTTACTGTTGTTCGACATTTTCATTAATGCAGAAATTTTATATATTAAATATTTATTTTTTTTTTACTAAATTGCTTGTAGTACTCCACATGACATAGAACTTCAACATTTCTTCGGAGTAGAATTCTTAAACTTTTTGATATTTGACTTACAATTGCTTATTATGATAGAAACAACATTTTTTCCTTTGATTTTTATTTAACATCCCTTCATTTATTTTAGTTTTCAAATGCGCATCCAGCTACACTATTGAAGCTAATCCATCCGAGATATAATTGCGAAGTGCAATCTAGCTAGAAAATATGCAATTAATGTGGCCCCGCTATAATTCTTTTTGTTACTCATGACGCTTCTATTGCAGAAGAAAATAATGGAAATAGATAGTGATAAAAGGTCGAGGAGTCATCATGTAAAAATATTTATTTTAAAAAAAAATCTCCAACGCATAAAGTAAAATTCTACGGAAATTTTTATTTTTTAGCAGCATAATTTTTATCACTAATATTGAATCCACAATTTTAGATCAGCACACTAGTTGTCTTAGATCGAGTAACATAAGCCCAATCATTTTTTTCATTTGACTTCTCCTTCTCCTTATTTGAAACTTCAGACGTGGTGATACTGCATCTCCATGAACACAATGCAAATCTAAGCGTTGCCATGATCCATGATACCATTTTTTTTTTATTCTTCTTAGTTAAGAAGAGTACTCTTGATCTCTCTCTCTATATATATATTTATATATATATATATATAACGGCAGCTAAAACAGTTCGAGTGTGAGTACAGCCAGTAGAATCAAGAAAGAAAAAAAGCATAAACATGGAGGGGTAGCTATCTCAGTAGTCCACAAGACTGCACCAAAATACCGAGCAACAAAAGAGGTAATCCAATCGGCCGCTCTATTGATCTTCCTGAAGACATAAACTATCTGAAATGAGTTCAAGTCTTCTACCAGTCGACGAATGTCATGCAACAACGGGTGCCCACGCCCATACCGGTCCTCTCCCCAAATTCAATCAAGTCTCTCATGATGTTTTAGGATTATAATGATCCAACTAAGTAGAACTGTTGTACTACCCTTAAGAAAAATCCGCTGTAGAGAGAGTACTTGTCACGTGCTGACGAGGCATTAAGATATTTCTTGAAAGCTGGAGAACGTGGAGCCGGAAGTTTAGAACGCTTGAAGTTACCTGCGAGGGATAAAAGAATAGCAGTCAAAACATTCGGACGGACGTTATTTGGCTGTCATTATCTTCTTTCAAGGAAAAAAAAAAAACTCAATTGTTTAATTTAATAGAAACATATAACTATTATTTAATAGAATAAAATAATATCTTTAAACTCAAGTCTTTGTTTCTTGAAAATAGTTTTTAATTAATAAATAGTGATTAAAGCCTATAATATTGTTATTGTCTTATATCAATGAAATAATTAACAACTACTATAAAAGTTATTATTATATTATAAAATTAGGTTTTTTTTTGCGTGAATACACTTCTAAATATCAAATTTTGTATGAATACTGTTCCAAATTGATAGTTGCATGTATACTCTCGTAAAATGCTTATTTTACTATTCTATCATTTTTTTTATCTTTATTTTTGCATATGCACCCACACCATCTAATGACGTTAAAAAATTAACAGTTTTAAATTAAAATAACTAAAATATTCATAGATAGATGTGTAAAAAAGAAATATTTATAAAACGGATAGAGGACGAAAAATAATTTCAAAAATTTATTTTATTTTTAATTAAAATAAATATGATTTTTACTAACGGTGTTAGAAGAACCGTTATATTAGAGGCATTTGTGCTAAAACAGTATTTTATAAGGGTATATAAATATATATAAATTTTAAGAGAGTATTTACGTAAATTTAAATTTTTAGTAGGATATTCATAAAAAAAATATAAAATTTATATATCTAGAACAAATTTCGACAAAAACCATCAGCTATTTTCATAATAGTGGTTTTAAAATGAAAGCCTTACACTGGGGAAGAATTTGCTTATCTTGCTCAATCAAGAAAATATTAACTAAGCCAGCTTGACAATGGTGGAGCTATCACCAACAAGCCATTGAATATAGCCTTAGCTTGCAGATTGGACAATCAAGTTACTTCAAAATTATTGGAATGTGATGGATACTAGAAACTATATGTTTGTTTCTTATTATAATAACGATTGTTTCACAAAACGCGCAAAGCATGTGAAACTTGGTAGCTGTCAATTGCATTAAATTATAATTTTTCCTTACAATCTAGGTACGAATCATGATATATGACTTTTCTAATAGCATTTTTAATGGAAAAAATGGAGAAGCCTAAGCAAATATATGTTAGGAGGCATCTTTAGGATGTGATGTTTATTTAATTAAAAGTTGGATCGTTCTCACTCTTTCAAACAAGATTAGAAGAAAAAAAATCTTCAGCTTTTGCTTCTATGCATGGCTGATTGGCTTGGGTTTTGCCTCCTCTTTTTTTTTTTGTCCCTTCAGTCCATCAATTTGGATAGCTCCCTCTCTCGTATTTGAGTATATATTACTGACCACCCTTGTCTTCATGTGTCATCTCTCCTGCTCTCCTCCTCCCTTCTTAGTTTCTCTCTTATTTTCTCTTTGGTTTTGCTTTCCCACCCCTCTCATGGATTGTTGGCATGTGTGATGGTGTTCCATTTTCTGCTTAAAAAAACAAAGAAAATGACAGCCTTCACTTATATTATAGTAGCACCTAAATTATCTCCAATACATAAATTTATAATTTCTTGAAAAACATTTCAAAGCGACCGTTTAACCTACCTGCGGATAGTTCTCTCTTTGGCCCCATAGCTTCCATTAATTACGCATTAGATAGATGTTAAATAGTTATATAAAATTATAAGATCCAAATAATATTTTCTAACTAATTTTTTTATATAATATTCATGGTGTATATAGATTAGAGGACATTACAATACAAATTCATTAAGATTGATCACGTATTGATCATAATATTTATATTTAAATTTAAATAAATTTGAATTATTAATTTTATAGTAAAGTAATTTAAATAATATTTTTTGACTAATTTTTTTAAAATATCACCTCGCGTTGTTATAAACAATTTATCATTTCCAACATCCATCTATCAACTAAATAAATCCTGTCATGTCATGTCATGTCATGTCATGTCATGTGGAATTAAACTATAAAAACCTCGGTCGGTCAACCGAGTGAGCCGTGGGGAGACTGTGCAACCACCCAACACACTCGGACTCAATGGCAAGTAGGAACACGAGATCTTGGCAGTGTGTCCATTAAAGTACATGAGGCCATGTCCCATGAGAAAGAAATTAATTAAATTCAAATAAATTATAATATATATATATATATATATATATATATATATATATATATATAGTGGATAATTTCTCAATGAGGAGACTTACATAGATCCCCATCCCATTCGTGTGCCAAAAAAAAAAGAGGCTAATATTGATGCTGTGAGCAGTGCATCCTTGTCCACATCTCACCCAATTCAATGATAGGAGCGAGAAGGTCTACGTGGATAATAGCTGATAAATTTTGACCACCCAAACGTCCTTTTCCCGTTAGATCCCGTTGCCTTGAGGCGGGCTTTTTAGTTTCGTAAGAGATCTTTCGTGAGTCCAAGGTGCCGGCTCAGTTGTCTAAGCCGGGTCAAATAAGCAACAAAGGAATGAGCCGGTTTGGATCTTTCCTCCAATTGGCATGAGAATATCCTACTTTGATCCATGTTTATGAAAACAACCCGTTAAGATTAGTGTAGAAGGGACAGCAGAACCATTATAAGATGCACTCCTATTGTTGGTCAAATCTGATGTGAAAATTCTTGGTTTACTTGAATTGTTGGTTCACTTATTATATTTCTGGTGAAAAGGTGGTGGAATCAATTTGTTTCATTTCATAAGGAAAAAAAAAAGCTATGACAATGAGGATATAACTCTATGGTTTTTTTTTTCTGTAAGTATAGGCAAGTTTGATCTTCGTACCAAAATTTGATTAATATAAATGGGTGTGAATCTATTGCTGCCGACCCAGAGATCCTTTGTGGTACATTTTTGAACCATAGAAGCCTGCACAGCTCTCGATAGCTACCACATTATCCATCTCGAAAATGGATGGATGTCGTTCAGAAGTTGATAGATAGCCATATGTCTCCAGCCAGACAGACGACATGGTCGCTATCCAGTGCTATAGAATCTACATGCAGTGATGCAAAGCACGTACTACAGAGGATCCAAATCCATTGCCACTGGGTCTCCCAGCATGTACCACATTTAAGACCCTGCAACTTTTATAAAGGTAACAACCCCATTATTTTGGGCCCAATCTCGATCCTCTAGGACGTAGAACAAGCTGTGCAACACCCACGCAGATTTGGGTGAAGAAACATCTTGTCCGAAATAGGATGTGAGGTAGTGATCAAACAAAGGGAAGCAGGGCTCATGTCCTTTCTTTCTCTTACTTAATTATTTATTTATTTATTTTGCTAGGACGGACGATTTATATACTGATGAGTACGAAAATACTCAGAAAATAGAATATTTCGGAGTACCCGAAGCAGTTCTCCATCTCCAGTCCATACGATACTATCTGTATATCTGGCTACATGGCATGGAGGTGTCCTTGAGAAAAGAAAACGAGGGGTAGGTGCAACTGTAAGAGGTTATGACAATAACATCACTAGAAAAAGGAAATAGGGAGAGCTAAATTGGCGACGTGCATGTAGACATAGACTGCTTGCATGAGGCGTGAACCACGCCTCGCTGCTATTGATTTTTAGGGCTCGTACGAACTGGAAGTTGGCCCACATAAATGGAAGGTTGATATATATATATTGTGGTGTATATGTAGCTGCAGGTGTGCCCCGAGTTGCCTGATCCAAATTGATCATGATGTGGTTCTATTTGGCCGTTGGCACTCAGGAAAAGGCACCTGGGGTGGGATCTTGGAGAGCTCTGCCTTATCAATGCTTGGCCTACTCGCAGCAACTCAGCAAGGGAAATAACATGACAAGATTTTCAGTGGACAAGATACGGCCTATTAATCAGACAAAGACTCCCTTTTCCATACCTTATCTCGTTGGATCTAAGATAAGATTTGGAAAAAAGATCATATGAGATTGGACCTTATATTTTATTAAAACCGAAAAGATAGATAGGGATAGGAGTTCTACTAATAGAGTCGGTCAATCCGTAACTTTGAAAGAAAAATAAAAAGGAAAAAATTGCATTCGCCGAGAGAGATCGTCCATGAAGAGACCGTTCATATTCTTTTTTTTCTCGTCAAGCCTCTTCGTCTATCCTCTTATCAACCCATCTATCCCATCAGCCAAAATTTCCTTTCTCCTTTTGAATCCCTTTTTCGTCCTTCCAAATCCCTCTCTTTTTTTTAAGGATCTTTGCACCTAAGAGTTCATGGAATCTAAAAAATGGTATACACATAATTTCTTATGTACACTACGTTCTGAAAAAATATATCGATTTATCTATATATGTGTATTTGCTAGATGACTAACTTGTTTGATGTGTCATCTAGCCATATAGTATGTATTGTTAAAAAGAGCGTTCTGCAAACTGTATATCGATTTATCTTGAAGTGTGTATTGGATCACTACTGGATGTGTATCAAATAAAGTTGCAGTATACATCAGAAAATCAACGAGTGTGGATACTAGTGATGTAGCATGTGCTAATGAATATGATGTTCTGAAAATTATATCAATATGCTTGGAGTTATGTGTTGGATTACTAGATAACTAATTTGCTAAGTACTATCATCTTATCGTGTATTATATATTGATGAATGCTATGTTCCAAAAACTGCATATTATTTTTTCTAGATGTGTGTATTGGTACATACTACCAATAAAAATTATGTTTTGAAAATGAGGAAAAAAGAAAATGGCACGCACTATTTTTTCTCTCTCCTTAGTTTTCTTTAGTCATGGAATTGACGCCTACTTTAATAAAAAGAGCACGTAACTTTTGACTTTGTTCTTTAAAATGGGCACTACAGAAGAAAAATAGAAAGCCGACCCCCCAAATATACTTGGCTAGTAAAGCACGAACTAGTTCATAGGTCTTTGAGACTTGACAAATAAATGTATTGAGATTACTTGGTTCAATGATTGGCTTGATATAAAATTTAATTGACCTTTCGCAACTAGTTGTGTGATTCACATAATTCTTTTATGATGTTTCCAGGTTCATTTTGGATTAGTAGCACAGCACTTATAATGTCAATATTTTTCATATTACTAAACGGCCGTGCACCATCATCTGGTATCCTTTCATCGGCTGTAATTAATGATTATCCAGACTATTATTCAGGAGTATATTTGTCCGTCATCAATCAGCAAGTAGTTCTCAAAGTTTAAGGATCTTTTGCATATTGTTCAAATTTTCTATAATTGTTTCTCAAAAAAATTATTATAACACATAACATAAATGAATGAACAAAAAGAAAAAAAATTAAGGACAAAGCCATATGCCATTGATGAGCAAGTTCCTCATCCTTCTTAGGTCCAACAAACACTTGGGGCCCATGGAAATACTCAAACCAAATACGGAAAGAGAAATGCTGCCATAATAAATATCAACTTCATGCATGTAATCTCATATTAAATGCCTTGACCCAAAACATGGACCTGGAAAACAGTATTTCCTGGAAGAGCCAAAAGTTCATCAGACTATAGAAAGTCTGGTCGTTTTCATAGCTTTTCTTCTATATTAATTGCTTTGTCTGCCCAAAAACAAGTTAATAGTTTTTGGTAAATCTAACCATTCTCTAAGGAATTACTTGGCGTCAACCCTACAAGCCTTATATTGATGGCCGGCACATTTTAGAATAAACTGGACAGGGATCCGCCTTTTCCTTTCCTCTGCCTGTTTTTGGTTTTTTATTCATACGATTTCTTCTCGGCTTAAAGAGGTGTTTATGCTGCAAATATTATGCAGAACGAGATCTTAGGATGAGAGAATTTATGAAACCAAATTGTCAGGGTAAATGTCAGGAGCTTTTTCAAATTGTATTGTTTTTTTTTTTTGAATATTAAACTTAAGTATTGGAGAACTGAGATAATTCCATTCTGTTCCATTATGATGTGACAGCTTCCAGCCAACATAAAATTTATGAACATATGATGAAGATCAATTAGAAGGCCACGCTGAATACTTGGGTTCAACCTTGTTTGAGATTTATTCATCCACCTTTAGCTCTAGTTCCGCAGAATAAATTAAACAAATTAAATTATTTATCCAGAAAAAATTATATAATTCAGAGAATTTTGGACTATGCATCAAATGATGAAAATATATATATAAATTAATTTAATTTTATATAATTTTTTGTACTTAAGCAGTTAGAGGTGGTAGATAATATTAAATGATTCGGATCATCTAATATAAATTTGATGTGTCCAATTATCTTTTTCTAGCATCCAACAAAAATTAAGTCTAATTAGGCTTTAGACTGCACAGGAGGCATATGAAGCATTTCCCTTGTTAGTCAAGCAAATGGATCTTTCAATGGCCTATCAATTTAGATAGAAGGATGATAGGATGGACGAATCACACAAATTAATCTAAAAAAAGTGTATCTATCAAAATCTAAAACAAGATATCTTGAAAGAAGGTGGCAAGGCTACATGTTACAAGTCTCCATCCATAGCATTTCATCAGAGTGATCAGAAACAAAAAATATAATCCAATCTATAGTTCTGTTAGACACGACTCATTCTGAAAATAGTATAATTCTTTGCACAGTGTCAAATATCCTAAAGTATGTTCATCCAATTATAGTAGCCGAGTCCATCTTTCAAAAAAAAGGTCATATCCGCAGAAGTCGTCCTTCTCAAACACATTTTTGAGTCCACGCACTGGGCTGACCTCCCTAATCGTGAAAAGATTTTGTCACTAGGTAAGGCAGCCAACTTTGGCTTTAAAAGAAAAAGGGGACAGGAAGGCACCTACTTTAAGAACAAGAGGGTGGATTTTATTTTTTAAATCAATGTTCATCACGTTGCGCTTCAAATCACCGACTACCTCAATATGACGGCGTGCATGGTCATCATCCGTACTCTTTGGTCTTGACATTGCAACAAACACCTGTCGTTGCAATCAAATTAATGACTGCATTTGTTTCTTTCCTGCCGTTCCACCAGATACTAGACTCCATGAGATGGGAAGGCCAAATTAGAGAGTAATTAGGTGCCACCAAGATGGTAGTACGATGAAAACGGAGCCTTAATTTTACCAGCATTATCCAAATTTGAAATGCGCAGATGCCGATTAAATACGAAAATCAGATGCCTCCGTCTGATTTATCTAGTAGAATCGCTATCTAATCTGCTGCTACCGAAGTGGTATTGGGATGATGTACTCACGGTGAGTGTTGATCCCAGTGGAAAGAGCTCACGGGTCGGAGAAGGCATGCGAAAACTTGCGATCTGCATCGAACATTCCCTAATGGAAGAAGGGCCCAGTGGGGCTGCTACGCAGGTGGGTTCGTCCCTCCTCCTTATTGTTTCAGCAAAAAAAGAGAGTAGTTAGTTATTCAATCATGGCTCGAAAAATTTTTATAACAAAATTGGATAAAATATTAAATATTTAATTTTCAGAATTTTTTAAAAAAATCATATGTACATAAAGGGTTTTTTTTTCAACAAAAATAATATAAGGTCGCAGTAATATAATGCTCTTGTTCTCAAATAAATGCATATATTTATTTTAATCAATATATAGATAATTGATGCATATGTAACATGCAAAAAATATTTTAATAAGCAATACATACATATATATATATATATATATATATATATATATATATATATATCTGTTTGGTGGTCACTCTTCATGCTTTTAGCCAAGCAATCTTGTAGTTGGGTTTATGATGCTTTTGCAACTTAAACCTAATTTTATTGCTTGCACGTGAAAAGCTGTATTCCAGCGGAGCTACTTGAATTTGTACGGAAGGGGAAGAGTACTGAAAAGGAATTGGCATGGAAGCCGTTTGTTTAGCCGTGTAATCGGTGACCTTGCATGTTCAAGGCATTAGATGCCACATGAGACTCTTTGGGATTTTTGTACCATTCTGCTTATGCTTGCATGGCCTCCATTAAAATACAAAGGGATTTGCACAAATTGCACATCACAAAGTTGAGAAAAATTATTCCTTATACTACATGCACCATACGACATGCACACGAATAATCGCAACGCCTCATTTCTACAGTAGTACATTAAGATGAGCATTTGACGGGTAAGACTGATAGAAATAAGTGGCTGTGATTGACTGCATATATGGCCATATGGTGCATACAGTGTTGAAAATAATTTTGTCAAAATAAGAAAGATAGTGTAGCTGAAATACTTTATATAGTTACTCAAATTTATCAGTTATTTGCTCTGATGTGATCTGTATCCAACCTGATTACCAACTCTACCTACCATAATAATCAAATAAAATTTAATAAAAAATTTATATTTTTTCCAGAGAAGGCCCGAGCAATATAAGACATACTTCATGCTAGATCCGCATGGTTGACTCAAAGGAGTATAAAGCAATTGAGCCATTGCTTCTTGGATACCTCAACGGGAACATAATATAATAAAGAATGACTTAATATCTCAATAATTCATGAAATATGTGGTACAAACCGATATGTTATGGCTCGGATTTCTTTGTGGCCAAAAAACGGTAGGTGGGTTTGCAATTATCAACGACCAATTGGCCCCTCCTACCTAACCTGATACTCTGTTAATCTAATTCGAGGGAATACTGGTTTTAGGGAAGGGGGAGAGGGAAAAGTTTTTGGATCTTGCGAAAAGACCCGAAATTGATGTTTAGATGTGTCTGCCTCCGGAAAAGATGTTTAGCTGCACCGTCCGGCTGATAGATTTTTTCCATAAATATTGAGCTGGATTCAGAAGAAGTACCTAGTGTAAACAATTGAGACTGCAGCTTGTTGTCTCTTTCGTCGTCTTTTTCTCTCGCATTCCTGCGGCTTAGCTGGCTCTGATGTGAAGCACCAATGAAGTTAAAGACTGAAAATGTTACATTAGTCTAGTTCAAACGGTAACTTTGAGGAGTTTGGCTGTTGGTCTCCCAAGCATAATTTTTTCAGACCACAAAAAATAATACACATTTAATCAGGATTTTAGCATAAATCATTAGGATGCTGCATCTATTTTGGTTGGTTTCAGCTGTCTATTTCTATATTAAATGTTTGTGAGGACAATTTCTCCAATAGCAATCTAGCCTCGTAGAGGCTTTCGGATTCCATGGTTCGCATGTGAAAGGCAGCGTCCGTGTTTCCCGGACCGTACTATAATTGAGAACGATATTTTGTGAAGTTGTAGTTTGCAACCAGGAAATAAAAAGAAGAAAAAGATGCATATCTTCCAATCCCATGAGACTAATAGATTATATTATCAAAAAAAAAATAGATTATGGTTTTCTTGGAAGGATAAATGAAATGCGGCAATAACTGTGGTGGCAAAAAAAAAAAACAAAAACAAAAAACAAATCGCATGATGGTTCTAAGTAGGCAATAATTAGAGTTCTCCTATTTGGTTTGGTCAAACCGAACCCAATCCAAGCAAATGAATTCTGACACGAGACTAGAGTCACCCAATAGGCATCGTATTGGTGGTTTTAATTCATTCAACAGGACACCAACCACATTCGACCTGATTTTTAAAGATCAAATCATAACAAGCTAGGTCGCTTATATTTACAAATCCGAACTCGACTCAATTTTGACTCCCATTTTTGATGCTCTACGGTAAGACCATCTGAACGTACGGATCTAAGGCCCTGTTTGGGGGAGCTTTTGGAGGGCCAAAAAGCACTTTCTGGCCCTCCAAAAGTACTTTTATATAAAAAATGGTGTTTGGTAAAATTTCCGAAAAGCTGTTTCAGTTTTTGCGGGAAGCTGAAAACAGCTTTTGGAAGGAACCTCCAATTTGGAGCTTTCCGAAAATGTTGTTTTCAGCTTTATCGGAAAGCTGTATTTTTGACAAAAATGCCCATATTAAAATATAATTATTACATAGTTTGTCCCTTTATAAATCTAAAAATCTGCTGGAGCCAAGAACCCTAGCCGTCATACTTCCTTCCGCAAGAAAAATTGTTAGAGAGATAAATGGTCATTTGGAGGATGAAAAATTAATTTACACTAATAATTAAAATATTTTATACTTTTATTATTATATTATACTATAAATATAATATTATATTACATGGCATCATAATACATTAATATGTTATTTTAAATAATTTAATATTATGTTATATTATGAAAAATTAATTTATACTAATAATTATAATATTTTATACCTTTATTATTGTATTATACTATAAATATAATATTATAATACGTTATATCATAATACATTAATATGTTATGTTAAATAATTTAATATTATGTTATATTATGAAAACTTAATTTATACTAATAATTATAATATTTTATACCTTTATTATTGTATTATACTATAAATATTATATTATATTATATTACATCATAATACATTAATATGTTATTTTAAATAATTTAATATTATGTTATATTATCAAAAATTAATTTACTCTAATAATTATATTACTATTATGTTATATTATAATAATATTATTTTATATTACAATATTATTATACTATATCGTATATTTATGTATTAATATATGTTATATTTTATTATGTTCTGTTGTATAATACTATGCTATGTCTTTTATGGTAATTTTGTCATACAAAAGTACTTTCTCAATTTGTTTACCAAACATATGTTAAAGTGCCACAGTACTTTACAAATATAGTTACCAAACAGCAAACAGCTTTTTATAACAGCTCTACTTCCAATAGCTTTACTTCCAACAGCTTTCCCAAACAGGACCTTAAATGTGATTCGACTATGGCCTAGTTATAAAGCCTAATGGACTACAATTTTCTTTTTTTGTGTGTGTATGGAACTGTGTTTTTCCGACAAGATATATGTCATCCAGGCAGGTCAGACAAAATTTTGCATCCCCAGCCGCCCATCCGAAGAAAAGGCTATACCGGAAAGGTTTTGAAATGCACGTATGATAATGTATCATGAGAGCAGAGCGTAACCGAGTGGATCTAATCAGCCTAAGCTGTCACTCCATAACCAAATATGAATCAACCGGAAAAAAAAGGGAAGTAACATATTGACAAAAAATTCAGCAAAGTTTAATACGAGGATCTTGACAGCATGCAGAGCACCATCTTGTTAACATCGTCAAATGAATGCTATATTGCCTCTCGGCAGACCAGTAGAGTTTGATAAGCGTCTTCATCGAGCCTAGAAGGAGGAGCTGTCAAGCAATAGAAACGCGTGACAAATGAATGATTAGCCACAAATTAGGTCTAGCATTATAGCAGCAAAAAAAGCAGCCACAAAATGGGATCTACCATGTTGATTTAACCATCGACCTCAGATGGTTGGATTTGACATGGCATCCAACAAGACAGAACCACAAATACATACATATATAAAACAAAGAATAGCTAAAGTCATCCAAACAGTATAGATTACAGAGCTCCAAAAACCTTCCAAATGTTCTAGCCATATATTACCGCCGCTGAATTTTATTCATTACACCCAGAACTAAGATTCGCTGTTTCAGTACCAGATTTCATACCAGTGCCATACTAGCACAGTATCGATAAGATACAATATGAAATTTTTTTGACGTACCAACATCCATATCGATACCGGTACCAAACCGATACAGTATGTCCCATATCGTCCAGTTCGGATGGTACAATGTACCATGCTCAGAACTCGAGAAAGTAGTTTAGCACACCTCCAGCACAAATGGTTGATAGTGACATCATACAAATAGAAGAATGGTGTCTATAATAACCCTTTTAACCCGCTGCACATGAACATAACAAGATCCTTTAGAGGTGAAAATCTCGCCAGCTATCCACATATGGCAACCCAGAGAGGGCAGAAAACATTCCAAGGAAGGTTTCTACATCAAGAAAATAAAATCCAGTAATGTCACAAAAAATTGCTTTCTTAACACAAGTAAATTCTGGATCTCAGCCCACTCTGTTGCTTATGGTTTGGTACAGGGACCGGAGTTGAGTATTCCATTTATCTATAGCAGTATACTTCTTGGTTCCTTTTGACCTGCAGAATGCATTCACAAAGGATGTTAGGTTTGAGACTCCGCCAATGGGAGTGTAAAATATAGCCACACCAAATGATGACCTGTCACTACGCTCCAATAGCCTGTTGACTTGGTCAATGTGACCCTGAATACGGTTATCGAGAATCAAGGAGACCAAGAGCTGCTCAACATCTTTCTCTGGCACGTTCAGTTCCTGGACATTCAAATCCAATGTTAATTTAACAAGACAAATTTTGCTCGGTTAGACAAGGGTTAGGTCCAGGCATGGTCCAACTCTTAAACCAAACCAGAGAACAAATATAGCAAACAATCATTAATCTTTGAAAGCATTTCCGAGTGCCTCCTAAGGATTAGTAACTCAACAACAGTCTTATGTCTCCCTGGAACACAATCTAATACTGACTCAAGATGGCCTGATCCAGCCTTAACCTGATATTTCACTTCATTTGCAAACTTGAGACATCTTTGGGGAATTAGGCTGAATCAAGGTAAAAAGGCTTCGTTGTAACCACTCAAGAATGGGGAGAAAGGGGGATTTCTACCGAAGTCCCAACTGAAATTTCGGAAACCCAGAAACAGTCTGATTTGTGGGTTTGGAAAATACCATGATGTCTTGCTTCATATGTTCAAGAAAAATGACACGTAAAAAAAAAAAAAAAAGCAGAATGGCTAACAGCTTATCGCAAATCTACATTAAGTGTGCATGTTTTGAAGGCCCAAAAAAAAGGGACAAGCTTTATCAGCACAGATGCACCATCTTTTTTTTTTCGAAACCAATACGACATATAGAATAGGTAGCAGAAAAATGACAGAAGGACCAATAAAATGGGTCAAGAGAATCACCTTTGAAATGAAAGGGATACGGATTCTAGTATACGGCTTAATGAGCTTAAGTAGAACTTGAGTTCTGATGTTCTTCAACAGATCCTCAATGTAGTTGCGGATGAAAGGATCATCCATAATAGTTCTTCTATTGCTCTGCAACATCACAACAATGTCCATTTGACAGTAAATATAACATCGTAACATTGAAATCCAGCTACTAGAAAACCATAAATTTTAATGGATATCAACCTTCAAGATTTTTTCAAACTCAAGTATCTCATTTCGCTGATATGCTGCAATGAGGTTTGTCATTGCTAAGATTTCAGGGTCATTTTTGTATCTGTTCAGAAGGATGAAGTATTATTAACAGGGTAGGAAGCAACTGTCCGGATATTATTAACCTACCGAAGTAAAACAATGTTCTAGTGATGACTTACGGCTTGGCCTCTTGCCCATCAAATGGATTCACTTCAGATTCCATCAACATGTTGGCCAGGACCAAATACCTGATGTTAAAAGACAAATGACATGTGGAAGAATGAGAGAAAAGTCAAAACAACTGATAAGATACATTTGATCTCAAGTAAATGAAGAAATGGATTTGGTATCTATATACTTGAGGCATTGGATACGACGTTGATTCCCAGCTTCATCATAGTTCTTGAATGCTTCAAAGAAATCAGTGGCGGCTTCAGCCCACTGTCGTTCAGCCATGTGCATTTTCCCACCACATTCATGGATTATCCCCATGATTCGCGGATGTGGTATTGCTGATTTTATTGAAAGGGCCTTCTGGTACAATTGCTGTCATTAACCATATTGTTAGATGAGCTCCTGTGAACTGGTTCTTCAAAAGTAACATTAAGATAATGCGAAGATGTAAAGAGTACATAAACAAGCTTCAACATTGAATAAATTCCACTTAGAATTGAACAGATTATTGATCATTTTTCATTTATGTCTTTGATCGCCTAAGATAAATGCACCACACATAAATACCTCCACCCACCCTGCATGTCTGCATGTGGTGTCTGTGCTTGGCTATGCACTTCGCAATTATATTTCCACTGAAACATTTGGTTCTAATTGCTGTGGAAGGAAATCAATTTTGGGTCCATGAAACACGCTACATAATAATCCATATTTCGGATGCATGAAGAAGACAAATGATTAGTAAAAATGCTGCACATGTGATTCTAACTGATGTACAGCAAAATTGAGTTTAGGAGCTCCAACAACTCCTTGCTTATGCAGCCACCAACCTCCGGCGTGGACCTTTCTTGTTTCCCTTACTGCTGAAGGATTGGTGGATTGGACACTTCAGGACGGAAGTGAGGCTAGGCCGGGGGGGAAGCAACCATGGAGGAACAAAGGATGAAGACAAGTGAAAGGGGTCGCTCTGTTTATTGGACAAAAAACCCCTCCACCCATTTCTTCACTGAGAGCAAAGAAGAGGCACCATAATTGATGGTAAATTAATAATGCAATAATCTTCTTTTGAAGAAAAGAGAAAACTCCACAGAGACTTATTCATTACAACAACTATCAATGCTTGTTACCTCTTCTTTTTAATTAAGAAAGTCAAAGACATACATGTTATAGTTTTATGACTAGGGGTGTAAAAGAACCGAACAGAAGTGAGGTAGACTTTGTTCGAGCCTGGCTCAAAATTTTAAAGGAGGAGCTCCAGCTCAGCTCAAATATAATCAAGCAAGCTTGAGCTCAGCTCGTTCAAGCTCGAAAACTAAATCAAGCAGAGCTCAAGCTTGCTCAACTCATCTAAGCTCATTGCCCACAGCTGCTCCTTGTGAACATCAATGAGCAATGTTGCTTGAAACCACCCTCATTGTGCTTGATGAGATAAATAGATATCCAGGACCATGATGTTGAGGGATGAAGCCTTGTGGCCAGTGGCTGAGTACATGCAAGAGCATGGAGACAGCAGTAGAGGAGAATGTGGTGGTGGAGACCATGCGGCTTGGGAACAAAGGTAAAGGAGAGGGCCATGAAGGGGAGATCTAGGAGACCCCTGAAGGACCCCAACTTCTCGAACCCAAACACCATCGGATCTGCGACCAAAATCTCTCCGAGGTTGGAGACCTAATGGAACACAATTAGTTTATGCCATTGGAGACTATGAAATCTCCAACTAATCTCAATCAAGAATGAAGGGGGAGAGGAAAGGATTGGAGGAAGGATGTGGAGGCGACCAACAAGGGAAGAAGAGAGGGGGATTGAGTATTTGTGGAGGCGTGAGTAAGAGAACCTTAGGCTTCTTGGCTGTAACTGACTCTAAAGATCAACTGTTGGATTTTGATCCAATGACCGAATAATAACTAAGTGATTCAACCACCGAATTAAAATTTGACAGCTAATAATATTTTCAACATATTACGTCTATAATGTATATTATTTGTTCAATTTGTATTTATAATATTTGTATAATTTTATTAAAAAAAGAATTTCAAACTACATTGAGCTAAAACCAAATGAGCTGAACCTAGCTTGAGCTCAGGTCATTTATATTTCGAGCTCAAAGAGAGCCTAAACAGCCTAGAATTGCCTAAAAGTAAGACAAGACAAAACAAATGCCCCAAAAAATAGTGAAAGCCACTGTAACTGAGAAACTTCATATGCATGAACAAAGACCCAATGCATATCGATTATTTAAGAATCAATACATAATAAACCAAGAATTTAAGTGCCATGTATAACATATCAAGAATTAAGGGTCAATCAGCATCATGCCATGCCATAGAATATGTACTTTCACATACAGTTACCCTCATATTACAAGAAGAGCTTGTCATATACCAAATTATATAGGTGAGTAGCTATTGCATCATCTTACATTGTGTTGGAGAAAAATCGCCATGCAAGGCAGTGCAACTTAGTATCCTATATGAACAGACTTGTACATAACTAGAAGCTTCCACAACTACATCATTTTACTTGGACAAGTTTGATTTCCAACACTCATCTAAAATTTTACTCAAGATTAGAGGGGACTAGGCTCAAAAGATTGGAGGTAGAAAGGAATTTAATTGAGCATTTAATCTAAGAGTCATTCTCAATTATTCTCCTTCACAGCTATTATGCCCAAATACTGTTGGTGCATCTTTGAGACAAGCAAGTCTCAGATCAATCCACGTAAGACCATTGATGACATTCGACGTTAGAGCTAGTACTTTTCTTGCTTTGCATCATTTATCCAATGATTGTGCAATTCATGCATATATATTACCCTCTATCAAAATTGTAGTATTTTAGAGCAAGTTATATTTTACAGCTTTAGCTTTGTAATTGAATTCATTGTCTGCCTTCAATTATTTAACTTAAATTTATGCAACTTCAGTACACAAGTAGATTCTTTAAATAGCAAATTGCTATATGCACAAGTTGCGTATACCAGCAAATAAACTTGATTAATTGAGGCCCCATTTGGTATTTACTCTCGTTTCTATTTTTGTTTTCAGAAACCTAAGAAGAAAAAAGAACTAGACTTAACATGTATAATGAAAACCTTTGTTTTTTTTAAAGGAAAATTACTTAAGCACCTCCTCAACTTAGGACCAGTCTCACTTAGTACTCCTAGAGCTTAAAAGGTTTCAAAACGATTCGTGAAGTTAGTTAAGTGATCCAATATAATCCCGAGCCCCATCCAGGCCAACGCTATTAAAACATCATGACAAAGGACAATTTTGCTCTCACTAGAATGGCTTATTTATCAAAAAATGCCCTCTCCTTTTCTTCTCAGCCTTCCTCACTCCCAACGCCTCCACTTCCAACACCTCCTCCTCTCTAAACTCTGCTGCCATCCCATCCCTTCTCTCCATCCCTCCTCTCTATCTAACCTGACTCCACCCGAGCTCCATCCACTCCCACCACCTCCTCCTCTTCCAACACGTCCTTCTCCAAACTAAACTCCATCATCTTCCTCATCCCTCCTTTCCATCGAACTTGGACCCGAGCACCATCACCTCCCCTCTCAACTCAGCCGTGTCCTCATCCCTCTTCTCCATCTAAACCACTCCTCACAAGGGCATTTCAGTCCTAAAAGTCTATGCGACTATCACGTGATAGAATCCCGTAAGCCCAAGTAAATAAAGATGGACAACGGGACCACATTGAACCACTTAACTAAGTTAAAGGACTACTTTAAAACTTTTAAAACTCAAGAGATACTAAGTGAAACTGACCCTAAGCTGAGAGGGTGTCTAAATAATCTTTTTTTTTTCAAACTGCTTCTAAAATCATTAGAGATTTTGATAGCAAAGATTCATTGATTTCAAAAAAAGGAGAAAATAAAAACAGGGGATAGCAGAAGTTTTGCACAAATGTTATTTTCAACATCAATCTCTGTACGATATTTCACTGATCAAGCAAGCACAAAGACAACTATGATGCCAAACAGGCCCTAAGATGCTACATTTGCATTGAAGCAAATCTTCTGCTCAATCAATTAAAGTTTGTTTATCACTATAATGCAATCAGAAGAGGTCTTGAATTAAAAAAGGGGTTCTCCTCACTTATCTTAGTCACTAGCATATCTTTGGGCATATATTTTCATACTTTGTGCTTGTCAGTTTCCAACACAATATGTTATATTTTGACAGCATTTGATCTGCATGCATACTATTTGGAACCATCATGCTTGTTCCAAATGCAATACATCAGGTGCTTTTCTGTATAGGAAGTCATATTAGAAGGATCTGAATTTCATCAGTGCTGGCAATTTAACTGCAACTCGCCAATCATTACAGGAAAAGGTTGAGGAGGTACCAAATCATTTTTTTCCTCACAAAAGTGCAACTCAACTAACATAAAGAACATTCTAGATAAAGACGTGATAGTATATAATGATAGAGATGAATCAAAAGAAGAATTTTGTTAAAGCATCAAACTGGAGAACCATGATTCAGAAGTAGTATATGATCAAATTGCATTATTACGTTCCTAAAGAAATTTAATCAAGGAATCTTATATGAATCAGTGGTCCAAAATATTTAGTTAATACACTAATAAGGATATTTACTATCCACTAAATAGCATTTCTATTCAAGCTCATATCTAGCAAGCAAAAATTACATCTCATACGGAAGGGATCATGTAACAAATGATGATCTACGCACTTTGAGTCATTTGCATTCTAGAACAGTAATAGCCAAGGGAAATGGCCATTGAGTGAATGCAAATTTAAAAAACAAAAAAAACAAAAAATCAAACTGGTTGAGTGGCACTACAGTTTATCTTACCTTGAGTTTTTTGTTGTTCTTTGTTTCAGTGTACATCTGAATCTCAATAGCATAAACTTCCAGAAGCTGGGTGCCCTTCTTATGATCATCGGTGCCATCCTCTTTTCGACAAGATTTGTGAAGTTCCTTCAATATCTGGGTGTTCCCAAGGAACAAGTACTCAAACTATGGAATATTGAGAAAGATATGGAACATATAAAAACTATAACAATACCTTGTTCATCCGTCCATATTCACCCATATCAAACCAAATTTTACATAGTTTAAGATTTGTCTTAAACCATAGTCTCTGCATAGAATTCAGGTACAAAATAAGAAATACATTAAACCCTGATAAGTTCATCTGAGAGCCTCTCTAACATGTGTTTGTGTGAGAAAGGTATAAGCTTTTGGAAAGTACAAAATGACTCCTAACCTCATTCTTTGCCTCTTCAAGAGCCTTCAGTGTAGTCTGATAGAACTCTTGCAAAAGACTGAAATTCTGGCTTGCTGAGCCAGAAACAAAATCCATTATGTTGTTTATGCATTTTTCACTGTAGTTACGTGTAACAGCTGATTTGATGTATGTCAACATCACCCTGTATGCCTCCATCATCTCTTTATACCTCCCCAGTCGATAGTAGAGTTTGACAGTCTGCTTTAGAGCTTTGAATCCCCTGGTTGATAAGGGTAAGAAAGTTGCCAACTAAGCAAACAGCGTTACTAATAATGAATTGATTTTTTTTTGACCAAAGAAGAAAAAGATCTTTCCAGCATCAATATTTTATCACCCACCAAATCATTAGCAGATTATTGATAAAAACAATATTTCATACATGCTCAAGAATACATGGAATGTGAACCTGGTCAGAATCAAATTTCTTGATGAAATGGAAGAGAAGTACATATCCAGATAGAGGCAAATTATAAACAAGAGAAAGATGAACTTCAGGTAAAGTTCGTGTTGCATCAGAGTGCACGGCTTTGGTATATGCACACATGCACGCAAATGTGACAATAAGAATTCCTGATCGATAAAAGGCATCATACATATGCTGTTGCTGAGGCAAGAGCGATAAGTCCAAATAAGATCCTAAACATGCTTCCATCATTGCGGTTGATCTTACATCAGTTAGAACCTGGGATCACGAATAACATTCTACAGTGCTCACCATTCTGCTTTCTCAGGTTCCATACGAACTACTTCAGCAAAACCAGCAAGTGCTCCCTCTGGATCTGTTTCTACTAAACCTGTACAAGATTATATGTAGGATACATAAAGGCAGATGTGGACAAAAATCTCACATTAACTTTAAAAAAAGCCACATGTGCAAAGAATGAAGCACTACATTGATTTTTAAATAGTGTGTTCCATAATCTTGACTTACACATCATCCATTATAAATAAATAAATGGCAACATGATTTTGCAATAAATATGTAATTTCAAGAGGCATCAGATATGCACACAAAACTAACAATGGTAAAAATCACTTAGCTCCATTTGCAACACTTTGAGGTAGAGGAAAATAAACCAATATATGGCAAGAGTTACCTAAGCACCTTCTAGTCCACGAAATATAAGGTCTTAATTGCTGAAAAATATGTTCACACCTAAACCAGGATCTTCGGATTGATAGAAAGACCAGCAAAACATGACTCAATATTTTTTATTTATGAACATTTTGATTAATCATGCATCTCATTAACATACTAACTCAGGCACTGCAACAAAAAAAATACAGCTTAAAGCACTATCCAGAAAAAAAAAATACTGTGATATTGATATATTCATATAGATAGCATAAGAAAATGTGATACTATAGTCCTTCTCCGGATTGTTGAACATGAAATATGTGAAAAAAACCTATAAATGTGACTTTAAAGATCTCCACTAAAACTTGGGTATGAATCTCAATCGAAATTTTAAACATCAATTGACACTTATCATTGTTTTGATGCCCTTGAATTTTATTATTTCCAGTTAAGATATCCACATATCCAAAGCCATGCAAGGCTTTCAAGGTCTCAAGGCAGTTAAGCTTCATTACCCAAGGTTGTTGTTGGTTAGGAACTCAGTGCCAAGTTATTGATAGTTAATGTCAATCTATGGTCATAAAAGATATCAATCTATGGTCATAAAACATTCACAAAGATCCATGAATTATTTAAACCCCTTAGATTCATATAGCTAACCCAAATAGAGGTCACGATAAGATTGACAATATGGAATCCATGTTTATTGCATAGTTTCTGATGATCATTAAGTAAATACCGCAATACAAGGTCAGATATGCAACATAAAGGATCTAATAAATTTTGATAGCACTAACCACATAGCTCACTTTTAGTTAATTTAATACCTCATTTATTACATATGCTAACTGCCACTCTCACATCTCTTATACATATATTATGGCTGCCCAAGTGAACCAAATTCTCGACCAGATACCATGTAACAACGTCATGTACTTACCATGATGATTTTAGTAACCTTTGACATCCTCTATCGCTTTTACACCTCTTCAAGATTTATTATGTGGTACCTTTACTCAAGGTGGTAAACAAAGTCTAAAGAAGCTCAAGCATGTCCAAGCTAGATGATGGTAAGATTTCTAGGAACTTGCTGACTCAGCAATTTTAAGTTGTCTTTAGTTCTCCTTCAAACTATTATAGAAAAACCCAGCCTTCTAGAAATCAATACACTAACATCATGTCTGATTTTGCTGTCATCATACAGCAGATCAACCAATGGTCACATATGGCCAAATAAGGATTATTGGATCCACTTGCAACCATATCTACTCAGTTGGAAAACTAAAGAAGTTGAGACATTTTTGAGTACCCATGAATAGACACCAAGAAACCCGACCTATAATTATATGCCTCTTTTGTGTTTTGACAGTCCTTATCTTAGTAGCTGGAATCTTCTACATAGGGCGACGCACCCACTTCCGAATCTTCTCAAAATCTCAAACTCGCACCTGCTTCCTAAGCACTTGCTTACTTCATGTGTTTCTCAAATATTTGCTACCCCACACCTACACTTGCACATGCTCCAGGACCTATTCCCAACTCTACTGACATATATACATACATATAAATATATATATATATATATATATGAAGACATATTTCCATCATGAATAGGAAATTCCTTGAATATCAGTACATGGTACTGATCAGCAAAAGAAAGGTTCTTTTGCATCAAATGACAGAAGAGACCAGTTCATTAAGATTAAGTTAAATTTATGAAATTGATTCAAAATATAATTGAAACATTTGAAACATCTTGCTAAGCTTAATTACTAACATGTAATTTTTTTCCTCAAGCATGCAAGGCACATGCCTACTTTATTTTTTTGAGTAACATGGTGGGGACACCACCCACTAGAGTTTGAATCCTAGACCTCTCCCAAGTGCAGATGAGTGCCAACTAGCTGGAATAAGGCTATAGATTGCCCATGCGACCAATTTATTACAAGACTAAATTACACCATAATGTTTGACCACATGAACACATCATAAATCATGTGTCGACTCATTTTGTATTCCTCCAAGAGCAAGTAAAAGTTGCCAGTTTTTGGACATTCAGAGAAACTACAAGAAACAGACTCAAAATGATGACAATATAGGAGAGTCAATTTCAGCCAGTATGTTAAAATAGAATCTGCACAATAACTTATGGACAAAAAGGCAGACTTTAGGGTGAATCTACCAAGGGCAGATGTTCAGCTATAAGTATGAATAAGCAAGAAAAATGATGAAAAATAAAAATAACTATAGGAAAACAAATTAAGATATCAAGACATGCTGATGAATGAGGAGCACTCGACAAAATGAAAAAGATTCTAAAGGAAAACAACATATCGAATATTTGCAATCACCAAATATCTAAAAATGGTACAAATACAATAAGATAGAACTATAATCAGGACAAAGAGGACAACAAAATTGATTGTAACAGTGAATGAGAGTGGGGGCTTTTTGGAGGCCTTTTGGTTATTCAGATATTTCACAGAATGCAGACAACCACATTAAACACCCTCGACCTTGATCCTATATATTGCAAAACTTTAATTTGCAAAAAAAAAAAAAATCTTTCTAAAACCTTCTCTGCTAAAATAACATGAGTACTCTCCAGCGAGAACAATGAAGGAAAAAGAAAACAATAGCCACTAAATGCAAAGACATTAAAAATATCAGCATCTGATAATGGCAAAAAATAATGTAGCATGGGAAACAAGATGGAAGTGAAAAACGAAATAAGAACACCATTTTAAGCACAAATATAACAACCTTTAGAATTGTAGTACTGGTTCTCGATATCGACATCCTGCTCCTCGGGTTCATCATCTGAGTACTCGAACCCATAGTCCTCCATATCTGCATCTAAAACCGCAACCAAC
Source organism: Phoenix dactylifera (assembly GCF_009389715.1). Classification (NCBI taxonomy): domain Eukaryota; kingdom Viridiplantae; phylum Streptophyta; class Magnoliopsida; order Arecales; family Arecaceae; genus Phoenix; species Phoenix dactylifera. The sequence goes on from NC_052403.1 coordinate 3,321,788, forward strand.
ACAAACGTCACAACAATCACCACGATTAAATTTCAAAATTAAAAAACGGACAGCAACCATCACTGCGAGATTAGGGTTCGACATAGACGTAGATATAATTATAAGTGCCAGTTCTATAACAAGCTTCACAGTAAAAGGAAAAGACAAGGATAGCAAAACCCTAACCGGTGATAAATAATTGACATCGAGAAAGATTTCTATGAGATGAACTGAATCGAGCGATTCCAAGAGGATCGAAGATGCTAGGGTTTCTCGAGAAAACTGGGGATGATGTTAACGAGGGAAAGATCCCTTACCGGAACCCATGGCTGGAGAATAGCGCCCCTACCGCCACACGAGAACTAGAGAGTCGAGAAGGAAGTAACGATCTCGAGATCTCCGACGGTCGCGTTCTTCTAGAGCTTGGAGGCGAGAAAGAGAGAGAGTGAGAGAGAGAATAAAAGGGGGAGAGGCGGGGCGGTGCGAAGTGGGGGACGGAACTCGGAGGGATGTTTAGAAGGCTAACGGGGAGGATCACGTGCGACACACGTGCATGAGTCACGCCATGAATGCCGTCTCCTGAAATCAAACAAACCTCCACCGTCCCCCAGTTGTGCTGTGATGGATGGAACTGAGCTTGAAAAATGTAGCTCTGAACTCGAAAAATTAGCATCCGAAGCTAAACGCTTATTCCGATTTTGTTATCAGGGCCGAGTTCGAGTGTAGTGGCATCTTCGGCAACTCGGTTCTAGAAGTAGAATTACCGACGATTTGGATGAGATTGCATTATGCACAGCATATACTTCAGACGAACTTCATTCTCTCGAAGGATGATTCGGCCACGGTGACCATCTGGGTCCAAAGGGCTCCGAGCAGTTATGGAGGAGTTCATCTCCTGCTCTGTAATATTTGATTGATGGTGAAAAAGTATATGCATTATATCATAAGGCTAATGGGGCGACGGACTGGATGGCGGCATATGTAAGAAGTCACTCAGAAGGCACCCTATGGGTTGGGAAGGGTGCAATGCCTGATGCATTTCGAAATCTTTTATTTACCGATTATACTTGATGTATACGTACCATTGATATATGATATGCTCGTTTGAGCGGAAAAAAAAAAGAAGAAAAAAAAAAAGAGAAGAAGAAGAAGAAGAAGAAGAAGAAGAAGAAGAGAGTCTATTCTGGCTTTGTTGGTCGTACCCATACACATATTGCTGTGTACTAAAAAAATAAAAAAAACAGCCAAATGCTTGTCACAGCAATTCATGGACCTGATATCTCTACACAACCTAGTCTTATACATGACATTACCATGCATCTTGTGCATTGTTTTTCTTGTGCGTATGATAAGGATGGCTTGCGATACAAAAATTGAAAATTAAATGGGGACTTAAATTTTTCTTGGTTAACTACATAACTATTTTTTTTAAAGTGAAATTTTAAGATATAAATGAGTCACTTCATCAATCAAGTTTAGTTGAGTTATTTCAAATTGTTTATCTGGTTTGAATCAAGCTTATACCATGCAAACAAATTATTTGAGATCGGCCTAGCCCAAACTTGTAGGCAATGGCTTATATATTGAGCTCAAACCATACATTTTTGGTTGCCAAACAACTTTGATTTGAACTTTTACCTAACTATTTGTAATATAAGGATAGCTTTTATTAATTATCATTATAATCTAGCATGATTAATATGCACTAATTCGTTCATGCAGGTTGTGGTGGTGTGCCCTTTGAGGAGATACCCCATTGTATACATAATGTGTTCATGTATATACATGCTTGGTTAGTCATCATCAATTGAATTGTTGAGAAAGTATATGCCATGGCTTCTAAAGCTCCAATGAAGGTGCCTTTCAATTTCACGATTTTTTCTCTCGTATGGTTTGCTTGGTGGAATCGCTATCCGATCTGTCGTTACTTAGGTGTTGCTGGTGTGACGTACTCACACGGAGATAGAGTTGTCATACTGGTGGGGCTCTGCCACGGGTGGAGAGGGTATAAGTAAAAAATGTTCTACCTGCATCAAACATTCTCCAACGGAAAGAGGCCAGTGGGGATTGCTACACGGGTGGGATTCTCCTCAACCCCCATCTTCTCTTTTTTTATAGCAAAAAATAAAATAAAATATACAATAATGAATGCCATACGCAACAAAAACGGATTGAGGGGAAGACTAACTAGAACCTAAACATCTTGTACCTCAATACAAAGGGTTGTTTTCAATTTGCATTGGCTACATGCACGAGCAACTCACACATCCACCTCTAAGGGCATAGTTGAGCAGTTCAATTGACTATGTATATGTTAGATAGGACACTAGAGGAGGGCATACACAGACATAAGCGAGCGCGAGCGCAGAAAAAATATAGCTATGTGCAGAGACAATATAACCATGTAAAAGAACTATTATAAATGAGTGTAAATTCTATGTCAGTACAGGACTAAAAATTAAATGCTAATCATCAAAGAGCCGAGTGTTAAAATTTGGTAACAAAAAGGAATGGATATTAACTTCCTCTAGTATATAACAGATCACCCAACTCAGATCACTTGCCATGTATTACGATTAGCACATTAGCCATATTTTCGAGTAAATTAGCCATAAAGATATCAAAAGGCACAACCATCCGCAACTCGCATATTACATGGACTTTCATTTTTAGCATTCTATGGGCTGGGAAACATGCTATCAAGGCAACATGGCACCAGGAAACATGTGGGTGGAAAAATGCTCAAGGCAATATCCAAAAAAAAAAAGAAAAAAAAGCATGAAACAATCCCGCGAGGAGGGAGGATAGATTGAATGCTGATTAGGTTGCTTCTTTTGCTGTCGAGAGATTTCATGGATATGGTTCGAGATTGTACCTAAATCTTTATGCCATGTATTGTATCTTGACTCAGTTGGTTGCACTCACGCCATATTAACGTGAGCGGCTGGTTTAAAAAAAAAAAAACAAGAAAAAAAAGGGAAAAAAAGAAAAGTAAGGAGGATAGAAGAGAGTTTTGTTTTGACAGTGGAACAGATATCTCAAGCAGAATCAAGTGCAATGGTACAATCTATTATTGTTTGAGAACAACTCGGCTGAGTGCAAAGTTTTAAAACTCAAAAGGAAAGCAAAAAAATTCAAATAATTTGAATATTGGAGATTGATCGATGAAGGGCTTCAGGTGAGCGAACTAAACATTCGGACGGTCAGTGATCGACTTACTCGATCAAAAAGCCGTCGCCGATCGTCTGATGACTCTAATCCCCAACGGGTCTCTGTGTCCCGAATCACGACATGATGCGAGCCTCCTGCATCCCGCCAATAAAATGCTATCCGCCTCGTTGCCACTCTTGCCTCCCCACTTATTCCCTCGAACCTCTATTTGCTCCCGGCTCTCTTCGCGTCGCCCTCTGCCTGCTCTTCGACCTCTCCTCGGATCCGGGGCTCTTCGATCATTGCGTAGGTATGCGTTATCTTCTCCTTCTCTCTCGCTCTTCGATTTTTTTTTCTTCCGGTGTCTGTGGAGTTTGATGCGTTTTATTTCTTCTTTCACGTATTTTTGTGTATGCACTTCTATTCTATATTTTTTGGATTTTTTTTGGGATGTGATGTGGGAATTTAATGGTTCTGCTGGTTGTTTGATGGAGATGAAAGTGGGATTTTCTTCAGATCTGAATTTCTGGCGGTTGTTCAGGAAATCTGGTGTTAGGTTTTGGTATTTATGATCGCTAGAGGCTGTTGTTTGCGAGTTTTTGTTTTGTTTCTTTGAATTTAATGTCTATAGTAATGATGTCGAAACGATTGAGGTAGGCGTTGGAGTTCGATCCAATGATTCTATGCTGAGAAACAACTAAATTTTTAACTATTACAGATTCAACTTTGTATTATCTTGTAATGTTAGTCAGGTTTATCTGTTACTCTCTGTTCCCCCCCCCCCCCCGCAAATCTGCATATTTTATTTTACTTTTTCTGTTCGGCTTTAGATGGTACCTATGTTTATTTGTAGTGTCTGTGAATGATCGTTATACTATCATTTTTCTTGTCCAAAAGCGATTGTTGCTTGATTATGATGCTCTTTTTTTTTATTATTCTTCATTTTTCTGTTGTGCTTGAATTTTGATCAACCAGATCAAAGGGAAATTAGAGCCATGATAAATCTTCTTCCATCTTTCACGGTTGACTTTGGTGTAAGAACGATATTTCCTGCAACAAAACTTTTGATTTAGAATGATTGTTGCAGTGTTCCTTCGCATGCACGGTCAGAGATGCAGCAGTTTGCATTGCTTCATGCTGAAAACAATGCACAATATTTGTGTTCAGAGCTGTTTTGTCGAACTTCCTTTCATATGTTGTTCATGTTATATAACTTGCCTTTTCTTCTATTTTTGTGAATAATGCGTTCCTTGTATCAATATGTTCATTCATGATAGATGTTGTATTCATTTTTTTCATACTTGCTCACTTTTATGTCGCTGACCTCCTTTGATGTGGCCTTTTTTTATTAAAGTTGTTCGAGTTTACTCTTCTCTTTTGATACTGTCATCCTGCAGACTTTTGCAATTTGAACCCCCTTGACCCATTCAGGGAAAAGAAAAAAGAAAAGGTTTTGCATCTCTTTGCTCTTGAGGTTTATGTGGTACTGTGATTTACCTTTCAGTTATGTAATGAGGTGGCAGTCTTTCGCTTAGTCTTGTAGGCGTTAGTTTTAGAAACTGGCAGTGTAAATTGCTTGAGTAAAGGTTCAAAATGCCCCGAGAAGTTGGAAAGGCCAAATTATGTATCTGGATAGAAAAAACAATTAGATGACCTGGTTCAACTCAACAACGTTAAATTTTCATTGATGCAAAAAACATTCTTTAGCAATTCTCTGCTATCATCATGTAGTCTACCAGGTAAATGTTGCCTCTTACTGAACATGAGCATGGTTTTTTTACTTATGCTTGTTTGAACATTAGCTAGGACAAGTGTGATGGTTAAGACAACTGACAACGATTGATTTTGTTTTCTGATCATCACTTTAGCATTTGAGTTCTGTAAACCTTGATATTCCATTGTTGAATTTGGGGCTGCAATAGAGGACATAGAAAGTGTAGCAATTCATAGGTCAAATTGTGAGTGATTCTTAGGTTTGAAATTCAGTGATTGGAAAAACATAAAAAGTTGTAAATGTGGCACGCGAGAGGGCTGACTTCTTTCCTTTTTCTTTGTACATGAAAAAGGAAAAACATATTCTATATGAACAGTTATAATTTATGGTATCTATATGAACAGTTATAATTTATGGTTCGTGATTCAAGAGAAATTCAGGACAATATAGGAGAGAAGTAAGCCAACAAATTAGGTATGATGAGGATGAATTTAGTTATTTAAAAGGAGTAATTTTAGGGGCATTCAAATGATTTTAAAACCCTATTATATAGACCTATTCAAGAATTTATACTTAAGAAATATGAATTAACCAATATTTTTGTATGTTACAACTTACAAATACTGCACCATTGGCAAGAGCAGCAGAAGGGGGTAGGTTTAAGATATAATAGGTGGAGGTGAGCATTTGATGACTCCAAACTAGACTTGTCTGCTAACATTGTTTAGCATGATATCTCCTGTAGGCATTTCCAAAGATACAATTCATTCATTTAGAGAAAAGGACAAGATATTGAGAAAGCCGAAACTATTCACAAGAAATAGACCTAAATGGTGCTCACAACAATAGGATAATCTAACGTATATCTTAATGAATCATGGTCCGGTAACTTACAAATGAAGATACAAAGAATGAAACACAGTAACAGATTATAGAAAAAAGGATGCACCTCAACAAGTCCACACCTATGTGGATACAATTTAGCACAGCTCAGCTCAAGTCAATGTCTATCCACTACCAGAGATCCATGGAGAACATGTTGATAGCCACAAATCTAAGGGCTAGTGACAAGTCTTCACCCTGTATGCAACTAGATGCTTGAGCAAAATATATAATAATAAAAAAGCTTGTTAGATTGATGCATGCCATGCTAATGCAACAAAAAGAATTAATAATGGCAGTGATTTTCTTTCTTTAGTTTCTTAACCAGCCCTTAGCTCTTATAGATACCTTTAAGTAATTGTTCAGTGGTCTAGACTACCAACTTTATAAGCAGTACATTAGATTTAAAAATATTATGATACACTACTACAATAACAACTTCTCTCAGCATACCGGAGGTCTGCATTACATATAGAGCACATAGTAGTCAGATTATGGATATCATAGACAGAGAACGATATGAGATACGCGTTAAGTTATCAAGACAACTGAAGCCCCAACAACAATTGGGTAAAGTTGTTGCTGATGCCCCAGAAAAGACCACTGACCCACCTTTTAGTGATGTGGTAAAATAATAGTTTCCTCAGTCCTCACATCTGCCTAAAAGCCTAGAGCTCAAATCCACATTCACATATATAAGAGCAAAGAAATGTCCAAGCATACTGATAGGCAACTGTGTCGAACTTGAGAATTCCTTTTAAAACATTGAAATGAATAGCTAGCCTTAGTTCTGGAAATGTCAGAAAAGGGCATAGGATAGAAGGCAAATAGTTGTTGGGTTGCATTAGGGACATGCAAAGATTGCTAATGTGGCTCCACTATCAAATGAACACCATCCAACATATGCTGTGGAGAGTGGTATCAGCAAGGTGGTGGTTCTCATGACTTGTTTTTCTATATTTAGATTGCTTTCCATTGCTTAGACCTTAATCTTCTGCTCTGGAAACAACAATGCTGTACTTACGGGTAATTTTTGTTTGCAGCCTTCAATTTCCAGCTTAACATCATTGAAATAGAAGCAGAAGCAAAGTGATGGCTACACTGGTTTCCCTATGCGCTTCTAATCTTCTTACTGTAAGAAATAAAAGCACGCGTAGGTATATCGGACTGAGGCCGGTAATTCAACTCAGATGCTCACCTCTATCTCTTAGTCATACAAGAAGCCAAAGTCATCTTGGTCGGCAATCAAGCATACTGCTACATAGGCTTGTTGTGTTGGCTATTACTAAAGGTTCTACAAAATCAAGCCAATCTGATGAAAAGATTCCCTCTTGGGCTAGACCTGATTCTGATGAACCTCCTCCTTGGGCTCGGGATGAAGGCAATGACAGCACTTCTCCACAAACAATAGCGATACCCTTTTATGTTTATTTAGTTGCATCAGCTGTGACGGCTATAGCAGCAGTATATTTTCTACATCATCCTCATTCAAGTCGTTCCACGAATCACTCACATTCTAGGTGCTAACAGGATTTTTTTTTTTAATTTACAGGTAGGTTCTGTGTTTGAATATGTTAATCAGAAACCTGTTTTTGGGGTCCTGAGCTCTGACAGCGTGTTTTATGCACCATTGCTTGGATTCTTTGCTTTTACTGGAATACCCACATCAGTAAGTTGTGATTTTACTTTCATTTTTGTCTTGTGTTTGCATGTGCTAATGGAATTTTAGCATTGATTTATGTTTATTTGCTTGAAATTTTGGCTGTAGGCCTTCTTGTGGTTTAAATCTGTACAAGCTGCCAATAAAGCATCTGAGGAGCAGGACCGCCGAGATGGCTATCGTTAATACTAATGATGAAGCAGCTTTTTTCCATGATCTTACACATTGTACATCTTTTAATAATTTTTTGTTAAATGCCCTTGTGCAATCTAATATTTTCTATCATATAAAATGGCTTTTCCACATGTTTTTTTTGCCAGCTAGCTTGTGTTAAAGATCAGTAATGCACTATGCATTTTGTCATTTAACAGAATGCTGGATTGCATTGCATCAAAAATAGAATTAGCCTGGGGTTAATAATAGTACTTAGTGAAAAGTATTAATGTAAAATTTACCTTTAATATGCCTGCTAATACTTTCATGCTATCCACTTTTACGTAAGAAGCAACACTAAACTTGATTCACAATAATTAGAACTTTGCTTTGGTCAATCATGAAAAATCGAAGTTGCACCTAAAAGATGCACTTTTTTCATGATCATCACCCATTAGAAAGGGTTGTCCTTGTGAGGTTTTTCAATGTTCTTCTGTATGATTTTCAAACAGAGGAACATTTGCATTCCACAAACTGTTCAATGGATGTTTTAAAAGTTCTTTCCTGAATGCTTGCCTGCTGAACTCAGAAGTATACTGTTACTTGGTAGTTTTCTTTATTAATTTTTTAAACTAACTCCAGATGGGCCTTTAATTGCAAACATGAGTTGCTAGAGGAAGCGTGAGGAGACTAATTGCTGCACCAAAGATCAACTCGGGACTAGAAATATTTTTATGGATGGTTGTATCCATGCTGAATTTACTAGAAAAATCTGATTGTGGATGTTAAGGGGCTGGATACGACGCTTAATTGAACGCTGGGGACTTCTCAGTTGTATTGACTAGTCCCTAGTAGTTTGGCTGCTGACATTTTAATTTGTGGCAGTATTTTCAGTACCGTGTGATGGTAACCAGATTATGTAGTGCGACCTTGGGTTCCAGTTTCCAAAAATGAGCAGGAACTTCATTTGTTTGAAAGCTTCTTCTTTAGATAAAAAACAATTTAATGGAGTCCTAGGAGTCCCACAAGGTTTTCGTAGTATATATGTTGTTTACTAGAGTTTGACTAGGAAGAATTCAAGTTTATGTGTAGGGCTCCTCGTTTATACTCCCCATTCAATTGTTAACCTTTTGTTATATAATCATTTACTTCTTTCTGACTTTTCCTGGCTGCAAGTTTTTTCTCTTTCTTCTTGTATAAGCATTCTCAAAATTCTTTGGATAAATCCTAGGCCCATGTAACACCATACATGTAATATTAATATAGACACATATTAAGGAGTTTATGTTCCTTTCTAAGATCTGTTTGCTTCTGTGATGGAAATAATGATGTTTCCAGAAGATGGGGAAACCTGTTTCTACAGTTGTAGTGCTTGTAACCTGATTTGCATAACCATGTGGAATTCAACATGGGGCCGGGGGAAAAATCAGGAATCATGTGTCATGGACTCAGCAACTAATAAGCCATCTTGTTGGTTTACTTTTCACGTATTTGACTAGCGTTGGTAGGGGAGCAGACTCCAAAGTATGTGTTGCTAATGTTGTAATTTTGTGAAATTCTGAACTCATCGTTATCCCATGATCATGTTTGTTGCTTCCACTTCATTTTCTTCATTCGGACTGCCTTTGTTGAAATGTATGAGTAATTTGTTTAAATAGGTTATCTGGTATAATAAGAAAATGTTGAGCAATATGCAAGTATGATGATCAAATGAAGCAACTATCTGGCATTGTTGATCAATTAACATTCTTGCAGTATTTCACTTAATTCTTGGTTCTGACAGAAAAGAAAATTATACCTGTTCTATGCAACTCCTAGTGGCATAGATGTGATGAGAATCTGTAAGACATTAAGATCGATCTACTTTTTTCTATTTTTTTTTTATAGCTGGTAAAGTTGACCAAGCTAAACTCTCAGGTGCGCTGTGAAAACTGGGTAAAGAGATGTGTGACTTTCTCATCTGCATGCCTCTTGACCCTGTTGATCAGATGGAAGAAGAAGAAGGATTCTTGAGTTCTCCTTGTTGAAGCTTATAATTTTGAAGGCTTCTCTGGATTTGTTCTAAGTTCTAATGATGATCTAGAGTTTCTTTAATCTTCTCATGGTAAAACTACCTTCTCTGCCTTCGTTGTCTTGTTTGCTTTCATGTTTTTATGCTCTTCGTTGCTATAAATTTGTCAATGTCGCATTTGAATAGACAACAAATTATTGAAACTACTTCTCAAAAGCGTAGCAGAGAACTCTATGCAATAGCGATGGGATGCATTCAGTTATAGAAGTCCTTAATGAAAGTAGAGGTTTCAGTTCCTTTAGGAAGTGACCATATCTTTCTTTCTTTCTTTTTTTCTTTTTTCTTTTGTACAACGGCAGTTCGCACCCTATGGGTGTAGATGTGGCCAACAAAATCAGAAAACAATAAAACAGATAAAAACCCGGCACTCTAGCACGCTCCAGCCAAACGAAGCCTCTAAAGTGGTGAGCTGCATAGGAGGCAACCTAATCCGCTGCACCATTCGCTTTCTGGTAGGTGTGTGTGGCCTTAAGGGTGCCATACTCCTGCTGTAATCTGCGAATGTCGAGCAACGGCCTATCCTCGCCAGCATAATCTTGACCCCGGATCCAATCGATCACCGTGGATGAGTCGCCTTCAAGAATGAGCCGATCCGCACCCAGTGTCTGTCGGGCAAAGGAGATGCCCTCCCAGACGGCTCTGAGCTCAGCAGACACCATCGATGACTAGAAAATCTGCTGACCCCTGCCGCCACATATATAGACTCATGATCTTGATGATGAATCTTACGCTGCTGACCATATCTTTAAGAGTTTGAACCAACTTCATTTCTCTATCAATCTGCAGGTGCATCATTTTGTGCTGCAGAACAGCCTTCACGCAGGCCTCTTCAATTTTTCATATGCTTCCTAGCCCGTCAGTTTTGACAGCACAGTATGCTTGTCCTTCGCCTTTCTTCTTTCTTCCCTTTCCAACTGATTTTCTCTCTTTCTGAAGGCTCTTCAGACAGTTAGAAGGGGACCTTGTAGATCCCATGCAGACCTCACAGGGGAAAGATCAATAAAGAGAAAAGATTGGATTTTGAGGACAAGGTGAATCAGTCGTGATGAAACAATCAGCCACTGGTGGCATCTTTAACAATCACCGAATTTAGCCAATCAATCCAACACTAAACTCGATTCTCTTCTTTTTGTCACGTCTTGGGGAGTTTGTCTTCAAAAATCGAGTCATTATAACAAGAAATGCGAGTAGACTGTGCTGGAAAATTCATTTTTGCTACTCATTTATTTTATAAGAAGTATAAGATATACTTCTAAGAGAAAAAAGTTAGAAAAATACCATTCGGTTCGAGGCACTCTATAGGTGGCCCTCCTTTTAGAATAGAATCTGTGCTGATCGTCTTAAGGAGAAAGTGAAATGGGGAATAGAAATAATGGAAGATTCTTACAATCTTCTTATCTTTGGTCGGTCAATTTAATGCTTACCCTATTATCTTCTGTTTATAGGTTTCAAATGGTGCAGTGCTTGCAGATGTGATGCATCTGCTCTTTATGAAGGTATATCCCTTTTCATAGCAAGAAGTCTTCATGAAAAAGAACGCATCTCTTGGTAGAATAATTACTATTTTCCAATAGATGCAAAGATGCATCTCTTCGAGACATCCCCACAAAAAAATCAGTAGAAAAAATAAAATATTTAAAATTTTGAATCATATATAAAATAAAGAACATAAATTGAGGTATAAAAACACGAATAGATTGACTAAGAGAATCTTTAATTAAAAGTGGCATTCTGAAAACAGAATTTCCCCCAAGAAGTCCTGTTCTTCTTCTAACAATCTTTCATGGTTGTTTGTGTGCAACTGCCACCTACCTGGAGCCTTTTTGTGGCATTCCAGTAAAACTAGGAGGATGAATTGGTATGTCGTCTTAGGCGAAAAACTTGTACTGTCTAAACTTTTGCCAATTGTAAAAAGATAAATCTCAAGAACCGTATCAACTCTCATTCCTCAGGTTTCTCATGCTATTGTTTGCCCTCCCGAGGGAAGGACCGCAACCTATTTTCTCTGGCCAAAACTTCAGCAAGATCCTGTCTCAATCTAACAACTATTTAGATGACTTCTCTTTTTGTCCCTCAAGATTTTGCTTTGTTAGAGCTGCTATCCATGAACTTTGATGAGTCATCTGATTTCTTGTTGCCATCTTGCAAGATTCATCAAACAAATTTGTTTCTCACAGCTGATTTCTGATTTCCATTCTTGACTTCATTCAACAATTTTAATTCCATCTATATGGTTGGCCTTCAAGTGTTAAGGTAGTTTTCATCAAGGTTTGATGAAGTATATTGTTGGTCTAATCGCCACAAGTCTACCTCTTAATTGCTGTCATTGGTAGGATCTGGGATCACTGCTTGGCCCCTCTCCTTGGTGCATGCGAAGAATGCATTGAAGAAAAATTCTCCGAGTTCGAATCCAAAAGGTGGCATTCCCGCGATCTTTCTAAACTAATCTCCTACAAATGGGTGCCATTCTCATCTCCTGCAAACCATTGCTTCTGTTTCATCCACAGCTTCTCATAGGAGGCCCATGGTTTAAACTTTAAATAATGCTCTTCCCTGCAGCATTAATTAGCACCAAACGCATGCGAATTACTTATCGATCACTGCCTATTCACATCCCAAAACATCATTTCATCTGCACCTTAAAAGACCGGCATAATTGAGATCTTTGAGTACTCCAACATGTGGTGCATTTTGTATTATTACTGGCCCAAAGCAGTCACTAACTGCCATCTTTATTTGGATGGTTCTTCTTATGTATTGTCTTTGGTTGATGTTTAAGGGGTCCAGTCCAATTTGATATGAAGGGCACGTATGAGAACTTCTAGGCAACAAATCCTCCTTTCTCTTTCTATATGGGTCTTGGATCAGACAATGTCTCAAGCAAGTAAAAAAAGAATGTTACCCACATTGAAATGGACAGCTAGCTTCATGAAATCATATTAGTAAACTACTAAAGCGCGACATATGATTAGAATTTGGGGTCATGAACCTTGTTCTCTCTTGCACGCAATTGACCGATCTTTTTCTTTCATCACCAAGGGCATATGATCTGATAATATCCCTAGCAATATGATTGGAGTAGCAAGAGGGTGATAATAGGCCTTCTTGATCTCATGATGGCCCCAACAATATGGCATGAATCGGTTGTTCATGGTTGTCTCCTAGCACTGTGGAGGATCCCCACATTGCCTACTCAAAAGCATAGCAAACATTCTTTTTGGGGCAGCATGCAGAAAATAAAGTTTCTTCCTGTCCATGCATGTGAGTTTCGACCAATATTGTCGGAAAAGATTAGTCGAAAACCAAGTAAAACTAGCAAGCCATTTACTTCTTTGAACTAGAATATTTTGGCGAGCTTGGTTATAAAGAAAAAAAAAGAAAAGAAAATAATATCACATTAATCTTAAGATTTTAGGAGATTAATCTTTTCCGAGAGGGTCCATTAGTCGAACAGTCATGATGGTTAGGACTTGAATCGTAGGTATGCCTATATATGACTGAGGCCCACAATCGAAGGCAAGATTGATCCCTAGTCAACTAGATGTAATTTCATCTTTTTCATAATCTAGTGAAGTATAAGCAAAGTTTCATGAACTAATGCCAGCTGTAATTCTCCCTTCTCCCTTGTCTAAGTTTCAATGATGCTCACATCAAGTAGATGAAGTTCTATCTTTCGGTAACTCGATGAAATATTAGTAAAGCTTCAATGACATTGGAACCAATTGGATATCTTTCCATCTTTTTCTTTTTCAATTTGTAGAGTGATAGCAAAAAATTGGTGATATTGATCTTATATATTAATGGATGCTATCCAAATTGTTATTTGCAGCTATAATAAAAATAACAAATATTATTGGTCTCGACTGGTTTTTGATTGAATTACTTTTGAATGAAGTTGTTTATCAGCTATAGTATTGATAAGTAATAAATGATAACAATGTTGTCACCATATTATATCATTTTATTTTATTTTATTTTATTTTTACTGAAAATGGAGATGTGAAATTGAAATGGGAAAGTCATTTTGATCCGAATGGCCTGGAAGGATTTGTGTTTTCGCAAATTGCTGGTGCTATCCAATTCGTTGTATATCAGGTATTCTGATATGTGCATCAACTGTTAAATACAACAAATATGTTACTTAGATACGGGTGTCATTATATTTGTGGCAAATAAAAATTTTTAATTCTCGTTATCAACATCCTTGAATTTCAATTTGATGGAGATTTACTAAAAATATCAAATAGCCATCATTTTACCATGCCCGCTTTAATAAAACTAAGCTAGTAAAAGCATAAAAGTTATGTTAATGAGAAAGTATTGATTATAATTGCCTTATCTAATTAATGAACTCCCACATTTAGTTGCTGCTCTTTTTCCGTACCTTCTATTTATTACTTAAGCAAGAGTTAATTAGTAAAGACATACTTCATTAAAAAGAGAATGTAAATAGAGCATTTTAAAGATGTATTTTTTATTAAGAACAGGAAACTAGCATATGCAATTCATATTCTATGATAATCAAAAGAAGGTACTATTATATTAGTTTATTTAATAATTATATTTCTTTTATATTTTTATTGAAATAAATGTAGAAACACCAAGGAAAATAGATAACTTAAAAATTAAAATATGATCAAAAAATTAGAATGAAAATAAAATTGTACATAAAATAAAAAAATAAATAAAACAAGAAAATACATAGAAGAAGAATGAAAATGGATCATTACAAAATATAGTAAATAATTAAAATGTAATAAAATAAACTAAATATTGAAATATAAAATACATAGATAGATAATTAAGGATGAGTGAGTTTATACTAGAGGTACAAAATAAAAACTCAGAAATTAATGTGAATAAATTGCAATCAACAAAATTAATTTAATACAATAGAATCAAATAAATTAAAAAAAAAACCAATTGTTATACTATATTAGAATTTCTAAAAAAATGATATAATAACTAAAAATATTAAAACTTGATATAAATCAGATAACATATGTTTTTTGGGAAAATAAAACTAAATGAAAAACATGACGACTAAATTCAAGAAATAGAATAAAATAAGAAATTATAAGCATAAAGTATAATAAAAAATAAACAAAGGGTAAAATTTTAAAAATATAAACAATAGTTAATAAAGCTAAAGAAAATGAAACATCTAAAATAATAAAAGATATAATAAATATAAAATGGTACGATAAAATTTTGAAAATAATATCTTCCATATTAACTCGATGTATTATACGGAGACCGATTGAATATTAATTTGTCGAGTTATTATTAGTAGATTTTGATGAATTTTTTTATGTACCTTCAATGGGTGCTCCGAACATCTTCCATGATGCATTTGTACGTTACTATTATTTTATTTTTCGATTTAAGTGGCAACTAGAGATTTGTGTAACACTCAAATATAGGTAAATGTCGTGCCATGTCGAACCATAAAATAGGGTGGAGGAGAGCATTTACGATGCCATGAAAGTCAAAAAAAAAAAAAGAAGTAATAAACCGAGAGTGATTTAACACTGTGTTGCTGCTCAATTTGGTTGCATTTGGCAATGGAACAAGAGGACATAAAAGTCATTTAATCCGTTAATTCACTCTTTCAGCCAATCACTTTGGAGCATCTTGATTAAACTACTTTTTTAAAAGGACAATTTATTACATAGCAAAGAAGAATGGAAGTTTAACCCATTTATTTTGATCAACTTATTCAGCATCCAAAACAAATCTTTGTCCCAAGCGACAGTTGGAGATTGGTGCAGCACAAGGACATATAACCGTTAAGAAAGATAACTGCTGCTTTAAGATTGGTGTACCTTGCAGCTTCGGCCGGATGATACGCGGAAACGGTAGCCAGGAAGCGTGAGCGCATGAAAGCCGTTGGGACGCGAGAAGGAGGAAAGTATAAATCTCGAATATCGCGAGAAATCATTAAATGCGAACAATCTCGTGGCCGGTACGTAATCTCTCTCGCTCTCGCTCTATTAAAAGAGCCGTCACCAGGGAGCGAGAAATAAAGGCAGAAGTCGGAAGAAGAGGAGAGAGAGAGACCTCCGGAGGGAAAACGAGTCCACGGCAGAAGACCAAAGAGAGAAGAGTGGTTTGCTGATTACCACGAAGAAGAGAATTCCCCGAAGAATATTTGCGGGCAAGGACGGACGGATGTGCTTCCTCGAACCACGATCTCCACCTCCCAAGTACACCAAGCCCTAGCACCGATGGAAGGTAACTAGCTCGTCTTCATTCCTGTCTCCCAGTCTTTCTTTGTTTCCATGTTTTTGTTTCAGCGAGGAAGTTTGGTTGCTGCTGAAAAGACGGGAGCTTTGCTCTTCTTTTGTGCTCTTTTTTTTTTATCCTATTGGTTTTGGGGTTTTTGGTTAAAGATGGTTTCTTTAATCTTTTGTGTTGGATTTGCTCTTCTTTCCAGGTTCTGTGGTGTTTGGTAATAATTCGAAGTTAGGAGTGAGAAGTTTGTTGATTTTTGCCGTAGGAATCAGAGGTTGGGTGCGGATGGTGGTGTTTTGGGATGTGGGGTTGGGTTCTGGTGACGTCTATTTGACGGGATTGGGAGCTAGGGTTTTGGATTTTTGGGTGTTTTTTTCGGTGGAAAATTGGACTGGATTCATAAAGATTTGATTTTTGTGATTTTGGGGGGATTTGGTAAATGGGAAGTTCGGTGGTGTAGAATTTGATGGAGATGTTTTGCTTATGGAATTCCGATGAATTGATGTATGGGGTAGTGTCGCGGAGATGTTTTGTTTTGAATACGTGTATAACCAGCGAATCGGGCTATCGTGTTATGAAATGGCCATTCCAACTGAACGTGTCGCAGGTGTCCTTAATCACTGACAGTTATGTCTTATCAGTTCTAAATCAGGCAGCTGCTACTGGAACACGACAGTGATTTTTATTCTGGTGGAATACGGTCCTGGTTGGTCATTGTATTGTTGTCAACCAACTGGATCATTGGTCTAAAGTCTAAATGATGGTGCAGACGAATTTTCTTTTTCTTTTCAGATATGTTAAATAGAAACACCTGTCAATGAAATAGAAGTAGAATAATGCTGATTCCTAGAAGTGGTGACTTAATACCGGCTCTGTATTATGTGATTCTATAAAATATTGCTGACCTGGTCCAACATGAAGGGAATTCTCGAGTCATTGATATCTGAAGATTTGTTAACATGAAGGTGTTAAACTTTATTGAAAATATAAGCACCTGCTACAATAGCTTTCTTTTACTATGAGATCAAGATTTTCAAGATCTATATCTGTTCACAAAAAAGATCTAATTCAACTTTTTTGTTGAAACGGTCAGTTATTCTTTGGTTGAAGGGGAGGAATCTACCAAAGCAACTGCAGTCCCTTTCACTAAGAAAACCATCCTTTATGATCGACATGGATCCTTTTCAATTATCTGTTGAGGAGATTAAAGCTGAGGAGTTGCGGCTGCTAATTGCATCACTGATCCTTTTCAATTATCTGTTGAGGAGATTAAAGCTAAGGAGTTGGAGCTGCTAATAGCATCACTAAGTATAAGTTGTTGCCTCATTTAATAAAGAGTGATTAACATTGAGCTTAAGGTACTAATTGTGACCTTTTTTCAGCATTTGTTTTTTCAAATTCTACAAGGTTGAAAAATAAACTTTTTTTTTTTTAAGGCAGCACATGGTTCCCATTTTTATTACTAAGTTTAGTTTCATCACCATCCCTTCCAAAAAAGTGATGGCCGTCAGACATTCTTAGGTATCATAGAAGAATGAGTATATTATATATGGAACTTTTCTGCCACAAAAGAATGCCTATTCCTAAAACATGGGATTCACATCTTCTAAGAAGGCAAAGTAAGTTCTAGACTCACGCATTGGTACTTGAGAAAAGGAAATTGACTTATTGTAGTTGATCAGAGGTTGGCATGCAAGTTTTATGCTCTTGTCATTAGCATGTCGCTACTTTTCCATATGAGTGGGTAGTTTGAATGGGCCGTTGAAATGTTAGGGGATGACATGTTGTCTTTCCTAGGAGATTTTGATAGAATGACTGAAAACGTGTTGATGAAATCTTTTGGTTAAGGTTGATAAGTGATTTATCACAATCGTGGAAAGGGGAGGAGTTGCCATAGTTGAATGAAAGTTAGTAGCGGCTTCAGGATGATTCTAGTCTTGCAATTTTTCTAAGGCCTTATTAGCCACTCACCAGCTCGAAGTACTTAGAAAAACATTGTTGTGGTGGTTGACTTGGGTGAGACAATTTGCATGATGATTTGTAGGTCTCAAGGGCCCACCTTGTGAAGGACATGAGAATACTAGTGGTAAGGTTAAATTGGCTCTTTTGTTTCATTGATTTTGAGTGCTTGTCACCTTGTTGTTTCTTGTTACTCCCTCCAACTTAACTTGAATTTTCTCAACTCCGGCACTTGCTTGGCCGTCGCATATCATCTCAATATTTGACTTATCAAGTTGGAGACGAATTGATCAATTTTTTTTACCTTTCTTGGTGCAAAACATTGCAAAGTAGGCATCCTTTATCTGGTTTTTTGTGATTCTATTGGTACCGAAGCAGCAGCAGCATAAAGGTTTGTATTCAGGTTGTTGATTGATACTTATTAGGTAGAAGAATGAACATGTGGGTCACTTTTGGTTGGTGTCTTGTGGTGGTGATAGGTGTGAAGTCCATAAATTGTACTGCAACAGGTTTGGTTGATTTTCCAAAGATCACATCATTTGCATCTATTCAAGATTTTTGTGATTCATTTCTGCTGTGTGGATTTCTAAGCAATTGGAGGATGGGTTTTGCAGGTAGAATCTTAAAAACATAGAGAAAAGGAGCATATGGTGATAAATTGAGGTGTAGAATGATCATTCTAGATCTAGGCCAATGAAAGTGTCATGGACCATCAATTCCTCAAGTGCTTAGGCTACTTGATAAGTTTGTTACAAGTAGCATAGTTGCTGAGAAAGCCTTAGGAAGTCCTAAACTTCGTTGAGCACTAAAGATAGCAGAGCCCTAAGACACTTAATTGGCCATTGTATCATATCAACCTATTATTTGCATTATATTAGATTGTTGATGTGCTTTTGCTCTATAATGAGTGATGTACCATGCAATGTGACTTACTTGGGACATCTGATACCTGCCTAGGGTAATTGATAGAGGAAATGTTAGATTTGCCAGTTGAACCTTCAAGGAAGGGTTGCTTTGAACATAGATTATGGGAGAAGAAACAGGTACAGTTTTCTTGAGGTTTAGCACAATTCGAACCAACGCTACTAGTTTTCATGCCGTTAACTAGACAAGTGTGTAGGTTGAGTTCATATTGATCAAACTTATAGGCCAGCCCCTCATAGTGAAACATGTTTGTTTTGTTGTACAAGAGTAATGCTAACTCATTATTGTATTTTAAATTTTTATTGGAGCTGTACCCATTCATCTGAAGAGATGAATCTAGTTTTCTCATCCACATGAGACAACACTGTAGGGACCAATTCATGCTTAAAGTGGTCTATATCAGGTATAGGTCTACTGAACCCACCCACACAATTCATGCTTAAAGCTCTTAATTTTACATTTTCCTAGTAATTGTAATATAAAAGCCACCAATCATTTACTTAGGCATTGATCTCCTTAATAAACAGATATCAGATAAAATTTTTTACCCAATGAAGTCAAACCGAGATTATAGAGTTTATGGCTGAATGCTGTACCAAGTTGCTTTTGATGTATATGAAGGTTTATATCTTTATACATTACTCCTCCAACCATCTAAGCATGCTTCAACCTTTTTCGTTCATCTTGGATGGTACTATTTTGTGACCCTTGTGATCTTTGAATTTTGCTTGTCATCAAGGATTAAGGTTTTGGCACACCTGCTGTATGGACAAGGTACTGGTGCTTGGCACCCCCGGCTCCAATACTGAGTCAAATCACTCGGAGCCAAGCCATAAGGACAAAGGAAAGGAAATACAGGATATAGGAAATGAAACCAGGTAGGTTTGGGTTTTAGGTTTCTTAGCTTCAAGGCTATGTGCATGAGCCATAGCTTCAGCATCTAACGAGCCAATGGATGAGATACAGTGTTGAAAAGATTGATTTTGTTGATTTAATTAAGAATATTTGAAAGTTAAGATAAGAGCGATCTATGAAGGAATATTTGGGTAGGGTTTCTATGGGTGGGGATTAGTTTCATTGTGTGGCTGACTTGGTGCACTGATGAACTGTAGCCAATGAATGACTCCTGTTCACTCGTAGATCTTAATTTTGACATGCAATTATCTGAATTCTTGGATATGGTTAATTTTAGTCTGCTGCAACATTTTTTCCAAATACTTGGAATGCTGATATGAGACTTACTGTAGGTAACTCAATCTAACCATGAAGCTCATTTTTCGTAGTAGTAGTAGTTATTTGATGGGCTAAGGTTATTTGAGACCTTGCAGTCTCTTAATGCAATTGGTTGTTACATTCAAGATTTTTTGTTGTGCTAAATGTTCGTACTGGCCTTCATTATCAGGTGCTTAATAGGAATTATTGGTGAGCAAGGATCCATAAAATCAAAACCAACCAGTTGATGAGGATCGACACATTTTTTATTTTACTTTGTTGTTTGTTACCTTATTTTTTTCAAATGTAAGCATGGCTAGCACTGCCTTCCAATGATATAGGTATGTTACTGTATTTATATTTGTTCCTTGCAAATCCAAGGGCAGCAACAAGTGCATGTAGCAAGCACTGACTGGAGTATCAATTATAAGAAACTGTCTCCAGAATCATCTTCATATCAAGAAACTGTATTTAGAGATACGAAAATCGGTGTGACCTTAGTATCAAACTATCGCCATAAGTTATATTAGCATATTAGAGGATTTTGTGTTGCACCATTGTTGTGTCTTAACGGCAGCATGTGGATGCTTTTCAATGCACATTTAATCTCATCTATGGATTAACAAGAGCAGAAATTATTTTCAGAGGCATCTTTATATCAATGAGTGTAAAATACACATATGGCTGGAGAAACTATGAGATAAGCTCAATGTAGGAAAGGCAACATTACAAGGGTTTGGCCATAAACCATATATCTACTTAGGTACCACATCATGGCTCAAAGTCTCAAATGAGCAGAAGAAGGGAAGGTTGAGGAAGAGGGAGTGGGAGGGATGGAGGCTGTAGAGTTTCACTAACTAATGAAACATGTTAAAAAGAACAGAAGAACCAGTTTTGGTTGCGCAAATGACATGAGAGGATTATGTTTAATGTTTGTCAAAGTTAAATGGATCTCATGGTCACATGTTTGTAGTGATAGGTGGTGCCACTACTTTAAGTTGTTTCTTTCTGTCAATATCTAGTTTGAACCTGCAATAAACATTTTGAGATTTTGGACTTGGAATAACCTTTAAAGCTCTTTTTTTTCAGAATCGTTGTTATTTTCTGTTTCTACATCTTTAGTCATTTGGGAAGTTTATAAGCTACCATGATTTGAGAGAGAGAACTGCTGCCTATATTCAGAATTTCAATTTCATAGTCTGAATATGTTCCATTCAAATCTTAGATGCATTACTGGTGTATTTGCATTCAAGAGTTTAAGACTTATTTATACTTCATGTTTTGCCAGGCGGTTCCCTGGACCATGCTTCAGTTGGCTCTGGGCCAAAAAGGTTGAGTGCATCATCACGAGGTCGGCCCTGGGGTTCATCATCTTCCAGCTGTAAGGATTTTCTTCAGAAGTTTGTGGATAGTGAGATTTTGACGGCAAACCTCGAAGATTGGTTTTCAGGAATATCTGAAGAATCAGGTTTCAGAAAACCTGCCTTTGATGTTCCTTTTGAGCTAACAGAACTTCAGAAGTTTGATTATGCTCTAGAAGGTGCTTCTTTTCAACAGCTGATACGAATGCCAAATGCTCTCTATGCATCGACATCGGATGCTGTTGAAGCAACTGCACACCTTGCTATTGAAGATTTTCTACATGCAAGTGTTAAGGGCTTGTTGGAGACCTTTTGGGGTCATGATGAACCTGTGCCTTTTTCAGTGGCCTGTATACACAGTGCAAGTTCAAAATTCTATCCTGCTGAGAAGGCCATTGCTAATGGGAAGCTTGGAGGTCTTTGTGCGACAGCCATATTGCTCAAAAATAGCCGGCGTTCTCATGGGAAATGGGATCACATTGTTGAATTAGCTCTGCTCAGGCCTGATATTGGGAGTCTTTCAATGCAGAGTAGCCAGTGGCCTTCCCATGCTGTTCTGGGGGAAGCGCTGTTTTTTGCTCTCCGTGTTCTGTTATCACGAAGCCTAAGCAGATCATCGACTATTCTTCGCAATTCAAATTGTGTTTTTGTGCTTCTTGTAGATTCACAGTATGGTGGCGTGGTAAAGGTTGAGGGTGATGTGAGCAAGTTGGACTTCGATGTTAATAATGTTTATGAATGTGCAGCTGGATGGATAAAGCAACATGCCACAATTACTGTTTCTCCCATTGATAGGATTTGGAACAAGCTTGGGAATGCCAATTGGGGAGATATTGGAACTCTACAGGTTCTTCTCGCAACTTTTCACTGTATCATTCAGTTTTGTGGAATGCCAAAGTATTCGCTTGGAGATTTAGCTACAGAGCATAGTTCCCGTCTACAGAGTCGTAGAACGGAAAGGCATTTGGTAGAAACACATATTAATGGAAATAGTATGCTATTTTTCCAGCAACGCTGTCATTCCTCCGAAATTGTTGAGGTCCAGGAGGAATCTGTAAAATTTGGGTCTGAAGGAACCCTGAAGCTAGAAAAAGAATCGGTTTTGTGGATGGAGGACTCAAACTGGCAGAAGGGTTTCCAGATTAATGACGTGTTAACTGATGGTGAACTTCCAGTTTATATTGCCGCTCCTGTGGAAGAACCAGGAAAGACACTTTTATTATATGTCGGCTCTAGTCCTACTCACTTGGAACCTGCATGGGAGGACATGAATTTGTGGTACCAGGTTCAGAGGCAGTCTAAAGTATTGACTTCAATGAAACAGAGGGGCTTGTCCAGCAAGTACCTTCCCCAAGTGGTTGCATCTGGACGGATAATTCATCCCGGCGAATGTAACAAACCGAGCTCTGGTGGTAACTGTGGTCATCCATGGTGTGGCACCCCGATCCTAGTTATCTCTCCCGTTGGTAAGACAGTTTCCAATTTGATAAGAAATGGTTTATTTGGTCCTGAGGAAGCTCTCAGGTGCTGCCATGATTGTCTGTCTGCCCTTGCAACTGCATCCTCAGCTGGAATCAGGCATGGTGACATCCATCTGGAGAATGTGATTTGTGTGAGCGATGGTGCAAGGCATCCCTTTTTTGTACTGATTGGGTGGGGTCATGCGGTTCTGGAAGAGAGGGACCGTCCATCGATGAATCTTTTCTTCTCTTCTACTTATGCCCTTCAGGAAGGCAAACTATGTGCAGCATCAGATGCAGAGAGTCTAATCTATCTGCTGTACTTTTCATGTGGTGGTGTATTCCCGGAGCTGGATTCAGTTGAAGGGGCACTTCAGTGGCGGGAAGTGTCATGGTCAAAAAGGGTTATACAGCAGAAGCTGGGAGAAGTGTCAGCAGTGCTGAAAGCCTTTGCTGATTATGTGGACAGCCTCTGTGGGACTCCATACCCAATGGACTATGAGATATGGTTGAGAAGGTTGAGAAGAACAATCAATGAAGATCATGGGAAGGAAATTGATGTGGCAAGTTAGATCGACAAAAATGAGCTTCAAGGTGGAAGGTTGTCCCCTTCTAAATGTGTGTCATCATCACTGCCTGCTTTTTTGGATTGTTCAAGGTCTTCCAAGTATCTGTACTTCAGCAGTCAATATATGACTTGTTCAGAAGTTTGAAAGGGTTCCAATTACTTCCAAATATTTAATGACCGAAGATCATCAATTGAAGTAAGGGCTTTCAAGATTCCAGAGGCTCCGTTAATCTCTTCAAGGATCATCACACATATCTGCTGTTATCTGCATTTTCTGGAATTTGTCGAGTTCCAAGTGTCTCGATGAGATTTCCAGTTGACATGACCATTTGGAAGGTTCTGGGGCAGGGTTCTTTTGAGCTAATTGCTGATCGCATGAACTGCTTTATGGAGGCCAGTGGCTACTGTGTTCTTAGATTTTGGATGATTCATTCCTTTTTAGCTCAGGCATTCTCATATTATCTTGGCGAACCATTTTGGATTTGTTTGGATTAGCTCCAAAGAACAGGCCCCCTTCCATCTTGAGTTGACTTCCTGAACTTTGGATGGTCTGTGGTTTGGACAAGTTTCTTGTGATTAAATTTGTTTTCACTATTTATTTGTCTTGGGAAAGAGTAACTGGAGTGATTTGTGGATGAGTTTCTTTTTTTTTTGTGTGTTTTTTGTTGTTTTTGAGGGGTATTCGATCATTCAACTCGTGTGCCGATCAGAAGCACAGCCCCCATTTCTGTAAATTGTTCTCTTGTTTGAAGTTTCCAAGCTGTGGCTGGCTTGGTTTGGATCAGCAGGAGCAATCATTTAGAGCATGTTTGGCAGCTCTATGAATGATGTGCTTATAAATTTCGTTTTATTTTTGTTATTTAACAGCTATATGAATGATGAGCTCATAAAATTTCCTTTTTATTGCTGTTACCCCTGACAAGTTGTTCTAAAAGATACTTTTCCAAGAAAAAAAAAAAATGGGGATTGTTTAAAATCAGTCAATTGCTGTTTGATGTTTATGCCCAGCTTTCCTACTGCCTTGAGCAAACCCACCTCAGTATTGCCCAGCATTGTTGTCCATGCAACACTCCTTCATGCTGCAGACTTGCCCTTGATTTCTCGAAGGCATGCATTTTATGATAGCTAGTTATGATGCATATAAGTGGTTGCGAAGAGAATCTAATGCAGAATAATTTTAACCTAGTGCTGAGTTAACACTAAAATTTTAATGGATTGACCAACTATAATAAATAGTCAACAATGGTGCATTAAGCAAGATTGTGTGAACAATTTATACATAAATAATATCAGTCATAAAACTCACTATTGCAGCATGTATCTTAGAAAAAATACTAGAATTCACTCTTCAAAGTAGAGTTCCGACGCACTCTTGCCGTTCCTAGTATTTGTCAATCATTTGTATTGTTTTTCCTCAGTTGTCTTTGTACATCTTAATTATTTTTCTACTGTTCTGTTTTATGCATTGGATCTGTTCCAGTATATGCAGGCTCACTGTTATATCAATGATAATGATTATTATTTTGATTGGAATGATCATCTTTATATGAGTTATGATTGTTGGCGTGCGGATGATAATCTTTGAAAGCTTGTGGAAAAATTCTCCCAACACATCTCTAATACTTCGCACCAACATCTATGTTGTATGCTAAATGGCGAAGCATGTTCTCCATTCAAGGTTTGACAAAGTGAATAGTTAAGATTTCGTCTTCTTTATAAAGACACATTGATCTATTGGTTGAATTGAATGAAGCTATGGAGAGTGAGATGGTATTGGGTCCCAAACGTAATATTACATATAAAAGCTTAAGTGGCATGTTTTCAGAAAAGTTTTTTCAACAATTTTTAATATCAAAGGAAAGAAAAAACAGAGAAAAAAAAACCAATGGAGGACCAACACCAAAAACTATATCTATACTATACACAAAGGCAGCATATTAGAACTTGAAAATATTTTATTCTGATTTTTTATTATTTTTTCCAAAAATATGGTTTCTATCTCTCTTATAATATAACTAAATATTTAAATAAATTCTATTTTTTAAAAAAGTCAAACGAATCAAAATTCTGGCTTTTTAAAAATGAGAGAAAAATGTTTGGATTCTAATTACTCTTTTTAAGAGTGACAACGCAAAAAAAAAAGAAAACCTGGAGATTCCATTATTTTCTTTAAAAATATATAATAATTAAAAATATTATATTTATTTTTTAAGTGCATGCATTTGGGGGGATTCTTGCAGGAACCAAAACTAGAACCGAAGCAGAGATAGACGTAGAGGCCCAAACGGCCGTTTTGTGTACTTGCGCGTACCCGAGAGTTTACCCGGGTGACTCGAAATCGGGCTCTGTATGCCATTGACCGGGTTAAGTGGTTTAATTGGAGCCTTAATGCTCATTGTACCCCCAGCGGTCCAGCTAAAACCCGGTTTGGGTGCATAAGCTATCTTTCTTTTTCCTACTCTTCTTCCCATCCTGAGGCTTAAAGCAGTCCTTCCTTGGCGTTCGTAACCAAAACCCTCTCCCCCTCCTTCCCTCTCTATCTCAATTCGATTTGATTCGAAGAAAGGAAAAAAAAAAGGGACATGAGCAGCATCGGCACGGGTTACGATCTCTCAGTGACCACTTTCTCCCCCGACGGAAGAGTCTTCCAGATCGAATATGCCGCCAAAGCCGTCGACAACAGCGGGTTCGATCTCTTTTCTATCTTTTAATTTCTTTGAAAGTATTCGCTGTTTTTTTTGATAGATACTCTTGATTCTACCTGCATTTTTTCTTTTTGTGGGTTGTTTTGGTGGTTTCTGACGCTCAAGTTGGTCGTTTTTTGGGTCTGCTAGGACTGTAATTGGGATCAAATGTAAGGATGGGATTGTTATGGTATGATTCCATGGACTTGATTTTTTTTTTCTCTGTGATCTAGTAACTTCTGAGTGCAAGATCTTTAGGGTTTTTGTTGTGTTAGTTAAAGATTTTGATTTGGGTGGGTGTTAGGGCGTGGAGAAGCTGATTTCGTCGAAGATGATGTTAGCGGGGTCGAATCGGAGGATCCACTCCGTTCATAGGCATTCCGGCATGGTAACTTCTCATGAATCTTAAACGTTCTTTTTGTTTTGATTTGGAATTTGCTTCTCGATTTCTTGCTGCTCTTTAGATTGATATTCTCCCTTTCAATCGGTGATTTAATCTTGTAAATTTAAATCTGTTGTGGCTTCTATGATCAATGGACTTACCTGTTTACTTGATAACGAGCAACTGTGTTAAACTGGCGATAAGTTTGCTCAGCAGGACTGGAAGGGTTCTGGTGTTTATAGACCATAGGGCTTGTAAAAGTAAAGATATGTTTTGTGGTACTAAATGAATTGGGTAGGTGCGAGGATCTTACTAACTGTATGATACAAACGAAGCCAAGCATTTCCATGTTGCAGGAAAATATACATGGATACGTAGCCATCCCATGACAATCCAAAATTCTGAATTACCTGAATTAGCACCCATTCTCAGGGTTGAACTAAGAATTTGCCCCCCCATGGGGAAATACATAGTTGCTATCCCATAACAACCCAAAACTGTGATTTGAAATGCACTCATAGCCTTCTAAAGTCTCATGGATTTTTTTTTAATCTCCTAGGAAACTTATTAATAGAACAATGGCAATATGAGGCAAGAGGATATATTAGGTTGTCTTGATGTGGAATGACATGCAATTGCCTCTGTACTTATACATGCGATTTTAGCCATGAAGCATTGCAGCTGTGGCTACTCAAAGACCATGCTGCACCATGTGTGATCCATTCAGCTTGAGATGTGTTTGATACAGAGGCAACAGTTTGTTGTCCTATAACAAGGTGAGCTGATCTGTGCCTTGGCATACTACCTTGCAAAATGTAGACCATAAATAGTTATAGCCTGACTTGTAGTTTTCTCAAATGCTGATCTTACTGTCATGCATTCCATGTAGATGTCCAGTTTTTCCTCATTCACGTAGTCTGCTGACTCTTCCCTTTACTACATAATACTAAGTATAATTGCAGATTTGGGTGATTCTTAGATGGACCAGAATCCCATGCTTGATTTTTTTACTAGTAATGCATTCCCCTATTCAATCAATTGTTGGGACAAGGCTCTATGGTTATGATTATGAAATCCACATACTCAATTCTGAACTCAGTTTATAATCAGATGTTTCAGATGGTCTAAGAACTCTATTATCTGTCAATTGATCCTTATCAACGTGTTTTCATCTGACCATCTAATTGTTTTATTAGCAATTTCATTAATAAAACATCATTATGTGACTTAATCGAACTTGTGAAGTTCATTTTAGCTACCAAACCCATTTCTCCTCTCTATGCTTTGCTATTTTTTGTCCTACAATGGAATGTTTGGATCTGCAGTGAATTATGCACTACATACATCAGCTACTTATTTTTTAATTCTTTCAATTGGAAACAAGTGAAAACATCTGCTAATGAAAACATGCAGCGCTGTTAAATCTCATTAGTGAAGCTCCAAAACTAATGACACGGGGAAGGGACTCAGTCTTTGGTGGCAAATTCTCTCAGCATTAGAACAAGAATAAAAACTCACAACCAGCAAAGGGTATAGAATTTATGGTTGGGTTCAAGTCAGTTCTACATTGGATTGGACCAAAAAACCTTCAGCCCATATTCAAGCCATTTATAATTGTGTGAAAAAATGAACTCATTTATAGTTAGCTTCAGTTCAAGTTCCATCTTGTCTGCAACAAATTCATATTAAAGAAAGAGGCAACTAATTCATCTTGAAGAAATAAAACTTTGTGCAAGCTTTCATTACTGGAAACTTACGAGTTATGAGTCTCTCAAAAACATTGAATAGCTCTTCCATATGGAGCCTTCTCACACGTTTCATGTCACTTTGTTCTGAATCTGCGCTAGACATACCCCTTGAAATCCTAGTCATCTATAATCTCATCATGTGAATTGGTAGGCTCCTTTTGTTAGTAGAGAATTTTATATCTCATTGTTGCCGATGACTATTTATCTTTTTTTTAAAAAAAAAATTCTAGGGGAATTGCCTTTATCTTTCTCATTCGCATCTTCTTAGTATGAAACTAGTTTGCATGTATTGGTTAAGTTATACAATCAACTACTATTGGAGCCAGGTTTTCAAGATGTTTTCTACTACAATCATGACATACTCTATTACAGTTTATTGAAAATTAAATTCATAGATTTTCTTTTTTCTTATGGTTGAGGTTACTCAATTTTTCAAATTTATCGATCCATCAAAAGTGACCTGCTAATATCTGCTGATATGTTAAAATGTCTCCTTGTGCAGAAAATCCTTGTAACAATATGCTGTGCATGCGAATAATATTAGAAATATTCGGAGATTTGATGAAGTAACTCATGCCCTTTACAAACAGTAGAAATTAATGCTTTATGAATACAATAAGATCATAAATGATAATTAGTAATGATGCCTGAATCTTCTTCCACGACAGAATATGATTCCAATTTTCTTGTGCATGCAATCACATATTCATAAATTATACTTGTTTTAGTGCTATCAATATTGCAAGCACGTTTTATAAATCCTGTGAAAAGAGCTCTTGAAGGGTTTGCTAAGAGAGCAGGCCTAATACCTACTCTTTCTGCGAATTATTATGATTAAGATGCTTGATATTGTCCTGTAGCTATGAGCATCTACACATTTCTATGGATGCTTGAACTGGGAGACAAGATTCCTAGCATAGTTAAGGTGTTGATTCTTTTTGCTAGTCTGCATATGTGGTTTCCATCTTAAGGTTATTTTTGAAAAATATGACCATAACCTGCAATCCTTGCCCCATGCTTTTTAGATAGCATTCTGCCAAAGAAAGAACATGCAGTTCTCTAAAGGGTGAAAGATATGTTGATAATGCTATCCCTTACTGCATTTAAAGTCTCCTTTGTTGTACTAATTAAAAATCTATTGTCAAAAGTGCTGTGGATGTCTTTTATTTACTGTTCCCATCCTGCTACCCATAATTAATTTTATTTTTGACTTTCTCCATTGTTAATTGCAGGCTGTGGCAGGCTTGGCAGCAGATGGTAGGCAAATCATTACACGAGCTAAGTCTGAAGCAACCAGTTATGAAAGGTTTACAATTTAAACACCATGTAACTCTGTGCCATGAAGAGTTTCTTTAGGAAAAATAAAATAATAATTAAGAAAATGCAAAGGATGGTTACCTGAAGCAAATGGTTTTGGTTTTCATTGTTTGAATTGGAAAATTAACATAATATTCTAATGGTGATATTGTGTAGAGTCTATGGCGAGCCCATACCTGTGAAAGAACTTGCAGAACGTGTTGCTGGTTATGTTCATCTTTGCACACTTTATTGGTGGCTGAGGTTGGACATTTGACTTGTGTTTTCACTTGTAACCTTGTTCGGTGGATATAAGTTATAAGATGGATGCGCACATTTCCTTCTATTTGTCCAAAGTCCAAACCTTAAATTGCAGGCCTTTTGGTTGTGGAGTTCTTCTTGGAGGTTATGACAGAGATGGACCGCAGCTGTACATGATTGAACCCTCAGGAGTCTCATATGTAAGTGCTCATTGTGGTGTATGAAAAAAATATGCAAGAAAATTGGTGCCACTTCTATATTTCTTTTGTAAGTCATAACTACATGTAATTTGTCCTTGGTCATTAATAATAGTGATAATCTAGAAGTGCATATGCCTATGGAAGTCCATAAGTGAGGATAGGGTGGTTGTGCACATGTATGTGCGCACATGCCTGCGAATGTGCAAATCTGTGAAAGCAGTAGATCTAGCTTTGTTTAAGTTTCACTTTAGAGTTTGAGTTATTTGCAATTTATAATCCTTGATAAGTAAAATTTGTGCAGAGGTACTTTGGTGCTGCAATCGGAAAGGGAAGACAGGCTGCCAAAACGTGAGTTAATGCTCACCTATTTATAAGCTTCTTTATTGCAACTATCTTATAAAGGTGCAAATTTTTTCATTCCTCGATCAACTTTGAAGGAAAGTAAAATGCAGACTCATCCTACATTCGCACACACCACTTGTGTGCATGTTTTGTATTTATCATTTCAGTATTCAGATTTTAAGCCCATGATGTTGCATGTTTACCATCTTGTTTTCATATTACTCTCACGTGAATGCATGTTGACTATTCATATTTGTTTAATGCTCATGCTCAATATCTTAAGTATGTAGGTCATGCAAATTCTATTGTGTGGCTCAAAATAACTCTGTTTTTATTCTTCTGTTAAAAATCTATATCATGACATGGACATATTGACTTTATATCCGTTATTGACATAGTTAATTGATGGTGTTACACAGAGACATAGAGAAGTTGAAGTTGTCTGAGTTAACTTGCAGGGAAGGGGTTATTGAAGTTGCCAAGATGTAAGTTCTTCTACAATTATACCATTGTCTTGTTCTGACAGTATATTACCCCATAATATTGTGTTCTCTTGCTGTGTTACTGTGAGGTGCTTGTTCTCGTCTAGGCCCTGTTTGGATGCTTGACCCTCCTAGCTGCATGATAGTCCCCATATTTGTGGGACTTTCCAAATAACAAGGCCAAAAAAAGAAGTGAGAAGAGAGAAGCTGGAGGAATTGGGGAAACCACCAAGTCTACCACTAAATATTCTTTTTGGATATGACTCCATCTGCAAAATGATTTTTAATAGCCTGGAATGTCAGTGTTTTGGGATTGTCACTTTCATTGGCCTTTTCCCGCCTCTTGTCTCCCTTTTCTTTCTTCATTCCTTGACACCCATTCTGAGATGACGGACAAATAGCCTGCTCAGTCATCTGAACAGGCCATTAGTGTATTCACGTAGTTATACCTGCTGTAGCAGGGGCAGCAGCGAATGGTGTTGGAGGTGTGTGGCAGCAATCATGGTGATGTTGGTTGCAGTATCAGCAAGAATGGGTCGGTCGTGGTGGTCGTGGTGGTGTCAGTAGATGCAATGACAGCAATGAGTCGTCTGAAAAGTTTAGTTAATCTAGTGAAGTTGGGAAGTCAGAGCCCAATCATCTGTTCCATTAGTTTTAAGTCTTTCAAAGATCCCAAAGTGCTGTGCTTTTCTCAGAGAATGTGGCATGTGGAAGAAAAGAAAACATTAGCTAATATTTTCCTATTGTTTTTACCTTTCTATTTTCTCTTCACAGCCAAATGGCGGAACATAGTTTCTCCTGTGTATTCTTTTCTTGTGCAGTTTCTTGACAGCTGAGCACTCTTCTAATGTTTCATGGTGTTATATGGAAGGTAAAGCAGAGGGTTTATTGGGGAAATAGGTTTTGTTGAGTATGGTTGCTATAATAATAGGAATCTTATGGAAAAATCTACTGAGGGAATTTCGAAATTGGGAGCTTGGATTCAAAATATTCAGCAGGGATCAAACAACATAGAAGACTTATTAACAGGCATTAAGAGATACGACTATGGGATCCAAAGAACTTGGCTTTTTAAAATTGCATAACTTGTGTGTGGGAATTGATCTTTGTGATCCATATTTATTTGTGAGAGACAATTGTTGTTTCTTTTGGAACCATTGGGAGATGAAAAATTCAAACTATAGGATACAGGGAAATAATATGCTACCCTGCCTAATATATTGTAAACTTAATAATTTTGCATGGCTCACTAAAACAATGCTCCATTAAAGATATAGCTGGTTTATTTGCAAGTGTGGTTCATGTTGTTGCAGGTAGTTTCAGTTTAGGCTGAATTCATCTCTTCCTGCAAATTAGAAAATGTCATCATTGGTTATTAAATATATCTGATCTATCCAATGATGATACCTGGTATGAGTATAGGGGTCCGCAAAGTCTGGAAATATTATGCTGATTAGCTTCCGAGTGTTCATAGTTTCAGACTCTTCCACTCTGATGGATAATATTTCTCGCAATCTTTAAAATTACCCCCCCCCCTCCACAAAAAAAGAAAAAAGAAAAAAGAAAATCCTACTGATTTCTGGGGTTCAAGCAACAAGAAACTTATTCTTTTAAATTTTATGGTTTATTGATGTAATAAGGATGGCAGATTGGAGGTTTGAGTTGGAAACAGTATGTTGTCATCACCTGATCAAGAGAAATTAACCGAACATTGCAAATATAGGATGTAGAAATACATGATACCACAGAAGATAGCCGATCTATTATGCTAAGGGATAAAATGAGTTACTCCATTACAAATAATTCATTCCTTAGTTTTACATCTTTGTTTACTTTGGATTCAGTCCTTGTTTGTTGTCCTAGCCTAATCATCAGTTACCTTTCATCTCTCTGCTACATGTTTTGTTGTGTCCGGTCCTATGGTACTGAGATTTAAATGTGATGTTGTAAGGTGATGTTTCAATGCCACATTTGAAAAAGATGAATGCTTCTGAAGATTTAGACTAATCTCGACCTTTTAACTATATATTAAATTCAGTTACTTAAAACGAGAAAATGATATTCCTATTCCTTTACTTTGGAATAAGTAAAAAATTGGCAGGGAGAATATATAAACAGCTGTTTCCACCTGATTCTTCAGAAAAGAAGGCTTAGTCTTTTTCTACATATGGTCATCAACTTCTGCAACTTTGATTTGCACTCTTTCACTGTATGGTTTACATTTCTTTGTTGATATGCAGAATATATGCAGTACATGACGAGGCAAAAGACAAAGCCTTTGAGTTGGAAATGAGCTGGGTCTGTGATGAGTCTAATCGCCAACACCAGAAGGTAACTATAACAATGTTGACCATTGAATGGATCAGATGCATGAGCAATGTTTTAATAAAAAAAGATAAACTTTTTGATGAAATTCGGTTTACTTACAGGTTGCAATGCCCATATTCTACATTATCATTGGTTTTAATATGATTTAGATAGAAGTTGTCTTACCCCCAAACGTTGAGGTCCATAATTGATAGTGCAATGATTTCATCATTCACCACAAAAAATGCTCATTTTAGTGATTGCCACTTCTTTCTTTCTTTTTCTGATAATATGCTTCATAAGAATGCAATAGGTACCTTTCTGGTGCTGGTGGCTGGATTGCCTTATCCATCACCAGCAAAACATGCCTAAAAAGGTTTGTTTTACAGATTTTTTCTTGAAATTAATTCCTACCAACGGTGAGCCCTCTTCCAATGCTAACCAGGTCTAATCCTTCTCATGACTCACAATTGGCTTTTTGTTGTTCTTACTCTCCACTTTTCCAGCTCTTCGCAAATCTAAACCCTAAAGGCCCTTGTGCAGTATGCATTGCAGAAAATCAAATGATTTTATTCAATTCTCTTTATTGTCATATATTTGTATATTTCTAAGTGTTTGTTCCTAGGTTACCATTAGACTCAGCATTATCCTAAAAAAAATTCTGAAATATGCTCCTCAGAAGGAAGTGCTCTGGAATTGATTATGTTGTTTGTCAAATTATATTTTCTATTTTACAGCCAGGTGATATTAAGAAGAATATCAATTTTTTTTTGTCGATACCTGTTTTGAAATATGAAGAAACATTTCTCCTTGTTAGTTATTAATAACAAATTTTTTCCCTAGTACCCCATCACTTATTTCCAAGCATTCTCCAAAATAAATGATACAACTGAAGACTCACATCTTTACTATTGTGCATGCTGATTTGTTACCTTGATCTTTATTATTCTTTTCTATCTAGTTTAGTCCCTCAATTCTCTTCTTGTACTTATCACCAACCTGATTTACGTAGCCAGCTTGAACTCAAACTTTTAAATGTCATATTGTTTTCATAAGCACATGTTCATTTTGATGTATGTATGCTTGCGTTGATGTGCATACCTGCTCATGGTCTGAGGGGTGCAATCCAGTTTAAGTTCCAATATTTTCCTGATGTCATCATTGTTTGGCACTTCTATCATATGTTGCTGTTACACAAAATTGTTGCCTGTGATCTCTAAGGTTTACCATGCCTACATACAAAATTTTATATGTTTTGGATCTTTCTTACATATGCGCCAAATCATCCCAAATAAATAATTTTGATGGCAAAACATACCATCTTGATTTTTAGATGACTTGATGCATATGGAAGAAGTAACCAAAACGTATAATTTTTGGTTATAGACATTTTAGCTTGTGGATCACATCTAGGAACACAGATTTTCATATTGCAACTCCTGTTAGATTTATCTTTTACTTCCTGTGTATTATAATTGCACCCACATCGGAGGCACGATGGTATTTAGAGTTTGCTTGATTATTGAGAAAATAAGAGAGGAAATTTTGTTAGAGAGGATTTTTTTTTCCCTGCTGTCTGGTAATAAATTGAGAATATGAGAGGAAATCAGGGGCTAATGTTTTCTGAATGAGGCCTTAATTTTTTTCTTGTTTAATTAGTGAATTTGAGAGAAAATAACCAAAGGCTATTGCTGCAAGATTGCCAAACCGTTTCCCATCAACTTTCTGTACAAGTTCCCTTGCAATATTCTCAATTTCAGCAAACAAGAGAAAATTCTGTTTTCCTCTTTTTCCTTTTTGTTTTTTTTTTATTTGTTGATTTGCTTTTCTTATTTCATCTCCTTAGCATCCAAACAGAGCCTTACTGTCCAGTGGCTCTGGTCTTTGATTTAACTGATTATAAAATGCTTGGCGTCCAATGTGTATGGGACTTCACACCTTTTCAATGTGTTGCTTTTTAAGAGCCTGGTTGTACGACCTAGATGAGTAGGGTTGTGTCAGGCTCTATTACTGTAGAACATTATCATGTCACGGTGGTCATACGTGGAATCACATTTCGGAGTCTAGCTATCATTGCTTATAGCTGATAGGTTTTCCAAAAAATTTATGCGTGTCTTGGTGGGTCTAGAAATAAACAAGGATTGTGGATGTTTGTGATTTTTGAAGCTACCTAAAATGATTTCTTTAATTATCAACAGGTTCCAGATGATCTCCTGGAGGAAGCCAAGGCTGCTGCAAAAGCTGCATTAGAGGAAATGGATGCAGATTAAGTGCGCTTGCCGGATGCTTCATGTTATATTCGTTTTCTATTTCCTACACCCCATCAGTGGATTCAATTTTCAGGTTTTATCTGTTGTCAATGAAACTCGCCCTCCGCATGGGGAATTGCCCAGGAAAATCAGGTTGCGTGTAATCTTCTTTATATGTTGCCATGAGCATTATTTTGTGGTGACAGAAGGTTATAAACTTAAATGACCTTTTCATAGGTTGCTTTCTGCATCAAACTGTTGGGTCCTAGCACAAATGCAAACGAAATCTTTACGTATTTTAGTTGCTTGGACGTTGGTATGTCCAAGGCTTCACTATTTTAATTATTCTAAAGAATTCTGGTGGGGTCGCCATGCATTTTGAAGCGTTTTGGGCCATCTAGCAGTATAGCTCTTTGCTTATAATCTGCCCTCAGCTGCCTTCCGCTTTTTTCTGAAGATAAGGCTCATTTGAAATGTCCTATGGATATAAAAGTTTTAGCTCCAGACAATGCCAAAGAACATTGGGTGAAGGTTTTTGCACTCAAGAAGATGTTAATATGATACATGGTCCCTTTCATCTTACATCAGTCCGGCTGTGGATCTGTAGCATCCAGAGATCAAACAAGATGCTGAACGAAATTTCAGGAATCTCCCTCTATTAGAGGTTAAACATTTTGATAGGGATACCCTGGTAGAGTAGGCCTGTCAAATGTTGATCATTTGCCTTAAATTTTAATCACAGATCTTTACAATTTAAACACTGATCTTTACTTGCATTTCCATCGAGTGAAGTTCATAGTTTTCATGCATAAAACTAAGCCTACTTAAGAGATATAGATAGCATAATGCTCTAGACAAAGCACTTTTCTGTTGTCTATTGTTGTACTTCAAGGAAAGCAGGTGTAACTACTGGGGCTATAAAGTGGCCGTCTAAAGCCACAACTAAAGTATTTTATTCATCCAACAGCATGAAATACTGCATTTAGCAAACAGCAGTGGCATGTGAAAACAAAGATTGGGTACATCAGTTCAGGAATCCAGATTTGAATCAGCATTAGCATGACTTCAAATGAAAAGAACACCTAAATCTATCACTAAAAATGTTCTACTTGTCATTTACAGTTGCACCAAAGGGCATGTATATGTAACAATAAAGTGAAAATATATAATGAAAAATGATGCATCTAACACATCCTACTCACTCTGATTTAGTTCTGGTTTCTTTCCGACAACGCCTCCTGTGCTTCTGGGGCCGATCAAACAAATTGCATGTCCATACCCCCAATAGAGTTCCCTCCATGGGTGCAAGCCAATACACACACACATGCTCGTGTGTCCGATGCTTTCCTCGAGCATATGCCCAAGCAAAGGCCTGTAGAACAGTGAATCTCTTAGAACATCCCCCCAAAATATAAGAATACTTAACTGCAGATCTGTTCAAAATGCAGGCCTCACTTGATTTTGCACTGCAATTAAAGCATTGATTTTATCTCCATCTTATCAGACAATAAAATTTCAAAAAGATAAGTGCAGATTTGATCAGAAATTGTTTTTATTTGATGGATTTTTAAAGCATCCAGATCCATCTAGCATGCATATCCTGAAGCTTTTGTTACCATAGCGGAAGTGGCATCAAGTGCCACCAAATGTTTCATCAGCAGAAATTCTCTACTGTATGCTGGAACAAATTGCATATTAAAGTAAATCACAAGTTATAGGCATACTGGGAGAAAAGCTAAAAAAAAGTAGCATATTAAAGTTTCTCAATCATACAAAATAAAGTCTAACCAAATTTTTTGGCTTTGAAATCGGCACATTATAATATAGTGGAGTTCGACATGCCTAAATGACTAAACAGAAAATTTTATAAAATGGTAATAAAGCTAAAGGCAATGATCTTGTACCGTTTAGAATATCATTTAGAGAACAAAGAGAGCCCAAGCAAACGAGTAAAAATTGTTGTATGGTAAGATTAGAAAAGATAGGAAGGGCACACACAACGAAGATTTGTGTAGAAGAGTCAAGAAAAGGAAGGGAAAGACCTAAGCTAACAAAGCTGGAAAACATGAAAGAGGATTTGGAAAATCTTGCAATAAACTAGAGATGGCCATCTAAATTGGCAAGCAAGGACTTATGAAGCAGCCCAAAATTGTTAAAACAGGACTTGATTTGATTATGGTTATACAAACTTCAACATGAAAACCAAAAATAATTGATATATTTGCGACTGTCTACAATTCATTTTATGATATCTTCATACAAACGATCAGATTTAAAATACAGCTCTACCTTCTTCTGCCATGGGTTATATTCAAGTCTTATAGATTTTTTCAATGTTGTCCTTCAGCAACACTAGTCTGCACCAACAATTTCACCTATCGACCACTCAAAAGAAATACAGAAACATCATGATTTTCTATATGTTGGTACTTTTCACCTAATGACAGCCCAAAAGATTATTATAGATTTCTTCATCTTTGTTTCCTTCCAAGCTTCACATGTACTTGTAAGGAACAAGCAGAATAAAGCCGAATGATATACCAAAAAAAGGCTGCATTTTGAAGAAATATTAAGCACTTACAGTGGCAGGGTTCATGATTCCACCAGTTATATCAGAAGCCAGGATATGAAATATCACTTTGAAAATGCTTGATATCCATCTTTTCATAGAAGAACTTTTAGGAACTTTCTTCAGGCCTAGTGAAACTATCACAATGAAGAATGTAAGCAGTCCTTCTATTAATGCTCCACGATGAACATCAACATTCAAATGAGGTCCATGAGCTGCTGCAGCAGAGGTTGTATTGATTAACCAAACCCCAATAATTGATCCGATCACCTGAACATGTTGAGTTTAGGTTCAGAATGAACTTGTCAAGAAAGAAAAGGTCAAGAGTTCTAACAATGTTGGATCAGAAAACTGGGATATCGCAGTTGCCACAATGGGTCTTGTTAGTGGCAAAGAATCAAAGAATAATATGTAACACCAAAAGCACCAAAAGTTTGAGATATCTTTGTAATATATTGCTTCATGTATGCATTTTCATTTACATGTGTAGAATTCATGCACTGCTAGTTAAAAAGAACACATCCAATTCA
Source organism: Phoenix dactylifera (assembly GCF_009389715.1). NCBI lineage: Eukaryota > Viridiplantae > Streptophyta > Magnoliopsida > Arecales > Arecaceae > Phoenix > Phoenix dactylifera. The sequence goes on from NC_052403.1 coordinate 3,360,165, forward strand.
TCTATACATATACAACAAGCCATTAGCAGATTCTGCAACAAATTATCTGAAGGTTTCCATGGCCTTGGAGCTTCAATTTTACTTCACCTGCCCCAGGCATATTGCTAGAACTTGGAGATGAGACATTGTAACAATAGCTAGCCAACTCATGTCTATCACTGCACATGAGAGTGTACCTTTGTACAAGTAGTAGTACCTGCAACATCAAATGCTAGACTATCACCCAAAGCAGCTGCCTGGCCACCAGTAATGGCCAAATCATTAGTTAGACCTGGTTTTCTTAAAAAGAATTTTGTTTGCCTTCTTTTGAAGATCATAGCTCTCCTTCCACAGCGGGTCACTGCCAGAAATTTGGATGCAGAAAGCCCTCTTGTTTTACTTGTGAATGGTTTGAAACAGCATTATTCTCGTATATTCTTCATTTTCTGGTGAGAATGAGACTAGACTGGCCTTCAAAACATTCTACCACCCTTCTACATTTGTCTTATCACAACCCTTTCTTATTGGTGAGTAGAACCACCTAAATGGCGCTTACCTACCCAAACCTCCTCCTCTCTCCCCAACTTTTTTTTTCAAAAAAAGGAAAAAAGAAAAGAAACTCAATAATAATAGTTTTGTCATTTATTAGCAATTCATTTGAATCGCTACCAGTTTTTTGGTTTCGGAGTTACAACTCTAGATGGTCAGCATTGCAGTTCTTAAATGCTCATTACTTTGTTCCCTCACCCACTCTGACCTGTCGATTCATTTTTGTTCTCTTGGCCATTATTTGAACCCACTGGGTTATTGCCACTATTTTGCTCGACTTCTACACAACTAGGGATCAGGATTATCCTCCTAGATCAATATCATTACCAACTTTGGGATCATGGTTGTCACCCTGGTTATCTTATCGAGCTGTTTGGACCTCAAAGCCTCAAATCTTCCTTCAATATTTCTGTTCCCATGCTTCACTCATGGCTTTCCACTGTAGTGATACCATTTGTGAGGCCTCATAGCTTCCCATATCTCTAGAACAAACAACTGATGGTTCAATTAGTTGCCATTTGAGAGCAAGTCACCTGGCATGGTGTGTGAAGCCACCCTGATGAGTCAGATCCAAATGTTGATACGCCAGTGGCATCTCCTCTTATGATCACAGTCGCATATAAGTGGCCAGTGGGTCTATGTTATAAGATGATTTGGTGGAACATTCTAAAATCCTTGGGAGAGTTTTATAGACATATATCCAACTCTTAGTTACAATCAATCAGTGCCTATCGACTAATGCAAGACATCAAATCTGCTCAAAGAGAAAGCAATCAGTGGAAGGGTTCTAATCTGATATTGTCATTATCACAAGGTTGTTTATATGCTTCTTAGTTTCTATTATAAAATTTATAACACGTATCTTACAATTCTTGATTTCATCATTTCATTCCTTTTAATCTTTTAGTTGAGTCTAAGTTTGGTCAAAGGCTGGGAGGTCATACATTTAGGTGACTTTACAGTAAATTTTTTTTTATTTTACTTTTGGCTTCTTCCTTCACTCTTAAATTTTTGGTGCAACTGACATAGTTTTGTGGCAGCAAATGCAAGGTAATTTTTCTAGATTTGTCCTCTTAAGTGTTGTGATTGATCCTTATCTAATTTGTTAGAAATACTAGTAACGATCAGCTAAAACCACATAGCCTGCCTTTTTCATCTAGTAAAACATGTGTTGGCCCCTTTGACCTGGTTCACTTTAATATCTGAGCGCATAGTTCATTACCTTGAATAAGTAGTTATTTATGATTTCTTGTGCTTTACTTGGGCCTGTTTGTGCATCATCCATTCAAATGTTGGCACAGCAATGAGATACTGATGGTTCAAACCAACGATTAAGTAATACATGTCATAACTGTGTTGGTCCCAAGCTGGCAATATGTGTTGAGCCAAGCCATGCCTTGCTGAGCCATGATGGACACATGCCCAGGCTACCAGTAAACAAAATGAGCATGTGCTGACCCGTATTGATCTATGTAAGTGTGTTTTGGATCAATGGAAACCTATAAGGCCAATGGGGAGCAGCACACAAGATACATGGGCCCCTCCTCTTTTATTCCACGCATACCTTTCTAGAACTTTACATACCACAATCCATGGTTCAAACCTGGATTGGCAACCAATTCTGATAGGTCAAGTGAGTAGCTTTTGTTTTCTATTCATGACACATCTTCTGATTGCACTATTCCCTATCAAGCATCTTGTTTCACCATCTTCTCAGACTATAATGTGCCTTCTGAATATGAGAATCTTCCATATTCTTCTTTCCTAATGTTTTCCTAAAATATCTCAATTTTTTTATACTATGGACAATTTTTGCCATTGCTATTCTTCCATTAATGCCCTCATTATTGCATTAACCCAGTCACCTTTGAAGATGGTCTGACCATACAACTAGACTATCATCTAAAGTGCATGAGAAAATGCCTTCCCAATTGTTATAGTTGGCTTCTAACTAAAATCGACTCTTCCCAATTATGGTCATTTCTTACAAAAAACCCATAATTCATTATGCCTAAGTCATGAAGCAAGATTGGAAGGCTATCATAGCTTGGAAGCTTTAGGCTTTTTAAAAACCAAACACGTGAATCTTGTTTCCTTTCCTAAATTCAAGGTTCATATTGGTTGCAAATGGGCCTAGAATATTAAGAGCAAGAGGACTTCACCTAGTTTTATTGTGATTAAGCTTAGGTTGCAGATTTTTTACTTTGTCTTGATCATATGATTATTTTTGATGATGACACTTCCTTTTGTTCTAGCATAAGTTTGAGATGAACCTTGGTGTTCATTCCCAATGTTGGATCTCTCTATGTTGCCTTTTCTCTCCCAGGCTGCTTGTTATAGAAGCATAACTGCACCTCTAATAAAAGTAACTCTGCTTACTAGCCAATACTTGCACCACTAAAATACTCATGTTGAACTGCATTTGGATACCAACTGGTATTGCTAACTCAAAGTTGGTCTTACTATTAAAAATCTCTTCATGGCTTTGTCTAACTAGTAGGGTTTCTCAGTTTGCAACCATCTTGCTCATTCTTCCATGATAACTCCAATATGGGGATCTAATAAGGGGAACTAATGTCAGATTTCTTGGATAATATTGGCTTGTCATTCACATACATATGATCAGATAGATCTTAAACAAGAAATTCATAGAAAAAAGGATCAGACTTTAGGAGCTTTTTAGATTTGAAGGGATTGTGGATATTAGATCCAATAAAAGCAAGGGTTTGCCGGGTGCTAATTTTGATTCACGTTGATTCTAAGGATGGTCATCAAACCAAAAACAAAATTAAGATATTTAACTAGGTGAAAATTTAAAACAAATCCAAGGTCAAATAGAGCACTGCAGTGCTAAAATTCTGGGTAGTGCTTGGATGGTTCTAGATTTAATAGAGAAGGGTCCTAAGGGCTATAACATTGGCCGTAAAAACAAAGTTCTTGTTCATGGAGTGATTAAATCAAGTAAATCTGAAATGAGTTCCCTAAAGGTTAACACAAAAATGAAATTTCTGTTTGATGTGTCCGAGCCTTATGTCCTCATCTAACTTTGGTCATAGAATCAAACGAAGCCTTAACAAATAACTGACTTTCTTTAGTAGTCATCCTTAACCCTCCCCAATCAATTAATAATCAAATAGATTGTTCAGACATATAAGATATAATTCCAATCACTTTTGCTACTATGACCTGCCAAGCCATCTGTTTACTCCTTCCAAAATTCTTCTAGATTTTTTTTAGTAACAATAACAAATGGAAAAAAGTGCACTCCCTTGTTTCTACAGTGATTTCTCAGAAAACAAGGTCATCTTTATATGATGATCTAATGTAATTTTGATTTTAAAGTGCATCTGTTTTCAATACGCATTGGAATATGGATGTGGCTATTCTCGAGTAGTTGTTCAACCTATGCATCACACACTACCTAATGCAAAATTAGTTCAAGTCCATAGGAGAGTATATCTAACAAATCAAAATCAAAGAACACCTGGTCGAATATCAATCAGAAGAATCAAGCTAATTCATATATTAAGGTGCAGTCGCTAAATCCAGCTCAATCTAAAACATACAGGAAAACTATGGAGCAGTAAGAATAATATACAACCAAAAAATATCAATATTACTAAAAAAAGACAAACTTTCCACATCAATACAAAAGCGAAAAACAAAATTCGGATTAAAAAAGCAAATGAGCCAGATTCCCACATCATCGAGCAACAAAATCGAAACCTAACACTCATTTCTAACCATAAACACAACAATTTTAGGGATAAAGAAAGCTCACCTGGGCAGGGATCCTCCCACAGACTGTGAAAAGAAACCCTGAAAAATTCCCAGAAATGCCATAACAGAGCACAATCAGAGGGTTATACGACCCGCCTCTGGTCGCCTTCCCGAGCCACGAGAAGCAGTAGACATAGACCACCGCAAAGGACCCCTTGATCATAAGAGCAATGGGGTGCATTCCCAACCCTAGAATCCCACACGCCAGGTACCTCAGAACAGATCCCGACCAAACCCATAGAAAAGAGACCAAGAAATCCGAGACAACGAGCCTAAACCGAGCCATTACTCTATCGAGCTCCACCTCTTCATCCGTTCCCTCTTTTCTTCCTTTCCGAGGCCTCGTTAAGGTTGGAGAGAGAGGGGTTTGGGGGGAGGGAGTCGAGCATTTCCTCGTGGTGTTAGAGGAGGAAAGACGGGGTCCTCTTAGCGGTACAAATCGGCGATTGAGCTCATCGAGCTCGAAGCTTTGGAATGGGAGCTGGGGAGAGCATTCCTTGCGTTGAGCAGAGAACTCCAGGACTTCGGAGACGAGAGAGACCAGAATAAGAAGCTTGGAGAGCCCACCTTTGAAAGCATAGAAGGAGGAGGGCAGGAGAAGAACGCTTGCCGGTCGCCGCGGCCCAGTCCGCCGCCCTTAGAGGCTGCCCGAACGCCGGAAGTCGCGGCGGCGAAACGGTGGCGACGGCGGGTAGAGGATGGGAGGAGGGAAAAGAGAGAGAGAGAAGTCGCCATTTTTGGAAGTTCCTTGGGGTAATTATTTTAAAGCATTGTGAATTAAAGATTATTATTGTTTTAACTTCGGAAACTAATAATAGATAAGCTGTTATCTCCACTACGGCTGCAGGAAGGTGGGTAGGAGTGCCGTCTGTGTACAAATAAAAAAATAAAAAATAAAAAAATAAAAAAATCGAAAAAATGTCCTTGACTTGACCATAATTGAGTACGGGCTGAGTCAGGTACTTGTGCTCGGTGCTCTACGTCGCCATTTTTCATGCGCTCGGATCTCAATTTTGTAGCAATTTTAAATAACACATTTATAGATTTATAGCCGTTACAACAGCTATCGTAACAATTTTGGCTAACCCCATATGCACCTTTTTCTGGATAAAGTATTACACGGATTGAAAGTATAATATTTTTTATTCAACGAAAACCGGGGGAAAGGAAAGCATCTTTGCCTCTTTTACTGTGAATTATTTTTTTGTTATAATCTTAATATAATAACTGCTATGGTAGTTGATTGGTCTCCATCGAACTCCCTATGAAGCCTTTAATTAATCAACCAAAATCTACCGTATGGTCGACCCCAGAAATGGGTTTCAATCTCTTCTCCCAATTGGTGACAGTTCCATCATGATTATAAACGATTTTTATTACTGCATGATGAACGAGCGAGATGCATGAGCGTAACGCTTGCACATGATCTTTGAGGCACACTATTGATTATCAAAGGCGGTTGATTCGCATTCTTGATTTCCTTAGCAACAGGTTCCGACCATTGCTTATATAAACAACTTTTGAGTGACCTTCTAGGTAAGTGCTCTTGAGCTTTTTTATTTCCTCACACTACCACTCTGCTGCTCTCACAACACTTCAATTGTTCCTTGAGAGTTTGTTTGTCTTAGGTATCAGAAGGACTCTCTAGGTAAGTGCTCTTGAGCTTTTTTATTTCCTCACACTATGATGCTCTCACAACACTTCAATTATTCCTCGGGAGTTTGTTAGTTTTAGATATTGAAAGGTCCATTGTCGGATATTCTTTGGTAAGAGAACTTTTATGTCTTTGATATTTTAGGCCGGATTCAGCATTAGAGCAAAAATTCAAGCACAGTCTCCACCGCTCAACATCACCGCGTAGGGGTAAGAGTGAATCAGATAATAAATCAACTTAGGTTGGCTCAAGCTTCATTACATACTGGTGCAATCCGTGTAGATAAATGACAAATCTCAAACGATGCTCGTGATTCCTTTCTCGAAATTTGGACAATTTAAGCCTTTAAGCTAGCTGCTTCATATCATCAAGGAGATGCATGTCAATGAGATTTAATTAGGAGGAGACTACTCCATAAGTCTTGTAGATCAACAAATGCCCATCAACTTCCATGGATTAGCCAACCATTCTAATGGATACCTAGCTAGTATTTCTAACATTACATTCCTAATTTAAAGGCAACATGTATCATTAGAGAAGATAATGGCATAGTGTGCATGAATCCTTCCTTGGATATTGTTGCGGGGATGGCGCTTTGGCCGGAGCCTCGCGTAACAGCATAGCCCACATTGGCCGAGCAGGAAAAGACCACGTCTCCTCGCGAGGTATTGTCCGCTTTGGGCTGCGCCTGCCACACCAGGGGGTCCGCGTAGGTACTGCCCCTGGGCCGTACGCTAGGGGGTCCGCGTAGGTACTGTCCCGCCCTCACGGTTTTGCCCTTCAAAAGGCGCCTCGCAAGGGAAAGGGCTTCGCCCCCCATTTAAGGTACGAAACCTTTTCGCTCTAGCCGATGTGGGACTATGTTTGGCCCCCTCCCACAATATAGCCCCCCAGCGGAAAGGTTCAGTGCGCCTCCCAGTCTACGCTACGGGGTCCGTGTAGGTACTATCCCGCTCTCACGGTTTTGCCCTTCAAAAGGCGCTTCGCAAGGGAAAGGGCTTCGCCCTCCATTTAAGGCACGGAACCTTTCCGCTCTAGCCGATGTGGGACTATGTTCGCCCCCCCCCCCCACAATAACCATTCTAATGCAGCGGAAAGGTTCAGTGCACCTCCCAGTCTACGCTAGGGGGTCCGTGTAGGTACTGTCCCGCTCTCACGGTTTTGCCTTTCAAAAGGCGCCTCGCAAGGAAAAGGGCTTCGCCCCCCATTTAAGGCACGGAACCTTTCCGCTCTAGCCGATGTGGGACTATGTTCGGCCCCCTCCCACAATAACCATTCTAATGGATACCTAGCTAGTATTTCTAGCATTACATTCCTAATTTAAAGGCAACATGTATCATTAGAGAAGATAATGGCATAGTGTGCATGAATCCGTACGCTAGGGGGTCCGCGTAGGTACTATCCCGCTCTTACGGTTTTGCCCTTTAAAAGGCGCCTCGCAAGGAAAAGATCTTCGCCCCCCCATTTAAGGCACGAAATCTTCGCTCGGCGGGTTGGACCGGGGAACTGGCAAACCTAATGGCGACGAACCGTTTGGCTTTTTCGGTGAACCGTTGCCTCGACCGGTTCCAAGAGAACCGGCAGCAAAGGAAGCCCCTAAACCCTCTCTGTATCTCTTTCTTTCCCGTTCCCTCTGTATTTATCCTCTCTGATCGCTCTCAGCTCTCCCGTCGGCGGTCGGCCGGCCGGCCAGTCTCTCTCTCCTCGGCTGTTAACGAGGTTCGTTCTGTCTCTCTACACATATGCTGTTTGCTTTAATTCCTCCTTGGTTTTGGGTTCGGTACATTTTTATTGTATTTTATTTATAATAGTTTCAAATCACAACCATCATACTTTTATCTGTATCCGCTTTGATGCTCCGGTGCTCCATCTTCCTCCTCTCTCTCTTCCCCAAAACCCTCGCCATAGATCTCGTTTCGTGGCGCTTCTCCTGATAAAACCACCACCACTCTCCTCCCAGATCTCCGAAAGCGTCCGCCAAAAGGTGAGCTTTTCCCTCTTAATCTTCTCTGCCATCGTTTCATCTCTTCTCTGACCGATTAGGGTTTCTTTTCATCCTCTCAGAGCGTTCTTTTGTTTTTTTTTTTTTTGGGCCCCGAAGGGATATGGAGCGCTCTCAAGCTAGGATCCTCCCCTAGAATTTTGGATTCTGCAGTTAGGGTTTATGCATCGAATGGCGTCGAACAGCAACAACGAATCGGGCACCCTTCGCCCCTGGGGAACCCCGGAATGGCGTCGCCGGCGGCCAACTGGCTCTCCCATCTCCAGGCGTCGGGGGTTTCCCCTTTCCAAGGCCTCTTCCAGAGCGCGAGGGTCAATGGATCGGGATGTTGATGGGAGTGCACTGGGCGGCGGCGGCGTAATAGGCGCGGTCGGGGAAGAGGATGGGGTGCGCTTCGTGGAGGTGGAGTATCACACGACGGTGGAGAGGAAAGGAAGACGGAGAAGCTAAGAAATAGGAAAGGAAGAAGGAAAAATATAGGAAAAGATTTTATTTATTTGCAAAAAAGAACTCAGCTTTTCAATCGGTACTTCCGGTCACCCAAACATCCATTTTTAGTCTATCATTTGAAAAACAAACGGTGGAGATCACGTACTTCTTCTATTAGTAAGAAGCCATTCATTTTTAGTCTTATCATTTGAAAACAAAAGGTGGAGATCACGTACTTCTTCCATTGGAAAGAAGCACAGTAGCATTTTCCTTTATTTTTCAGTATTTGAAGCGGTCTTAGTTTAGTTTAGGCCTCTGCATTGTTAGCCATTTGAGTTGGATTTGTTGTTAATTTGAAGAAAAAACTCTCTTCGGTATTCGTGGTTGCCGGCTTGCAACTCTGTGTCTATCACCAGGAGTTTAAATCTTGAAATTATTGGCCACATACACTATCCACATGATACAGATATTTTCTGTTTTTATTAAAATATTCGGATTAACTCTATATCGGAATGGAAACAGAGAAGTCATTTTAATCGATATCAATTTTTTAGAGCTCTAGATTTAGCATACCTTTACACTATTTTTTATCAAATTATCCGTACCTATTTTAGCATGATATCCATTTTTTTGCAGTTATTTTGATTCATTAAAGTCACCAGTCCGAGCCATTGTTCTAGCCGCTCTAGGATGCTGGTCTGTAGCATTCTTGTAGGCTTCTGGTCTTTACTCTGAGGTTCTTCCATGTGTTTCAACTTTCTATGCTGCTTATCTCAACTTCCTCCAAATATGCTCTGGTCACCAATTAATAGTTTGCTAGATCTAGTCGCATTCGAAGCAACTTTCACCAACTTGCACAATTTTGATGTAAACCAGTAGAAGTAAATGGTTGTATGCCATCTAATCTGGGCAGGTGACAGGGCCATTTTTTATTTGTTTTTTCATTAGTCACCCATGAAGATGGAATGTGGATTGAGGACTGTACATGCAGCCCAGAATTAAGGTGCCCAAGATTCCCCAAATGTAACAATTTAACTGGAAGGGAGACTTTAAATATAATTCAATAGAGGGAACTTACAAATTGAACGGACAGAGGAAATTAATGAGGAAGATATGTTTAATGAGGGTGATATAGGACACAAAGCAGTGATTTGCAGGCTTTGGAATTCTGGGCTTTGGAAATTATGCTTTCTTTAAAATAAAAAAGAATTAGTGGAAATGAATTGAATTTTTCATTAGTGCTGGTATCATTTCACTAACTTTAGGTTGGTTTCAGGAAAGCAAGGAAATGAGATTGGAGACCATGCAAGTTGCCAAGGTATATCGCCAACTTCTCAAAGCTGTTGATAAACATATTGGTAAAGATGGAGACAAAAGACATTTCAGGGATTACATAATCGAAGAGTTCAGAAAGGATACTAATTTATCAGATCAAGCTGCTGTTCAGAATAAAGTGAAGCTTGCTCGTGATTATACTTTCCTACTTAACAGCGTGCATCATCATAAGGTTAATTTTCAATGTCTCCACAAATTCAAAGATGCCTTCTTTCTTGATTCATTAGAAGCATAATGCATAACAGTGGAAATTCATATAGACTTCCATATGTCTCAATAGATGAATAGATAAATCTATAGCTTTTCTGTTCATTTATTTCATTGTAATTCATGCCTTAAAGTTATGCTTTATTTTCCATTCTATCTTAAGTTCTTATGTGTTCTACTAATGAAATTAAGGAAGATTACTTTTTTTTTCAAGATTTGCTGGTAATTATCATTTTTCTGTGTGCATTTGTCATAATTGCATGTAAGTGGACTCTTCTACAAAATGAAGTTCTTGGACTGATCAGCAAGACCTATTGAAGAGTTTGAAGTATGGAGCTTCAGAGCATCATCTAAACCTTGGGTTATGTGCTTAATATATTTTTTTTCTTTGTAGAACTTGAGAACATGATCTTGGCGAGCTGGTTCTTTATGTTGTCCATCCAGATACCTAAGCCTATTAAACATGGAAACTTCATTGCTCCACTACAAAAGCCTGAAGCAGCAAAGCCACTGAAGTTGTAAATGCTCTGTAGTCAAAAAGCAAGAGACCGATTCTTATGGCAACACATGACAGCTTGACTAATCTAGTAGCTGATAGTTATTTGCATAAGTGGCTGGTTTTTTTCTGAAATGGTAAGGCCTGAGTAACATCATATTGGCATGAAGGAACATGACCAAATGACTGAATGAATGATAGCAAAATGAAATAAATGCTTGTGTTCAACGAAAAGTAAAAGAAAGAATAATCATCGCCAACAACTATTATTCCATCTCTCTCTTTATCAATTTTGTCAGTCCTTTCTGTGTCCCTTGTGAGTTGTATATGCTTTGATCATTGCAAACATTTCAAGGTTCTTGCTCCTTCTATGCAATTCCCTCCTCCTTATCTCATCTGACCTGCATGGAAGTCAATTCTTTCAAGTTATATTATATTTTTCAGACCTAAATGCAATTTTTTATGTCCAAGTTGATGAGGTTTTTTGTACAATATAGGATGTTTTCAAGATGGTGATTTTGTACCATTTAGGGTCCTTGGCCTAAATTTGTGCTTTGGAAATGAATGAATGATGAATAAAAACAGATAAAGTTTGAAATTCAATGAAAGGAAAGTGAAAAAAATGAATATTAAACTAGGGAGGATAGTGAAAAGCCACAGCTACGAAACACAATGCTAAGGAGTTGGTTAAAGAATCGCACAAGGGGGCCTGATACAGTTTGATTGCTTCTAATCGTGGCATGAAGTCCAGTGTAAGGAAGTGTTGATGGTAGTAGCGGCTACTTCATCTGCATTTCTTGTAAGGGTGTCAAAGATATGACCATGTCACTCTTTCTGAAAATGCTAGATGGTAGATTGTGCAAGAGAGTCCCATCCAGCATGAAGACGTGCTGGAATGTTGCCAAATTTCCTCTCTGTCCAAAGTAGATGAGTCTTCATTAGGCATGGGTGCATCGATATGTATATGTCTGAGAAGATGGTGCTGCCCTGATGAAGAATATGGACACTGAAGAAGGTGTGTGATGCTTTTAGGCTTCAAGGTACCGAGAGGACAGAATATTTGTAGGCCACCCACCCACGCTTCTGTAGGTTGTCAGCTGTAAGCAGTTTTCTCAGATAGCAACCTAAGTGAAGATAACCACCTTGGGAATTTGCCAGATATGGGTAGCCTGGTTGTACCTTCTACTGGAGAATTTGAGAAATTGATTAAGTGTAAATTTCAGGATGGAAGTCCATCTCTGGCGGATGTAATTGTCAGGCTGTTGTCCAGTTATGATGTCTGCTAAGGTTTCACAAAGATCAATAAATGATTGTAGTAAATCCAGTCTAAGTTCAAGACGGAATAAGGAGAGAGAGGATGGCAACTTGAGCAGCTTGTTGACTGTGATATTCGGTTTTGAGCAGCTGGAAAATAGAGAGGAGAAAGTGTGCTGAAGAGTGGTAGGACCTGTATTAAACTTTGCCTTCTTCCTTCTTTGTCTTGGGATCCAAGATTAGATGAACTTAAGCTACATTACTGGGGTGCAAAGGCTTCCATTTATATACATCTTGATAACTAAGAAAATGTGATTGTCTTGTCCAAGTTGTCACGTTCTCCATCCCTGATGTTTGTTAGTGCACACTGGTTGATTGCTAACTATTATTCTTTATGTATGGAAATCATTTTCTTTTTATTTTTACCAACATATTAATTTTCACAAAGTACTCCCATGTGTGCTAATTTATCTAAATTGTTGGCTGTTGTTCAGGAATTGCTCCTCTCTTACAATATAGCAGTGGATCGGTCAGATGAAATGACAAAGATACTAAACAAATCTGCTGGTAGTGTGGGTCTTCGGCTTCCTGAAGTTTATCAAGCTTGACGGTGGGCTATACAATCTATTCAACTATGGAGCTGACATTTTTTTTCAGTATGCTGAAAAAGTTCAGTATAGCTTGTTAAAATTAGACCTGTCATTTGATAGGTTATGTTGCCGAAGAGAACATATTCTGTTCTATTCTACTGTCTTTCCAGTGGTCTATATGTAAACTGGTGGATCACACTTCTATGCATGCGAATAATATGAGGTCCGGTTGGGCATAGAAATTTGTCTATGCAGGGACGCTTTTTTAAGAAAATTAGATTTTGATGTATTGGACAATCTTTAGTCTTCTTTGCATTCATTGTGAAAGCCAAACCCTTAAACTTGAACCCAGGAAAATAAGGTTCCGGAGGCTCATCTTATTCTTGAAACTCCGTCGTCGACGGGGTTTCGGGGCGATGGGACTTCATCCATGATATTTTTTCCATGGACGGTGACGCCTTACTACTGACTGAATCTGAAAGGTCATTTGCAAAACATTGCTCTGAGATCTAGATTTTCTCTTTGCTTTGAGACAGGCATTAATTGAAATGCTTTTGCAAGTGGTTGTGGTCGACTCTAGATTTCTATATTTTGTATTTAGATTTTAATTTGATTGTTGAAATTTGTAAGACGAACATGGTTTAAATGTGATTTTGCTAGGTGCAATTGTCCGTCTTGAATTTTGCTGTTGCCACCTGCTGTATGCCGAGTGATTCAACCTTGCAAGGGCCTCAAAGAGCATCCAAAAGAGCCTGGATGTCTTTTATTTTATTTGTTCTTTTTGTTTGGATTAGAGTCCGTGTTTAATTCCTTTGTTTTGAATGGCATGAAACTCTTTGAACAACAATTTTCCCCAGTAAATACGGACATGCTAACTTGGTTTAGAGCCTGGATGTCTTTTATTTTATTTGTTCTTTTGTTTGGATTAGAGTCCGTGTCCAATTCCTTAGTTTCGAATGGCATCAAACTCTTTGAACAACAATTTCCCCCAGTAAATACGGACCTGCTAACTTGGTTTTGATTACGGAGGGGGGAAATTGTTGTTGAATGGCAGGGTTCATGCTAACTTGGTTTTGAATGGCATGAACAATTTCCCCTGCTTTTGGTGCTAAGATCTGAAGTATTAGTGTGATAAGCCTTGCCAGAGGAATGAGATCAGTGAAATACATTACAAGATTGATAGCTACGATACAAAAGTGTGTAGAAAATGTAATCAAAACAGTAAAAGTGGGACAGGAGTTGTATGCCATTACCGATTGATTTTTTTTTTTTTTTTTAAGTAATGATTCTGCCAAACATAGCAATACAATTTAAAGGAGGCAATCATTAAATGTTTTAGAAGCCTAACATTTCCATGACATGGCAATTATAAGGTTGATCAAGCTATATCATTGTCGCCTCCTCTACCAAAATAACTCACTTCATCCTGAAAACCTGCAAACTACATGGTCTATATGAACTTTGATAAAATGCTCCACAAGCTGCCGGCAGGCATTCGATGCTTGGCTAAAAACTCCTTTCGGGTTTGAAAGGAAACATCTGACTAATGCCTCAAGTGTGTCAAAATAAGTAATGTGGCAATTGGAACATCAACTAACTGCCGTTATATCCTCATAAAATAATTGTAAATCAGGATGTCAACTAAATGCTGAATTTGTCGCCTATAACCAGTTCAGGTCTTCAGTTGGACGGTCGGTTGTCGGATAATTTCTACCTTAAGATGGTCAGCTGGTGTGCACTGTCATTTGTTCACATAATCACTGCACTTTCCGGTCATGGTATGTTCCAAAAATGAGATTATGATTCAGTAGTTATCTTGCTCATTAGCAGACAGTACTAGCTCATCTACAAAATAGACAAAATACAGCAGATCTCTGAGAATTGTTAAAGCAATCTATCATCCCTCTCATTTGGTGCCTCAATTATTTTGACCTCAATATATTTTGCTTACTTGGTACAACAAATGTGAGTTCAAAATTTGAGCTTAATTGAAAAGAGGAAGGAATGCATCTGTTCTCTTTCTTTTTCAGGATCTATAGCAACACATCTTGGAGATAAACTTCACATTTACAAGATCCAAATCTGGCATTTCAGGATCTGAGAACTTAAAGCATGTATCTGAAGTCTTGGAAGAAACACTTGGCCACTGCATTCAAATATGTGAAGGCACTTATTTATTAACAAATAGAGTATTTAAATCAGTATAGAAATTAAACGGAATGCAAAGTAAAAGAAACAGGGGGAATTGTTGTTCAAAGTCCTGTATAGCATGTACTCTGCCTGAGCTACTGGCACAACAAGTTACTCTGCATGTGGTACAACAAGTTACTCTTTCACAGAGCAAATAGGTCATGCAGTAACTCTTATTTCATCTTCTTCGACTTTTTGTCTATGTGGTACCCTTTTTAGTTCTTTGATGCATGTGCTCTTGTAATATAACTGTTTACTGTCCGTTAAAAAAATTATGGGCTTGAAGGTATCCCTTGGACTAAGTTCTGATGGAGAAAATATGGGACACCTCGACCTCAGGCCAGACCGACCCTTCTGATCTCGGACATAAACCAAGGTGAACGACTTTAGCTCCGACCAAGGAGTCGCCAGTCGAAGAGAACCATCGGCACGTGTCGACCAAAGTTGACAGTCCTAACAACCGACAACCTTGACAATACGCAGTCGTGGCATCCCCACGTCCCGCATCAGACTTGCGCTGTACTCTGCCCACGTGGACTGATTCTCGCGCCACGATCGTACCACCGGCTGTTGTCCGGCGTAATTGCACGTCCCGTCGGCTCAGGTAACAACAAGTCTGGCTTCCTTATATAAAGAGGGCAACCCGGGGGACTTGAGGTATGCTCATAATAAGAAGCTACCATCACTCATAGAGACTATCCTCTGCTGAGATCTCTCTCTTCCACATTGTTGTCTTATTATTCTGATTTAGGCATCGGAGGGTCCTCCGCCGGAAACTCTCTAGAAAGTGGACTTCTTGCAGGCCACCTAGCGGAGGAGACCAGTGCCTGATGCCTCAATCAGCTTGCTCAGCTCGCTTCTAGCCGACATCAGGGTCGTCCAAGCTGCACTTCCACCTTGGTCTGAATTCGGCGGCAACAAGTTCAACAATGTTTTATATGTGCTAGGAATTAAGCTGATGCTCCATTTATCATCGAGCAACAGCTTGAGAGTTTGCAAACTATATGTTTGTCAAAATATTGTATTGATCTTCTCAGGTTGCTTCACATCAAATGAGCAATACCCTAAAAAGGAAAATTTGCAGGGGAGGCCTATTTTATTAGCATGTCAGCTACAGATTTTGCCGTTTTCAACTTTCACTAGATATTTAGGTGAAGAAACAAATTCCCTTTGAGAAACTAAAAAGCTTACCAAAGAATCAAAATTTAATGAGAATCACTTAATGAATCAAAGTTGTAATGGTTTTTGAGTTTTTAATATTATAGAACATAGAATACTTGTTAATCCAGAAAAGAGAGCCAATCTAGAATTGAAATTCTGGTGTGTGGTGCAATAAGCTGTAGGTTTTTTAAATGATCTTTCCTAATGTACAACTGGACTTAAAAAATGAAGTTACTGTTTCAAGAGAATTGAAGTACCCAGTACATTGGCACTTGTTCTTTTCTAACTAATCATTTTGCACTTTTTACAGAGGTACGGATTTTTTTAAATAAAAAAATTAAGCTGCAATGCTGAGAATGGTTTCCAGTAAGCATCCCAACTTCTTGTTCAGTAGCTCATCAAATTTTCATCTCGTATCTGCCATCATTTCAAGGCTATATAGTGATACCTATTATGTCATTTGCATACGATCTATTGAGTTAAATGAGTTCTTTCTACTCTGTTCAGCATTCAGCTCCATGCTATAAAACAACAGAAGAACAGTTATTGCTCCAAACCTAAAAAAGAAAGTTTTTACATAAAAAATGTGGAATGTATAAAGTTAAATTTGAGTAGTGAAAAAAACAGGGGGTGGTAACAGTATTTGTGCAGTTTACTGAGGAACCAAGGTGTTCAATATGAGCTGACAAAAGAAAAGTCTTTCCAAGTTCTCTACTTGGGATAGTTGAGTAATATGTTAAAAAAGCTGAACATCATGCTCTTGTTAGACGTTGTAAAGCTCTCTACATATGCTGAAATAAAAATTCTAAAGTAGAAAATGCATTGAAACTTTTTCCTGAATGAGCAATCTTCTCTTGTTTTACTCCTCCTCCTCCCCCCTCCTCTTTCCATCTTTCCTTTTTTTTTAAAAGAAATTGGAACTCCTGAGTGCTTAGCAGTCAATACAGCTTCAATGTAAGATGAGACTGTTTGGCCTTCTAAATGACAAATCAAGTTCACCAATTTCGTATTACACTGAATCTATGAGCTCTAGTTGTTAATGCAACATACATGTAAGACACAGACTGTCCATATCTACTATTCATACTAAATGGTTCAACTCATATTATCTAAATTTTCTAGAAAAACAGAATCTGCAGTCCACCTGAAGATATGATTTCATAATGCTAATTAGCTTTCACAATTAAAATGAGTACACATTGTGAGAGTGAACAAGGAAAATGAAGTAAAATTTTCACCTCATGTCTGTGGTACATGGATAACATGATCAATAGGAGCTGAGATTCCATTTGAGCAAGTTCCGTCGTCAGCCCTGTCATCTACAACCATTTTAATTGCTTCCTTATCTGCTCCTTCCCAGATATGGTTAGATTCTCCTGGTTCTCGAACTATAGACTCTGGAATCACATGAAGAGCCAAAGGATCAACCACATCATCCTGATGCCTATGCTTGCAGTTTAAATTTTCATCAATGGCATCGTAATCCAAGATCTGCAATATGCTTGGTATTGGCAAATTGCTGTCTGACTTGTGTCCCATTTCTACATCAACCTTGTCCTTTGGGTTGGTGATATCTGTTACAATATTTGGAGTATAGGATCCAATTTCTGCTGTGTCCTCAAGCACCCATGACCGGAAGTCATTTATTGAAGGTGGGATGTTTGAGAAAAACAACTCTTTGAAGTTTCCCAAGACACCCTTATTACAGGGATTCTCCTTCTTATCAAAGCGGTATCGAAAGTTTTCATAGGTTGTCTGCAGTTTTGACAGCAAAAGGTTTTAGACATAAAAAAAAAGGTGCAGCAATCCATACGTACAGCATAAATTAAATCTACACTATTCAAGCAGAATTCTATGGATATGCTAAACAATCACTTAGAGAAGACCAAAGTTGGGTATGAAGGACCAGTCTCTTCCTGCAAGAGCATTCAGATGCATACAAGGTTTTTATCTTTCCAAAATTACAAGCCCCCCCCCCCCCCCCCCCCCCACCCAAAAAAAAAAAGAGTGCTCACAAGAATTTGGACATACAAGCTTTCCGTCTCAAAAAGAATCTCCAATTTTAATTCTCTTTCAATTGGTGATATTACTAATCTGTTGAATATTTGAATAATCAACGTGCTAATATCAACAAGCACATTCCAGTAGTGAAAATGTTACCTGATTTGTACTAATTAAATAGAGATGAAAAACAGTGAGGCCGCCAACAAACCAGACTGCAATGAAAGTGTATATAATGAGCACAAGCGACAGAACCTCGCCTGTCATGGACTTCCAAATGGAGTTATGATAGTTTTTCTTTTCTCCAATAATGTTCAGCCATGAAAAGATGAAGACATACATGCAGAGAATAGTTGATGTCGATATGAAAAAGAAGAAGAACCTGTAGTTTCTCTGCAAGGCAACACAATATTGGTTGTCAAAACTAAGTAACACTGAAGCTAGTCTACCCAGTCATGATTAGGCCGATAGGTATAAAATTTGCTTTATAAATATTTGAAACAAGGACAAAAAGGTAAAGATTTAGTGCATCCCGAACACTGTGATACCACTTCCTAACCCAGGTAAGGAAGATATGGGGCTGATTTTTGGTAAAGATAAAGGCTGATTTGTCATAAAGATAAAGCTTAAACTCTGACATGAATTTTGATATACCTCTGCGACATTAGGATGTTGAAAGAATTCAGAAAAGTTTGGATATATGGATGATGCAGCAGCTAATAACAAAAAGTGGTAGAGTAAAAGACTAAACCCGATGATCGGGATGAGGCTATTAGTTTACCATCGTCCATACATACAATTCGATCGATACTCAAATATTCAGAAATCTGTAATCATCAGAGCTGCAGTCCTCCTGGTGTTTATCAATGATTAGCTGATTAAAAACAAAAGTGATCCTAGTTGTTGAAACTTACTAGTCCAATGCATTGACCAACCCATGGGCAATGGTGATCGAACTTTTGAACACAGTTGTTGCAGATCGAACAATGAGAAGCACGGGGTGGGCGATAAAGCAAGCATGTATCACAGTACTTTACTTTTACAACAAAACCATCAACAAAAACTTCCCTTATCCGAGGCAATCTTAAATGTGGGGTTCTTCCACTTATCCATTCCATAGATGGAGTGGCCATATCAAATGCTTCATCTGCTTCTGGTGGTCGTGCATTTCTTGGTACTATACCTGGATCTCTACCAGATGTTGTGAAGAGAAAAACCAAATCCTGCATCACCAATCAGACAAGCACCCATAACATCAAACAAAATTTACAACATCAAATGACAATAGGTGAACAAATGCAGCTGACTGTTTAATCATCACTCACCGATATCAAGATGACTATTGTCACAACTAGTACTGGGAGCCCAAGTACTGGACTTTGATCATCCTGGACCCCAGTCTTCTCATAATGGAGAATTTTTGAAATTATCTGGTAACAAAATGTTATCGCTGGACCAGCTATTAGAAGTGTAGTTAGAAATATTGAAGCAACATCTGGACCAAATATCAGTCTCCCACCACAGAAGAACCTCTGAGAAGAATAAAACGAGGTTTCACAATTATTAATGTGTTATACATCTCATCACACCTGATAATTTTTCGAACATCAGTGAACCTTTGCAATATAAAAGACATTACTTTGGAAGTAATAAGTAGTTGTTTCCATTTCATTTACTTATGTCAAAAGCATAAATAGTAATCAGATAAGCTCAAAACAAGCATATAAGTTTTAAGAGTTGAGTTTCTGAACATCTGAAAGGAGTCTGATGAAAACGACTACATGAGGAAAAAAAATTTATGATATTCGATCCTTCAAATTAGTTTTCTCCAGAAAAAAAAGATGATCTAACAACATCATGAGAGGAAAAACTTTAAAAGAAAACTATTTTTAGGATAGTAATTAGCCATACACTGCTGTATCGTCAATCGTTTGGATGGTCCTAACACAATGCAAGCATCATGGAGAAGAGAAAATGGAGGTATATGTGTGATAACACTGAAAAAGGGTATAATTATACTTTCACAGGAAAAAAAAAGATAGGGTTCACATAAGAAGCTTAGGAATTGTAATTAAAAAAAATGTTCAGAAGAGATCAAAATGGTACAGCAATGTGCAATGAATCTCCAAGCCTTCTGTAAGAAGGGCTTACAATTGCATTCATGAAAGAGGTGGTAATGATGTAACAAAATCTTGATGGAAGTGGTGAGATAGAAATTAATGGTGAAAAAGGATGTATAACATTAACTTCAATTAGATGGGATAAGATTTGTTGGTTTCCTTTTTGTGTGCATTTTGGAATGAGGTGAGATTTTCTAAAAACACCAAGTTTTTGTAATTCCTTAGCAGCATGTCCTCAAGTACACAAATCAGAGTCCATTTGACTGAAAAGACTATATCTGACTATGAGTTTGTCCCCCCAATTCCTTATTGGAATCAGCTAGCATCCAATTTACTATCAGCAGTGCCTTCACAGAACCACAATCTATCTAGAAGAGCAAGTTTACTGAAACAACTGAAAAAGAGAATCCATAGCTCCTCTTTAAACTTTATCGATAACAAAAGTAAAATGAATGATCTAGTTTGCATGTCTGATGATTCATAACATAAATTCAGCAAAGAAAATAACTGACAAATAACAAATAATCAATATATTTAACAAATAAAGCATGTGCAACTCATATACTGAGGGCAGTAGCTCCAAATTAAAAGTTTATAGTTACAGTCTTCAGAATACCAATATATTAAATATAATTGAGTGAAAGAGGGGGCTGCAGCCCAGCAGCGCCATTCAATCCTCTTATCATATTGAAACTTGATTAATAAACACATCCGCAGATCCAGTTGCAGAAAATTGCATTGATGATGGTGGTGGTTGTTGTTTTATATCTAGAAACTGTTGTTACTAATCATTATGTCGAATGTGGCGGTTTAATATTGTCAGAGAAATTTCACATGCCTTTCCAAAACCAATCTTCTTTCGAGAAATCAATGAGATCGGAATCATATCTATCAATAATAAGCAGGTTCTGATATAGCTGATAGAGAGATGAAAATTAACTGAATCTCTAAATGCATCATAAATGAGAGAAAATTTATATCATTCGAAAACTAATTTTAATAAAATAAGGTGCAACAATTAAAGAAATTCATAATGATGTGCCGAAATTACGAGGCAAAGACACACATGTCCAAATCCAGTCTTAAGATAAAAACTCTCATTACACAATTCGTTCATCAATTGAAACATAGACGATA
The DNA here is from genome assembly GCF_009389715.1 of Phoenix dactylifera. Taxonomy (NCBI): domain Eukaryota; kingdom Viridiplantae; phylum Streptophyta; class Magnoliopsida; order Arecales; family Arecaceae; genus Phoenix; species Phoenix dactylifera. Next base: position 3,381,049 of record NC_052403.1, read on the forward strand.
TTTGGCCAACAACAACCAAACAAGAATCCCCCAATGGAGTGACTAAATCCAAAAAACAATTTAACATGAAAATGAAAAGAATAATAAAGAAATGAAGATAAGAGATCCATACGTTGCTTCCCTTCCAGACTTGATAAAGCCTCTTCGGCTTTGGCTGCATTGACATATCTTCCGCCGCGAAACCAATCAAAAAGGAAAGGGAAAAAAACCAATCAAAATTCTAAGAGGTACGGACTCTTGAGACCTCGTCAGGAGAGACTTTCTGCGATGGTTTCTTGAAGGAGGGGCAAGAGAGAGAGAGAGTAAGAGGGGGAGGGAGGAAGGGATGTGAAAGAGAGAAGGTGAGAAAAATTCAATCTTTCGTCAATCTTTTCTCTCCCTCTCAGTTTCAGACCAGCTGCTTCCCATCTCCCTCCCTCGGATCAAACGAAGAACATCACGCCCTTTTCATCTCTTTCTCCCCCCTCCCAAAAGGAAAAAAATAAAAAAAATAAAAAAAAAGGCTGTCTTTTTTGGCGCGTTGTGACAGACACCACGGCGGCATTCACAATCGCCCGCGGCTTTTTCGCGGGAGAGAATCCTCCCTCTAACGGCTCCAACTGGAGCGCACAAAATATACGAATTCTGAAACTATAAACGTTGGAATATTGGAATATATGATATGTGGGAACCTACCACCATGATTCATGCATTAAATTTAGCTCGGATGATTGAATCTATTAGAGCCGGAGTTCAGGTCGTTGGCTGATGATTCGAGAAATAGGATGAAAATGCCACATGGAGCTTTCGAGTGCCAACCAGCTGAGCCGAGGATTATTAAACCGGCCATGCTCGTGAGTGGAGAGGATGTAGATAGATATAGCATGCATGGTTGTGGGTGTCAACTTTTCTCAACTTAAAAATGATATTTTATCAGATTTGCTAAACTATACGTGCAAACATATGTACGTACATACATTATATATATATATATATATATATATATATATATATATAATAAGGCGACAAATGGTCCGATTGACCCATGATCCGACACAATCCATTTTGAAGCATCCGTAGTGTCGGATTGGATTGGGTACTAAAATAGGATCTATTTTCTGGGTCGAGTCTGAGTTTACAGAATTCAGACCCGACTCGATCCGATCCGACTTATTTGAAATTTGGATAATTTTGGGTTTTCGATCCTACGACTCGACCCGATCTGAATCTGTAAAATTATTTGGGCCGATAGGCCGCAGCCTGCACGGGTGCAACAAGTTCTGAAGCCAATGATGGGTGACCCAAACTGGACCCAAATTTTTTGAATTAGGCTCGAGTTATATACATGGACCCGATCCGACCCGATGACCTGTTGAGTCAAAAATTATAGTGCTAGACCTGACCCGACACGATTTTCTATTGAGTTGGGTATGAATCCAAAATTAGAACCTGAACAAGAAACCGGATTGGATTGGAGTCACTCATGACCCGACCCGATCCGGCCCATTTACACCCCTAATATATATATATATATATATATATATATATATATATATATATATATATATATATATATATATATATATATATATATATATATATATATATATATATATATATATATATATATATATATATATACATCCATAGATACATAGATAGACACGCACCCGCGCGCACACATCTACGCACGCACACGCACGAACGCGCATGCACATGCACATGCATACACATGCATGCCCGCATGCATGCATGCATGCGCGCACAACACACCTACGCACGCACGCACACGCATGAACGTGCATGCACATGCATACACATGCACGCCCGCATGCATGCGCACACGTACATTGAGAAGATCACTTGCACAACAACATGGGCCACGGATAATTCTCTTAATCGTGCGCGCGCGCGCGCACGCACACGTACATTGAGAAGATCACTTACACAACAACATGGGCCACAGATAATTCTCTGAATCTAGGCCATTTTGTTAACTTACATGGACTGAGATGATCTTCATCCATACAGATGTCAAGAATTTTTCCTTGCGTTTATGTGTCCTACGGATCGAATTGTGCTGGATGAATGCTAGGCTCTAAATTGGAGCAGTAATTCTACAAGTGGGACCTATTTAGTCTACGGGTTCAAAATTTGGGGTTATAATTTTTAGAAATCAGCTTTTTGCTTAACCATCAGAGCTGAAGTTCTCTAGAGGATGTGATATAATAGTGCCGGTGTTTCATGTTGTCATCATACAACTTATATTTAGACATCCTTTCTATTAGTATGAACTAGTTGAGAATACCCATACTTTGAGAATACAATTTTTTTATGCGGCTAACCTTTTCTAGTAGGTTGCATTTGTAAGCATGCAAACACAATCTTAGAAAATCGACCTTACATGGCTCCTTTCATTCCTTCATGGGATAGATTGGAGAAGGAAAATGAGTCTAGAATGATGCACGAGCAGACCCTTATGTCCGAACTTGAGAAAGGATGTATGATAGTGGGTTCTACCATCTTGATCTTTAAGGATTTTCGCTATATACATAGTACTTTCTTGAAAAAGAGAACGGGAATTACAGCGTACTAATGACAATGAGCTAAAAGTTCATCTTTATTTATACAATTTAGTATAAATTATACCTTATTATTTATACATCTCTTTATTAACCATCAGATAGTTTCCCATGTCTTGCATTGACACCTATCATCTTCGATTACGATTACCTCTTGCTCTTAATGGTTACCATAGTCAGAAACAATCATGTGTCCCAATTTTCATGTCCTAGTCCTTCGGTAATCACATCATGCTTTGTCCCCGCATCTTCGCCATATATCTAGTCTATGACTTGGCCGCATGAATAATCCACATAGCCTCTCAAATAGGCTATTACTCATAATTAGCCTATGCTCTCTGTCTTCTTCGAGACTCGATCTATACGTTGAGTAGTCACTTAGTCCAGTTCGATTAGCTCTTTTTAGATATCACTTGGACTATCTTATATAATGCAACATGGTAACTAGATCGGCCTACTTGATCTATTTGTGGTCTATTTTAATTGCTTCGGCTTTCCTCAAATTTGATCAAGTGACATCGTCCAAGCTAGAGCTGATCACGGGCCAGGCCTTGGGTCTAAACTCTATTCATTTTTAATCAGGCTTCGAGATGAGCTTATTTAAAATTTGTTATTTTCTATACCCAAGTCCAGCCTATGATCAACTCTAGTCCAAGCCGATCTGTATCATGATGTAAGATGTTTTATCCAATACTTTCCCTCAATAGCCTCCACACTTGTCCGATTAAATCAAACTTATAAACTAGGCCGATCTTTCATTACCAATGTTAGAGCTTATTATTACTTAGCTTTTGGCACTGTCACATATCTGTTATCTAACTGGTCTTTGTGCCACCATTATGGGTTAGAATGTGGTTCACATTGTATTACTTTAGAATGCATTTAGAAGGAGAATAATGATGGATAAATGTTATTTAACGCACTTATTCCATCTCTTTTCAGCTAAATAGAAATTTAAACCAATCTTCAAAAGGGTAGAATTGGCATCTCAAAAATATGCTCTACTTTTTCTTTCCCTAACCTATTTACCCCACTTAACCTATTTATTTTATCTATGCATATACTAGTAGTATATTCTTCCTATCAACCTAAACTTTCTAGGGCCTGCTCTTTGATGGCTAAAGTTATCAAAGAACCATTAGCCATAGAAATATATTAGCAAGATCCCAAAAGAATTAGATACGTAGCAGGAGCTCAAGTCCGCAACTAGTCTTCCACAACTTGAAATCATTTTTGTTTCGAGATTCATCCATCTTTAAATGTCCCCAAAATCAAGAAATTGTATGGAAAAGGAGGTGGAAATTAAACTTTCAGATGACAAACATTAAATGATAATCAATCTAAGGGACCAAGTTGGCAGTTATCTCTTTTACCGTAACATTTTGGTCCATAAATGAGAAAATTACTTGGGAAGAATGTCATTTATTCCTTGAATATATGTACATATAATCTCATTTAATACAAATCCCAAATCCAATAATTTTTGGGACAAATAGACATACAAATCCCATGATCTCAGAATATCTATATAGTATGTATAATAATAAAAATTAATAATAAAGAACATTATGATTATATAGAGTACAAATATGGAAGCGAATAAATGTTTATTCATAATTATAAAATATAAAAATATAAAAATAGATTCCAACAATTATTTATTATTATAGAGTGTATAAATTGTGTCAGAATCCTATAAATTGAAATAGAGATATTATAATATAAATTTATTAGACTAATTATAAATCGATTATAATACTTATGATTAGATTTGAGCTTGGAGAAGATATCGAGGTGCATTTAAATTATTTTTTTATTATCATTGCAAGGGTATGACGTCATGATTTTTTTTGAGCCTGTACGGGGTAGAAGTCTAGGGGTGGCAAAATATGACCCGACCCGCCAATCCGACCCGTGTTCGACCCGCCATAAACAGGTTTGGGTTTGGCCTAAACAGGTTCGAGTCGTAAACAGGTCGACCCGTTTAACCTGTTTATTAATTGGGTCGGATACGGGTTTTAGATGTCTGACCCGTTTAAACCGTTTAACCCGTTTAACTGTTGGGCATGTAAACAGGTCTAAACAGGTTAAACGGGTTAAACAGGTTAAACGGGTCTAAACAGGTCTAAACAGGTCGGGTTGGGCAGGTTAAACAGGTTGGGTTGGACAGATTAAACAGGTCTAAACAGGTTAAACGGGTCAAGTTGGGCAAACAGGTTAAACAGGTCGGGTCGGATTGGGTAAACAGGTTACCTGTTTATTAAACAGGTTAAACGGGTCGGGTCGGATTACCTGTTTAATAAACAGGTCAGGTTCAGGTTTGCAATTCCTGACCCGTTTAATAAACAGGTCGGGTTCAGATTTATAGTTTTCTGACCCGACCTGTATTTGACCGGACCTGTTTATGTCTGACCCGACCCGATTGCCACCCCTTGGTAGAACAAAAAATATTGTTAATTGCCGTCATGCAATCCGACAAAGACGTTTTGCAAACAAGCATATCTCTCCGGATCCGACGGCGACCGACGACGCTTTCCACGAGAATACCGCACCAGGAGAACGGCCTCCACCCAAGCACGCCGCGTATAAATAATGAATTATTATGAGACAAAAGGGAACGGAAGATGATTCCATGTGGCAAAAATGGACGGAGGGTTTGGTTATCGCATAGGGTTTTGTATGGGGACGTGCGAAGGGAAGCGTTGACGGCGAACGACTCGAGGCTTGGAGAAGGGGACCGAATCGCATATCCCAATCCGAACCCGAACCGCTCCTTCCTCTCCTCTCTTTCTCTCTCTTTGGAGGAGGCCTCCCCGCTTCTCTCTCTTCAAATAAATCCTCCCCCGCCCTCTCTCGCTCGATATATCCATTACTATCGGAGACGACGCAAGAGTCGAAGAATAAATAGGAGAAGCGATCGATCGATCGGTTGAGGGGAGATGTGCGGCATCTTCGCGTATTTGAACTATAATGTTACGAGGGAGAGGAGGTACATCTTCGACGTTCTCTTCAAAGGCCTGAGGCGGCTCGAGTACAGGGGCTACGACTCCGCCGGTATCGCGATCGACTCCGATCGTGACTGGCCTCCGGCACCGGCGGCGGGGGGAGAGAATGGAGGGAAGGAGGCCGGGAGGCCGCCCTACGATTCGCCGTCGCCCCTTATTTTCCGGCAGGAAGGGAAGATCGAATCTCTCGTCGGATCCGTGTATGCAGGTGAGTGAGGTCTTGTTCTGTTTGGTTGGGTAGCCCTGTTCTTGTTCCCGAGTTCGGCCTTTTTGCCTTTTGATTTTTTTTTCGGGTTCTTTGGTTTTCTTTTCTTTTCTTTTTTTGGAATTCGATGTATTTTCGGCTTATGTTGGCTTATTGATTTATCTGTTGTTTTCTTGAATTATTCTTTCTTTGCTATGGAAGATTTGTTCTTCATAACGAGAATTGAGTCAAGAATTTGAGGGAAATTTGTGATCTTAGGGTTTGCGTGTTTAGATTATTATCATGATCTTCTATGTTTTGGTGGAATTAGGTGTTTCTTTGATGGCGATCAATTTAAGATTGAGTTAATGAAACAAAAAAAACTGTTTATCGTTATTATGAAGCTTCGGGTGGATAATATGGAGAAGAGAATTGCTAGTTTTATAAATCAATAATCATGAGAACCTCGTAGTGAGATAGTGTTTCAGTGCATTGGGAACCATTAAGTGCTGGAAAAAAGTATCAAGTGGGGCTTTTCCTATATTGCATTGGTTCGGTAAAGATGCCTTACTCGCTATACTTACCATAACTCTTCTTCATTTTTTCAGCCATCCATGGAATGGCTTTGCATGCAACGTCGTTGAATCTCTGATCCCATTTGGACAAGTTTTTGGCTTAAAGGCTTCTACCAAAACCATCGCTATATGTTGTTTCTCATGCACATGTATTCATTACATTACATGAAATAAGTTCTTGCTGTTGTTTTTAGATTGCATGATCTAACATCTTCATGCTTTTAGGAGATTTCAGATTCTCAATATCACACAAGCAATGTTTTGGTACAGACAAAAACTTGAGCCATGTGGGCAACAATGTTCTTATTATCATAGTTATTGCCAAAGAGTAAAAGAAATCTTACATTTTTTGTCATTTTCTTAGGTTGTTCTAGTGACAAGTTTTTTTTTTCCTGTCCTATTTGTTATGCCAGAGAAAACAAATAACACTACATTAACCATGATTGGAACATCTGTCATTCATGTTCATATGTGGCTGTTAGATGCAACTCCTTTATAGCGGTTGTGATATGAAGACTAGAATATTCTCCCTCTTGTATGTACTTGTCTAACAATGGGTAGGTGGGAGTTAATTACAGTTTTATAGCAAGTTTGTTAATTATTATTGCAAAATAAAAAAAGAAGGTACTCTATTGAGGAGGATCCAAATGTGGTTCTGCTCAGGTTACTGGAACCTGTAGCTTATTCTTTGATCTTATATTTACTGCAAGCATAATAATTAGTTACCCACATTTTGAGTTCAACACCAAGGTAGTTGATCTTTCACTTGGTTGTAAGCACGTGAACTTTATAAATAAAGTTACCATGCATATGCAAAAAAAGTCTTCAGAATTCTTGGGGATGTAACTGCAATAGGTTGACATGAGGTCATGTACCATGCAGTGTCCAAGAGCCTGAGCACAATTGAGATAGGCCCTTTGCAGAAGTACTAATTATCTATGACTATAAATATCAATGAGCATATCACCATCTATCACATAATAAGATCAGGTTATCACTTGAGTTTAACCAAATAAGCTCCTAAGCAATTTTTGGTTTGCTTGTTGTTCCAGATGACATATGAAAGATTTTCTTTAGGTCTGACCTCTTGTTGTTCCATGTAAGGGAACATACTCTTGAGGAATGTGTAACATGCATACATGTCCTCATCCCATATATGCTCGTGAAGAAAGTACCCCTCTTGGAGAATCTGAATCAAGTTTTCGTCGGTCCAGCAAGAGTTCCTACATATGCTTATAAAGAACTTTTAATGACTTTGTGGGTTGGTGATATCGAGTACTTGCTTTTATATTTATGTTTAAAGGTGGCGATTGGGATTGTTTTCATGCAAAAAAAAAAAAAATAATGGCATAGGAAAGTTTTATACATGGAAGAAGATGGTGCTAGTGCCATGTATGCTTTTTTGAGAAATACATTGGGGATGCCATGCCACCATCAGGATTTGCACTATGGACATCTCCCAAGTGGATAGGGATGCCAACTCAGGACCATATATGCTTAAGCAGTTAATTTTCGCATAACTTAATACTTAATCCTAGATAACTTCATACCTTCTGTTCCTTTTGGATTAGGATATTATGGGCAATGTAATTTATACACCTTTCCTATCTTCTAGTTACATGAAAGTTGGTTTCCTGTTGTTATCCAAGGAGACTATGCAAATTGAGGTCGTGTTTCTTTCTTATTTCATAGGGCTATAAAAAGTCATGCAGATCCTTTAATTTCCTGTTTTTCCTATTCCTTTCTCTTACAGTTTGAGGTTATTTGTGTTTATAGAGGTGGATGCAATGGACCTAAATTTGGAGAAGTCTTTTCCTGTTCATGCTGGAATTGCACACACACGATGGGCTACTCATGGTGCACCTTCTCCAAGAAATAGTCATCCACAATCATCAGGTCCATGGAATGAGTTTGTTGTTGTTCATAATGGTATTATAACTAATTATGAGGTTCGTTTAAGTGCTCAGTCTCTTCTTCTTCTTCTTTTTTTTAATGAATACGAGTAAATATTGCTCATATGAGCTTATTTCTTGAAATAATTCGAAACTGATTGAGCAGAGTAAAATGAGTAAGAATTTCACTTCTAGGTCATTTTCTTTTTTCCTTCATAATGTCATTTGTAGTTGGTGACATCTTTGTGCAAGCCCTCCCTAGTTAATTCGTTGAAGTAATACATTAGTGAGGTCAAATTATGTATTGACTATTTATGTCAGCTTGTGTAATTAGTCAAACCTGTCTATCTGGGAAAAGGCCTGTTTATGTTCATTGCTTTTATTGCTTTCTCTTGATTTAATTATCTGCAGTGTCTGTTTAAGAATATGGTTCCTGCTCATATATTTTATTCAGGCTATTTACTGTTTCCTTTTCTTAGTGAGCTTTTGATGATAGGGAGGCACAGAACCACCCAGCTTTTATTAATGAACAGATATTAGATACAAGAGAACTATGCACAAGGGAAGAAAATACAGTCGAGCAGCTCTTCATGAGAGTTGCTTGGATACAGACAAGAAATGGAAATATCGGTCAGAGTAAAGAAACAGAGTAATGAAACAAAGCAATCAGATGAAGTGTTCAAATAGAAAATCAGAAATACTGATGCCTATGATGCTAATAATAAACCGAGTATTTAAACAACCCAGATCTGAGACTGTACAGAACTTTTAAGGATTCTCCAGGGCAGCAACAACAGACTCTTTAAGACTGCAGATAAAGCTTCTAAGCAATCCATTGGTTACCTCTCCTTGGTGTGTAGATAACCTAAAATTAAACATCAGTCAACGTCCTGTTTACCTTCTTGATTTTGATCCAACTTTGGGTGAATGCCGAGAGATGCTTGCTGTGGCAAAAGATTGACCAATTATTGAAGAGATTTAACATTGCTTGATCTTCAATATGAAAGATTTCTAATTAGAGAAATCAAAATGTGACAAGAGTGCATAACGGCACATTGTTATATCAAATTGAAAATGTAATTAGGTACAAAATCATTCTCCAATAGAGAAAGAGGAACAACTTTTCTTCCTGATATTCTATTCACAAGAGTTCATCAAACATACAAATGCATGAGTTCTGTGCTAGGCCAAATAAAGACAAGCAATTGAGCTTTTACCTACCATAATCTCTGTAAATAACAGCAGATAATTCAAAAGCTCCTGATTCCTCTAGAAAACAACCTGGTGTTCCCCGAGGAGCACATAAATTAAGATGCAAATGCAATAATAAGGCAAATTACCGCTAAACCTAGGTATGGAGAAGAAGAAGACAAACAAGAAGATGACAAAGAAAGCGAGGAGAAATCCCAAAGACTGGGGGTAAGATCTACCCTTAGGGACCTAATGTTAGAGATTCCCATGACGACTCCACTTCTCCATTGGTTTTAGATGATGGGAGCAACTACAAGTACTGCTATGGAACGATGTCTGGAAGGAGATTGTGGCCGCATAGAGGAGTGTCTGTGCTGCGGTTGATGGCATAGAGGAGTGTCTATGCTATGGTTGATGGCATAGAGGAGTGGCAAGCTGGCATGGTGGCGATGCAATTGATGGCATCATTGTGGCAATGGATCCGCTGGAGTTAGGGTTGGATAAGGGAAAGGGCCCAAATGGGAGAAGAGGAGGAGGAGAAGGGTGGTTGCCACAACTGCAATGGAAGAAGAAGAATAGTTGAGGGGCAACTGCCAGTTGCAATCAGAGACGATGAGGTGGAGGATGGGTTCTTCACAAGGACGAGGAGGAGGAAGAGAGGAGAACCAGTGTTCTTCCTTGCAATCTCTAATAAGCGGCGATAGGTGATATATATATATATATATATATATATATATATATATATATATATATAATATCAGGCGAAGCTGGGCTCGGGTTAGGCTTTAATGTCTAAACCTGAGTCCAGTCTGTTTAACAAATGAGTTTATGCTTTAGGCTTGGCCTAGCCTGCCAGACCTAAAATCTTTGTCCAAGCCCGCCTGAAATGCTTCAGGCTTATATATATAATAAATCAGGCCAGGCCGGGCTCGGGTCAGGCTTTAATGTCTAAACCCGAGTTCAGTCTGTTTAACAAACGAGCTTATGATTTAGGCTTGGCCCGGCTTGCCAGGCCTAAAATCTTTGTCCAAGCCCGCCCGAAATGCTTCAGGGTTGAGCAGGTCTCTCGACTCATGACAGGTCTTGTGATGCAATGTAGACCCTCGTCTGATTCGATGCAATTTTAGCATATGTTGATTCATTCCTGGTCCAATGAATCTGCATGTCCCTTTCATTGTTGGACTTCCTAGCCATCAATGAAATGGGACCATAGGAAGCTATTCTGCAATACTTCTAATAAGAAAAACTCAAAATTAAGGACTAAGAAGTTCAGAAGCTTTCCCAAAGCTCTTGAGCATAAGAAATATAAACTCACATCCTTAATATTCTTCTATGTTGGATGAAGAAAGTTTACAAGTTTTGGCGTCCAAAGTTAATTTGGAAAATACCAAATACATAGAATTGTAGTTATACTTGTTACTTCCATGATCTTTACTATGGATCCACATTGCTTCCTTTGAAGATCAAAGCACCAAATACATCTGATAAAAACTAAAACTATATGTTCCACCCCTGAGAGGTTTCTAATTCCATCATACAACCTTGCACAACATTAATATTATGGAAATTGGGTGTCACCATTGCATTTATTGATCTAAGACTTAACAATTACCTTATGGAGTTAGACTAGGATCCAGTTGAACAGATTTCAGGTCAAATCTAGTTAGGTGAAATCGGAAGATGGGGATCCGATGTTGATGATCCTAGTTGTTGAATGCTATTTGCTACCTCTAGGTGCATATGCTAGGGTCTCCAAATCACGTGATTTTTTAGTAGTTTAGAGGTAGTAGAGCATATTCAGTGGCTTGGATCATCAATATTGGACCTCCGTCTTTTGCTTTCACATGATTGAGTTTGACTTGAAATCTGGTGTTCACCGCTTATCTTATGATATATTTCAGCTTCAATAATTTCATTATCTCATAAAAAGATTTGTCATGTCATAGTTGCCCTTTATCATCTTATTTAGTTCCATTTTTGGTTTTTCCATTGTGGTATTATAGGAAAAATATAGTCATGAAAAGTTTATTGTTCTTAATTATGCCCTTTATCATCTTGCACTAAGCACAATGTCCATGTTTCTCCTATTAAAGGCATTCTTGTAGTAAGCTAAAGTTTAAATCCCTTTTGTTAGTTTCTTACATAAGCTTTGGATCTCCTTAGGTTTGCCTTCTCTTTATATGTATTAAACTTTCTCAACTTTGGCTGAAATTGTAAAATGTGTGTTTGTTATGCTGCCAATAAGATCTTGCATAAACATTATGTTTTACTTATTTAGAAAAATCAGCAAAGATCTAAGTCTTTCTCAAATATAATTTCGTCTCCATATTTGTCTCTTCAGGTTCTAAAGGAGACATTAATTAGACATGGGTTTACATTTGAATCAGAAACTGACACAGAGGTTATTCCAAAGCTTGCTAAGTTTGTATTTGATAAGGCTCGTGATGAAGGAGGTATTGTTTGTTTTCCTGATTTAGTATTAGTCACTAGTAGAAATCTGTTTGATCTTGTGAAAGCTTGTAGGTAGGAACTCCGGTTCAGCCAAATGTCATTTGTTTATCTTGATATGCATGGGTTCACCATTATCAATTCGTGAATGAATATATTGCTTTCTGTCTACCTACATGGAATAACACAATATCTAATGTTTTTCAGATGTGTTTGTAACTTGATCAGGCAATTCTTGATGCACTTGATTCTGTATGTGTATGCATATCATTTTCAACATTGCATTTGCACCATGTGAAAATTTATATTATGTTAGCTAGCTTATACACAAACAAAACCTTGTATTTACTTTTCCCTGTAGATGATTTCGTAAGCTTGATATTTCAGAGAAGATTTTGATAAATTGTTTAACATGATTAAATAGAAATATTGAAGTATTAGTAAATAGTCAAGTTTTTAAGAAATTAGTAGATAATAGTGAAAATATTGCCATTTCCAAGAAATAGGATCGGCTACCCATCTCTTCTATAGAATGTTGATAATTGATTAGGTCTCAAATTAAAAGAAATTTAGTTATGCAAAACTATGACATTTTAAATTTGCCCACTCATTCAGCATTGCCACAATTTTGTTCTTGGTAGTGGCCAGTGTTTCTCTTGACTCTTTGATACATGCCTTGCATTTATTTCCATTTAATTTTTCCATTTTGCTTCCCATTATGGGGTTCCTCATCATCCTTGCTCTATTATTTCTTTGCAGTGGTGTGGATAAAAGGTACTGGTGGTTGTATTGGTTGCATGTCTTCTCATATTCCTGTGCATGCGTGTGTTTGGTTGTTCTCATGATTACTTCTATTAATCAACTAAGAAAGAGAGAGAGAAGGAGAAAGAAAAAGGATATGCAATTATAAGTTCAACTCACATCTTCTTCTCCCTCGCTATCCTGCAGGTGAACAGACTGTCACTTTTACTCAAGTTGTTACAGAAGTAATGAGGCAGCTTGAAGGAGCATATGCACTTATATTTAAAAGTCCACACTATCCAAATGAGCTAATTGCCTGCAAGCGTGGTAGCACATTGATCCTGGGTGTCAAAGTAAGTCTCGCTGATATCCTGCATCAGCCAGAAGAAGTTTTTGTGTTAAACATAATGATTTCAACTGGTTTTTTGTTATGATCTTATGGGGCTTCATGATCTCTTGAGAAGAAATGATACATATTGCTGCATGTAGTGCTACTATAGACATGCACTTTGCTCACTGGAATCAAAAGATGCATGCAAGCATATCAATCCAATACAGATTATAGGCCTGTTTGGGAAAATCTGGCAGGATAGGCTTAAGAGAGTGTGCATGTTTTTGGGAAGAGCCGGGGGGGTGGGGGTAGTTGGTGGGGGTGGGTTGGTGATAAGCGGGAGAGGGAGAGGGCAGGGGGGGCCTAATCACCTCGAGAGGTCCTTTTTTAAAATAAAAAAAAAAATCCCATGGCAATTGGGCCACACTATGCCCCAATCTCTTCTGCTCCTTCCCCCCCTTGGCCTATCCTGCTGGATTTTCCCAAACAGGCCCTACATGTGATTGCAATCTTGGAGGCTGCTGGTCCTTTTGATGCCTTGCATATTATGATGCAACATAAATCTCTTTTTACTTGTTTTAAAATGGCTATGCTTTCCGTATTAATTATTAAAAACCATAGTAGCAAGCTCTGCGTGGTCATTCAATTTCAACAAAAATCATTAATTTCTGCATTTATCATGAGCTTCACGAAATAGCTTTGATATTGCATACTAAAGTCCCTATAGATTGTTTGAGTGCTGAAATTTCTGGTGATTGTGTTGTCATTTCCTGATATTACCTTGCTATTTGTAACAAATTGTGCATCATTATGTGGATTTATCACTACAAGTTTTCTTTGTTCTCAGGAACTAGCTGATGCAAATTGTGGAACATTATTTCATGACGATAAAACCCTCACAACAAATGGGAAGCCAAAAGAATTTTTCTTTTCCAGTGATTTATGTGCTATTGTGGAACATACTAAAAACTATTTGGCTATTGAAGATGATGAAGTTGTCCACATCAAGGTGATATTTCACTTTACATTCTCTCCTGTTAATAACATTTTCAATATTTTTGACTTTCCTGTTCTTTTTTGTTCATCCTAGTTATCATACAGATGATTAAATTGGAACTTACCCCTAACAAAATAATTTGTGTTCTTCCCTGTGTTATTTATTTTTTGGTGCTTCACTACTCAATAACTTTGTACTTGTTGCGGGGTCATGAACCCTTTAGTACATGTATCTTTTTATTGTGAAGTTTCATTACAGATCCCACAAGAGAGTTTTTGTCACTTCAGGTCTCAATGCTGAATTTTCTTGGTGGTAGTAACTAATCCATTTCAAGACAATGGATCATGTTATTTTTTATGTGCTTTATCCAGTACAAAAAATAGAATCAATTCTGGTTACTGTTTCTGTTTCTTGAATTTGTGGATACAGTTTAAAGTTACAAATTCCTCTGAAGTATTTTTGTGAATCTTAGTGATGGTTTATTCTTGTTGTGTCTAATATGAATCAACTTTCTTTTTGTTCAATTTAAAAAACTGAAATGGATATAACTTTGAAAAGGATGCAAAAAGATGAGGCATTAGGACCAAATGAAATGCCAACTGAGATTTGGAAAATCATTGTGATATTGTGTTGAGTTACGAATACATATAAGATTTTTGAAAACTAGGAAAATGTTAAATGTTGGAGAAGTACCGAGGTGCTTATTTATAAGAATAAAAGAGATGTGCAAACTATTCTAATTATCGTGCAATTATATTCTTGAGCCACTCTATTAAATTATTGGAGATAATGATTGAACAAAGACCAAGAAAAATGATGAAAATCTTGGAGAACCATTTGGTATTTACTAAGAATGTCAGAAATGGAGGCTATGTTCTTTCCTAGGCAATTCATAGAATAATATGAAGAAGAATCAGTTTGAAGAAGGCATAGCATAAAGTCTAGGAAAGTTAATCTCCTAGGTTTTGCAATGCAATGAAATTATTGAGGACATTAATGCTAAAGCATTGCAATTGTGACAAGATGTTACATCACAAGGGCATGTTCGGACTGTGGGTTTACATTAAGGAGCTGCATTAAGCCCGTACTTTTTACACTAAACACAGATGAACTTCTCATATTTGGAGAATTTACATTGGTTAGTTTTTTTTATTAGTGGTATATTATAGTTTGATGAGAAAAGAAAAAAGATTAAATGTTCAATTGGAATTATGGAGGAAGAACTTTGCTCTCCTCTCAAAAGGAGAGGTTATCTACTCCTCTCGACTCTGAAATCAATAATGGGTCATCCAAATTGAAAATCTACATCATTGATCATGATCTATACCACCGAAATTGCCTAACAATCAAACAACACATATTTTAGTGGTCCCTAACTTATGCATCATGTGGATATAAAAATGAAGGGTTAAAATGATGGGCGACCATATTTTGCTATGATTTAAGCATTAAAATCTAGTAATTTTCAATTTGTATATATTTTAACATGTGCATATCATGATAGGTCATGATCAATAGTGTGGGTCTTTGATTAAGTTTTCAATTTTTGATTTTGGAATCATGTGGGATGTAGTATGGAGTGATTTGGTACATGCGGAAAGAATGAAGAGGGGTAGAGGTAGATTGAACATCATATAGGATAAAGTGGTAAAAAAAGGACTTGATATCTTAACGTCTTTGAAAAATTATGGCCCTAAACTGAGCGAAATAGAGGAAAAGGATTCATATAGCCGACCCCAACTAGTTTAGGATAAGGCTTAGTCGGATTGAGTTGAGTTTCTTTATTGATTTCGGAATTGAGATGATTAGATACCCTATGCTCTAGAGATGAGCAAAGTCCATCTCATATATCATGTAAATTCTCAATTTAAATAGACGGACCTGAGACCATGACTTCGTCGGAATCGAGCGAAGGAAAGGCCTTGGCTTGACTTCCTATGTCCACAGTTTGTAGGGAAGACAGAGCAAGAAAGAGGGGATTCCCCAATGCCGGCCTCTAGGAGATAGCAGAGAGAAAGAAAAACCTCTTATCGTAAGAACCTTTTGTGTACACAATCGATTGTGGAAATCTGATGTTCTCCTAAGCTGTTCTTGAAAATCCTAATACCATTATATACGGCAATGTTGGATTAGGATTTTATAGCTGAAGTCGTTCACCACCAGGTCTAGGGCCCTAGACCAACCAAGGGCAGTGACGGTGTTAGATCAAGATTTTTTGAACTTGATATAAGAAGGTAATTCAATTGTCTCCGGACTGGTAGTAGGACCTGGGCTAGAAGTCGTCCGGTTTGGGTACTTCTTGAGACAGGTGAACCGGAGCGTAGGCCATAAGAAAGTGACCAGAAGAGTCTTTTTGCACAGTACGCATCAGAACTAGTGTCTACGTGATGCATAGTTTAGAGACCTCAAAATATGTGATTTTTTATTTTTAGGCATGTTTAGTGGTAGAGATTATGCTCAACAGTTTTCATGTTCGATTTAGATGTCCCATCATCGATTCCAAGATCGAGAGGAGCAGATATCCTCTCCTCTTGAGAGGAACAAAAGTAGATTTAAGGAAACATGGATAAAAGTTGTTAAAGAGGATTGCTTAAAATAACATTAAAGGTTGCCCTAAATAGGAGTACTTAGTGAATGAGGTTTCGTAAAGCTAGTTGCCATTATTTTCCTCTTCCCACCCTTTTGTATTTTGTGTCATATATTCACACATCTCTACACCATCTTCCCATATATGTCCTTGTTTGGCAACAAGGCTAACACTTCTGGAGATGTGTTAATGTCTTTTTCCTGTCATTCACTTCTCATGTATATATTTTTTTCTGTTTCCTTGTAGTAGTACTCTTAAGAATTGGAATTTAAGTGACATCCTGTGATTCTCCTGTTAATGGTGCTGGTGCTTATAATATTGGTGGGATTGAAGCTTGGAGTTGATCTGCTTTATCCTTTTAAATTTTTACATACTGAATCTCATATTTCGTGTTTATATATAAAGTAATGGTTAGTCATCAATGTTGTGATTGGACCAGGATGGTTGTGTATCAATCCTCAAGTTTGACTATGGAAAAGAGAAGCCAGCATCAGTGCAACGTGCATTATCTGTTCTTGAGATGGAGGTTGAGCAAATAAAGAAGGGAAACTATGATCACTTCATGCAGAAAGAAATTCATGAACAACCACATTCTTTAACTACAACAATGAGGGGAAGGCTCAGAGATAATGATGTGGTCTTGGGTGGTCTCAAGGATCACCTGAAAACAATCAGGCACAGCAGAAGGATCATCTTCATTGGTTGTGGTACAAGTTATAATGCAGCTTTAGCTGCAAGACCATTTATGGAAGAGCTATCTGGTAAGGATGGATTGATATGAGACTTTTCTTGATGGTCAGATAAAATAATTACATAATTTTTATATGTTGATTGATGTTTTATCTTAACAATAAAAGGTATCCCTGTTACTTTGGAGCTTGCAAGTGACTTGCTGGACAGGCAGGGTGCGATGTATAGAGAAGATACGGCAGTTTTTGTTAGTCAGTCTGGGGAAACTGCAGATACCCTACTTGCCCTTGAATATGCCTTAGAAAATGGGGCATTGTGTGTTGGCATAACAAATACTGTAGGTAGTACATTAGCCAGAAAAACACACTGCGGTGTTCACATAAATGCCGGATGTGAGATAGGTGTTGCTAGCACGAAAGTGAGAACTGTTATCTACTTTTTTTCTTCCTGCTTTAATTATGTAGTACTCTGGCTTTATTGGTTTTCTCTTTATAATGTCTCAGGCATACACGAGTCAGATAGTAGTTATGGTCATGATGGCATTGGCTATTGGAGCTGACAAAATATCCACACAATCTAAAAGGGAGGCTATTATTAATGCTCTTCCTGACCTACCAAGTATGTTTTTATTTGCAATGCTTCACATGGGATAATTTGCAAATGTGCAGCATAGCTTTTAAGAGCATTTTGTTCTGAAAACAAAAATGATTCAGGAAGTAGATAGATGGAGCTTTTTTTTTACTTCCTTTTCCTTTTTGCAGATAAAGTAAGTGAGGTCCTGAAACTGGATAATGAAATGAAAGATCTGGCTGAGTCATTAATAGAGGCGCAATCACTTTTTGTGTTTGGTAGAGGTTACAACTATGCCACTGCTTTAGAGGGTGCTTTAAAAGTGAAGGAAGTAGCACTCATGCACAGTGAAGGTATGCTTGCGGGTGAAATGAAACATGGTCCGTTGGCACTAGTGGATGAGACTCTCCCCATCATTGTTATTGCCACACATGATGCTTGTTTCAGGTCAGTGTCTTACAATGTAAGGGAGCCCTAGTTGGAAAGCATCTATTTTACTGAATATAGTTCTGTTTTATTTGTCAACAGTAAACAGCAATCAGTAATTCAGCAGCTTCACGCACGTAATGGTCGCTTGATTGTTATGTGCTCAAAGGGAGATGCATCCTCTGTATGTCCTAGTGGATCTTGCAGAGTTATTGAGGTCCCTCAGGTTGCAGATTGCCTTCAACCAGTAATTAATATAGTTCCTTTGCAGGTATGAAAGCGTTGAACAATTCTTCTTGGATTTCTTTTTTCATTCTTAACAAATTTCATATAATCTTTAAATCTAGCCTGTAGGCTCATTTCCAGATATAAAAGATATTCATCTTATGAAGGCTTTCTGTCTTGCTCCGATCGTCAATTTGTTGAATTTAGATGAAAATGCTCTTTCTTCGGTTTACATCGATCCCTTCATTTATGTTCCTGTCAAAACACAAAGTGGCCTTTTGAGAAGGCCAGTTTGTAAAATTTGGCACTTGATAGTAGATTCCAATTAAGTACTTCTTGTAAAAAGACCTGGATATTAAAGCAAATGAATGTTTGATATAGTCCAAACTGGTTGAACTAGTTGTTCATTTTGTTTGATCCACCAAATAACTAGAAACAGTAAGCACCACCTAAACTGTGGGGACAGCAAAGCCCTGTGAATGTACTATTCACTTTGTGTGTTTTAACTAACTTTATTACCTGTTGCGACTTCCATGACCCTTCCTTCCTGTTTTAGGGCTTTATGATCCACTGATTGATACAATCATGCTCCATAAACATATATACTGCCCCTCCCCCGCAACACGCGTGCGCACACAGAGCTGCTTTGTTATTATTTTGTCCAATCAGTCATGTTGCAGCCTTGAAATTCCTGAAGTTAAAGAGGCCAGTCAACCCCTTTGCAGTGCTCGGCTTCATACTATTCCAGATAGATTAAACCCATATTCTCTGCAGTTCAGATTAGCCTGCTGGAAGTCTTATCCTGCCTTCGTTTGGTCCCTGAACTTCAAACCTGCAAGCTTTACGAGAAGGATTCCTAAACTTTGACTTTGGCCATCATACCTCAAATTCTGATCCTTTCGTCATATTTTTGATTCTGAATTCCTTGTAAGGGTTTTGAACAAGGTCCGCCATACTGGTGGCAGGGGGTACCGGAATGGCTGAGTTTTGGGGTTCCACTTACCGGTTCTGTACCGGTCTCGTACCGGTTCCATACTGATTCTCCAATGATAAGCTTCCGGTACCGAATTCTACGCTGATCCGATATCGGTTTAGGGCGGTACCGGAACGTACCGGCTCGTACGGGCCGGTATGGCAGACCTCGGTTTTGAACATCAGAAATTATTGCATATTGGTCAAAAGACTGCACCACCACATGATACAACATTTTGAAACAATGGTTAGATGGATAGAACAACACCAATACTTGGTAACAAGATTTGCTGAACTGGTATTGGAGGGCATATGGGCTAGTGACTGGTTCAGCATAGTATGAGTCCATACTGTACCGTCCTGTGGCGAACCGAAATAGGGAGAGGTAGAGGGAGAAGGGAACACGGAGGAGAGGGGGGGGCGGGAAAAGAGAGAGAGGGATGCTGGAGCATCAACACCTGAAACCCTTTCGGACACGAGAGAGAGAGAGAGAGAGAGAGAGAGAGAGAGAGAGAGGATGCCGAAGTACCTCTGCAGATCCCTTCAAGATGCGGGAGAGAGAGAGAGAGAGAGAGAAGACTTACTTTCTCAGTTTCGGCTTTGAGAGAGTTCAAGCGATGCTGCTAAGATCGTCTTCAAAAGGGATTGTCTTCTACCACTTTGGGTCTCTGAAGACTATCCACACTACTTGGACTTATTTATTTGACATGATTATTGTATCACTTAAAAAGTCTAGCTTCTTGTCTTATATTTTGTAGATTATAGGATTTTAATCCCTTATATTCACTTGGATTCGATGCAAGGATTCGTAAATCGTAATTAAGCTAGACACTAACCAGATGACTTAAGCTGAGTGAACATCAACCTAGTGAATATATGGAATTTTCCCAGACAGCATTTCTGGGACTGGGAGTTAAATACATTCATGATGATGTGCCCATGAATGATAGGCCACAAAGTTTTCCAGACAGTCATAGGTTCAACATCTGTTTCATATGCCTTGTTTTTCTCGGCCGCATACTTTGTTTACATTTGCCAACATTTTTGATAGTCCAAGCAATGAATAATTTTTGTGTTTTTGCTTCATCTGAACACTACGTTACTTGTAATAATCACCCTTTATTTGGTGCTGTTGGTATATGTGTGACTTTTGGTCAACAATTGCCAGTTAAATTGGAGGTGAATGGCTTCTCCGACAGGAAGTGTATGAGTTTGCTCATTTATTTCTGCTCTTCGTCTGCAGCTGCTAGCATATCATCTAACAGTTCTACGAGGCTATGACGTGGACCAACCAAGGAATCTTGCAAAGAGTGTGACGACACAATGAAACAAGCCTGATTCTTTGTGCAAATTCTTTTGAGTCAGAGGAGACTTGATCATAGTCGGGATTTCAATTCTTTGTAGTTCACCGTGTAGTCTGTTTCCCCAATATGTTAATATTATGTAGTAACATACTGGGATGCATAAAATCAATTCCCTGGGTGTATAAGTTATCACTTCCGTTACTAACTTCTGGAGTGCAAATTGGATTTTAGTGAAAAAGATGCATTGATGTTGGCGATTCAGCGGAGAGAGAATTCATTTGTCTAGTAAGTGTTATCTTGTAGTGTTAATTTAAGTGTTTATTTACAGTTTGTCCTCCCAAAACCCTTTATTTTACGCACTGAAGTCCACTACCTTTCAGTTACTCTACCAGGCAGAATGTGGTATACAGTGCAGAAACAAGTGCAATTGCTGCTGTGGCAAGGGATACTACCAGGGTGCTCACAGACTTATTTCCTTCATAGTTCATGCGGAATAATAGGGAATTGACTTTCAGGTTACACCTCAACGCGCATGGATGTGCTTTAGTGAAGCTGGTGCTAATGGACGGCGGTATGACCCCATTTATTAGTGATAAAATCTCAAATCTTGGCTTCCAAGGATTGCTATTTTATATGGGTTTTGAAATCCTTCGCATCAATGGAGCATGGCTTTCCATGGTAACCAGAAATAACTGCTGCCATGGAGGCAGGACATGATCTCATCCCTGGAAAAATGCCCCACAATGATCCATTTCGGTTCGGAGCTAATGCTTCGAATTTGCTGCATTGCATATCAGATCATCCTGGCGCTCAAGTTTATCATCCTGCAGTATATGCTAATTAGCAGGTCCGCAACACTACAAAATACAGGGTTTAGGGTTCAGGATGCGATATGTATCATCGTCATGTTATTCTCATGAATCCTCAAGGCCTAACTGAGCTCGGTGGACAGGAAAAACTCAAATTCTTTTGACCTTTATGCTTTCCAATGACATGAAGGCAAAACTGACCGAGGAGCTTTAAAAATAGAAGCTTTGTATTGCGGTCAGCATTGTGGAAGTTCAAAGTGACCCCCTAGTCATAATCTGTATCAATTCTGACATTCATCGTACGATGATCAAGGACATGCAAAGCATTCGGCACAAAATTAAGGGCCTTGAAAGTTTAAGACATTAGATCCAGCGAAATCATTGGTTTCGGCATAACCTTTGGCATGAGCGTATGTAACGGAAAGCGCAGGAGCTCCTCTTAAGCGGCCATAGCGTTTTTTCCATTCTGCCGAGTAGCTTCCGCGCCCTTCCTGCCCCACATAAACAAGGTACGACGACATGTCTTAATTAATTCAATGGTCAACAGAATTGATATCAGCAGTTAATTCTCTTTTCTTTTCTCTATCATTTTTTGGTCATACCATTCATAACTTCTATGATTCTATAACTAGATATCTCTCCAAAATCGCAAAAGATCATCAATTTGGAACAAACCGAAAAGTCCTTTTCATCAAAGTCCCTTACTAGCTTCCTCTGTTGAAAAGAGAGAGAAAAATCACAGGTCGGTGAAGCAGAATAATTATAGAAATAGGAGCAATGAACCAATATCAGCTCTCATCTATACCATTCCATTCATTTTCATCAATCCATTTATCCCAGTTCACTCTGAGAAATCTAAATAATACTTTCCAGCCAGCCTTTTTAGGTGAGGTTGTGGCTTGTTACACTTTGAGAACAAAATTCTGCTTACAAACGGTACATTTAGATGCTCTATGGCAAGAACAAGTATAACCTATCTTTTTTCATACTTGTTTAAGATTACGAATGCATAATATATGCTTGTAAGTAGTCGTAGATAACGAATTCATGGGAGAAGGTTAGCTAAAACAAGGAAAAGAGTTTGGCACCAACTGAAAAAATATATTCAGCATATGTATGGGAATTAGACAATCTTCTACAATCATACGTATGTTATTTTCCTTGTTGTGATGGCATATACAAGTGGATAAGTTGGTTTCACAAGGTTAACGAGGCTGATAGATTGGATGGCTGTATTGTTCTCCACTGTTGATCAAACAACAAGCCTTTCTGCCAGGTGAGGCAACTGTAAATAGCCTTTTAATGTAGCCAATAATTTTCTTAGCTAATGATCAGCCCGACCCTATGTCAAGAGGTAGGGGATGGCTTGCAGGCTGGAGGAGCTTAAGCCATTTTGCCAGCGATAAATTCTGTCAATGAGTGTGATCTTACCTTGCTTTGGACTAACTCATTAGATCTAACACATTTTCAAAGACTTAAACACAGGACTTACCCATCGACAACCTTAAACAGACCACTAAGTTTAACTAGAGATGTACATTGGCCTTGTCTGAGCTTGGGCCATTTGTTGTTGTATAATATATAAGCATATTAGATATCATATCTCATACGTGGTGTATGTGAATACTAAAACTAATTTAGATGTAAGCATTGATTGGTTTTTTTAACTTTAAGAAGTATTCCAAAAATCATGAATGAAAAAAGGAATGAGAGAACTCTCCAATATTTGTCATCTTGGCCCAGCTTAATTTCAATCAGATCTTAATTGTTGTAGCTCATTGGGCTTAGCTTCATCTAGCTATGTACTAGTGAATGCCGAGCCCAAGAGCATGAGCCAGTCGAGCTAGTTGCTAACAAAGAAATCTTTTTATTTCTCCCCTTCTCTTTATAAGCTGCATTAAGTAGTATGAGGAAGTCTAGACACTTCAACTAATTTGATCATTTGAAGTTATTTTGGTGGACACCTGCACTAGTTTTAAATTTTTCTATTGGTGTGTAAGTAGAGTATATATTATCCTTTTGAAAGAGAGCATAGAGCTATCCATACCACCAGGTCCCTAGACAGAGGAGACCAGTAATTTATTCATCTACTTGGTTTCTTATATATATATATATATATATATATATATATATATATATATATATATATATATATATATATATATATACATATTTATCTCGCATGCATCAAACAACATATGTAGCTCCATACAGACTACAGCATATGAAAGGCCTGATGCAAACCAATTATGAAGGGGACATGACAGCCTACAGTAGTTCCATGGTTAAAAAGCAACGCTCTCTGTCTATCTTTAGAAGTCTAGAAGAACAATTTATAGAAGATGAAAGAGACTGCATCATGAAAAGTGACTATGTTAACAATCTTTTGAAGAGTAAGGTAGCTGATATGCTTATGAAAGAGTGAGATGCATCCAATTCTTTAGCATCTCTGTCATATATGAAGTTTCAACAAGCAAACAGTTTAAGCTTAGAACTTAGCTGCTGAGTTATTTTGACACAATCCATCGACAATAAACCAAATCAATAGTTCAACTTTTGAAAAGGGAAAAAATAATAAAGTACACAAGGAAAAAGCACAAAATAGATTGATATACTGGAGACTTGCATAAGGCTATCTATAATTATAGGTTAAATTACAGATCCAAATTAATCGGTTGGCTCTCTGACTTGCACAATGCAAGTAGTCTATATATACAAAGCCAACCCTTATTTTTCTTTCAATCGTTTCACTCTCTTCATCTCCTTTTTTTCCCCTCTACTGTCATTTCATATTGCAGATCTGTACTCTGCCTGAGCAAGTGATAAATCAAATGAGGTGATAGAATGTGGAGAAATTGCAACATCCATCTGTGTTCCTGCATTAGGTAATGAAGTCTGTACTGGCACCACCTACATTATTCAACAAACGGATCAACAAACACAACATACTGTGCTAAGGGAACCCACCAAGCTTAAAATCAGACAAAACATAAGCTACATTAGTTAAGCATGTATAACAGTGAAAACTGACTAAAAATGCATGAGAAATGATAAACTGAATATTTGTTGCATGAAACCTCTAGTGCATTTGATCTCTTTTTTTACTTTCAGTGCCTTTTCCCCCTTAATTTGTTCCCTTTCTGGTGGTCCACAAAATATACAAAGGAGTGCATGGTTAAATTCTCCCATGTCCACTCTGATGTGTAGGACCAAACTGTACATATGCATATGCACGAGGAAAAAAAATCAACCAAGCCCAATGAAACTGATACATTGATGCTTTATTTACATAAAAATTTGTCGATATGTCCATTTTTTTGCATCTATGCTAACATCTTTTTCCTTTTTTTCCTGGCAAGATGCATTCATGGTGAATACAGAGGGAAAAGAAATTTTGCCACTGTACCTTATTTGGTTCTGTGAAGGAATTTTCATCCTTTAAATTAGTGGATGTAAGTATGGTTTTTGTTGATCCACCTGAGTTGAGAGCATTTTGTAATCCACTCACAGAGATATTAAGATTCACAGTATCATTCCCAAAGTTGACAATCTGCACAAAAATTTGGATCAGGAATCAAACTAAAAAGTAGATTAGCATACTTTGCAATCTAATGAGTGAAGATTTTGGACTTTGTGTGGGGCACAATACATGGATAGACAGACACGCAGAGAGACAGAGAGAGAGAGAGAGAGAGAGAGAGAGAGAGAGAGAGATGATTCAATAACAATACAGCATGTGTTGGTTCATGACTGATTTCAAGTGAGAATAGTTAAAAAAATATTTGAAAGGTCCAGCAGAAGTTGGATTTTTTTTCCTTGCTCCGTTTTCCCTTTGAAAAATAAATGGTAGTAAATTTTATTGATTTGAGCATAATATTAACATAGGATCCACAAAGTACTGTAGGACACCCTAGAAGCTTCAACAGCCTACTCCTTTTGATTTGAACTAAGCAGTAAACGGTTTTCAGCAACCTTCCAGACAAACAAGCCCTCAGTATAAGCAGGAACAAGATGATTGTGTGTTGCTTCCCTTCCTAAACAATAGATGATCAACAGAAATAACTTGGGCATATTAATAGAAACTGTAGGTAAATTATCACCACCATCCCAATTGATTCATTAGAGGCATCTATCAAATTTAAAAAAAAATGAAATAAGAAACCTAGAAATGTTAACAAGAATTTTACATAGAGAGTAGGAAAAGATCAAATTGACCTTTATTTTTAAGTAACTGCTGTTGTCTTCCAAACTCTGCCAAGTAATTGCAGAAGCAACCAATGAAATGGAGGCATTGGTTTGAATTGTGGTAGGATGACGGGTTGCACCACTTGATTCCTTGAAAAAGTGTTGCATCCAATAGCTAGGAGTTCCATACTGCTGCCATGAGTTGAAAACAATAGCGTCTGGGTTCCACCTATGCAATGTAATTACAAACCATAACCACAATTCTGTAGAGAAAGAAAGGAGTGCAGACTGGAGCTGAGTATGGGCATGCAAGTAGGATTATTGACTGAATAAGATACCATAGTTGAATCTGAAAAGGGACAGGGATTTTGTTCCAGTTCCAATTGGATGCACTTTTTCCATCTATATGCCATATAGCAAAATGAATACTTACCAAGTATTCACTCAACCAGGGAAATTTAATTAATGATTATATATAAAATGAACCCAAGGTAACTATAGGAGAAAAATAGCTCTCTATATAAAGAAATATAAACACTGACCTGCGATCATTGGCATTCACAAAAAGTGGTGCATAACTTGCCATTTCAACGACATCACTGCATGGGGAGCAAGAATAAAGGCCATCTTATCAACCACCATGGTATGTGAAGAGCAACTTTTGTTGATTGTCCACACTTCACAAGCTTAAATTCAGTAATATCTAAGAATAGTAGCATTACCAACCAGATGTTCAGTTATAGTAAAAAGCATGTTTCATTAGTACCCATTGTTCACAAGTTAAAATGGAGCACATTTTAACACAGCCTGCATGGATATTCCATAATCATCACATTATCACATAACCAACAAACTTTGATATCATGCTTGGGAAACCATTGCCACTCACCGTTATGAACACAAGCTTGCTCTATTGAATGATATGCACCAAAAGCAAATAACATGAGCATGTGAAAGACATAGGAAATCATTCATTTCCACTAATGGAGTAAATTCGATATCAGAAATTAATAAAGAATTAACTTCTCATCTCTGTAAAGATTTGGGTTTCTTAAGAAATTGAGAATGTCTTCTCAAGTAAATAAGGTTAATTATTATTACATGAACTGTAAGTTTTAGCTGTTCCTGATGTGTCAGATACATTTACAAGTGGATTAAACTTTTTAAATGCATCATCAACTGATCAAAATATCTTCAGAATATCAGGTATTATGTCTTGATAGAAAGTTAACTGGACCAGAAAAAATGTCACAAGGAGGAAGTTGACACCTTGTGATGCATTCTTACAAATAAACTTTAGGTACATGGAAGCACATGGGGGGATGGATAAACAAACCTATTTCTTTCCAACCCAATGAGGAATCCAGCTTCTGCTAATGCAGCTAAAAGGCTTCCTGTGCCAGCATCTGACCCAGTCACAGCATACTCACTAACAAAAGCCTGGATTGCATCAAAAAAAGATTAATATACACACCTATTTTTGTTCATCTACAGCAATATGTGATGACTCAAAAGATATTGAACATAACTCAGATCAAAACTGTCTTGAAATTCAACATCATATACCTTGGGGCCAGTACGTGATGTGCCGTCAAATTTTCTATTCGATGAAAACATATTGCTAGCAGAGGTATAAATCTATCCAAGAAACAACATCATTAGTGACTTTCAAATTACATGACTTAGCAGCAATTACACAGATCATGCTATAAACAAACTGAAACTAGACGATTTGATGATAAAAAATTAAAAACTGTTCACGTATTCTTACATGAAAGTCGTATAAGTCAGCAGGATGATCCAATTGTCTAGATGACCCATCGCAATTCGAAATAACATTAATGTCTGGATAGGCAGCTTTTATTGCATAGTAAAACTTGAGGTAGTTTCCTATCCAATAATGAATCAGGACAATTGTCAGCTATCTATTTGATCTTATTGTCCATGAACCATTTAGTATAATAATACAAACTGTAACAGAGACTCTCATCCCAACTACAACACTGAAATAATATCTGCAGTGAATTATATCACAACCTAACTTTTATGTTAATAAAATGAAAGCATAGTACTAGTCATGAACATCAAATCCACATCCATACCTATGAAATTTTGAGGTATCACTGATTTTTCTTTAATAATTGATATAAAGTAATTGTCTTTAATGGTTTTCTTGTTTGGGAAAACTTTAAATGTAAGCACCAACAATCCATTTTCTTGACCTTCATAAACCATGTAGGTTGATAAAATAGCAGACAAAAGGATAAATTGATGCAGTATATCCCAAGACCCATAAAAAAAAAAAAGAAGATAAAATGAAGACAATGGTAAAGTTGTAAAAATATATAAGTTTTGAGAATATGAGTCAGCATTACTCCAAAATCAGGACAAGATGTGGATGCATGTATTTTTTGTTATGCATTGATGCAGTTAGATTTGGAATGGTAAGATAAAAACCTTTGATCTTTAGGTAGCTTCACAAAGTAGCACAGTTCATTTCTCTTTGCTGGTTAGTATTATGAAGCAGGTTATGATGAATAATATCAACATAATGAAGCAGCATGTCTAAGTGTTACAAGTGAAGAAGACAGATATCTAGTACAAGAATTTGTGATAAAAGTAGAATACAGAGAGAAGAATCATAAACATATATGATTTGTTGCATTAACAAGAACACTGCAACCTGAAGTAGTCAGAAACCGTATATCAGCTCATGGAATATGATTAGAATAATAATGTGTAGTCATCCATTTTAAATCACAAAACAGCTGGAAAAATGATCTGAAGACATAAAGACCTTGTGACATGCTACTGAAAACTATTGGTTTTGTTTCTACTAATACAAAATGTCAATAATAAAGAACCTCTGTTTTTATTTGTCTGTGAGTATCATTTAACAGACATCCTGTTTCTCTGTCTATCCTGCAGATCATATTATGAGTTTTTTCAAGTTTTTGGGTCTCAAGTCCTCATCTTTATCTTGGAACTATGATAGGAATTCCCGGAAGCCCGCCCAGTCCTTTGGGCGGGGTAGACACATACAACTAAAATTCTCCACTATGTTCTCCTGAACTTTGACTAATATCCCAGTAGTCATATTTTGTTCACAAATTGGAAAACCAAGTCTTGTATACATCAGGCATGAAATATTTTCAAACATGATCATCCTGAGACCAAGATGATTAAAGATGACTAACAGTTGGTATAATGACAAAATATATACTACGAGTATGACAATGTCTTCCCACCACATCCCACTCTAGTTTAGCTAGCCCATTAGGCACTTGAATTTATTCTAGTCGCCTGGACTTGTTTCGGCGTGCATGCTTGATTGTCTTGACATTTAATTGCAGGATCAGAAAAATGGTACTGCAACTTATCTTTTCTTTGGATCAATTTGATAGCAACCTATTAGTACCAATATTTGGTATGAGGGACATTATTTGATTTTCTTTCAGATGCTGCTCATATTAAAGTAACATAAGCAATGTACCAGTAATTAGCCAAGGATTCATCTTATAATCAGTTGGTGTAAAGCCAGATTCATCCACGCTTGTCCTTTAAAGCGAAAACTAGCCAATCTGCATACTTTTCAAGTATTGATTGTTGAGAAGAGGATAGAAGAAGTTTTATTTTCTTCTCTTTGGATAGAATCAGGTTGTGTATATGTAACCAATTTGGTAGTTGTTGCACCACTTGGCTTGTGCTTCTTCCAGTATTTACTCACAACTAACAGAACTCATCCCCCTGTATTTGGGAAACATGACCTGTCCATTATATTTCATATAAGTTGGAAATAATTCACAAGTCCCCTTTTTTTTTTTTTTTTGAAGGAGAGAGATGGATGGATGAGGTAGTTGCATGTGTGATGCGTCTGATTCTAGGATTATGATTCATCTGCACAAGTAGATTGTTAACTTAACATTCAGATCAGATCGAGCTCAACCACTGCAGCCACCAGATGCGGACGGATAGCTACTGATTCATGACCTTGGGGAAGCGTGCCAAGAAGACGAGGATGGGGGGTGATTCTCTTTTATACCTTAGTTTTCTAGTGAAGATTGATTAGATTGCAGACCTACTGTAATCATGACAAATAACCCCTTATCAGGAGTATATTGCAAAATTAAAATATTATCAATTGGACCATCTTCTTTCCTTTAATAAATTCAACTAGATGTAGAATGCATAAATAGTAAGATTAAGTTGTCAAATTGAAACCCTTCTACTCTGTTTTACCGTCACGTACCAATAATATTAAGCAAAAGTAACGACTTCAAGTACTGATGATATATTTTATGGATCATGATTTTTCCATTGAATGTCACACAAGCTAAACAATAAAGAAATGGAAGTAGTCACTACTATAAACCAAGGCAAATATAAGTAGGGTAGGAAACTTGACTGCTGAAGTGAATGCTACACGCAGACCTGCATTGCTACATATTCATAGCTACAGTCTGAGCAAAAGAGTGACACACAGTTAGAGATAGTTACATCAACATCTATTCTAATAATTCAGCAACAGCTATCTATTAAGCAAAATAATAATCTTGAGTCTTGCAACAGTACATGCTCTTGTACTTTTAGGTTTAATTTTATATATTGATAGCATAATACAATTGCAGGATTAATTAGTTTCAACCACTTATACCAATATATTCCAGATCCAGTAAATCTCCAGAAATCGTTTACTTCAGGAGAAAAATATGTTAGCAATATGTCACTAATACTTATAAAATCTTCAATGAAGACAGAAGTCTATATCTGATGAGATAATTAAAAAAAAACACATTAACAGAACCCGCTTTAAATTATACAACTGAAAAACACACCTCGATAATATTTCAGTCCACAATCTTCATTTCCAATTGCAACATAATTCAATTGAAAAGGTTCTGTGTGTCCCATTGCTGCTCGAGCAGAGCCCCATGTTGAGTTAGGACTTCCTCTAGCAAACTCAATACTATCAAGAATTTCCTGTACAAAAGGAAAATCATAAGAAGGAATTGCATCAAACAGAAGTTTGATGACTCATACCAGTTCGTATGGGACAAAATCATGAACCATTCCATGCATGAGAAACGTAACAGGCACAAGAAATCAAATTACTATTTATATACTAAAAAAAGAAGTCAAAGAATAAATGCAAAATTTTCTCTGGCAGTTACCTATTAGTCAAACTATGATTAAGGTAAAATATGCCATACCCTAAACCTAAAGCCCAGGCAATAGACATTGTGGCATGCATGCGTGTGCGCACATGCACACAATTGCAGACAAGCACTATGTGCATATGCATGGCGCACAGACAAAAATCTAGATGAAAGTGGGGCAGGGGGGAAGGGAGGACTCTACTATCCTAGTGATAGGATTTGAGCTCACAATTCAATGGTTCAATATACAAGGCTAGCCATAGTCTTCTAAATTTAAGGATCCATGTTAATGATCATGACCTACAACATTAAAATTTCTGGAAATAAAAAGGGAACCTTTCTTGCTATGGGACGAGTGGCTACAAGCTTGAAAATTATCAATGTCAAGATAAGTTTTATTTAATTTACTGAGTGAAGTATTTCATCCGTCTGAATTTTGGTCCATACAGGGTACATCATGATAAGAAGTGTTGAATTTTTTTTTTCTGGTTAATACCCTTGTTCTAATTATAGGAGGGTTTTATCGGTAGCATTGTACCTTAATTCTTTCTTCTCTCATCAACACATGCACAGACACAGAAATTTTTCTAGATCAAACATGATCACTCATTAGCGGATATCATGTAAGTGCTGAATATAAAACACATTTGAAATTTAACTAGAGGTTATGCTTGTGGATAGATTGATATTAGATGGATCCTTAGTAAGATATAAATTATCTTATTTAGCTGACGATTTAATTTAAGTGCTCCCGATAGGCAAGGCAGGTAACAATTTATTTTCTTGTTTTATGTAGGATTTTCTCATAGTGAACTATGACATTTGAGCATGTGCATTCTATACAATCATCAAAACAAGGGGAAGCAAAGAATCTACAAGTAGAAACATGTAGCGTTACATTTAAGAGCATGCTCCATTACTGTTGGAAAAGTAATCTCCAAATGTTTCTGCTTTCAAAGCAAGACTCACATTTCCAACATGGGTGTGGTAGAGATTAGCAAGTTTCCTACGGCTAGTATCTAGAGAAAACTTTCGCATTTTCATTTAGTAAGGTTACATTAACAAGTATCAATGACATGAGGTTGACATTCTGTCAACAATCTGGATCTTACAATCAAGGTCAAAATGGCCCTAAATCATCAAGATCTCATACCTGGTTCAGTTTCATCTAGGGTCATGGTCTAGTTCCATATTATGGATCATACAATTTCTTCCAACACAAGATCCAACTTGATTATGTTGTTACATATTAAATCATATAGAAGTCCATTTTCAAAAATTAATTGGACTTTATGGCCTCTAGAATCATTTATTTACTACTAACAAGCCTGAAGCATTTAAAACGGCAAGTCCACTAGGCGTTTTAACTTCAAAAAATAAAGGAAAAAAATTCATGGAATTAAAGTTAAAAGGCCAAGTTTCACTTTCTACAACCATTTGTTAAAATCTATTTTTGTAATAGGAATTATATCAAAATTGATTATTGAATTGATAGGTAGCATATGATTATCTTGAATAATTGGACAAGACGTTTGTTTATTTAAAATAACTATGTACACACTAACAATTGTGGAATCTAGACTTCCTATATGTATGTGCTAGGATGCTCTTTAAGGGTGAGCCATGGCAATGGTAAGGTTGCTCCATCATGACCTAGAGGTTATGGGTTCGAAACACAGAAATAGCCTCTCTACGCGCAGGGCTAAGACTGCATACATCTGAACCTCCCTAGACCCTGTAATGGTGGGAGCGTTATGCATTGGACCACCCTTTTTTCATCTACTTTATTATTAATTCATTTTCACCATTTATTTTTCTTATATATGTCTCAAATAATAAAAAAAGCCTTACAATCTTTGATACAATCCGTGATCTGATCAAATCTTTGCCCCTCTATGATTCACAATTCAATCCCAATCCTAACAACTTTCCTCCTCACTAATGTGAGTTGACTATTGACTATTGAGAGGAATTCAATGCTATCAAGACAATACTACAGTTATCCTTCATGCTAAAGCCTTTTTACTATATCTAACCTTCCTAGACCCTATAATGGTGGGAGCCTTATGCATTGGACCCCCTTTTTTATCATCTACTTTATTATTATTTCATTTTCACCATTTATATTTCTTATGTATGTCTCAAATAATTAAAAAAAGCCTTACAATCTATGACACAATCCATGGTCTGGTCAAATCTTTGTCCCACTATGATTCATAATTCAATCCCAATCCTAACAACTTTGCTCCTCACTAGTGTGAGTTGACTATTGACTATTGAGAGCAATTCAAGGCTATCAAGACAATGCTACAGTTATCCTTCATGCTAGAGCCTTTTTACTACCTGTTGTTCGTATTATCGCTGTCATGCTGTCTAAATTTTCTCTTAATGATACTGTAAGTAAACTTGAGTGGCCTTGAGGACTGTTTTCCACAACTGACGATATATGTGCATTCTCGAAGGTCCTGTTTGACCATTTTCAGCTTAAAGCTTCCAACTGTATGCCCCCATTTAGTCTTTTCCATATAGCCTAAAATAGCTAACTTGCAAAGGAGTGCTAGCAATTAAGCAAATCCTCTAATGAAACAAATCATCTACTCTTTTTGATTGTATGCATTATCAAGCTCAATTTGGTTTCCTCCTATATAAGGGGTATGTTATTACATTTAGGTGATGAATTTTCTTTTAGCTCACTTTAACTTATCTTATGTATCATCAATCTAATGTTAAGCTGTAACTTTACCAAATTGGAAAATCATGTTAACCTGACAAACCTAAGAAGAAATTTTGCACAAATGACATCATAAATTCATGAGATTATGTTCTCTCAAGATTCCTTATCAATCAGTTACTTCCTTAAATTTACAAGCATGAGTCCCTTACAAAAGAACAAAACAACAAATTGCCACATGCTTCAAAATGCTTATGCTCCTTGTTTCTTTTGGTTATAAGCATCTTAATATCTTCGTTAACATCTTGAGATATACATGTTTTGTCCTTCTACCTCCTATGCACGCACTAAGATCTCACCCAGATTTGCAAAATTCATTCACCTTGGAAAAAACATGAGAATAAGAGTTATCTGTGATTTGATACCATCTAATCTCCTGTGTAAGTAACTTACCGTTGTGGCCTTTCTCCTGTTGGTGCAATTATTCATCCATGTTATTTTTTTGACCATTCAAGGCCTTCCGCATTTCTCTTTCACAGGATTTTGTATCATTTGTTGTTTAAACTTCCTCAACAATTTTATCTTAAGTACTCACCTCTCTTTGAATTCATACATACTGAGCATGAACAGCTCTCCATCCTATTTCACTTCCAATTTTCATTATAAGGAATAAAGGCCAAACAAAACTAAGAAACTTTAATGGGGACTGTAAGATTGTGAATTTAGAAAAAATTAAATTTACTAAACATGGATGCAGATTATCTATTGATAGAAGTAAAGTAGATCCACCTCATGAAAGGAGAATCTATTTTAGATCTTAGGCAGTATCACAGTACTTCTCAATAAAAAAAAGGAGTGGTCCAATGGACGAGGCTCCTGCCATTGCAGGAGCCTCTGGGGAGGGTCACATTTACACAGCCTTCCCCCCATGCGGCATTATCACAGTTCTTCTCAATCTAAGTTACAAAAGTACAACTATGGTGATGCTACTAGAGAAATGCTATATGAGAGTGACAGTTTAATTAATTACAATTGGTTGCAGAAAAAAAAAGCAGTTAAAGAGATCAACACAACAAAAGCATTGAAATTATATAATATAAAAAATATTAGAAGCATGTGATGCTTATCTAAGATTTGAGGCAGATATATAAGCACATTATATGTGTGTGTGTGTGTAAGTATATATATATATGTATATATAAGTATATATATGTGTGTGTGTGTGTGTGTGTGTGTGTGTAAAGTTCCATATGTCTATCTCTCTCCAGATCATGCAAGTTTCACAGCATCACAGCTTCACAACTAGTGACAAAATAATCCCAGTTAAATATATAGCAGATATTATCAGTAAAACACATACTATTATGATTCAAAACTTAATTTAAATAACTTGGTGTAACAATTAGTAATGACTAATTGATACCATGAATGGTTATAAAAAAGATAAAGTAGAAATTTCAATACATGCCTGAACAAAAGGTAAGATGTCACTGGTATCAACTTCATCATTGCGACTAATTCCTGGAATATTAAAGAAATCAAAGCAAGCAAATAAGAGTGGAAGTCATTGCCATCAAGCTCTTAGTTTCACCAAGCAGATGCTAATACCATTGTTAATCACCCAAACTGGGGAGGCACCTAGATCTTCCGCAAGCTGCAGTGGATCATCAAAAGATCTAAGTAGCCTTCCTAAAGGTAGACATATCAAAAATCTTCCTAGCCCTAACCAGAATTCTTAAGTAACCATCAAATATCTACCTGAAGAAGCTCAAAGTATCCAAGCCCATCATCAGTCCAGTACTGCCAAACATCACCAAAGTGCCCAGGCCTCTCTTCCCATGGTCCAATTGTTGATTTCCATCGGAATGCATTTCTTAGCCAAATACCTTCAACAAAAGTACCTCCTAGAACAATAGAGAAATTCTAACCATGTAAGATTTTCCATAAAATTGTTCATGCTATAAATAAGAAGCAACAAATATTTAGAAAAGTACAGATCTCTGAAAGTTACCCTGAAAAAAGGATTTGTCATATATCATAAAGTGGCAATTAAATAATCAAGCAGCAACTTTAAGTATAGGATGACAATAAATTGAAGAAGAAAATAACAAAGATAACCTAGAAAATAGTAGGCTCAATTCCTGATTTAAAGAGTCAGAATCCGATAATTATGGATACAACTTAAGAAGTCAGAGGCAAGTATGATATATGTAAGTCAAGCATACAACTGCAGCAGCCAAACACAACAAGAGAACCACCACTACCAAGTACCAATATTTCATGCACTTGTAGACTTGTAGTCAAGCTTAGTGCATTAAGATGCTTCAACTAGATCATCTTAACAATTGATATTACAAGAGAACAAGCATAAATCCATGGATGAAACTCAAGTTGGGTTAGCCAGGCATCTGATCTTCCACTTGCTTGCTTCCAAAGTACTACCATCTGCAAGTGCATTGCATCAAATTTCTCCGACAATGATAAAAGATTTGACATGATGCCTAGAAAAGGAAAATTGCAGGAGCGATGAAGATGGCATGTTAGTCACCAATGTGAGAATACCTATTCAGGCCATCCAGAATCCTAACTTGTGCATGAGATAAACAAAGAATGTATTAACATCATTGATGAGGCTTAAAGACATTCTATGCTTTCTTCATTATTTTGATTTTATGAACTGGTTTGCATTTGTAGTCCAGTGACTCAGATGCATGTCCACTTTTTTCATTTGAAGTGCAGTGTGAGTCCAAGGTGCAAAGCAAGGAATTAGGTGCTGCTGGCACAAAACCCACTGCACGTGACACCAACATAGTGCATTGGTCAGCAAGCTCTGGGCATAAGCATGCTAAAAATAGCATCAGCAAATTCAATTTTTCTTTCAGAGATTGATAATATATATTGCCTCCTCGTGCAATTAAGAGTTCTTTCATGAATTAAACAAATATTCCAAACCCCAAAACAGTGTCAGAAAGTCAATAACGTGGTTTTATGCATGTTGAATACTATGCAGTGTGTTTCCTAAGCTAATATAAACTCCTGATAATGCATTAGTGTTAACCTAATGACAATCATATATTAAAAAAACAATAATCATTCATAAAATTTGGATGCAAAAAAACTTTTGGAGAGTAAGATTGCAAAGAATTAGGCATGTATGCTTATTGAAGCATTGTCCGCTAATTAACATCACCAGAAAGAAAAACAGAGATTGAGATATAAGACCTTTCTTACTGGACCTTTGGGTCATAACTATGTTAAGACATAATAAAAGCAACTATTCTGATCCAACCTTGAAAATCTGGAGTTTGTTCTTGAATTGGAAAGTTTACCTTCTTATATTAAGGGAGTCTTAATTTAAACTATTCTTCTCAAACTCCAATTTGGGGGAGGGGGTTAGTACGTTATTTAAAGGTAATATCTTAAGTAAATAAAAATTAAGAAAGAAAACAAGAGGACATTTACTTAAATGATATTCATGTAAATACGGTCTGTTAGCCTGCCATCCCTAGTTTTATCCCAACCATGAACTACCTCCAACTCTTCAAATGGTGTCGAACAAGAAACAAGATAAGTGGGCCCTAGACTCTGTAGTCTGTACCACATGGTAGCAATTCGTATTGAACCATGCTAGTTTGACTTTTGATACAGGCTGATGCCAAGTGGTCTAACCGATACTTGATACTGACCCTGTGCCTAGTGCCAGCATTGACCCAGAAAAACACATGCTAGGTGGCATGAACTGGCATCGGTTGGCAATTAACTCTCTGATGCAGAAGCAAGTCAAGTGAATATAAATGCCGTAATAACTCCTCATCATAGTATGGATAAAGACAGCTTGCTCGTTTGTCAAGGTATATTTTTATCTCAAGATTATAATCAACAAATGCTTCATGGATCAATAAATATTCTAGCAGATTTTCACAATCAAAGTTGAAACAGGTTATATCAATAAATAAATTAAGCTCTCTAATCTAAGTTCCTTTCACTAGTTAGAACATATATATGAACTGCAGCAGCATTGTTTCTTTCAAGAGTGATGTACAACCATATGAAGCCAGGTGTTCTAGCATCTTCATTATGCTAGTTGTCATCACAAACCTAAAGAAAAACATTCAAAACAAACTTAAGAGAAAAACATTCTTTTGGTAAATTGAATATATTCATGGCTGGTTCTGTTCATAATTTATTACTAGTAATGAGAAATAAAAACCAAATCATACCAGGAAATCTCATAAACCGAGGTTTCAAGTCTGCAAGCATGGAGGCGAGTTCCTTACGGAAACCATGTCCCTGTATTATTGGCAAATCACCAGATAACATATAGTAAATCCATATATAATATACAAACTTGAAACTATCACATCCTGTCCACTTTAACTCAACCAAGTCTACACTTAAAATACGTACGACAAAAAGTTATATGAGAATGGCGACAGTTCATGAATATTACACTTAAGAAAGGCGATATCCCCTCATGTTTAAGAGCTGAAACTTAATTCCATGTGAATCTCAGACATGCATACATGCACCAGGCAGATATTATCATTCTAACACAACAGCAGACAATGAACCAAGCCTGTCCA
The DNA here is from genome assembly GCF_009389715.1 of Phoenix dactylifera. Lineage (NCBI taxonomy): Eukaryota > Viridiplantae > Streptophyta > Magnoliopsida > Arecales > Arecaceae > Phoenix > Phoenix dactylifera. The sequence goes on from NC_052403.1 coordinate 3,419,152, forward strand.
GAAGTAAACTAAAAGAAAGTACATAAGGGTGTTTGTGTTTGTGTGCAAAAATCATATTGTTACTTTTTATGGTTGTTGTTATATAGACAGAAGCTCTATAAGGATATATGAGCTTCTATATATTGCTGCTATTGTATAGACAGCGACAACCATAGCTATAACATATTAGGAATAAAAGTATGAAATTGACATGCATCCTTGTTTTATTGAATGAATAGAGTGAACGACTGAGTCCATATTGTGTATAATAAGAGGTTATATATAATGGTGGGTAACCTCTAGTATATCATGATCATTTACATAGAAACAGCAAGAGTGTTTCAACTGAGAGGTGGGAAGACATATCCTACAGCTAGAGCCAAAAATCCTCGCTACATTAAAGGCACGGACAACATACTGCAAGCAAATTATTTTGTAAAATCAATGACTTACTATTTCCATATAAGAAACAAAAATTAGGTGTTTTGACTTTTGTGATGTCGTCCATAACAACTCTTCATGTTGGAGAGAGTGTTGTTATCTTAAAAGGGAATGAATGAGCATGACACAGTTGAACCAACTTTTCTTTCAGTAAAAAGAAGAAGTATCATGTGAATCTATTGGACAGAGATGATGAGAATGCTACAGAGTCCCTATGTTTAATTGAAGATTCCTATGCACAATTTATCTCTTTCTACAGAAATTTTAGACCACAATCAAGATGAAAAGAAGTGCAAAATAAATCATAAAACTCGAGGGCAAGTCTTCAGGTGTTGGAAATTCTAATTAAGGATAAACAGATGATAATCAAATGCAACACTCTGGTGAACTAGGGATTGCCCCAAAGGCAACGCCCCTCTACTTTGCAACTAGAGATTCTGGGATTGAGTCCTAAGTGGTACATGGCCAAGCATCCAGACATAGGTAATTATAGTGTGGATGGATGTCCCTCTCCGTCTCTAGAAAATTAAGAAAAAAAAAATAAATGCAACACAAAATGAACCTCTATACTTACATAAGAGAGGGACCAACATGGGGGCATACCAAGCCATATCAGAGGTGTAAACAGCACGGTTCTGTCCCTCAGTTCGAGAAACCAATGAAGGAGGGGGAGAGGGAGAAGGAAAGAGAGGAAAAGAGAGAGAGAGAGAGAGAGGAAGAGGGAGGAAGGGAGGGAGAGGTGGAGAGAGAGAGAGAGGTGGAGGGAGGAGGGCTGCTGACTTCACTTTTAAAAAAAAATTCAAAAAAAAAAAGGGCCAAAGCCCCTATGCCGGCACCACGGAGGAGAGAGGGCCACGAAAGCCCTCTCTCCTCCCTCCCTCCGGCTCTCTCGCTCTCTGCCGCCCTCTCCCTCTCTCTCCCTCCCTTCCTCCCTCTCCCTCTCCCTCCCTCCCTCCCTCCCTCGCCCGTTTTTTTTTTTTTTTTTTTGTTGGTACGCGCCATAACATCACAGCACGACACGGTACCACCAGACTACTGGCACGGGTGCCGGTTTTGATGTTGCGGATCTTTATAAGACATTTTTAGACATATAACTATCGGATCTTGGTGAACTAATTTGCAATATTTTTTTAGACCTACAAGTTCAATATCCAAAGCATTTGTCAAATTACAATGTTTCAGGAGTACGGTATCAGATGGAAGTTCCTCTAAATCTTATGGGCATGCAACTTAGTAGAGTTTTATTACACAAGTTTGGTAGATTTGTGCCCCCCATATAAAGGTTTTAAGATTTTGATTTGTTAGAAATATGATATAGTGAATGGATTCTTCTTTGCTTTCTTATTCTTCTTATATCTTTATTTCTAGTTTCTCCCTCTCCATTAGGACTTGTTCCACTTTTTCTTCTTGTACTTGTAGCAGCTAAAATGCAAAACTAACACAGTCGTAGTCAAATATGCCACATGTACCTTGTAAGTGTCCAAGGGCATCACTGACACTTGATCAAACCAAATAACACCTTTGTTGGTAGTTGTCAACTGAAGTCTTGAGCTCCTATTAGTTCCTTCAGATTGCAATTGAAACTCCATCTTAGTCCAGTTTGAAACATCTGAAGCAGCAGCTCTGCAGGAAGAATGAAAATTGATTCCTAACATTAAGGCATCAAACAACAGAAATATTATAGTTCAAGTATACAAAAGATGCTTACAGCATATTGGTAGAAGCCAGTTTTTGCAATCCATCCGAACTTGTCAGTGAGACAGAAATATTAACTGCTTCAGATGATCTAACATGCAATATCACTTTATAGGTCTTCCCTTGTTCTATATTCTGGAGCATCATAACAACGAAGAGATATAAACTGAATGGAAAAAGAATCTAGGCACAGGTTGAAAAATAAGAAAATTAGGGTGCCAAGCAAAACCTAGTTACTTAAGATCAAATAAAAATGACCAACTGAGACATCCGCACATCATAATAACAACAAGCACAAATCAAGAAAGCTATGGTGACAAGGACATGCTGTAGTGATTAAAATGGTAGCAACGATATAAACATAAAATGCTCAGTTAAATATGAAAGGCATCTGCCACGTGAACTGCTGATCCCTTGTGTGTCCAAAAAGACTACTCAATATTTATAAAACTCAAAATACATTTTTTTTTTTAGTGTTAGTTTCACAGAGAATCAATAGCATTGTTGTTATAGCATTGCAGCTACCATAAGCACATACCATGCCCCAATACCCAGGGTTATATATGCCAACACCATCAGGTGGACAGATAACGGATCCCTCACTGTCACATAGTACATCCATCCTAAGTGCAACCTTATTACGTTCGAAACAAGATGTGGTGTCAGTTGACACATATATGAAAGATTCATTCCCAATTATGGACCACGGATTGATGTTTGAAGGAGTGTTGGTGCCTCCAGCTTCAAAACCTGGAAAAGAGATTTCGTAAGCAATGCAGAAGTGAGCAAGTAATGCATCAAGAACCAATTAAACATGTATCAATGTGGTTTCTTTCTTGTTAGCTAAAAGTCCTATTCAGATAAGAATTCTTGAAGAAATATATCATATGAAAATCTTCAACTTAAAATGTAACCATAACACAAAAGATCCTGACCACAAATATTTCTGGTTAGTTTACGAATTTGCCTTATTCCTACATATGACTATATCCACATTTTCCACCCAGTCATTTCGGTTATCTAGTCCTAATTGATGGCCCTTTGACCTAAATATCATCCCATCCTTGCAAAATATGAACATTGCTTTTCTTGGAATGATCAACGATCTAAATTAACCTCCATCATCCATTCCTTTTGAGGCTGTTCATAGGCCTCCTTGCATGCAACATTACTATTGAGCATTAGTAGGAAATGCAAAAAAAAAAAAAGATGGATACAAAATAATATTAGATAGTAAAGATGATTCATTGTTGTGATATAAGTAACACAGTGATAAAGACTTCATTTTGGGCCTCACATTGAAATGTGATTGCATGTGATACAATAAACAAAATAACATAAGATAATATAGGTGTTCACTTGATTGCATGTGGGTTGCCACCTATTGACATGCACGTATCAAACACCTGCCAACTTTCAAACATCCACAGTAGGTTGGTTAAGTCCAGGATGACTTAACTTGGGTTTGATTCAGTCCACCCACTTCAATAATGAGATTGGATTAATCTGGTCCAAATTATTGAACATGGATGTGTGACCCAATATGATCTATTCTGCATTGGCTCCTAAGCAAGTCCATGAACTTATCAGCCAAGGAGACTCAAGAAGAGTACTAAAGGTGGGTTGCAGCAAATAGAATCTAGAACACCTATGTGACAAGAATTGCTTAATCACATTACTAGCATGCGATGAAACTATGGCTATAATATTTCTAATAATGCCATAGATCCATATTGAAACCACCCTTTCACTATGTTCACTGCAAACTGTGAAAAAACCCGCCATCAAATAATGATGATTTTGGTGGTGGCCATGGTAGTAATAATGTTACACATGACAGTAATACAGTTGCCAACAATATCTAGCCATTTTATGTCCATGAAAGCATGATAAATATTGGTATCTCAACTACAACTTTGTATAGCAACTTACCTCTATTGCTTACAAGTTCTGCCCATAATCCACCAGCTCCTGCATGGTTGATCTCCTACAATTTGTGCACATGGTGATCATTACACAGTGAATCAACAAAATAAACATATAACCCTAGCTTTTTTATGCCGTAGAACAAGATACCCGATTTTAGCACCCAAAATTGTTTGTATTGGCTTATAGGTTAGAAATTAGCTTCAAGTTTAATGAACCAAATATTGTTTCCTATAACTTTAACTCAGGTGCTCGTCGCAATATCAAGATGGACCAGAAGTGTACAGACTACAGATAATAGGAATAGGTGAAGTGACCAAAATCTAAAGCCAGGGAAGCTATAGTTACAATAAGTAGTTACAAATCAACTTACATGGAGCATATTGCATGTTTGCTGGCATAATTAGAAAACCTTTTCACCAAAAAGACAGCCAACAAAGTTAAAAATGCTATTACAGCATATTCTTTATAGATTGCGAATTTGAAATGCACCTCAGGATCAAACAGGAAGAAAAATGCAGGGTTACATGTAATCAAATGCTTTTGAATTCACTTTCAAAATAAGAAAATGACATATATGAGAAGTAGAAGTCCAGTAAAAGTGGCATAAAGATCCTTTTAATTGGTGTTAGGAGTCAAGTCAGAAGCAACAATTTCAATCCAAGATCACTGACCACCACGAAGATGGTCCTATCCAAGGAAAAGAACTCAAAAAATGGCAGCGAAAGGATACAGTGAGATTAAACTGGATTAAATAAATTCAGTTTTCTCAACATTATTTCCTGTTAAATTATAACCTTAAAATGCTAGAATGCAATTTTTCAGATTTTGGCAGCCAGCTGAAAGCCATTCTTCACTCCATAAGGTGGATGCAGCTAAAAATGCCACATGGATATTTCAGTGGAGCGAAGCCCAATCAGCGATCCTACTGGATGGAACATGTATGCAAGTGTATTGCTTACCTCAAAAAAAATACCAAACAGAGTGTCCGGAGTCTCGTGGCCCGATTCTGGTGAAGCATCAACTGACAGGAGTGCAGTCCGGTTTGCCTTCAATTCATAAGCAAAGCAATGATGAATAGCACAAAGCAGAAGCAGAGCATAAGTCACGGCAGTGGAAGATGCTGCTTGATGACCCATTGTGTTCTCACCCCCTCCAATCCCAGAGACTGATGCAGCTACAAAAAGTATCAAATACAAGAGCAATCAACAAGGTAGTAGGATGAGGAGGAAAATACCAAAAAGCCTAAGAGGCACCAGATATGGAAATGGCTGCAAGGAAATGCACAACAATTACGACTGAACACCTCAAATGGTACTTCTTGAATCAATGATAAAGATATTATATATTATATTATAAAAGATGGAAGAGCAATACTTCAACCCTAGCTCAATTATAAAGTGCGATATAGTAATTTGACAGCATTGTAACTCTAAGTGCAGTTGCATGTTAAGAAACAACAAAAATAAATAATAACAAAAAGATATTAGTTTCCCTTTCCATCGATGGTGCGAGGAGCTACTAATGCATAACAATGAATGAACCTAAAAATACTGAAAAAACGATTTCAAGATTCAATTTTTTCCATAAGAATTCAAGTTGAGAGGAGAAAAGGCGCAGTCAGAGCATCAAAGTACTCATAAATCTTGCATCTTTTTAAGTGCTGTCTCGCAATAAAGCCACTAAACCCGCAATCAAAGCACCATAACTCGCTTCAAGAACACTAAAAATCAACTAATTATAACTTTCAAAAGACTAAAAGTTAAAGAACATAAAGGAGACATCTTTAAGCGCTCATTCACACATATTATCGAATAGAATGCCGAAATTCAAACTGATTGGCAACAAAGACGGAATCTTTTACCGATTCCCGACCAGCAGAGCGAACAAACAATCTATGAGCCAAGAAATCAGAGTAGAAGGGGTGAGGGTGGGATCGAGAGCACGGAGGATCCAAGGGGGGGTTGTAGGGTTTAAGTAGGCAATTGGGGAAGGAGAGTGATTGCTTGAAGGGATGTCAGCGGAAATCGTGCCACGGTCATGGAGGCCAGAAGACGACGGGTGTCGTGGAGGCGCTCTCATCCCGATCGGCGATATCTGAACAGTACGATCGGATCGGACAGGCGGACGCGACGATCGGCACGCAAACTTCCACGCTCCCTGTTTCGTTGCTTGCAAGGCTTGGTGATGCCGAGCCAGGCGCATTTGGCTTTTCCAATAACTTTTCTTACCGCCGGAGTTATTTGAAAAACAGTTTGGTGTTGCTGTCTTCTATACGAAACTGTATGTTAACATAAATTGCTCCTATTTGTCTCTTTGCAGTTCCTCCAAGAGTTTTGGGGTTTTTTTTTTATTTTTGATGATATGAGTATGATTTTTCCCATTAATACAGTAAATAAAGTGTAATTTTCTATGGTTATCACTGATTCAAAGGTCAAAGTTGGCAAGTAAATAAATTTTAGACCAATGCGAGGCTCATATGGTAGTTCTTTGCATCACCGATGATATAATACCTAAGAATAATATATTTTGAATATTATTTTGATAATTAAAAAGAATAATTATAGAGATGATATGTAATAACCCCAAATTTTTTTTTTTTATATATATAAAAAGGGATAGAATAGTCCTTTAAAATTGATATAAGGGGTAAAATTGGAAGGAATCAAAAGATAATGGCATAGTTGTAGATGCATTGAAGTGGTAAGGGTAAAATTGGAAGGAATCAAAAGTTAATGGCATAACGGTAGATATGTTGAAGTGTTAGGGGCAAAATGGGAATTTAATAATATTAAACAAAGGGTGAATAGTGTTTTGATGTGATTTAATTGGAGGGTTTGAGCTGGTGAAACCGAGAGAAAGAGGGAGGGGGTTCTCAGGCGTGAAACAGAGGAAAGAAAGAAAGAAAAAGAGAAGAAGAAGAAGAAGAAAGAAGAAGAGGAAGGGGATTCAAGGAGGAAAGGGATCCCGGTTGCACTTCCAGCTGAAGGAAAAAACGTAGATCTCCTTCCCCTCTACGCAAGGACCTCGATTTCCAAAAAGAAAAAGGTAAATATCCATCCCTATCTAGTCTTTTGATGACATTAGGCTATACAAAGGGTGGATATAGTCTAGAGGGGTCGGATAAGGGTTGTAGAGGTGGTTAAAAGAAGAAGAATCGGATTTTGACAAATTTTTCCGGCACTACGAAAAAACTGTGTCGAAGTCCCAACTTCGGCAAATTATTTAGGGGGTCAAACGGCCTCCGATGATGATGCATGTTATCTCTTTGGAATCCTCTATGAGTGTAGAATGCTAGGTAAAAATTTCATCAATTTTGGAGTCCTGAAAGTGGATCAAAACCGGGATGAAGTAACCCACTGTCAGTTCGGGTTACTGTTCATCCGGATGGAAAATAGGGGATTTCATGCTATAATAGAGTATTAAGCCTAGATCAAGCTAAAGGGGACCTTGTACTCATGCAAAGGAGTCCCTAATACACATAAATAGTGAGTTAATTAATTAAAAAGGAAAAGAAGAAAGAAAAGAAAAGATTTAGGGAACGGGGGAGTTGAATCAATTAAAGTTCCCTATATTATAATTGGCACGTAGATTATGGCCCTTGATACAAGACTAAATGTATTGTAAATGCATGTCACAGTTGGGCAAGAAGCTAGGGAACAAGAGGAAGAAGTTCCCCACTGCCTGCTGTAGATTTTTGGAGGCGTATCAGGGCTGTGCCAGATTGACAGGTGAGTGGGAGTCATGTACTTTGCACCATGAGCATTCTTAATTCATTTTCATGAATGTCGCCAAGTGTGAATTGATTCCACTTGTGCATATTGACTGATATTGTAGTAGATTCCTCTATAATCTTGATTCTCCATGCTTGATTATTCTGTACATGCATTTGAGGGAACATTGAGAGGAATTACGAGAGGTTGATGAGTAATCAAATTGATTCCGAATTATGAAATGATTTCTTTTGTAAATTGATTTCATTTTCTCTATTTCAAAGATTTGTAGAGCCTTTTTAGTGGTATATTGAGTTGTATTGCACTTCCTTGACCCTCACTTCTAACCCTGATGTTAGTTTATGATTGGGTCATGATCAAGTGAGTGGTAGTCTTGATTATACTCCTTTTTAGTAGAGTATTGGGAGGGTGCATTATGACATTTATGCATGGCTTGGCAGTATCTGCAGGACACCTATAGTCGATGGGGGTTGAACATCGGCCTTTGTGCACATAGTAGCCTTCTAGGTGGGCGGAGCCCAGTCCCTTCCTAGGGGGGGACACGGCCCTAGGCGTAGGATCGACCGGTCCTACGACTTATATTCTGCTTGCCGCCGGGCATAGTAAGACCCCGCGAGGTGCAGTATGGCTTTCCGCGGATGTAGAATTCCCGCGAGGTGCCGTTTAGTATGTAGATGTGAGATGGATTTCTGTTCTGGATACTGGCCAGCATTTATATGATCAGTGTGGTGTCTTATCCTGCATATGCATGTGACAGTAGGAAGTTGTTGCTGGTTCGCCTGGGGCGTAAAACCCACCTTCCGACAGCTGTTTAGCATTTACATTATCGATATGGTGTCTTATCCTGCATATGCATGTGACAGTGGGGAGTTGTTGCTGGTTCGCCTGGGGCGTAAAACCCACCTCCCGACAGCTGTCTAGTGATGATTTACATATTGGTGTGGTGTCATATTCGATATATGCATATGGCAGTAGGGAGTTGTTGCTGGTTCGCCTGGGGCGTAAAACCCACCTCCCGATAGCTGTCTAGTGATGATTTCAGCATATTGACACCTGATTTGTATGTTCCAGCATTATGATCTGTTGAGCATATTCATGAGTAGCATATATGTTTACTTGATTATTCCATATATGCTTCAGATGAGTTGATATTGATTGTGGTGATATTGATGATTTACTCCATATTCTCTATGTTGAGATCATGTTCATCTTGTTATTGATCTTGAGATTTCATCTCGAGCCATGATTATATTCTGTCTCATGTGCATAGTACTCTCTACTCCACTCACTGAGTATTTATATACTCACTCCCCAGTTTGATGTTTTTGATTGCAGGAAAGGTATTGTATAGAGAGGAGCAGGATTAGTGGTTGCCTGCTAGCTGTGCCGCTCCATAGTATAGTATAGTATAATGTAAATAGAGGTTTATACCTTTTGGTGTATTATAAACCTTCTATTGTATATAGTGCATAGTTACAGTCATAGATCCTGTTGTGGATATGGGTTTGACCATGGATGGAATGGGAACCAGATTTTTATACAGATGAGTTATATGCCTGAGATAATGTATTGATATATATTGTCCAGGTTCATTATGTGACGGATTATGTGATTGCTGCTCTGACAGGTAGTGTGTTATATGTATTGAGATAATCCTGACAGGTCACCATAGGAAAGGTGATCATTTTGTGCATGCATCATGCCAAAATTTTTCAGAATTTATGGATGATTGATAGGTAGTAGGGTTCTACGTGGTGGCTGGTGGCCTTATGCCTACCCGCACCCTAGGACCGTCGCGGCGGCCCGCCGGGAACGGGGCGGGGGTCGTGACAAAGCTTGGTATCAGAGCAAAGGTTAAACAAGAGTCCTGTCAGAGCAATAGGGTGAGTCAGGATTAAGTATAGGATTATACTATGGAGCATAGGATTTTTCTGTATGTTAATTTATGAGTCATTTACAATTCAGTAAAATATATTATGACTCAGTGTGTAACGACTGCCCTCTCTTTTTAACTCTTTTAGAGACATATAAAGAATACCTCCAAGGAGAGGATCTGCTCGTCCTGGAAGGAGGATGGAGCCAGATATAGCATTGGATGCGGGTTCTGCACATGTCGAGCCCCAAAGAGAAAAACCTCCTCCTGCTAATAGACGGAGGGTTGATGATCAAGGAGAGGTAGGAAGTAGAGATGCATTGATGGAACAGTTACTGACGGAGAATCAGGCTCTGAGAGAGCAGATTGCTCGGGGGAAATCTCCTGCCCCGTCAGTAGTATCCATCCCACCTCCTATACCTGTGCCAAGAAGTTTGGCCAGGCGGGCTCTAGATGATGAGGGGATTACTGTACAGGAATTTCTGAGGCTCAGAACCCCGGAGTTTAAGGGGGAAGAAGGTGAAGATCCTCAGAGATTCCTGGAGGAGACTGAAAAGATGATACGGAGACTGCCCTGTTTTGATGCAAGAGCTATAGAACTTGTAGGGCTTACAATGAAGGAAGATGCCTGGGACTGGTACCAGAGACAAGTGGAGGATAGATTGTACAGTAGGAATCCTCCAACCTGGGAAGAGTTCAGGCAAGCAGTGATGGATGAGTTCTTGTCTCCGGCTGAGAGGCAGAATCGGGCTCTTCAGTTTGAGAGGCTGAAGCAGATGCCCGGAATGAGCGTAGCTGAGTACGCTCGTGAGTTCACTAGATTGGGGAAGTATGCTTCTTACATCATCCCCACTGAAGCTGCCAGGATAGAAAGATTCAGGCGGGGTCTGATTTCCCCGCTTTATAATGCAGTACTGGCAGTAGAGGTCCCCACCTTGTCTAGGCTGATTGATAAAGCAAAACAGTGGGAGACTAGAAACAAAGAGGAAAGAGCTGAAAGAGAACAGAGGAAAATGAGTATGGGGAAAGGGCAAAGCAGTAGAGATAGATCTGAGGGAGTAGATCTCTCGGAGGGCCCGATGGAGCAGTCTGTACGCTCAGCTCCACCTGCCCCACGTAAGAGGAAATGGAGGGAAAGAGGTCAATCACAAGATACTTTTCTACCATCAGTACCTCGTCCTCCAGTCACTATGGCCAGAACTGAATCTAAGTTCCAATCATGGCCAATGTGTGGCATATGTGGGAAGCAGCACCCTGGCAGATGCAGAATGGGTCAGGGAGTGTGCTACAGATGTGGACAGCCGGGTCATTTTGTCAGAGAATGCCCGCAGGGTGCCACCCAGCAGTTTGTGCCTTTAACATCCTACCCTTCTGTGCAGATGGACAGGCCTAGTAGTAGGGAGCCTGTAGGCAGAGGTAGAGGTCAAGCACAAACATCACAGCAGAGTGCTGGACCATCTCAACTGTCAGCTCCAGTAGGCAGAGGGCAAGGAAGGGTGTTCACGGTAAATCCACAGGAGGCACAGACATCGAATGCAGCTATGACAGGTAATTTACTCTTTTAAATTCGAGGACGAATTTTATATAAGGGGGGGAGGATGTAATAACCCCAAATTTTTTTTTTTTAATATATAAAAAGGGATAGAATAGTCCTTTAAAATTGATATAAGGGGTAAAATTGGAAGGAATCAAAAGATAATGGCATAGTTGTAGATGCATTGAAGTGGTAAGGGTAAAATTGGAAGGAATCAAAAGTTAATGGCATAACGGTAGATATGTTGAAGTGTTAGGGGCAAAATGGGAATTTAATAATATTAAACAAAGGGTGAATAGTGTTTTGATGTGATTTAATTGGAGGGTTTGAGCTGGTGAAACCGAGAGAAAGAGGGAGGGGGTTCTCAGGCGTGAAACAGAGGAAAGAAAGAAAGAAAAAGAGAAGAAGAAGAAGAAGAAAGAAGAAGAGGAAGGGGATTCAAGGAGGAAAGGGATCCCGGTTGCACTTCCAGCTGAAGGAAAAAACGTAGATCTCCTTCCCCTCTACGCAAGGACCTCGATTTCCAAAAAGAAAAAGGTAAATATCCATCCCTATCTAGTCTTTTGATGACATTAGGCTATACAAAGGGTGGATATAGTCTAGAGGGGTCGGATAAGGGTTGTAGAGGTGGTTAAAAGAAGAAGAATCGGATTTTGACAAATTTTTCCGGCACTACGAAAAAACTGTGTCGAAGTCCCAACTTCGGCAAATTATTTAGGGGGTCAAACGGCCTCCGATGATGATGCATGTTATCTCTTTGGAATCCTCTATGAGTGTAGAATGCTAGGTAAAAATTTCATCAATTTTGGAGTCCTGAAAGTGGATCAAAACCGGGATGAAGTAACCCACTGTCAGTTCGGATTACTGTTCATCCGGATGGAAAATAGGGGATTTCATGCTATAATAGAGTATTAAGCCTAGATCAAGCTAAAGGGGACCTTGTACTCATGCAAAGGAGTCCCTAATACACATAAATAGTGAGTTAATTAATTAAAAAGGAAAAGAAGAAAGAAAAGAAAAGATTTAGGGAACGGGGGAGTTGAATCAATTAAAGTTCCCTATATTATAATTGGCACGTAGATTATGGCCCTTGATACAAGACTAAATGTATTGTAAATGCATGTCACAGTTGGGCAAGAAGCTAGGGAACAAGAGGAAGAAGTTCCCCACTGCCTGCTGTAGATTTTTGGAGGCGTATCAGGGCTGTGCCAGATTGACAGGTGAGTGGGAGTCATGTACTTTGCACCATGAGCATTCTTAATTCATTTTCATGAATGTCGCCAAGTGTGAATTGATTCCACTTGTGCATATTGACTGATATTGTAGTAGATTCCTCTATAATCTTGATTCTCCATGCTTGATTATTCTGTACATGCATTTGAGGGAACATTGAGAGGAATTACGAGAGGTTGATGAGTAATCAAATTGATTCCGAATTATGAAATGATTTCTTTTGTAAATTGATTTCATTTTCTCTATTTCAAAGATTTGTAGAGCCTTTTTAGTGGTATATTGAGTTGTATTGCACTTCCTTGACCCTCACTTCTAACCCTGATGTTAGTTTATGATTGGGTCATGATCAAGTGAGTGGTAGTCTTGATTATACTCCTTTTTAGTAGAGTATTGGGAGGGTGCATTATGACATTTATGCATGGCTTGGCAGTATCTGCAGGACACCTATAGTCGATGGGGGTTGAACATCGGCCTTTGTGCACATAGTAGCCTTCTGGGTGGGCGGAGCCCAGTCCCTTCCTAGGGGGGGACACGGCCCTAGGCGTAGGATCGACCGGTCCTACGACTTATATTCTGCTTGCCGCCGGGCATAGTAAGACCCCGCGAGGTGCAGTATGGCTTTCCGCGGATGTAGAATTCCCGCGAGGTGCCGTTTAGTATGTAGATGTGAGATGGATTTCTGTTCTGGATACTGGCCAGCATTTATATGATCAGTGTGGTGTCTTATCCTGCATATGCATGTGACAGTAGGAAGTTGTTGCTGGTTCGCCTGGGGCGTAAAACCCACCTTCCGACAGCTGTTTAGCATTTACATTATCGATATGGTGTCTTATCCTGCATATGCATGTGACAGTGGGGAGTTGTTGCTGGTTCGCCTGGGGCGTAAAACCCACCTCCCGACAGCTGTCTAGTGATGATTTACATATTGGTGTGGTGTCATATTCGATATATGCATATGGCAGTAGGGAGTTGTTGCTGGTTCGCCTGGGGCGTAAAACCCACCTCCCGATAGCTGTCTAGTGATGATTTCAGCATATTGACACCTGATTTGTATGTTCCAGCATTATGATCTGTTGAGCATATTCATGAGTAGCATATATGTTTACTTGATTATTCCATATATGCTTCAGATGAGTTGATATTGATTGTGGTGATATTGATGATTTACTCCATATTCTCTATGTTGAGATCATGTTCATCTTGTTATTGATCTTGAGATTTCATCTCGAGCCATGATTATATTCTGTCTCATGTGCATAGTACTCTCTACTCCACTCACTGAGTATTTATATACTCACTCCCCAGTTTGATGTTTTTGATTGCAGGAAAGGTATTGTATAGAGAGGAGCAGGATTAGTGGTTGCCTGCTAGCTGTGCCGCTCCATAGTATAGTATAGTATAATGTAAATAGAGGTTTATACCTTTTGGTGTATTATAAACCTTCTATTGTATATAGTGCATAGTTACAGTCATAGATCCTGTTGTGGATATGGGTTTGACCATGGATGGAATGGGAACCAGATTTTTATACAGATGAGTTATATGCCTGAGATAATGTATTGATATATATTGTCCAGGTTCATTATGTGACGGATTATGTGATTGCTGCTCTGACAGGTAGTGTGTTATATGTATTGAGATAATCCTGACAGGTCACCATAGGAAAGGTGATCATTTTGTGCATGCATCATGCCAAAATTTTTCAGAATTTATGGATGATTGATAGGTAGTAGGGTTCTACGTGGTGGCTGGTGGCCTTATACCTACCCGCACCCTAGGACCGTCGCGGCGGCCCGCCGGGAACGGGGCGGGGGTCGTGACATGATATGTATACTATGCATATGCAAAAAGTTATAAACTCGAGGTATAATGATAAAAACGGTTAAGCTTCACAACACTAGACACTTGCATGTATTAATGTTGCGGATGAATGCCTCCACCATCTTCACTTGTGTAATAACTGAAAAATCTTTATCCATGATAAAATTTGGTCGCAGTGTTGTAGGGTTTAAGTAGGAGATTGGAAGAGAAGAGTGACAGCTTGAAAGACTGTCAGCGGAAATCATGCTAAGGTCATGGGGGCCAGAAGATGGCGGGTGTCGTGGAAGTGCTCCCATCCTGATCGATAAGATTGGGATGGTGAAATCGGGACCATTTGATCGGAATGGATGGATAGGAGTGACAATTGGCACTCAATCTTCCACACTCCCTGTTTTCATTGCTTGCAAGGCTTGGAGATACCAAGTAGGGCCCATTTGGCTTTTCCACTAATTTTTCTTCTCGATGAAGTTATTCGAAAAATAGTTGGCATTGGAATCTTCTATACAAAACTATATAGTATATAAACTTTTTCTATTTGTCTATTTGTAAGAGGGTCTTGGTTTTTAGATGGAGTAAGTGTGATTTTTTGCATTAATGAAGTAAATGAGGTGTAATTTTCTACTGATAGTATCCCTGATTCAAGGGTTGATATTCGCAAGTAAACAAATTTGAGACCAATGCAAGGCTCACATGGTAGTTCTTTGCATCACTGGTGATATAATACTTGAGAATAATACTTTTTGAATTTTAACAGAATAGCTATGAAGATGAAATGTACTCTATACAAATGCAAAAAAATCTATAAACCTAAGGTATAATGACATAGGCGGTTCAATACCACAACCCTAAACACTTATATATATATCAATGCTACAAAGGAATGCCTCCGCCATGTTCACTTATATAACTATTGAAAAATCTTTAATCTCAATAAGATTTGGTCACGAGCCCTCCTTGATGGTGCCAGTTAAGTTATGTCTTGATTAGTGTTATGATTTGATTAGTATTATGACTATTGGCTTGTAAAATGTTGCAAATAAGAGAAAATCCACAACATAGAGTAATAGACACTTGACAGGTATATATGTATAAAATATTATTGGCTTTTGTCACACGTATAAACGCAGGATTAGATGTGACCATCTGAGTCTTATACAAGCATTCTTCCGTAGAAAACAAAAGTTACGAAAGTCTAACAAATAATAGTTAGACTAACTATATATCGAGTTCATGTGTAGTTAGCTATCTAGCTTGTGCACCGAGACGGTAGGAAATGAGACTCTCACACCTGTTGTGCACATAAGACATGTTCATTCTTGCCTAGATGTAAATTATTAAATGGTTTCGTATTGGTTAAGTTTATATATTTGAAGATAAAGGGCTAGATCAAATCGATCAGTGATTATGTTGTCGCCCTAAGTTACATATGTACCACAAATAAGCTGTGTCTGCACTTACAAATTTGTTTGATTTTGGTATGAAGAGAAATAGTTGTATGCTATATTGAGTAGGGATACATGCTTATAGTTAATTAGAACAAATTGATAGATGCAACCAAAGATGGCAACATCTAGAACTTGCTTTATTAATTCTAGTGTCAATGCATGTGCAAACGATCAACAAGTGATGGATAGTGGATCCTAATATATTTACAGATGGACACTTGAAATATTGCTGTTAGTGTAAACAGCATCCCTTTAATGCACCTTTCCTCACCCCTGAAAGCTTGCTCTTCAGGAGGTCTATGCTTCAGATGTTAGGTATTGCTTAAAAAAAAAAATCCAAACAATGAAAATAAAAATAATCCTGTTCGAATCGAATTTGAAATATGTTAAAGCATGATCTATATATCTAATGTGCCAACTGATAGGGCATATTATGTCATCCTTCTGGTATGTTTTAAAAGCTCATTTATATGCGATCATCTGTACTTTTTCCACTAGAAAGACTGAAGAACCAGTAATAACTTAGTTACTTTCCAGAGCATGATTGAAGTAAGAGAGTGGGATGGCTTTTCCTCTTCTTTTTTTTTTTTCTTATGATGTAAGTTTTCCTGCTTTTGTTAAGGGCAGTGGAATGACTTTGAAGACAAAGATAAAACGGCTCTTTTCTCATGTGTCCAGTTCCTATCTCTTCGTTTGATATAGATAGAAAAGGATGGGGGGAGGATCCAAGAACTTGGACACATTATGTTGCGTACTTGGTTTTGTCGTCACCTATCAGCAAACAAGCATTGCTATGGTCATTTGTAGACGTTTGCTGAACCGGACGCATCAACTTGTGAGTGCTCTCTTGCTTGTGCTTGCAACGTCTGCTTGTGGGGCCTGCAGAGAATGGAGGTCCCTCGGCTTAGATCTTTTCTGGATATGAAAGGTCTCTTTCCTGGGATTCAAAGACAAGCTTACATAAAGCTACAGTAAACAAATCTTATCACTGAAGCAAACTAGGTCTCATAATTCCATTTTACTGCCATTCAAGGCTATAAGATTTATTAGAAGGCACCCTCAGAATAGTAGTAAAAATAATGCAGCATTAGTGGACGAAGGAGCTTGGCTAAATAGTAAAATTCTTCTCCTTCCTTAAGGTAAATGTTCTATAAATATCTTCGG
Organism: Phoenix dactylifera; assembly: GCF_009389715.1. Lineage (NCBI taxonomy): Eukaryota > Viridiplantae > Streptophyta > Magnoliopsida > Arecales > Arecaceae > Phoenix > Phoenix dactylifera. The sequence goes on from NC_052403.1 coordinate 3,435,997, forward strand.
CGATGTCTGCCTGCTTACAGAAAAGAGATTGGAGTTGTGGGCTAGTTTGTGTTCTCTGTAATGATGTTCTTGAAACAGTCTAGCATTTCTTTATTGGACTGCAGTTTTACTTAAAAGACTTTTTCCTGCTTAAGTTACAGGCCATTGTTAGCCTGGATTTTATGCCTTTTTGGATCATTTGGAAAAAGAACTAGAGCAAAATATCTGAGATTGGGATGGTCTTCGTCTTACCCCATATATCAAGGGTATTGCTATCCTGTTCAAGTTTCAAGAAATAAATTCTTGTTTGTAATACCTTTGCATTCATTTCTCTATCTTACTGAAATGAATTTTTAATGGACTATATGTTGCGAGACAAAGTAAGATTCCTAGCTCAAGTCTCACGCAAGATGAATGGAGAAGGAAAAGAAGAGCTTCTAGTGACAATAGGAATGAGCCTCATTTAAGATAACATAGAACTAATGCTGAAATCCTGATAAAAAGTTAATGTATTGCTGTGGCAAATCATCTTCGTGCATGTGAGTTGTGCTTGTAATTTTCATCAAGGTAATGAGGATTGTGGTAATCGAGGTCGTTTAGGGACCAACCAAAGACCATATTCAAATGATCCGCACCAGTAAAACATGACACAATCATGAAGCAATCTCTACGTTTAATTCAAACTCGTCAAGTTTTTCCTTCTTTGAGCGTTAATTATATGTTGGTCCTAATGTATTTGCATGCAAACATACCTTAGTAATATAGATTGGCCAAGCCCAATCAACCAAGTTCTACCATTCATATAAGCATACGCTATGTATCTTTTTAACAAGAATTATCACCCAATCATATTGCTCCAAAGATTAGGAAGAGAAGAGTGATATATGATGTTATTAATGTTATATGAGTACCATCTCAGGGGCTTCTGCAGGATCGAAGTGACCTTTCTCTCCCATCGCAGCTCCTTTCACCAACATCTTCTTGCTGTTTTTGAACACCTGATTGCGCGTGCTGTCCTTCTGTTACTGTTGAACTCCGTTTCTCTATTTTTTATCTTCTTGCCATGTAAATTCTTCCTTCTCTCCTGTAAATATATATCATGCTCTTGAATAAAAACAAGTGACTAACGTGACTCCCCCTTTGTCCCCTTTCTTCTCAGGAAAAAGAAAAGAAGTTATATGAGGTTTTTTCTACAAGAAATAGAGAACAAAATAATATGTGTTGCATATGTTACATATATACATCTGAATAAATGTTGTAGTTAATGTTTTTTGAGGCCATGCATACAAGGGAAATTCCACATTAATGTTAATTCCAGATCTAGTTGGGGGACAGGCTTAAACTTAACAAGTTTTAGTTCGAGGTAGCTTGCACTCATGGCATGATTTGGCCTTGTCCAAGGTACGGAAAAATTGAACCCAGACCAAATTACTTATCCAAACCAACCCATTGGCCTCATGCGTTCATCTCTTGATCCAGGCTGTTTGCATATCCTTAGCACCTAGTTTAGTTGCACTTAACAAATTCTTTTGTCCATAATTTCAGAAACTCCTCAACTTGATAAGGGCTTTAAAACTCAGATTTTCCATATGGATGCCTGCCATAAGTCGTCATGATCGGCTGATTTTATATGAAACATGTATATTAGGACTAGAAAATAACTGAACAGAAATTTTAAGTACATTTGAATGATTTTTTTGGTCATCAAGATCTACTGGCTATACATTGTGTGTGTTTCAGGAACCAGAGAATAAGCTAACATGCAAGTGGGGATATTTGGTAATTTTTATTCAACCTCGGACTAAAAAAGAGGCAGCCTTCTAGTCACGGTGGTCCACATATTTCATAATGAGCAAGATTAGATAGGCCCCAAATTATTGTTTTTATTATATGTTATATATATGAAATAACTTCGGAGGTTTTACTAGTTTAATTATCTTGGATGCGTGGAGCCATCCTGATTGAAATCCGCTTTTAGATGAGAATTGACTAGATTTGTAAAAATATTAAAGGTCCGTTTGAATATTTCAGTAAAACTGGATTAAAAATTCTATATAATTTGTAGATTGAGTCATCCATTTAAGCATGATCTTGCATCAACCAAACACCATCCAATCCAATTCCATAAGAAGGAAAAAAAAAAAAAAACTTTCCATAGAGTTTTTTAATTTTTTCTTCATGCAGCCTAAAGAATAGTAGCTAGGTTAGATTCTGATGTGCCCTTGCAAAATACAAGATGGATGTGCCACTAGATTCGATTTCTATGACATTTTCAGCTTATCCGGCGGGGATATTCAGACAGGCTAAACCTCCCCACCGTACTCCCCCAACATCCTGAGGCTGATGTGGCGTTCGTAGAATGGCCAGAGTCCACCGGTGCCCCACTTGATACCACCGTACACCGAGTCCTCCACTGCAACGTCGATCCAGATAACGTCAATGTGGGAGCGCGGGGACTGCTCGTCACCTCTGTGGTTATACCGCATGTTCGTATGGGATAAGGCGAGAAATAAATCGATTATTATTCACATCTTTGGGCAGGAAGTTCTCAGATATATTCCCAACTTGGAACGCTCCTATTCCCAGTTAATCCCAAATGGCTCTAAAATTAGGCAGCTCTGTCTCGAATCCAGCTTCGATTCTGTTGGATTCTCCGGTTCATAACTTTCCCTCGAGCAGAAGCAGCAGTTGGTTCCTGCCACCTTCTCTTTCACATGGGATTTCAGGTAATTCTTCAAAGTTTAGTCATGTTCTTTTTATTTTTAATGCTTTTCCCTACTTAATAATTTTTGCCGCTATAGTTGTGAAAATTTAGGCATAGAACTTTTGTTTTCTGAGTGTTAAATCATCATAATACTTATGCAATTGGTGGTTGTTTATGGGACTTCTGTTTGAGTTAATAATTTTGTATGTTGAGATATCTGCATGCGGAAATAGGCCTAAAGTTGTGGGGCTGATTAAAGATTTCTTCATAAAAAATTCCGGGGAGTTTTGGGGAGATTTGGTTCTTTTACTTTAAGCTGGAAGGAAACTCACAGCAAACATTTTTCACTGATTGTAGAAGTAATTCTCAAAATATTTTTAATTAGGCAGAATGATTCTTCTAGAATAAATTCCATACTTGTGATTCCTAGTCAAAGCACGTTATTCTTTGTTATGCTGCATTCTATTTGGTATATGCCGCATGTACTAAAAATTTTGATAAATTCAAACTTCAGATGCAACTAAGTTGTCGAATAAAAAATGATTGCAGAGGAACTAGAAGTGTGAAAACTGAAAAGCGGATGAATATTTACGGATTATCAATCATATACTTATGAACCATATGTCTCTTTTATAGCACAGATGAATGTTGACTGTTGCAGAAACAATTAACTTTTTCATGAAGATTCTCTTGGCACTAAATTTGGGGATGATATGGTGGCTGCTCTCTTTAGATGTTCATAGCTAAATATGCTCTTCAGTATCAGGTTAATCATGGTCTGCATCTATGTACTACGAGGTTTTTATTTTCAAATTTACTTCAGTCATTTTTGTCTTTATAAGGTGTATTAAAATCTGAAAAGACAAAAAGATATGTCACTTGATGACATTAGTCCACTCTTAATTACTCTTCGATTCCTTGTATGCTTCATCAGATAAAAAAGCTTGTGTTATGTTGGTGCTTTACTTGTAGTTTGGGATAGTTATTGTCCTTTAGGATGATATTGAAATTTGTAGATTAAGTATGCTTGTGAATACTGCAGATCAAAGTGAAACTCTTCAGTACGATGCTAGCACTAACTGTACCTTTTCAGGAGTAGTCACTTCTCGTGGTGCAAACCAAATCAACACTGCCATTTTCTCCAGAAAACTTTCCCCTGGATTAAATACTAGAGGTACATTTTTTAAATTGCCCAGAAGCAGCGGTACATCATCCTCAGAAGGTAGTCCAGAGGATTCGAAGTCTTCAGACCAAGAGAAGGTATACTGAACTATGATCTATGTGTGTCGTACGGGTTGAAAGCTAAAAGCTCTTGGTCATGCATCTGAAGTTGATTTATTTCCATTTCTGTTTTAAAAAAATTGTTGCTTCTGATCAAGATGCACGGAGTGGCTCCTCTAATTTGTTAAAAAACACCAATTTCTGAACATGCTAACTAATTGATCAATGTTTGAATTATCCAACCTAAGCGCTTAACTAGCTGCTTCAGAAAAAAATTCCCCATTGGATGTTCTGGGATAGATAGTGCAATTAGAAAGATCCTTCATATTTTGGAACCTCCACATTGGACTAAGACAAACCTTATGATAAGCAAAAGCTGTAACAGGGTGTCACACACGTCAGTAGTCAACTGAGAGACAAAGATATTCCATGGCATCATAGATCTTTTCTTATAGAAATTACGTCGATTAGCACCATTTCCTCACATAGATATTCTTCCAAGGATATTGTGAGACAACCAGAAAGACTTTTTCTGATCCACTTGCTTTCTCGCTTGACTTGAAAACTCGGCAGCTATCAGAAAGAAAACAAGGAGTTTACTACGCAGGCTTTTTTTATAGATTAATCGGGTTTAAAAAAGGAGCTTTGAAGCCCTTTTTCTTGGTGCCAGCAAGGAAGCGATGCAGCCTCTCGGTAGGCCCTTTTCAGGTAGGGGGTTCATGGAACGAGTGAACCGAGGCCAAACTAAAAGGCCCTATGACCTGGAGAAAAAGAGTAAACGGAAAGAAAACGAGAAGGAGGAACGGAAAGACGAGAGGAACGACGAACCGGCGGAGCAGAATAGGCTACTTCCATTAGTAGCTTTCTTCAATTTATTTCAACCTTATATAGATACCTTCTCTTCATCTTAATGACATGATACTTTATCCCACATATGACAATATTAGAACATGGAAGTGGGAAAAATGTAGGGAACTCCATTCTAAGTTTCTCTGGTGTCATCAAAGATGGGGATGTGATGAATGCTTATGCATTTTGAATAAGTCACTAAAGGTAAGTTGTATTTAAGGCTCATACCATAGCAGTAGAAAAGAATCTGCTAAGGAGGGGGGCAATAGGGAATACACTATATGCTAATATTTGTGGCTAAATAAAAGGGTGGTGTTTGGGTTGACAGTGCGGTGGATAGTCTGCTTTCACTATAAAGACCTTGAGATCCATGTTTGGCTAGTGATCATTTTCTCATGCACCATCAAAAGGCATTAGTTATATCATGTGCCAAACATGAAATGTGAAGTCTTGTGTAGAAAAGTAGGCCCTGCAGTGGAGCTAAAATTTCTGTCAAGCAGAAGACATAGCCCACATCATGAAGGAATGACACTATGAGCTGGGGCCAGGTTATTAAATTGTACTATTAAACTCTTCTAGAACCACACTTCCATTCACTAGCCTCACCTCGTTTACTTTGCCAATTTAACTCTGAGTCTGAGCAGTGTAAAATTTGTCTCTTTCTTTCTTGTCGCATTTCCCCCTTGCTTCCATTCCCCTTCCGGTCTTCTATGATATATGCATTAGACACATTATAGAAAATTTATGTCTGTCTGAGCTGATCTACTGCACTTCCATCTAGACCATTCATGCAATATCCATGCATATCCAAGTAACAATCCTGTTGCAGAATCTTTGAGTCAACCACCTAGCAAATTTCAAAAAACTAGAACTGATAGAACTGAACTTTGTTTTTTTTTTTTTTGGCTCATAGAAAAATCTTAACATTTTTGTTTTGCATCAACAAAGGATGAGAAACTGCTTTCTTGCACTTTTACAGTTTGTATGCACTGTCTCGTATTTCATGATCAAAGAGTAAAATAACACTTATTAACACGCAGGTGACTTTTGGATACACAAGAAAAGATGTGCTACTTATTGGTCTTGGAGTAACTGTACTAGGTGTTGGTTTGAAATATGGGCTGGAGGCAAGGATGCTGTTTCAACCTATTTCCTCACTTCACCTCTTATAAATGCAGTAACAGTTTTTTTTTTTTTTTTTGGTATGGCCTATCATACAAACTGCTAACATGAGCACCTCTCATTTTTCTTTTTCTAATCCTATCGCAGTTTGTTGGAGTTGATCCTTTGCAAGCAGGCAATGTTGTTCAGTTAGTGCTGGTCTTGGGGCTAACAATTGGATGGATTTCCACTTACGTATTTAGAGTCTCAAATAAAGAGATGACATATGCGCAGCAATTAAGAGATTACGAGAATAAAGTCATGCAGGTTAGTGGACTTAAATTGAAAAACCACTTGTCATGGAAGTGAGTTTGCATATATGAGTATATAATGCCAGTAACTGTATAGAAGTCATCTTCTTCTTTATTTATGATTTTCTTTCATCTGAAAGTTTAACTGTTCTAAAACAATGGTAGCAATACTATGAAATGCTCGGAAATACTTTGAAGTCAAATAATTTGCTAAAGTTCTAGGACTACTGCTCCCAATATTATATTAATGGTACCTATGGTACACTCCCCAGCAAAAGGCCACACAGTGAGAATCTGCATAAAAACATTCACTGAAAGTACCTACCATGTGATACTAATGACTTATCTTCGATGGTGAAAGAGACCAGACACTTATCTGTTTATCATTTCTTCCTGAATAATCTGGATATTGCCAAAATAATATTGCTTTCATGACCTTCACAAATATTTACATTTTACAACCTTAAGAAAACAAAAACATGGTCTCAGAGTTCCATTTGGAAGTCATAAAGATATGATTGCCACTAGGCTGTAAAACTGCCAATAGTCAAAATATATAAAGATGGTCCCTTGGTGCCCCTATGTTCATTGACTTCAGTTCATCCACCATTCTCTGTACTGCAGCATATATGTTTCGGTGAGATTTCAATTATTTTCCTTCTTTTAAAATGTGCCGTACTATTTTTATCAATTCTCTTCATTATAATTAGGAGCTATATGGATTAGAAAACGGCCATTTATTGCAAACATTTGTTCTTGATGCAATGCAATATACTTCCTCCCTTTCTTGTAAAAAGGATTTGATGCTCTTCCACAAAAGAAGGATGTGATGCAATATTCATCATGGGAACCTTCTGTTAAAGCAAATGTTTACTGTGTTTGTTATGATGACTATGCAAGGAAGGGAGAGCTATGAAGCTGAAAAATCTTTGAATGACACCTGCCTATATTTTTATCAATAAGTGACTTGGATTCTTGTTTCTCCCAGAAACGATTAGAGGGTCTCACAGAAGCCGAGCTAGAAGCACTGCTCGAGCAAGTGGAAGAGGAAAAAAGACGCATGGCCAGTGGCAAGCAATCCTGAGCGAAATTCTTGTGATTGCAAGGTGAGTTGTACTTCACATAGCACAAGCAAGAGGTTTGCAGTGTGCACTCTGCGGAGAGAACAACATTATGTACTCTCTCATTTCTCCAATCATGTGATTGTGAGCCCTTATGTTCTGAGCCCATTTTTCATCTGATTTCTCATGTTTCGCATAGCATGACTATGTTATAATCTCAAAAATAAGGTTACCGATTTCGACTGAACAAACAAAAGACACCAAATTGCAATGTTGTGTCATCTCCTTGAATTATTTCAGACGGAGATGATATTTCATTGTCCACCTTTCTTCTTGTTTAGTAGCCATGGATGGGTGGAATTTTATCATGGCTACAGACAGGTGATTCAACTATATGTATTGACATTCAGTAGCATAATGGCTATGACTTGAAATTGCCTGCAACATTGCGGTCACAAGATTTCTTTGGACTTGCAGTTGAAGGATTGAACAGAAAGAAGCCATCTGCAAGGCTAAATGTAGACCCTTTTGGAAATACAGCTATTGAACAGGGGAGGGAAGATTTGGAGTTGGATCAGATCAATGTAGCCATATTAACATCCGCCTGATTTAAAAATCTGCTGAATTCATACCTTGCAAAATTGAAGATCTAAATTTTGTAATTCAGTTCTTAGAGCAGCTGATGATATTAAGACAAGTATCTGCATCCTCATGTTTTGTTTATTTATATTTTAATTAATTGAATCTTTTCTATAATAATCGACTAAAGAAAAGCAATTGTGTCAGGACTTAGTAAAATCCAGTAATTCAGTTTAGGAATGTGTTAGCTAGTCAGCCAGCAAGGCCTTCTGATGGCTGTTCTAGAGACCTCAGACCTGGGATCAAATGCATTCCTCTTTTCATCAAGGTGGGAGGTTTAGGTGCAGTCTTCATCTGCTCATGATTAGATTAGATTTATGATGATGGCTTCCCTAACAGAAGCTTGCGTTTTGCAGATGGATCTGATGAAGTCTAGTTTATGTAGGATCCCAACTTGCTTAGGATCTGCTGTTTGGATACATGCAATCATATATGCAAGAAGTTGGGCATCAATAGACCTTCTATCAATGAAAATAAAACAATTGTAATTTGCATAAAAACAATAAAAACGAATTTTTCATCCGGGTCGCTGATCTCCAGCCAATTCAGGTTATTAGGGGTGGCCCAACATTTGTAGGCATTGCCTTCTCCAGGCCTTTTCTTGCTGATGCCCCCAGTCCGTCTTGATTTGAGCTTCCCTTTGCCCCATTATAATGGGTTTCATGCCAATGTCAGCTCAATTTTTTCTGACAGTGGATAAGATTATCTCGATCTTTTCTGTTAATTTTTTGTCTCTCAATTTTCTTCGTACAGCAGGGTTTGTCTTTTTGATCTGACATGATTGGCAAAATTAGGGATAAACACAGTAGTAACTTCTAACAGCCATCACCTTTAAGACATCGAGACATGGCGTCCCAAGGAATGGTCCTATGATGAAGCCAGAGCAGCTGGAGACATGATCTACCAGAAGCACACTTCGATTATGTTGTAATTGTCTCCTGACTTCAGTTAGATTTTAAGCTGTTGCATAATTTAGCAGATAACGCTACAATTAAGCAAATAATGCCATAACAAACAGCATAGGGCACCAAGGGACCGAGCGCACAGCATTTACTTTCAAATAGATAAAGCAGCTAATGCAAACAAGATTTCATTACAGATATGAACAAAACATTGGAATTAGGATGGCAGTGGCAGCTAAGCAGCTATACCTCTGCATGCATCCTAAGTGCCATGGATGACGATCTGCATGTGATAACCCTCAACAAAGTCTAAACTTCTCAAATTTTAAAACAAAACCTCAAAGTGGAATGAGGCCATCTAGCATTGCTGGTCTTCTAGTATCATTGTTATACTCATCAAACATTTGGAGGAATGCTTCAAAGAACAGAATTACAAATGCAAATGTTACACAGGCATATTTTTTATGTTGCAAGCATGAAGCTAAAATAGTTATTTTAGTTTGTCTTCACTCCTTGCATCATCATCTGCAAGAACAACAAAGTCCAATGTGCAAAACATAGAATACTGATAGATCGTGCAATTAGGGTACTCTTGTGATGTTGCCAGGCCTGCATTCGCAAGTGCACAAGCTCCTAGATCCTTGCACCAATCGCTGCGACCGCCGTGTATGCAACTTGATGTTCACCAATTTACCAGCTATCTGTCATAATCAAAAGGGGGAGATGAAAGAATTAAGCTCCAGGCACAGTCAGTAATTCCAGCTGGTTTTTCAAACATCCGTGCCTTTAACCTATCAAGGCAAATTCAACATATGGTAATACAATCTTCCTTGGCAATTTTGTCTCCCAAATTCCAACAATCTGGTTATGGCATGCTTAACTTGTTCCATGGTTTCTTATAATAATGTTCTTAATTAATAATGAAAGAAGTATGACTTTTTGCACACAATCATGTGCCATCCCAAAATAAAAAATCGAAAAAAAGTGTTTTTCCATGCCTACTCAGCTCATAAAATGGGAAGATAACAAACCATTCTCCATGTTAAGTCCTCTGGTCCAAGAGGCTGAGCTGGACTTGAATATAAGAAATGCCTTGAGTACTGAAAAAAGCCAACAATAAGTCTCAAGTATGAAGATGAATAAATGATTCCCTGGATTTTGGAATCTACTTGCTTTGCCTGAATCTAGGCAGAATAGGAAATGAAGAATAATTAGTTTTAAGCAATTGGCAAACCTTGGGAAGATTAAATTGCATTTCTCTAATTCTTTTGGAATCAATACCCTTTAGGAAATGTACAAGCCACCCAGGTTGCACAGCATCACTTGAAGAAACAAATAATGCTATCTGCATACAAGGAAAGAAGTAACCATAAGCATCTCCAGTCACCTTTTTAAGTATCCAGTTTTTTCTTTCTGATAAAGAATTGCCCCACCTGAAATTTGTGAATACACAAAAGAGATATGCAACAATTACATCGAGATTTAATGCAACAATACCGTTACAGGTTATGCAAACCCACTGTTTACTCAATGATAGGAGACCGACTAGAAAGGTAATACACAAAATGACAAGAAAATTAGGTATTTTATATCAGACAAAGACAGCAACAAGTATCCTACCATACAGGCTCAGGCTCTCCGGCTTCATATATCCTACTTTGACATTCATTCCTGTGACAGGTTCTACATTCATTAACCAGGGAAATTTCTCATCTTTACACTCAACTTCAATCCAGGATTTCTCTTTCATATTCATGTCAACTACACTGTACCATGCAATATCATATGGTAATATAAACATTAATGGCGACCAATAATTAGTTTGCAGAACTTGCAAGATATTGCTCTAATTCTTACTTTCAGATGTGCATGCAAACTACATATTCTGCAGGACAACCAGCAACTCATCTACCAGCCTAACCAAGCAAAGCTACTATGACATCTACCCAAACAAAAATTATTAAAACTGATGCAACAAATAACCTAAACCCAATAAGTGAATTAGCTGAACTAGGGAAGCAGGTTAAAAGGATTTTGCTTGAAAAAAAAAAAAGAAAGAAAAAAGAAATGCTTGTAAGGCATAACTACCTTCCGGTAATCAAGTATTCCTTCAAAAGGAAGCTCCAATTCATCGCTAATTATAACAGGGATACACCCACTCACAATTGCATCAAATACCCTAGCAGAAGATGGGGTATCACCAGCTGGGCTCAAGCAAAAGAGAGATCTGTCATTTGTGCAACACAGTTAAGCCACTGTCCAGAAGTTCTAACAAATGAAAAATTCAACATCACAAACACATTTACTTGCGCATCCCGTTCTGAGCTGCTGCTTTCCCAGCTTCCCCCGAACTTCCCTCTTCGATAACAACACCCTCAGTATCATGTAACACTTCCACAAGTTTAGAACGGATTTTTCCTCCCTGACAATGAAACACACTGCATAGTTAGTAGACATAAGAGCCCTGGACTTGGAGACTCTTACAAAAGGTTATTGAATGTATCAGTCATCAGATCAGTTGTTATATCTAATGGGTAGAGAAAAGAGCAAATCTTACAGCATTTCTTTTAAGTCTTCCTCGAAAGAAGAGCAATGTGCTTCTTTTTGATTGATTCTCTGCTAAACACTTTGCATCGCAAAAATCAACATTGGGAACATATGGAAGGATAAGATCTTTTTCCAGCCAGACTTGCCCAGGCTTGTACCTACAAAAAAGTTTCCAAATCAATGCGATGGCAAGATTGGCCCATCACTCCTATTTGACTGGATTGAAAAATAGTTTCGAACAATTAGGGCAGATATTATAACCAGTTTCCAGTAGAATCCATATCAGGTAGAAGCCATATTGCTTTTTTCATGAATCTGCGAACTGACTTAAATGACCAGGGGTGATGAACAGGAAGAATATGATCCCTTCCTTCAGAACGTTGCCAGGCTGGCTGATCCATAACCCACTTTAAAGCCTCCTGATTTCAAAAACAACAATAGATAAGATATTTGACTCTCAGAGTATGAATGTAATTGTTAAAAACATGGATAAGAGAGACCTAGATAAGAGACACTTTATTTCAATGCTCTCTCCAGAATAAAGTCATCAAAATACTAGTTCAACTTAAAACTGACCTTTAATCAATCAAGGAATATGATATAACAGAATCACAACCACCATTTGTTTACTTTTTGGGTGTCTTGTACTGATTCCTCAATTGAATAATGGCATTACATATCTCATTAGTATAACTTTCATTAGAAAAAGAATCACACTGGAGGGTTCTCATTGGTACATTATGAGATGAATTAGATCATATGCAAGGGGCCTAACAACACAGGCAAATAGAAATTTGTAGAGTTAATGCATCTATGGACAGCAGGGAGGCAATTGAGATCGAGCCATGTGTGCAAGAATTATATAACTTGCAATTTTCAACTAAGCTTAACCAAAAGAGAGTAAATCAAGCAACCATGGAAAGAATAATGTATTATGAAGTAATAGTATCTTATTTTCCATTTTTCAACTTAAACAATGTGTCCAGATTCGTACAAGCTAAACCTATATGTTGTCCTCCTTAATAAAATGCTGATGCAGGATGATTGATAACTACTTCATATTCAACTGCCCATAACCTGTCATATTAACAATAACAGAAGGTGGATGAAGTAACATATTGTTGGATGATTGAATGGGTATTGGTAGTCTCAACATTTAAGAACTTTTGCTGATAATGACCATGAAGCTATACTGTAAGGTGGGCAGAAGACAAGTTAGCCTGTCTTTTATGAGTGAACAAAGATAAATCAGTTGAATTCATATAACACTAAGAAGAGAATTCTAATTCCTAAGGGTACATAAATCTGTTATCTGCAGCAGACAGTTTAGAGAATGCAATTTTAGCAGTATAGGAATGGTGTGCCAGAGAAGCACATTATTAGAACCAATAATAGCTCGACAATAAACCTTGGGACATGCGCCCACACCCTGTATAGTGCCTTGCATTGTTGTTTATCCAGCAAGAAGAAGCTAATCGTTGAGAAAAAATGGGATGTAGAACAGGTCTGCCTCCTCTTGCTGGTGAACCCTTATGACATTCTTCAAGAGCCTCTCTGATTCTGGAGTAATCAAATCTGCCCACAGCCAGTAATCAATGGAATGCTGCAGACACAGAAAAGGAAGGCAAATTTTGCTTAAAATAAGATAAACCATAATCTGTAGAAAAGCAAACTACTATCACTGGAATTCTGATACCATCAGAAAAATGACCAATTACTTATTACTAGAATGGTAAACCTTCAATTGGAGCTGCGTTACATTGGTACCACAAATGGAGTTGCTATCTTTAGATAATTACTTGGTAGGCCGGATTAAAAAAATACATACAACCCATAAACTGCTTAGAAACATGTAGGGTCAAAAATATCTGAAATATCTTTGCAAGAAAAAAAGGGACTGTGGCTTATAAATACATAAATATTATATTAGACAAGATAAACTGCACAAAAATGCACAATGGATGAGAATTCTGTTTATTGGAGCACAGCATAGGACTGATAGGTTCGTAAAGATGCAACAGTCAGCATGTTATTGTGCGGAGAGGGTAGACAGTGGTTAATGAATGATGCTTCAATGTTGGAAGCTACAGAGAAAATTAATCAATTATAAAAATTTAGAATCAACAACCTCGTCGTACATGTATGATGGCAATCCACTGAACCTCCCAACTCAAATAATTTCAAGGATACATTGATTAATTGAAGAAAGGAGGATTACAGGTCTGGACTAGGGGTCAAACTAGAAGAGTCCGGCCCCCTAAAATAGTAATCACAATCTTTATAGCATGGCTCTCAAAACCAAAGTTCAAAGTAAAAGATGATTATTTCAGAAATGCTAAGATCATCATTACCAATGTCTTAGCCTACATATTACGAGCTCCTGCAAATTTTCAGAAGGAAGTGCTATCCAGCTATTCTCTCATCTAGATCTATTGTTTCACAAATAGTCTTTAAATTCCATTAAATTAGTCCATCAATTTAAAACCCTTTATATCCATGCCTCTGCATATATGTCGAACAGTTTTTTTAGTAAACATTCAAGTTAATGTAACGAGTAACAAACCAGAGAGTCAACCATGGTTCTTATTTCTTTACACTAACTATTTTTCGCAGCAATACCCGCATTAAGTTATTATTTTTTGTTGATCTTTCACAACAAGCAGCTTAAATTTTTCTAACCAGAACCTCCTCCACATCCAATTTGCTTTTAATTATCACAATTTAGAGCTCAAGATAAAGAAAAAGAGAGGCAGAGCAAACAACCTGTTCGATGAGGCGATGAACGGGGCTTCCGTTGGACGTCAAATTCGTCGTCTCCTTATAGGTATTCCTGAAGAGCCAGAGAAGATCGTAGGTGAACTTGGCCGGCATCTCGTACACATAAACCCTAACCACCGACAGCCCCGACCACGGATCCGCCGGATCCCCATAAAGCCTTCCTGTTTCCTTCCCCCAGATCTTGTCATCGAGCGCTTTTACCGCGGCTCCGCCCGCGTCGGCCGCGGCGGAGGAAGATCCGGCGGAGACAGGGCGCCGGGAGGTGAGGAACTTCTCGAGAGAGGCGACGAAGGAGTACTCCGGCGCGGCGGCATTAGAATTAGGGTTAAGGTTAGGCTTTTCCCGGGCGACGGAGGCGGGGCAACGATAGGATGAGAAGGCGTAGAAGAAGAAGATGGAGGCGAGCACGAGGAGGGAGAGGGTGGCGACGAGGAACGAGGGAGAGGAAGGGGAGTGCGAGGATCGAGGGTTCCCCGAAGGGAAGTGCTTCCCCGCCATCGTTGTTCTCTGAGAAAACTAATCCCAGAGAAATATCATAACGGATTTCGAGATTCGTGCTTCACCATGAGGTTCTGCCTCGCTGTCCAAAAGCCAACACGACTGGTAATGCCGATCGCCGGTCTTCCTCTGGACTCCGGCCGCGCAAGTGGTTTTTTTTAACCTTTAGGGCTCGTTTGGTTCGGGAAGTATTTTTCCTCCTAGGAATCAGATTTCTGGAAAGAGGATACCTAAGAAAGTACTTTTGACATGTTTGGTTAACTATGGAAAAGTGACTAATTTTCAAAGTGCTTATATTTGGTTGACCTTCCACTTTCCTAGGAAAGTTATGTATAATTCTTATTATGCCCTTAATAAAAATTAGGTCTTTAATGCCTCTTTAATGCTTCTTTAATGCTGAAGGGTCTTTTTGGGAAAAAATAAAAAAGGAGTGATTCCCACCTCATGGGAAAGTAACTTTCCCATGTTTCTCATGGGAAAGTCTTTCCCATGATTCTCATGGGAAAGACTTTCCCATGAAATGTGGGAATCATATTTCAATGGGAATACAACTTTCCCATCTCTCTCCTTTGGAAAACTCCAACCAAACAAGAGGCATTTCATTACTTTCCCGTTGACCACACTTTCCCCCCTCGTTTTCCTGCGAACCAAACGAGCCCTTAATCTTTCTGCGGAAAGCGTGATCAACGAAGAGGGATAGAGATATGACTCATATTTAATTATAATTTTTCATAAAAAAATTAAAAAATATTTTTTTATAAAAATATTTTTTTATATTTATTGGGGCAAAAAAATTTATATTGCAAATAAAAAAAGTTCCAATTCTCTCGTTCCAACCTATTGAAAATTAGAATATTTTTTTAAAAAAATATTTTTAAGCTTTTAAATAGAATGTGATAAGATCTGAGCACAATAAATATTTTATATATTTTTTTAAAAAAATAGATGCTCAACTAAATATAAATCATTCTGTAATATAATCTTTTTTTATAAGCAACCAAATATACTAAAAACTACTTTATCCGGCATGATAGTTGAGTATCAGTTTTCTAAGAAAAATATTGAAGTGCAAAAAAATTCTTCCAGCAAATCAAACATGGCCCTTTTTTTCTGCAAGCAAGCTCCAATTTAGAGTAAAAATAGCAAGGATTAAGATATTGTGTGCTCTTTCTATAATCTTGGGAAGATGTTTGAAAGAACAATTTCGTTAGCTTGGAGCTTAGGTAGCTTCGCGTAGGATTGTATGGGAGAGAAAAAAAAAAGTCACTCTTGCCTTGAAGAAATAGAATAAGAATAAGAAACCATCTAGTTTAAGGATGATGACTTTCACGAAAGAGCTAAAGAAAAGCAAGATATGGAGCGAAGGTATTTTAGCATTTTCTTTCTGAACTTTATTTCTCTCCGAAAGATCACGAAGCTAGAGTATTAATATCTTTGAACCAAACTGCTAGACCAAGCTCTTTTTTGTAACTACATATAAATATTTTTTTAATTTAAAACTATATATAAGTATTTTAGATATTATTATTTTATTGTTATCAGTGCAGCAAAATTGGCTACTAAGTTCAACACAAAGGTTGAGCTAAGTCAAAGATATATGTTTTAACTCAATCTACATTTCTATTTTCCTTTCTTTCTTGTGTGGCAATTAGGTGTATGCCTATGGATAGGTTAGAAGCAACCTAAGATGTTAGATGGTACATTAGATGATGCTATCTTTTGCATTTACTATCCATTAGATGCAATATGTTTGTCAAAATTTAGGAAAGCAATTAAAAACAACTTTAATAAACCTTCTGCCCCTGATAACAACTTAGGACCTCATCCAAAAGTTAGCTGGAAGGTATTATTTAGGTTCCTCGATCTCTGTATAAATACCCAATATCTACTCAGCGAAGAAACCAATATGGGACTAAACACACGTCTATACGGATCATCACATACTGCCCCCGGTTTAAGCCTTAGCATCCTAGCAGCTCGTGGTCAGCTCAAATATATCCGTGTTGTAGTATCTCCTAATCCATATAGATCAAGGGGCTAGTCTGTTCTGATACCATTTGTAACAACATAGGACCTCACCAAACAAAATCTAGTCAGAAGGTATTATTTAGGTTCCTTGATCTTATATATAAGTAACCACAATTACCCAGCGAATAACCAATATTAATCGATGTGGGACTAAACACACGCTCACACGGATTATCACACCTAGTCTCAACACATATCCCTGACCCTAATGTAGCATAGAAGGTAAAAGCATAGGGAACGCTGCGGTCATGTAGCCAGTGTTACTATTGCCTATGTAACTTACAGAATAAGCTGTGGATAAAACAATATAACTTAGAGAATAAGCTGTGGAGGCTCTTGCATGTGCTGCATTTGCCCTGTTCTTTTGTTTTTCAGGGATCTGTACTTTCATGTGTCAGACTATAAAATTTTCTTTATGTTGACGTTGTTCTAATCCTCCATCCATCATTCCAGTGTTTGGATTTTGCTATTGGATTGTTTCAAATGATGCTGCTTATTGTATCTAACAATGGTGTTAGTAGCAATTAGGAAAATCATAGAATCAGAGAATGAAGCTAAGCTATGCAAATCTCGTAAGAGCTTGCTGTTGAACTACAACTCTTCTTTCTTATTCTTATTTTTTATGCTTCTATATTATAAAAAAGAGATTTTCTTTTGGCTACGCTATAGCCTCAGATTTGGATATGTTCATTCCCTCTTTGCTGATATTTTGTTGCTGTTGTTACGATTATCTTTTGCAGTTACAACATTAACTGGCCTGCATTTTGCTACCTCACTCATGACTGTTCTTCTTAGGTGCATGGCTGGACTTGTTCAGGTCTCCTATTTACCTTTCCCTGAACTTTTTGAAATTTGTCCTTTTTGCAAACTTGTCAGTTATTGGGGATGAATGAGAGCTCGATGTAGAATTCTGTGGGATTCTATCAGGTCTGTGATGGTTGCATCAAGCATGCTAGGGGTCTAATAGCAGCCACTATTGCAGTTTGGCAGCACCTCCTTGAAGCAACATGTAAGTGCCCTAGTGCATCAGATAATATTGGATCCGTGTAGGATGGCATGTTTCCAGTTGATGCTTTTGCTGAAGCTCTAATTATTACTTGTGTAGCTTTGCAACCTTTAAAATGTTTGAATCTATCTCCAGAAGTTGCAGGAAACAATAAATATTTTGTTTCTTTCCACTGGATTTTTATGATCGGTTTCTAAGATGAATTTATCAAACGACTACTGCTCACCACAACTACTACCTGATTCTGTTCTCTGCCTTTGGTGATAGTCACCAGTTCTTTTTTAAGCAGCACCTACATTCAGAAAGGATCATATGCAACTCATCAATGAAGGCATACCAGTGTTATATTTTGACTTGAATGATGGAGAATGGAGAGAATAAAGTTTGTTTAAGACTGTGTTGTTGCTATACTGTAAGTATTAATTCCTTCCTTTCGTGGTTGCTATTAATGCTGATGCAATTTCTTACGTGTTTTTTTTAGTTGAAGGACAATTCTGAAGGTAAATCCATCTTTTTACAGTCTGTTTCATTTTCTTCGGCGGAAATATTCACTTGGATCGTTGAACCTCTTGGGTCACCACTGCACCTGGTCAGGCAGCATCACTGCTGTTGTTAGGGCCTTCTCTGGATTTTTGATTAACTAATAAAAGAGTGGATGCATTTGATTACAGTGCAGCTGCTGTGGTAAGTACTGAAATGTGTTTATATCCTCTTAAGTTTCATATGATCTAATGTCTCCATGTTCTAAATTTAAAGAGTGGATATTTTGATTCTGTACAAGTCCTTTTGTTAAGTAAAAGAACCATGTCGATGGTAACCTATGTTTTTGAGCTCTAGAAGCAGATAGACATTCAACAACCAACAGGCACCCTAACATGTTATAACACCATGGCTGTGTATATGGTGCATTAGACACTTAAATTCCTGTTCATGCCAAGCAAGGAGCTCGAAAGGCAAGGATTGCTCTAGAGAGGCACGGAACTCTAAAATAGAAGATCAAAGAAGAAATTGCTTTTTTTAGTTGTCTATGAGGAACCAGGCAGAAAAGGAGTGTTGGTAGTGCTGGCGAGCAGAAAAGAATTGTTGTTAGTGCTCGTGATGGGTGTGGCGACGGCAGTCATGAAGGTTTGCATGGTAGTGGTGGAAGTTGGGGCACTGGCAGAGGGGATTTACTTGGTGATTGGTGGTTGATGGCAGCATTAGCAGTGAGTATATGATCATGATGGCAGTGGGATTCTAGTGATCTTAAATGGCAGTAATGATGGCAGTGGTAGTTAACAGTGAAGTAATCTTCTTCATTTTCCCAACATATTTAAAGAATTCTGGGCTATATCGATCAGCAGTTTGTTTAACTTGTCGCAAGCCCTCTTGAGACATAATTTCGTTTAGTCAAGTACAATTTATTTGAGAACGCATTTTTCACCTGGTGGATCAGTACTCTTGTCCAAACTATACATGATTAACTTCAATAGTCCATCAGAGTGACTTGTGATAAGCCAGGAATCACACATAAAAACCATGATTCTATCCATTCATCAATAAATAGAATAACCGTCTTTCACCAGATGATGATTGAGAATTTTATTCGACAGTCTTGTAATTCAAGAGTGCATGCTGTCTGCAAGACTGCAAAGCATGCAAATGAAATTCCTCCAGTTTATGACAGTTATATGTTCTTCTGTTCAGAGCTGTTTTTTGTTTTTTAGAGTCAGAAGATTATTATCAGATCATACAGTGATTTTCTCTCTAGTACCCACATAGCCACTCTTAGAAGGTGGCAGAGTGCTGAAACCAACATCATTAGCTTTCTCCTGAAGATTTGCCCATGGGCTGCTGTGAACTCGGCATAACACAGTATTCAGCTGCAAAAGAAACGAAAACATTTAGGAAGGTGTTGAGAAAGAAAGCTTGGCATTACATATATATAATGGTCTGGGGGCTCACCACCTTTGAATCACTTTGAGGGTTGACAGGGTTGCTGCGACTCAAGCGAGCTGTACTCTGTCACCAGCCATTCGGTTTTTCTTCCCCTCATGGAGATATTCAAATGGCCTCTTGTAGCCAATTAGTTGATCATCTTTGTCCCAGATCTCCTTCTCTCTATGGACGGATCTCCACGTACCATATCCCGTGTCACGTTTGGCTGCCTTTTCTCCTTTTACGTTCTCTTTGGGGTGAAGAAGTACCACTCATCTTTCACATTCTAGTGTTTTGTTGCTGTAAAACCCCTCCTAAGACCCCCAATTGGTTAGCAGTAGAATTTTATCACGATGTAGCAACGGAGAGCGAAAGTTAGACTTGGACTGGGTATTAGAAACCATAATTAAGACAGTATCGAGCAAAATAAACAAAGAGGGAAAAAATACGGAAGGTATCTTCTGATCTAAACTCAGAAAACCAACAACCACCTTCAGCAATATCACAAGAACAATGACAAGAACCAAGAGAAGAATCAGAAGCTATTTGCTCACAGAAGCCATGGAAACACAACCACGTCTATGTGCACATGGATAGATAATTGTGATCTCAAGAAAAAGAACATCAGCTTAACATGTATAAAAGTGTTGGAGTTTTAATTTAAAAAAATATTTTTTTTATTTTCTAAGCTTTAGTTGTTTTAAATGATTTAAAATATGTTCATGTGAGATGCCTCTTTCTAAAGAGCTGTGACTTTTCGAAAAAGAACATTAGTTTCGAAAAAAATATGGTGTTTCCAAAATATTACATATCTTTGTAACCATCGTATCTCTTCGAGCTTCTAGATAGAGTTTATAAAATAGACTCCTCCGAGATTTTTTTTAGAGTTTCTTCTACTCTTTAACTTTCTACTTTCTATTTTTTTTTATTTTCTGGGCTGAAGGAGTTGATCAGGGTCAAGCCTTTACAGCGATCATGCTCATTAAAGAAGAATCGAGCTGAGTCGGGTTATTGTACTTAGGGATGAAATCGCCGTAGACTTGCATGTAGGGAATTAATCACATTTTTAAAGCAATGTATATCGTACACTTCCATCCAGACAAACTCTTTTCAATCTTCCAAATTTTCCTAATATATTATTTTTTATAATACTTCCATCCACAAGAGGAAGGGTGATGATAATAAAAAAGACTCAAGAATGTCGAGAAAATTCATAATCTCTAGACAAAACCCTACATAGCATTAACAAAGATAGATGATGAATAACTCCATCCATGAGAGAGGGGATGATAAAAGACTCAAGAATACCAAGAAATTCAAAACAAAAAAAAAAACTCAAGATAAACCCCTACATACCATTAACAGAAACAGGTGATGGTAAAGAGGCCAAATTGAGGACCAACCTTGGGCCGTACCCCGGGGGATGGGGCCAGTTTCTCGCTCGAATTTCCGGCCTGGTGGTTTAGTAGGATCTGGTTCTTCTGGTCTATCTCTCATATGGTGTATTCGACATAAACGAATGTATCCAACTACAAAAAAATAAAGAAAATATAAAAAATTCAAAATCGAAAGCAAACCTTTTGGCTCACAAATCTTCTCCTGAATGGGGGAAGGAATTTTTGTATCTTTTTCGGACTCACGATATCTTTGAACTAGTTTGATATCCCTTTATTGATAAATTTTGCCTTTCAAATCCATTTATTCAATTCCTATCATTTTCCCCTAAATTTATGACTTAAATACACATGCTCAAATACATGTGTAATAATAAACTAAGTTGATCGAAAAAGATAGCACCAACTTGGATGTTAGATGATGAAATTCATTTAATTTAGGGTCTCAAAACTTATCTACCTTGCAACTTATTCCAAGTCTACAGGCAGTGGCTGTTATGTTGGCCTCTAGGTTGGGGGATCAGAATGATGTGTGCATGCAATTCTAAGCACCCCAAACCCTCATTAAGATCAGCAGACAACCACTAGGAAATGCAGCTCTAATGACAACTTTTTATCGCATATCAAATAATTAACCATGCTTCTCTATCAGTCTTCCTACAACGGAAATGACATTCACGTAAAGAGAAATTAATTTGGTAAATAGAAAATTAAGCAAATGTCATATAATTATGTATTATAATTAATGTTGGAACATGCAACTACTAGTCCATTAAATAACCACAGTTAATAATAATAACAGAAATTATGACGCTATAGTTATATATTCTTGATGCTGGGCTGGATTGTGGGAGAGTCTATATATTCTCTCCACCAAAATATTTTTGTTTCAAAAATAACAAAAAGAAAATAAAAGAGAAGCAAGGAAAGGAAACATAGGAAGAAGAAAGAGTAGTATATTAAGGACTTGTATAGTTCGTAGAAAGAGAAGAGGAGAAGTGTGGTCAACAAGAAAAATGAAGAAAAACTCGTATATGTTTGATTGGAGTTTTTTAAAGAAGAGAGATGGAAAGTGGATTTTTCATAAAAATAAGATTTTATATTTTATGAAAAAGAAAAACTCATGTAAAATATAGAAAAATTCAATTCTCACCGACTGAGAATTAGGATTCAAATCCCACTCTCAGCATTATTTTTTTTTCCCCATCTGGATAAGTTTTCCCTTGAGTTTGAGGAAGTGTTTTCCCTTGAGGCCAAGGAAGTTTCCCTTAAGATGATCATAATGTTCTTCTAGGTGATATCCTGACGCTTGGCATTAGCTCAGCTGATAAAGCATCAAAGCAAATAACAAGCTAGATACCACCTTCATGAGATCTGCAAGCTAGCCTTACGTTTTTGGCAATGTTAAATTCTACTTTTCAAATGAGCGCAAGACTTTGGCCATCCTTAAAGTGGGTGATCCCAGCTAAATCTGGCCCCTTTTTTGGTAGCAAGGTCGAAGTCCAAATCACCACGTTTATAACCCTGTGAAAATAATAGAGAGTAACCAAGACTGTAAGACTTTCAACTGCACGAAGGTAACCAGGGAACTAGAGTTTTATCCTAAGAAGCTTGATTTTTTTTATTTTTCTTTTTGGGTAAAACAGCTACTCAGATTCATATAACTCTAACATGAGTATATCCAGCCAGATCACGAAAAATAAGGAATATAAAGGAAGAGGCATGCCTGATGCGGACGTCCAAAGAAAAGTCTCGGAATGCCGGATGATAAAAAAGGTGACCCAGTCTGTTGTCCCTGAAAGACTCCCATCATCTAAGCTAACCTGCGAGTCCCCCGAATAAGAGGATGACCATCCACCATATCTATCTGCTCCACGAATCTAATCAATCATCATAAAAAAAAGAGTCTCCCTCTAGGTACATCTGCTCGGCCCCCAAGAACCCGTCTCGTATAGGATATTCCCTTCCAGGCTGCCCGCAGCTTTGCCCCACTTGATTTCTTCAATTATAGTCAAAATGAGAGGAAAAAAATGGTGTGTGTTTATTTCTTCACCATTTACTGGCATTTGCATTTGATGCCAACCAATTTCCTTCAAAGAAATGAACCTTCTGGTCACCTCAACCATTCCATTTGCATATGATGCCAACCTTTTGTGTGTGTAAGAAAGAGAGAGAGAAAGAGAGAGAGAGCATGATATGATGATGCTGGCATCATAGCTTCCAAGTTGAGGTGGTAGAGACAACTTCCAGCCTAAAGGAGTGGGTGGTAGAAACGTATGGAAACGTTTAAGGGATGCTCCATCACGAGTAGTTGCTCTAGAAAGGTTCATGCCTTACCAATTCTCTATATCTATCCAAATGAAACCCTGAGGGACTTTTCACAATCTGCAAGCCATGAATTCATGAGAAAAAGGTCAAACAATCCTTACGTAAAGAGAACACTGCACCACCAAGATTCCTTGTTCCCACACCTAACATGATTGAAAGATTAAGGGCCAAAAAGGAGAGGATGATGATGGGCACCTAAAAACTGGTATTATTATATATTATTTTCCTTAACTCTGGCTCTCTGTCACCCCAACCAAGCTTTACCTCTTCAACGCATGCATATTTGGGTTGAGTTCATGTGCAATTCCTATCTAACCAGGAATCATTTCTTATTCTAGTTTCAAGACCATATAATTGCATCCGAGTATGACCAATTTTCTTCATCGAAATTAGCTAAACTTCATGCCTACTCATTTCTTTGCCTATTCTAGAGGTCCATGTTCATATCATGCCAAGAGGTAAGCATGGCAATGGATTTAGACTAACTCGCTTACATGTTCATTTTTGCCAAGAACCGAATTGCGTAAAACTTCGGGATCTAAACTTGGCCTTTAGAGTCCATGTCCCTTTACCTTGGTCGAGCCTAAAATATCGAAATGGACTATCTTCGCATCCCAAGTCACACAACCCATTTGCCCTTTTAGCATCGACGAAATTGATGTGCAACTATAGTTGCCATGGTAATCGCCCCTACCACCTCATGTGAATAGCGCCAAACAAACTTACCTGTCTGCTTCAATCATTCAACATGTCTTTTTCTAAATTCAAGCAAACATGAGACATGCATCGATCAACAATCAAAGCTAGTGCATGAACAGACTGCTATAATTTCGTGGAGGAGACTCTCTTGTAGCAATGCCCTTTGGCCCTTTGATGCAACGGAAAACTTAAATAGGAGTTTAGGCGTGCTTGCCCCCTTGGATGCAGCTGATTTCCACTGCGTTATTTTTGAATAGGATGACTTCATGGAGAAAGAAGAAGTGCATTGCGAGTGGCACCATCCGGTCCAAACTTGATTAGAAAATGTGGGACCCAGTGGGTTTGGTCTGACGAAGAAAAGTGGTTGCAGGACGCAAAGGCACGTAACTTGGTGGGCCCCAACGCTTTTCGATGGGGCCCATGCGATAGGCATGAGAAGTTCGGGTTCGGGTTGCATCTTTCGCGCGAACGAATGATTGCTTTCTTTTCTTTTTTTCTCTTTTTTTTTTTTTTTTTTTTTCTTTTTTTACGTTAAAAAAAGAAAAAGTGGAGAGGCACAATAAGTTTTTACTCATATCTTTCCATCCCACAAAAAGACCTACTATGTGGCAAACCCTCTATATATGAATACGTCACATCAGCACTATCTAAATCATGTAGCAGATCCTTTACATATGAATACGTCACATCAGCACTATCTAAATAACCGGCAGACTAAATAGCAAGTTCTACTGGACAAAGCAGATAGGAGGTATTCGATCTCCGTATTTAATTGTTGTTCGCGCATTTCGGACCTAGGCCATTTTGATGGAATCAAAGCTCCGTTCCACCATGCTACCACACTCAAATGATTGACTCTTCACCTGCGATATCGACTGTTGTTGGATCACGCTCCACACAAGGCAATCCGAACTCCCTCATCCATCTCACTGGCACAGATCTCGAAGGGACTTTCGCGCGAAAGATACAACCCATGTCCTCGGTGGACCCTTGTTTCATGGTGAGCGCCGGGGAAAATCTGGAAAAAGTGAATGCCACGTGGCCCGGGCTTTGGCGGGAAGGATGGGAAGGGTGGGTCCTGCAAGGTGTTCGAAGAGGCGTGGGTCCCACAATGTTGGCCCTGCGTGGCAACTACGACCGTCGCTTTTGTGGACCACCCACTTTATCTAACGTCATCTTGCGGCGTTTAGATTAGATCGAGGCACATTGAGCGATACAAGGTTTTTTTTTTTGTTTCTTTTTAATGGCAAGGCAGATGAGTGTCTCGGACGAAGCTTTTTGCAATTATTCTTTATATCTCCGAAGTGATAAATATGTTAAAAATATTGATCGTAAAAATTTTCTATATTTTATTTTTAATAAAAATATTATAAAAAATAATTTATTAGAATAAATTACAGAAGATTGAAAATGCTTATCTGAATCGAGACATGTGATATATTTTTTTTTACTGAAAATATTGCCTAAAAATTGTTATATCAATGTTTTAATAAAAGTATTATAAAGTAATAATCTAACTAAGATAAAATTAGAAGATGAAAACAGCTTCCCTAAATCAAACGTGTGATATATACTGCCCTAAGAATGTGATTCGCCCTCCGCATTCGTAAGTTCTCGAGAAACGAACAGTACAGAGTACTTATAAGAAAGAGAGATGAATTTTGATTAAGGTTAATTCGAAGGAGTCTATTTATAGACTCTATCTAGAAAATAGAATTTCGAAGATATATAATGTTTCGAAAGCATAGTATCTTTTCGTAAACCAACGTTCTCTTTCAAAAGAGTCACAACTCTTCTAAAAGAGACGTTACACAAAAGGATATTCTAAAGCATTAAAACAATAAAAGATAGGAGATAAGGAAAATTAATTTTTTTTTAAAGCTAAACTCCAACAATCCCCTACAAAAGATTTAATTTTTTTTAAAAAATCATCAAGGAAAAATATCCTGATCAACTTATACGTGCAATGGGTGAGGTGTTCCGTGACTTGAACCTTACTTAGTTTATACCTTGAACTACGGATTAATTGGGTCTTTGTGCGGTTAGCGCCGTTTAAAGCCCTTGCACTTAGTATCTTGATTTTTCATAAAAAAATATTAGGGTTAGCCCAAACCCTAGTCAAAGCCTATACAACAATTCTCACATAGGTAATCCTCCTAGAGTATTCAGTTTCGTTTTCTACCACTTTGAACTTTCTTTATAGAATCTCCAATCACAAAGGTTAAGTATCCACTTCGATGACCAAATATGGGCTTAAACCTCACCCCCTCGATGAATCTAGGACTCTACTCCTAGACAAATTCTTGGTTAAATGATATGCCAAGTGTTTTTTAGACTTAGACAAATTTTAAGGGAATAGCATTACTCTTTTGAGTTAACTTATGAATTTATGATGAATCCAGATATGCCGGCTCTTCTTTTATTAGTACTATTTTGATTCATAAGGTTTTGAGTTAGATTTAGGTTTTGAAATAAATATAATAAAGAGCAATAATATCAATGAAATTAATAACCACATCAAGGAATATAACAAGTAACATAACTTTGCAATTTTTGCATGTTTTCAAAGCAGTAGTATATATTTTGAGCATAGCTGATATGTGCATAGTTTTTAAAGCAACAGTAATTTCTACACAACTTTTAAAAGTGAGGAAGTTTTTTACATGGTTTTTAAAGATGCAGAAAATTCTACACAGAAATTAAAGATTATAGAAAATAGATTGCACAAAATTTAAATATATAGAAAATGTATGGATTTTAAAGCTGGAGTAATTTTCTACATAGATTTTAATATGCAGATAATTTCTGTATTATTTTTTAAGATGCAGAAAATTTTGCAAAGATTTTAAATATGCAGAAGATTTTTTGTACGATTTTTAAAGCTGCAAAAATCTATTTGCATAATTTTCATAGCAATAAGACTTTCCAAAAGGACTGATTTTTACAAAAAAAAAAAAAATACAGCTTTCTCATTCTATGTAATTAAAACCAAATTAGTCCAATGTAATTAACTAAATTTGATAAACGATCAAATAGCAATTTCTTGTATAATCACATCACGTTCTTAGATTGTTGAAAATATTGCGTAGCAATTGCCATATCTTTATTTTATAAAGGTACTATTAAGAAATAATCTACTAGAATAAATTCAGAAGATTGAAAAAAACCTGTCTTGATCGAGGTGTGTGATATATCTTTTTTATTATTAAAATATTACCTAGGAATTTCTATATCTTTATTTTATAAACATATTACAAGAAATATTCTACTAGAATAAATCAGAAGATTGAAAAGAGCTTGCTTAGATCGAGGCATATAAATACAACTGCTCTAAAAATGTGATTCGGCCCTTACGTGCAGGTCTACGACGATCCTCGTCCCCAAAAGTACAACAATCCGGTTCAGCTCAATCCTTCTCTAATGAGTACGATCGCTGGGGAGGCTTGACCCGACCAACTCTTTAGTTATCCAGAAATAAAAGAGTTAGAAAGTATAAACTTTAAAAGTGAAAGAACTCATCTATCTTGTGGAAGAAACTTTTCGAAAGATGGGAAGATAGACTCTAGTAAGAAAGAGAATTGGGCATTTGATTAAATTATCTTGGAGGAGTCTATTTAAAACCCTAATCCGGAAGATGGAAAAGACCCGTTCCGAAGATAACGTAAATTTCGAAATACCTCACTTTTCCAGAAACCAACGATTTTCTTTGAAAAGTTACAACTCTTCTGAAAAAGACATCTCACAAAAAGGTATACTATATAATATAAAAAAAGAGAGCATTGTTAGTCCAATTTTTCGTATGATAACCCTTAAACCTGTTTCTTTCAAGTACACTCACATTAACTGCCGCCATTATCTTCTACAAACACAATTTACTCATATAGCATGCACCGATAAACATACAATTTTTATTGATTCGCAAGAGATTTGTTAATTATATCCCTCTTAATATTATAATGCCACTTTTTGTAAAGCTCTCTCTATGGATTATCCTTTATGATTAAAAGCACAACTAATTTCTCTGCGGCGAGAGCTATTTGATAACAAACATACATTCCACAATCCATTTGCAGATTTTGCTCCATTCCCATCATGATCTCCTTATTTTTGTAATACTTTTATGTGATTCTTGTATATGGAAAATGCCTCTTATAAATTCATTATAATACCCTTAGCCTTTTTTTTTTTTTTTTACACCCACTCCATCAACCCCAACGTAGATGAATACAACAAAAAAATAAAAAAAAAAAAATCTGGCCTAGTGGGTGAGGAACATCCGCCTTGTCCATTTAAATAAAATTTCGGGCATACTATGTCGCATAAGATGCCAAATAACTATATTCCTTACAGTACATTCATAGTAACTATTTTGTTATCCTCTAGAACCCCCAATTTATCCGTATAGTAGGCACAACAACATAACCTTTTCAACTGACTCACATGAGATTAGCAACTATATCTCTTAATCTTGTGCACTACTTTGTTCTAAACTATCGTTATGCATTATCATGTTCCAATTAAATGCACAATGATTTTTCTGCAATGACGGCTATTTCATTAAAAAACATGCATCACTCATCCATTTTCAATTTTTATTTATTATTAACAGTTTGTTACTTTTGCGACGTTTTTATATGGATTTCTTATATAAAAAAACCAGGTAGCACTAGTCTATTTTTAAGTTATTTGCAGTACATTCATACTAAGTGCACTATTACCTCCCATAACTATAGCTTACTGCTATGCCATGTATCGTCACAGCATATTTAATTCTATTGATTGTATAAAAAAATCTTTACCTTGTATCTCTTAATTTTGTGCATTACTTTGTACGTTATCATATTTTAATTAAGTCAATAACATTTCTTAGGAATGACATATATTTTGAAATATGTAATATACTACAATCCATTCTAAGTTTTATTCATCCGACGTCAGAATTAATCACGTTTTTGCTATTTCCTCGCATCACTTCATAGAGCTTATGTCAACCCTAATCTCCATATACTTATTTGAAATTTGTTGTCGATTTATTTCTACCGCCCATTTATCGCTCACCAGTTTTTTCTGTATTTAAGCGGATCCTCATCATAGTTAGCTCATAATGACATGCAATGTGACAAGCGTCTCATTTTGATTGGTTCTTAAACACCAAAAACAGATATCATATCCGTCCACTTTTTGAATTTCCCTTATGCACACTCCAGATCCGAACCGTACAATACTCCGACAAAATCCCCTCGATCAACGGCTTCCAATTAAACTCGAAAACATATTGCAACCTTGGTACATACAAAATCCTCTCCGTGTGCAAGACTCGCATGACGTGGATATCTCCGAACTCCCGAGACTCGCTGCCCCCAGATTCTTCCGCGATTTCGATCCGGGCCAAAAAAAAGCACGACAACCTCCCGGCCCTGACTTACGTCACCCAAAGCCGCACTAATGCTCCTCCATCCTGTGGACCCCGTGCCTCCCACTCTGGCTTTCTTTCCGGGTGCACGCACGGAAGTCCTTCAAATGCCAATTCAAAATCGAAGCAGGTAGCCCGCCAGCCCTACTAGCTTAAGTAGAGACAACAAAATCTTACCGTCCCAATCAATGGAAGTCTGACTGATTATCAGGTGATCAGACGGTTGATATTTTTTAGCTATCCGGTGCCGGTGGGTATTGTTGTGGTGAAAGGGGGAGAGTTTGAAAATGGGAGGGCTTCGGAAAAGGAAACTATATAAAGAAGCGTGTTTGGGGAGGGGGGGTTTCCGTGGGTAGCGTTTGATTGGGTCCGCCCGAAGCCACGGGCCAGGGGCAGAAAGCGGAGAGGGAGAGTTTGGAGAGAGAGAGAGAGAGAGAGAGAGAGGAGAGAGAGAGAGCGAGCGAGGCGATCGGCTCCGTTTCTCTTTCATACTTTGAGCTGGCTTCGGTAAATTTCTAATCCATTTCGCTTTCTCGTTTATTTTCGCGAATTTGTCGGATCGACAGCGAATTGGGGTTTCCAAGATTCGAATTTGCTCGCCATCCCACCGCGTTTGGCACCGCCATTTGCTCTTTTATATAGAGGCTTTGAGCTGTTCTTGGGTTCTGGGTTAGAGGGACGGAGGGCGAGATCGGTGAGGTCACGGAGTTTTGATGGTGGCGTCGGGGTATTTCTTTTGGTTTGGATTTCAGGGTTGATCTGGGAAAGATTGGGGTTGAGAGTGGGAATTTTGGGTTCTTTGTTTTGAGTTCCTTGGCTGTTTTTTGGTGGATCGGATAGGGGGATTGGCTGCTTGTTTTGTTTGAGGTATTTCTCTGGGATTTTACTTAAGCTCGTTTTTTGTTGTCTGTTGTTTTTGATGAATTTGGAGGAGTGGGTTAGGGTTCGAAGGGGGAGTTCGGGTTGAGTTTTCCCTGGTGGTTTTCGGTAGCAAAAGCTAAATTTTGGGAACGTAATTAATATTTTTTGATTTTTCTTTTTTTATTCCAACCTCTTTTTTTACTCCTTATGTGGATTGTCT